>NC_090442.1:670639395-671273978 GCF_031143425.1 Pleurodeles waltl
ATTTATTTATTTATTTTTTTCTTTCTCGATTTCTGAATTCTCGACCGGCGCTAAGTTCAGCAGCAAAGCAGTGCACTCTGGAAAGCGCTGCACCGTATTGAGACCGCATCCTAGAGGTGGCACATCAGGACGCAATCGTGCTGTGGAACTATTCAGCGGCGTCCCCACGCCCAACGCGGTGTGGATCATGGGAGCTGGCTCCCAATCTCAAGCTCCCTGGACTCGTGGACTCGTGGATTACCTGCTGTGATCACCCAAATATGCTGCCCTGACAGAGGCTACTTTGCCGACATGCAGCTGCTTCACGGCAGTCTCTATTATTTAGTTCTCCTCATACTGACGTGTCGTGTTCCAGCTCAGGAGGGGTGAGGCAACAAAGAGAGGAACAAAGCGCACGTCATACCTGGATGTTCATAAGAGGTGAGCCTTTCAGCGACTTTTATCGAGTCGCAGTGCGCTGCGGTGTTAGTCTCCCCCCTGAGCCCTAAGGCAACCGGATCAGTTATAACCTTTAACAAACTCCGTAGTGTTTCGCCCTCAACCCAATAGTACCATAAACCCATATCAGCACCATGACTCCTAGGCTCTCTAAGTAGTAGTCAACGCATTAGACTACCAATCTCTAATATCATTGTCCTGCCTCTGCCTCACTCGACCTCAATGTCCAGGCCGTACCGGTGGGACGCCTGACTCGTCCGCATACACCTCTGTGTGTTCACTCGTTGCGCTAAAGCCCACGTATTCCTGCACATACCAAATGGTCAAACCAAAGACCCCACGTGCACCTCCTAGCAAAATGGCCATACTACTTCATCTCCCTCAGAGGCCCATACCACCACGCAAGCGACCTTGCAGAAGCTGGAACTTACCCTACAATCACAGACATCGCAATTCGATAAGATACTGCAAGCTATTCTAGACACTAGATCCACCCTGGAAGCTAAAATAGGCTCGGTAACAGAAGACCTCAATATACTTCGCACAGATCAACGTGCTCTGGCAGACAGGGTGACCGAACTCGAAAAAGACACTGCAGCCCTACCTCGCACTGTGACTGATCTCCAATCGCAACTAGCGCACCTATCGTTAGATATAGACTCCCTAAAACACAGAGCCGAAGATGCAGAGAGCCGGTCCCGCCGCAATAACATTCGATTGGTGGGATTCCCTGAACGTGTTGAGGGCCTAAGCACTGAATTATTCATAGAGCAATGGCTCACAGAAACAATTCTCAAAGCCAACATTCCGAAGTTCTTCTCCGTTGAGAGAGCTCACAGGATTCCCGGCAGACCCCCCTCACCTGGCTCACAACCGCGCCCGCTCATAGTAAGACTCCTTAACTATCGCGACAGAGACCTCATCCTACAGTTATTCCGCAAATCTGGCCCGGTTAGCTTCGAAAATGCGCTGATCTCAGCTTATCCAGACTTCACTGCAGAAGTACAGAAGAAACAAAACTCTTTCTACCGCGTTAAGACATGTCTCCGCAAACACAGTATTAAGTATGCGCTGATGTTCCCAGCCAGACTCCGGGTGCAGGATGACACTCGTTCTTTTTTTTTCACCACCCCTGAAGATGCCTGGACTTGGCTGCATGCTAAAGGTCTAGCCGACCCACCAGACACAAGCACTCTGGACGACAATAGCTCTTGCCTTACTCCAGGCCACAGGCAACGCAAAAAACGGGGGGCTAAAACCTCACCTGAACAGGCACAGTTCGAACGCTTCCGGCTCCTGCGGGCCACATCCAGCTTCGTAAAGGCATCGACCACTACCTCATCCACACAAGTGGACGCGGACCGAGAACAGGACGTAAACTCAGACTCAGCTGACTCCACGCGCGGACTTTCTCTCACACCACGTGCAGCGGACGACATCTGCTAAGCAATCGAGTGCCACCTGCTTCCGTTGTCTGGATACGCTGTTATGACTCCCCCTCTTTCTGGCTGCTTGCAGCAGTCGGTTCTTATTACCCTGTTCCTGGCTGTGGCGAGCGGCCCGTGGACGTCCCCCGGGCGATGTGCATCGCACTTTGAACCATGAGTAATTTGGGCAGGGTAAATCCATGCCTCCACACCAATGCCCTCTGGCAGCCCCTTGATCCATATGGACCATTCTCTCAAGTCGACAATTGGCGGAAATGTTTTCTATCTATTAGTAATTTCAATGTTGTGATATTTCATTTTAGTGTGCATCTTTCTATTTATTGGTTGGTTTTGTTACAGGCTAGTTAACTGTAATTGCGGCAGCAAACGTGCAGGTCATATCTATTATAGTAACAGGATCACAGCCCGCAATATAGTAGTCATTGACTTCCAAGTCCTAGCGGGCAGACATCACAATACTCTCACACTGGGGGTAGCAGATATCCACCCCTCCGGTTACACGAAAACCACAAAAACAATATGGCCACCCAGACGCACCAAGGTATCTTGAAATATAAGATACTCACATGGAATATTAGAGGCATGGCAACCCCAAGGAAATGTCAAAGGGTCCATGCCTTCCTCAAGAGACATCAAATACACATAGCCCTATTACAAGAGACACATCTCTCTAAATCCACGCTAGAAAGCACACGTTCAAAATGGAAAGGTCAATTGCATGGCACCATCTTCTCCTCTTTTGCCCGTGGAGCTGCCATCTGGATTGCACCTGGGGTCCCATTTGCCTTATCTCGCACACAGTGCGACCCAAATGGTAGATACGTGATACTCAAAGGTACCCTTGAGGGATCTCCCTTAGCCCTAGTTGCACTGTACTCCCCAAACGTAAATCAACGTGATTTTTTATCCACGCTTTCCACCGGTAGTCTCAGCGATCCCACACTAGAGTGCATATGGGGGGTGACTTTAACAGTGTCCTTGACATTCAAATGGACCGCTCGTTTCCCCCACACTCCACGGCCCCTACCAATCGCGAAGCACAAGCCCTAGCAAGCTGGGCATCAAACAATGGTCTGAGGGATGTATGGAGGGCGAGCCATCCTGTTCATCGTGAATACTCTTACTACTCCCCCGTACATAAGCTACACACCAGAATAGATATGATTTTTGTATCTGCAACCGTAATGCACAAAGTACGCATGTCTGAATACCTAGCGCGCACTATATCAGACCATAACCCTCTATGCGTGACAATGGCATGGGGCCACATGCACACGCGTATACCAACATGGGGACTGCAGCCAGAGGCTCTTCTAGACCCCCCCTTCCAAATAGATATGTCCAAAAGACTAGCTGATTACTTTCTATTGAACAAAAATACAACCTCATCCCGTGCCATAGAGTGGGATGCCCACAAAGTGGTGATACGCGGACACTGTCTTGCGGCCACGGTCGGGGTGAGAAAAACACTTACCAAAGAACTACAAGACCTGGAGGTAAAACTCCGCAGTGCGGAGAATGAGATAGCTAGCGGAGAGTTCACACTAACAACATTGAACTCGCTTAGAGCTGCCCATAAAGAAGCAGACAACAGATTAAGCAAACACGACTATAGACATTACATGGCAAGACAACATGCTGAGGGAGACAGGTCGGGCCCGCCAGCCCTCGCACCCAATACCCATTGGTGTGATACGTTTAAACCCGAATGTCATTGTTAACACTCAGGCGGGCATTAATGATGCCTTTTCAACATACTACTGCACCCTTTACACATCCCCTGCCCCTCCTCCGGAGCAGCACCTTACTGACATATTACACCTTGTCTCTCAAAACCAACTCATCCTTGATAACACCGCCACTCTAGATGGCCCTATCACTATTGAAGAGCTGCGCCTAGCCATATCCCAAATGGCACGTAGCAAAACTCCCGGCTCAGATGGTCTACCAGTAGAATACTTTAATTCCCATGCTACCCATCTCCTACACCCACTCATAGAGGTATTCAACGAAGCACACCCCAATTTGCAGCTGCCAGACTCCATGCGCGAGGCTCTGATAGTCGTCCTCCCAAAAGCAGGCCGTGACCCTCTAGATGTTAAATCGTACAGGCCGCTCTCCCTGCTCAATACAGATTGCAAATTATTAGGGAAAGTACTTGCAAATAGGCTCCTCCCCTACCTACCAAGCTTGGTACACCATGACCAGTCTGGCTTTATTCCTGGCAGAAGCACCTTCTTAAATATCAGAAGGCTCTTACATATAATACATGTCAACACAAACATCGAAGCAGTGGCCCTCTCCCTAGATATTGAAAAAGCGTTTGATACGCTAAGCTGGAATTATCTCCTACGCACACTCAAAGCGTTCGGTTTCGGTCCCGGCTTCATCAGCTGGATCAAAACGCTCTACTCCATGCCTATAGCCCGTGTCAAAAATGGTCGCACTATTTCCGAAGCATTCCCTATAGGCAGAGGCATCAGACAAGGCTGTCCACTATCTCCTTTGCTATTCGCTATAGCCATGGAACCATTAGCAATTAAACTACGCAGCTACGCACACATATGGGGTATTCCGGAATTGAACACTTAACACATTATGGGGGTCATTCTGACCTCGGCGGTAAAAGCCGTTTACCGCCGGTCAGAAGGCCGCCACAATACCGCCGCGGACGCGGTTAGCCGCTACGGACATTCTGACCCACAACTGCAAAACCTCCAAAAATCCGACCTCCACTGCAGTCCGCCACATCAGCGGGCAGTGGTAAACTGGAGATGACCAAACCTCCACCGCCACGCCAACAGAAATACGCCCATGTCATTACGACCCGCAAATCCACGCGGCGGGCTTTCAAACGCGGTAGTCCATTGGCGGTACACACCGCCGCGGTCAAAATACACACACCTTTACAAAACTCTACCACATTGGACAATGTGAAAGGCACACACCTGAAACACATACACACACCACACCCACACACCCAATACAATATAAAACACACACCCACATCACCCACAAACCCCTACTAACAAAAATCAGAGACGAAGGAGAGAGAGAAACATCACAGAATAGAGAGCTACATCACACAGAGGCACACTACACCATCACACACACCACATAGAAGCACAAAGCACCACACACCAACACACACATCACCACATACAACACCCCACACCTCATACACACCACCCCATGGCACCCCAAAGGCACCCACGCTTTTCGGACCAAGAACTCCGGGTCATGGTTGAGGAAATCATGAGAGTTGAACCGCAGCTCTTCGGCTCACAGGTGCAGCACACCACCATAGCCAGGAAGGCGGAGCTATGGCAGCGGATCGTGGACAGGGTCAACGCGGTGGGACAGCATCCCAGAAATAGGGACGACATCCGCAAACGCTGGAACGACCTACGAGGGAAGGTGCGCTCGATGGTCTCGCGACACAACATCGCAGTGCAGAAGACTGGCGGAGGACCACCACCCACACCACCCGAATTCACAGCATGGGAGCAAGAGGTACTAAACATCCTGCATCCTGAGGGCCTCGCTGGAGTATCCGGAGGAATGGAATCTGGTAAGTACAAGCTCAACTACTTCACCCCCCCCCAGCATGCTAACCACCACCCCCACCCTCACCCCCAACCCCCCATCACACATCCTCCCTGAGAATGTCTCTCCAGCACAACCCACCCAACACCAACCCCTGCATGCCACCACAAACTATGGACACCCATCACCTAAGCATGGCCCCTGTACATACCTATCCCCCCCCACAAAACACCCTCACAACACCTCCCCCAAGGGAATGCCAGCACTGGGGGACAAGGGCACCCATAAATCGCACGCAATTGCACACACAGAAACAATAACCATACTCTCTTACCCCATGCAGGACCCGAACGACAACACACCGGTCAGGAGGGACCAGAAATGTCCATCCCACCCCCGGAAGAGGCCCCTAGTGATGACAGCAGCTCTGTCGACCTGGACCCTGATGACCAGCCCGGACCATCGGGGACCTCTGGACAGTCGGTTCCCCTCAGGCCTAGGCCTGTGTGACGCAAGCCATGTGGGCCCTTGAAATGGCGGCTGCCTGACCTGTGAAGTGGGACAATGGGATGTGAGGTCAATGCGCTGGCGTGGCACACCGTGGCGGTAGGCGGTCGAAGACCGCTGTACGAAGTCGTATTGGTTAACATTGAACCCTATGGGATTCAGGAGCCAATGACGATGTGCGCCGGCGGTCGCGGTACGCACCGCCGCGGGCGTGACCGCCATTTTCTATCTGATTAATCACTCAAGACCTGATCATCCACAGGAGAGGACCTATACTGCAAGTGCTGCTGTGAACTCGGTCTGGAAGTGACAATGGCTGCTGCGACTGGGGAAAGGGCCCCTGCCTTCACGTCTGAAGAGTTGGAGAAACTTGTGGATGGGGTCCTCCCCCAGTATGCGCTACTCTACGGTCCTCCAGACCAACAGGTGAGTACACTTAGTGCTCCTTGAATGGTCTATGCCTGGGTGGAGTGGGGTGGCTGTCAGTTGGTGGGGTGGGGAGAAAATGAGGAGTGCAACGCACGACAGATGTGAGAATGGGCCACATGGCAAGGTTGGGGAGGGGGGGGCATTTACTCCATACATGCAGAAATGTGACGTTTTCTCTTTCCCACCCTGTACATGTCAAACAGGTGAGTGCCCATCAGAAAATCGATATTTGGCGTGCCATCGCCAAGGAAGTCCGGGCCCTGGGGGTCTACACCAGACGGGGCACCCACTGTCGGAAGAGGTGGGAGGACATCCGCCGCGGAACCCGTAAGACCGCAGAGACACTGCTGGGGATGGCCTCCCGACCTAGGAGGGGTGCCAGTCGTACCCTGACCCACCTAATGTCCCGGATCCTGGCGGAGGCCTACCCTGAGTTGGATGGGCGCTTGAGGACAGCACAGCAGACACAAGGGGGTGAGTATCAGCACATTCTGCTATCCTTACGCGCAGTTGAGGCGTCTGGGTGGGGGAGGAGGCCTGTGTGTGACAGTAGGCCAGGGCACTTTCCGTAGTGTAGTCCCCTCCCTTAGACATGGCCCTGTGCCCCCGCCCCCCACCTCTGTAGGGTGCCAAGTGCAGCTATCCATGGTCCTCCATCACCCATGTGCGCGTCTGTTGTCCCTAGACCTGTTGGCCTAGTCAGAAGTACTGAGTAGTATACCCCAAGTTCGCGGCTTAGTGCACGAGGCACCTGTGTCTGTCCTCTCCGCCAAGGGTATTGACAAGGCATACACTCAACGTTGTTTTATTTCTCCCCCCACCCTTATTCTTTGTTTTCTTGTGCATTAGCATCATCAGGCGGAGGAGAATTGGCGTCGGAGCACGAGGGAGCTGCAGGTCACCAGGCCCCGGTGGGCACTGACACAGACACCGAGGGCACCAGTGATCCGGAGGGCGAGGGGAGCACCACAACGGGGGCCGGTGGAGACACCAGCGACACGGACACGCCCTCGTTTGGGAGCTCCCTAGCGGGGCGGCAACATCTGTGCCCCCCGCAACAACAGGTACAGCCGCCACTCAGCGCACCAGCACCGCCCTCCCAGCAGCCCCTCAGTCTTCGCTCCGTGCCCGTTCGCCCAGGAAGGCGCGCGTCTCCTTCGCCCCAGGCACCTCAGCCCCTGCCTCTGTTACCCCTGCTGCCCTCAGTGCAGAGCTCATTGACCTGGTGAGGACGCTCATTGTTGGGCAGACTACCCTTTTGAATGCCATCCAGGGGGTGCAAAGGGAGGTGCAACAGAGCAATGCCTACCTGGAGGGCATTCATTCGGGTCAGGCTGCCCATCAACGAGCGTTCACTTCTCTGGCCTCAGCACTGACGGCAGCCATTGTCCCTGTCTCCAGTCTCCCTCTTCTAACTGCCTCCACCCTTTCTCTGCCTCTTGTTCCTCAGCCTATCCCATCCACACCATCAGACCAGCCTGCACACACCTCAACACCCAAGGCCAGCTCATCCAAACATAAGCACCACAGAACACACAAGCATTCACCCAAGCAACACCCAGATGCAGACATACCAACATTCACTACCAACTCTGTGTCCCCCACCTCCTCGTCTCCCTCCTCCCTCCCTGTGACGTCTACACTCACACCTGCGTGCACACCAACATCAGCCAGTTCTTCCATCACCAGCACACCCTCCACTACAGTCCTCACACGTGCAGTCACCACCCCCACTGCCATCTACACGTCCCCTGTGTCCTCTCCCACTGTGTCTGTCACCCCCTCTTCCAAGACACATAAACGCAGGCAGCCACCCAAGCAACAGCCAACCACCTCACGACAGCCTACGTCCCAGTCACCTGCACCCAAGGACAGCTCACCTGACTCTCCTACAACCACATCCTCTTCCTCCACTACTATCACCACTACTCCTACCCTTTACCTTGGTCCAAAGAAATATTACCTCTCCAATCTTAACCTCTTTCCCTCCCCTGACCCACCCCCTCCATCTGGGAAAAGTCCCAAAGGCACCTCAGCCACCACCAGCCCAGCTGCTAAGGTACAAGTGGTGCATGGATTATGGAGCCCACCCTTTGGCGGCAGTGACACTTCACTGAGCAGCAAGGGGACTGCCAGCCCCCCCCCCAGGCAAGAGGACCCGGAAAGTGAAGGGCCGCCGTGAGCGGACTGGGACGGCTGCCCCCAAGGAGGTAACTCCGGCCACTTCACCTGCCACAACAGCCAGGGGAGGCAAGGGCCCGAGAGCCCCATCTAAGGAGCGGAAGGGCAGCAGGGCGGAGAGGCCAGCCAGCAGGAATGCGGAGCAGGAGGGCCCCACACGCCCCATCCCGCCTGCAAGGGACGACACCAAAGGGCCCAGGACTCCGTCTCCGAAGGGGCCTGACACTGCACGTTCGGAGGGCGAGTGAGCAGGTTGTCAAGGCCAGGTCTGACTCCCTACACTGACTGGAAGAGCACCGCTGAACAGGGCCCCGCCATGAAGACAAGCACCGCTGAACAGGGCCCCGCCGTGCAGAGGAGCACCGCTGAACAGGGCCCTGCCATGAGGACAAACACCGCTGAACAGGGCCCCGCCGTGCAGAAGAGCACCGCTGAACAGGGCCCCGCCGTGCAGAAGAGCACCGCTGAACAGGGCCCCGCCGTGCAGAGGAGCACCGCTGAACAGGGCCCCGCCATGAAGACAAGCACCGCTGAACAGGGCCCCGCCGTGCAGAGGAGCACCGCTGAACAGGGCCCCGCCATGAAGACAAGCACCGCTGAACAGGGCCCCGCCGTGCAGAAGAGCACCGCTGAACAGGGCCCCGCCGTGCAGAAGAGCACCGCTGAACAGGGCCCCGCCGTGCAGAAGAGCACCGCTGAACAGGGCCCCGCCGTGCAGAAGAGCACCGCTGAACAGGGCCCCGCCGTGCAGAAGAGCACCGCTGAACAGGGCCCCGCCGTGCAGAAGAGCACCGCTGAACAAGTCAAGCACCCACTGTAGAGACTTTGAGAGACTGTGGCTTTGCACTCCCCAGGATATGTCAGTGGGCATGGTGGGCCCTTCGTGGATCTGGCGTCGTGGACTCATGTGGCTGTGGTGCCCCCCCCTTCCCTTCCCCCTGAGGTGCCTGTAGTTTTGTCACCAGATTCTCCTGTGTGGGCTTTGCCCTTGTTTCGCTACACTTTGGCCCACGGACATGATGAATTCGTAAGATGTGCAGGACTACTTGCTTCAGTTATCCACTGCTGTGTAAATACTTTTTTTTAATGAAATATTTTTTGATGGTTGAATAAGACTTTTCTGAAGATATTTTGTACATAAATATTTATTCTCAATTTGGTTATGTCATTGTATTTTTTACGGGTGTTTGGGTGGTGTCACTGTGAGTTGTTGCTCTGCATTGGTGTGTACATCTTGGGGGGGGGTGCGTGTCGCATATGTGTGTGCCCGTAACCTTTCCTCCTCCCCCCTCCCGTGTGTCATAGGTGCAGTACTCACCGAGTGAGCAGGTTGTCAAGGCCAGGTCTGACTCCCTACACTGACTGGAAGAGCACCGCTGAACAGGGCCCCGCCATGAAGACTGTCAAGCACCGCTCCGCTGGGCCCCGCCGTCTCAAGCACCGCTCCGCTGGGCCCTTCCTGTCAAGCACTGTTCACGGTTCACTGTGCCCACCATGCATCCTCCATGACCAGTGGACTCTGTTATCCACCTGATGGACTGTGGCTTTGCACTCCCCAGGATGGCACAGTGGGCAAGCCACCCACTGTAGAGACTTTGAGAGACTGTGGCTTTGCACTCCCCAGGATATGTCAGTGGGCATGGTGGGCCCTTCGTGGATCTGGCGTCGTGGACTCATGTGGCTGTGGTGCCCCCCCCTTCCCTTCCCCCTGAGGTGCCTGTAGTTTTGTCACCAGATGCCCCTGCAGTGTTCTCTCCAAAGGACTCAGGTCTCCTGTGTGGGCTTTGCCCTTGTTTCGCTACACTTTGGCCCACGGACATGATGAATTCGTAAGATGTGCAGGACTACTTGCTTCAGTTATCCACTGCTGTGTAAATACTTTTTTTTTATGAAATATTTTTTGATGGTTGAATAAGACTTTTCTGAAGCTATTTTGTACATAAATATTTATTCTCAATTTGGTTATGTCATTGTATTTTTTACGGGTGTTTGGGTGGTGTCACTGTGAGTTGTTGCTCTGCATTGGTGTGTACATCTTGGGGGAGGGGTGGGGGTTGCATATGTGTGTGCCCGTAACCTTTCCTCCTCCCCCCTCCCGTGTGTCGTAGGTACAGTACTCACCGTTGTCGTCTGCGCCGGACTTCGTACTCGTGGTAGATGAGAAGGTAGACGAGAGCAGGTAGGATGTTTAATTCGGGTTCCATGCTGTCCTCCGTACTCGTGGAGTGCGTAGAGGTGAGCGTTTTCCCGTTCGTAGTCTGTTTCCACCGTGTTTTTATCGGCGGTGCTCCCGCCCCGGAAAAGGTGGCGGATTGGTGAGTTGTGATAGTGTGGGCGGTACATTGTCTGCCGCCTGGCTGTTGGCGTCGACCGCCGCGCTGTTTGTCGGTCCCGCCGTGGCGGTCGGAGTGTTAAAGTGGCGGGCTGTGTTGGCGGTTCCCGCCAGGGTCAGAATTCCATTTTTTGGACCGCCGGCCTGTTGGCGGTTTGGCCGCCGCTTTATCGCCGACCGCCAGGGTTAGAATCACCCCCTATATCCTTATATGCAGACGATGCCCTAATATACTTGCGCAACCACCAGGCCTCCATGGAAGAGGTACTGCAGTTGTTAGACTCCTTCGCCCCCACCTCTGGTCTGCACATTAATTGGTCCAAGTCAAGTATCTTCCCTCTTACCTCTATCCCGATTGACCGCCATATGGCACTTCCACAATATAAATTACCGTGGTCATATACAACCTTTAAATATCTCGGAGTGCAGATCTACCACTCTATCACAGATCTAAAAGAGGGCAACATTGACAGGGTACTCGGCTCCACCCGCAGTTTAATACCTTTTTGGAGCTCGTTCCCCTTATCCCCCATGGGTCGAGTAGCGATTGCCAAGATGCTTATCCTTCCAATGTTTTTATATTACTTCACTGCCCTCCCGTTGTGTTTACCACGCTTGTTCTTTACCAAACTGCTATCAATGTTAACTGATTTACTCTGGGGCAAAGACAGACGCAGGGTCGCGTTGACTATAACACAACACTCGCAGGAGACGGGCGGGCTGGGCATGCCTAATTTCGAAAGATACTACGCAGCAGCTCAATTATCGTGGCTGTCCACATGGCTCCAAGAGACTCCTTCTGCTGAAAGCATAATGTTGCAGACACATATAGCCCGGCAGAAATTGCTGTTCATAATGCTATCGGGCCCTCCCCCCCACTCCCAAAACGAATACTGCTGGAAGCAGCTCGGTTCTACTGGCGCAGATACATCCAAGCTAAGTCCTCCTCTCCCCCTTATTCACCCTTGCTACCGCTATTTCAATTGCCGGGCACTCAAATCCTCTCAATGCATCACGACACGTGGAAAATAAACACACTGAAGTTGGGCGATCTATATTCTAGCTCTGTAATAAGCACCTTCGCGGAACTGGTGTCTGCCGGAGTGCTGCAAAACGGGGCCTTCTTGACATACAGCGCCATTAAGCGACTACTTAATAACCTTTGGGGGGTCGCTGGCGCCGAGCCCCCCGAGTCCCCATTACTCACCATCATCCTTACCATAGGTTGCACAAAAGGCCTTATAACTAAATTATACAAAGCATTGCTGGCAGCGGTTTGTACCACCCTGCCGCACGCTAATGCACGTTGGGACTCTGTCCTTCCCTTGCCACTACCTCAAAAGACCTGGATTGCAGCTCTCGCAATGATTAAGTCAATATCCCGTAATCCTCGCCTGTGCTACACCCAGTTCAATTATATTCACCACTCATATTTGTCCCCAGCCCGCATCCAAAGAATATACCCGAACACAACTCCGACATGCCCAAGATGCGCCACTCCTGCAGCTGACTTTTACCATATGTTTGGAGCTGCCACTCAATAAACTCGGCTTGGCTCCGCATTACGGACGTCACAACAGACATCTCATCTCACACTCTGTCGCCCACACCAGACTCCTGCTTACTTGGCATATGCCGCCGCACCAGAGAGGACAAATAAATACACAGATTCATAGATTTAGCATTCATTGTTTTTAAACGGCTAATAGCAACGCATTGGAAAGCCTCACACGCCCCTTCCCACATGACCTGGCTTCGTGACTTACATTGCCGAACGCAAGCTGAAGCCCAGACACTCCGCTCATTGCAACACAAAGGTCTCATTCAGGAGGGCCCGAGGTGTGGGACACTTTTGTGGTGGCAATTGAAGCTAGGGACGACATGTATCCCCCGTGAGCAGGGCATTTTACACGCCTACCACATTTCTGGTGGACACCGTCAGTACGTCAATCCCCCTGTCCTAACCTCTCTTATTCTCACTCACATCCGCCATCAACGCCCTCCCCCCTTTCCACAATGCAATCTCACAATACATTAGGATACTCTCTCCGCTGTCAAATTGACACGCAACCCATACCAAGGTTACTTAATATTACTTCTGCCCGGTATCCTATCAAACTCCGCAAAACATAAATCGCACCTTAGATATGACCCCCGCTTTACTCATACACAATAGCTGTATTCCCTTTTCTTTTTTCCCCCTCCACCTGTTGGGGATTACCTACACTAGCAATGACATTAATAGCGGTTAGCTGCATCTTTAATTAGCAATTAATTAAGCACATAGTTTTCAAGCTGTATGCTGTTTTATTTTCTATTTCCTTGCATGTGCATGTTGTTTTATACTTGCTCTTTTTGCTCACCTCCTCCCTCCCGCCTTTTTTTTTTTTTCTCTTTCTTTTCTCCCCGTTCTTTTGCTACATTAATGTGTGATAATGCTGTGCAAGTATATATAAGCAAGCAAATGGATCGCAGAATCATTAACAGCCGGTGTACTGTTGTGTGAGTGTTACGTTTCATAAACAGATTTAAAAAAAAAAAAACAGCTGATACATGATTCTCTGAAAAACAGATGCCGTAGAGGTCAACCCGAAAGACATCCAACGATATTGAAATGTTCCTATTGGTGAAACAAAAGATGTGAAATGACTTGATTCAGATTCCAATACTACCTGTCCAATTTGCCGCTGCCACCATGCTCAAAAGCTCAGTGATTCTTGGTAGAGGATGCAAAGCTGCACAAATAGCACAGATCAAAACAAACCCTTAGCTCACCTTTTTGTTTTCCCGAGCCACCACCAGTGGGGATAACCATAAAGATGACTCTATTAATTTAATTATCCCACTGTCCCACCGCTTCATTGCCTCTTTCTCCAAATCCTCCCTGATGGAAAACAGAGTATCCCACATTTTATGTTTAATAGGGATAGCGTTTTGCTTGACTTTAATCTTATGCTGTAACCTTTTTATGGTGCTCATATCACCAGAAGAGTTTCAAGGACCTTCAACAACAATGTAATTCACTAGGTCCTCTGTGACCACAGACACTTGTTCCTTAGTTCCAGGTCTAAGCACGATTGTAAAAAAAGCCCTTGGTGAAGCCACCCTAGTATGCATAACCTCCTTACTGCCACATGCACCTTCCCAAAACTCTTTAAGTCCAGAAAAAACAAAACATCTTTGAAGTACCTAGACAAATCTAGCCGCCTTCCTTCATATGAGACCGGAGCTCGTCTGGCGGCTCCAACATCCTCCCAGAAAAGAATTCATCAAAAAATTCTCAAGTAACCATTGTGGTTTAGGAACCATGATTAACCAAAGTTCTGGGTGTTTTATCACCTACTACCACCTCTGCATACAGATCGAAACAGTCAGCAGGATCTCCTGTATAGAAGTCCTACCCATCCCCCAGAACCAAATCCTGGAGATCATTCTGAATTTCCCCTAATTGTGTATCACATTCATCTTCTACTAAATTCGCTACAACAGTGGTATATTTCTCTGTATGATTCCATTGTCCTTAATGGATTGCTCAAAGACAGGAGTTTCTGCTGAATAGCTTTATTAGTACAGTAACAGGTTAATTGATCACCTACTAATTGATCCATAAAGTTTTGAAAATCACAGTCTGCAATTAAATTGAGTTCGAATACATATGTATCAACACCCTCTTCAGTCAGCTGCTTCCTCATTAAAAATGTATGTTGCAATACTACAATACTCGGTTGGACATCAAAACGTTTTACCAACTTCCTGATTGCTTCTGTGAACTCATCCACTGGTTCTTCATCTTCTGGAACGTCAATATCGGGCAGATGTTTTAAAATAGCACAGCCTTCAAATGAAGAAGTAGGATCTTTTTTCTTTCTTGTGGAAGCCTTGACACACCAATGGCACCAAGGTATGCTTGAAAAGCATCAAACCTGTTCCTCCAAGATACTGATGGTTCACCTGAACAATCTAGAAAAGGAGGTGGTGGATTAACTGACTGCATGTTCCACTACAAAACATATTACTGAAATGATAAGAATACACAATGGATAAATGTCACAACAGTTAGAAAATGAAAGAAACACTCTCCATACTATAATAATGAAAGTGTGCTGTGGATTCAGTGATACACCATAATGCTGACAGAGTGAGTGTATCACTATTGAAGGAATCAAAATTCTGAAATGAATACTACTGATACTCAAAGTGAGTGTATCACTGAGGATTCTGAAGTCCGGATATTACTGTTTAAAATACAACAGCTATGGAATGCCAAAAATGAATGAAACACCAGGCTTACATAGGTACACCAGAATATGGTTAGGAAAGTGAGTGTACCGCTGCGCAAAGAATCGTTTTTTCGTTGTAACACTTGGTTGGCTGCAGCTGACATCGCTTAACACATTTGAAATGAATATAACGATCTGTGCCCCAAATTGACTAATGCTGGATACGCTTGAGACAGACACCTATAAATGTTAGTGAACTGTTGAATGTTGAGAAAAAATTGCACAAGACATTTTCCTTGAATATGCCCCTTGATAAGATCCAGCACAGTTATTTATTAAAAAAGGCACTAATAATGTTGTTAAAAATAGACCTGTAGAGCCAGGTTAATATGGCAACCTCAATCTCTGTGTTATTAATCAGTTTCTTTTACTAATATGGCCGCCAACCACACAGCAGACCGGTCTTTCCTGTATACAATGTGTTTGTTGCAAGAGGCTCAGGAAAGGAGAGCTTTACCAGAAGCACCTGTTGGCCAAAGTTAGCTGTGAGGAAAACATCATTGGCACGCACAAACTACAGACAAAACAAGCAGCAGTCTACAAAAAGGCCACCTTGAATGACATCACTAATCGACCGTCCTGTGCATGCGTAATTAACTTGGCATAGATGGAAGTTTAATTTGGAGGAATGATCCGAACTGATACGCCTATCATCTAAACGGGGCTACGAGCAAGAGCTAAAAGTTACAAAATGGGCAGCAGACCGGGATGCAAAAACGGGGCTGTAAAATTGTGGTTTTAGCAGAGGCAATGTGGCTCATTGGTTCATTGAAATCCTGGCAACATCCTACACTGGGGTGAGCAGAGCTTCAAAAGAACTAGATACAAAATAAATTAGTGGGTGTCATTTAAATCCCTGTGGAGATGATGAACCAGATTTGATCGCTTTGGATATAATGAAGGTAGATTTATTACAGGAGCCACCAGACATGTCGTGTCAGCATGGCTGCTCCCACCAAGGGCCTGAGAACAATTCAAATCAATTCAATACCAATATTCTACCCCTTCTGCAATCCACCCAATGCCAACATTCTACTGCCTTGTACCACAATAATTAAAGAAGGGAAGGACCACACTACCTGGCATACTAGCACACAATTAGCGCATATGCATTGTTGTGAATGTAGTGCATGGTACACTTACTTTAGTTGACAGTCTTCAGTATTCATGGTTGTTACTGCAGCCAGTGCTGGGTATTTCTAGACATGGGTTTCAGGATATTTGTCCTTCCTCAGTACAAAGTAACATCTTTAATTTGAGGGTGTCAGCAATGGTGCTCAAAGTATCCTCAGGGTTCTGCACCACTACCAAATGCATCCCAATGAGCTTGTCAGCCCAATAACTCAAAGGAGCCAATAACAAAAGGGAGGCCGGATCACATTGCCGTGCATACCAGTATGCAATTCATCCATATGTGTTACGGTAAATGCAGTGCATGGTAACACTCATTTTACTTAACTGACTTTAGTATTCACCATTATTGGTGCTACCAGTGCTGGGTATCTCTAGATATCTTTTTGAGAAATGTAAGCAATTGGGTCATTGTTTCAGAGGGTGGACATCCCAATCAGGCAACAACCGCAATCCTTGTCAGGATGAACCACAAAAGTCACCTTTGGTAGCTTAGGACGAAGCAATTAGGCTTAACTTAGAAGTAATGTGAAAAGTATTTATGCAGCGCACAAACAGTAATTAAGTGAAAGCACAAGACTAGAAAAATCTCACACCAGTTTAGAAAAACAGAGTTGTTAGTGAAAATAGCAGCTAAAAGGACAAATGCCATTTGCAGTCATGTAGTTGTACTAGGCTGAGGGAAAGTCACAAGTGCGGGCCGGCTGTGATGGAGTATGGGTAGGATAGAGGATAGCTGATAAAGTTACCTTCTCAAAGTTTGGTGTGAAGAGTTCCATTAACACTGGGGAAAGCCGCAGGGGGAGTGTCATGGATGGTCATTGCTGTAGCATGAAGAGCAAGTTAGGCATTGTGGGCTGTCGTCGCTCTAGCGCTGTCAGACAATTACCCATTAAATCAAACTTCCACAGGAGCAGATGCCTTTCACCCAACTCCCTCCAACAGATGCATGCTCAGGCTTCAACTGATTATCTGAACCCTGCATCCGCTAGGGGAAAAGGGGAATGGGAATAGAAAAAGAGAGACTGCCTCCAGATCCAGTTCCAGCCTTTTTCCCACTTGAAGATAGGATATTTAGTGTGTGTCTCTGAAAACCTGCACCTTTCTTCTTATTGGGATTTCTAAAGGAAGGACCTGCAGTTGGGTGATAAGAGCATAGATAAGTACATTCCCACTGTGCATTCAACTGTTCAGCCATTCATATTCACCCAATTCCATCGTTCTCCTAACCTGAATCTTTTGAGAGACTAGGCTCTCTTTAAGAGAAAAATGTTAACTTAATGGTGGTCATTACAACCCTGGCGGACGGTGTTAAAGCTGCGGAAATACAGCAAACAGGCCGGCGGACAAAAAAAGGGAATTATGACCCTGGCAGAAACCGCCAACAAAAACAGCCACTTTAACACACCGCCCGCCACGGCGGTACAGACAAGCAGCGCGGCGCTTACCGCCAACAGACAGGCGGGAGACAATGTACCGCCCACACTATTACAACCCGCCAATCCGCCACCTTTTCCGGGGCGGATTCACCGTGGATAAAAACACGGCGGAAACAGCTTTTGCTATAGGAAAACGCTCACCTGAACACATCCCACAAGGAAGGAGGCCACCATGGAGAAGGAATTACAAATACTCCCTGCCCTTGTCTTTCTGCTCCTGTACGACCAACAGCTACGTAGGCGCCGAAGACACCGGTGAGTACTGCACCTACGACACGGGGAGGCAAAAGTTAGGGGGACACCCACCAAACACCCCCACTCCCACCCTCGCATATTACAACATACACACCAATGAATTCACAAAAAATCACAGTAACAACCCACAATCCCCCCGGAAGAATGAATAGACAATGCGAAATTCGGTCAAACATTATAATGTGCCAATATACATGTCATACAAAAATATACAGATATATATTTCAAAATCACTCATAATTATATATACAATACGAGAAGTAGTGCAGATATGTAGACAACAATGTCCGTGCACCAACAGTCCAAAAATGGGACAGGGCCTGAGGTGCCGGGGCGAAGGTGATGCCCACCCTCCTGGGTGAGCGGCCACGGGGCGAACGCTGAGGGGCTGCTGGGAGGGCGATGCTGGTAGGGGAGGTGGCGGCTGTACCTGTTGAAGTGGGGGGCACAGATGGTGCCGCCACCACAGGGGAGCTCCCATCGGCGGACAAGTCCGTGTCGCTGGTTGGTGATCCGGTGGCCGACGTGAAGCTCCCCTCGCCCTCCGTCCCACTGGTGCATTCAGAGTCCGTGGTTCTGGCCCTCCATGGCCATGTGGGATGCAGCTCCCTCGTGCTTGGGTGCCACTGCACCTCCGCCTGTTGATGCTGATGTACAAAAGGACAGGGAGAGCAGGAAAAGGGGGGGAGACAGAAGAAAGAGAGTTTTAGTGCATGGCATTCCGCTACCGTTGGCGGACAAGACAGACGCAGCAGCCCCCTGCATAACGCCGTGCTCCTGCACTCTGCACATGCAATTTCTGGGTTATGGCCTACATGGCAATGGTGGACATCTGAGCACATGGACGCCATAGGGGCAACTATACCTCGACTTGGCACTCTGCTGAGGTGGGGTTGAGTGCCACATGGCCTCCATTACGGAGGGGCCTTGCCTACCTAACTCGCCCTGGTCTAGGGACACCCACAGCCCACCTCCCCCACCCAGACACCTCCACTGCAAGCAAAGTCCGCAGAATGAGGTTGTACTCACCCCTTGTGTCTGCTGTGATGTCCTCAAGCGCCCATCCAACTCCGGGTAGGCCACCGCCAGGATCCGGAACATCAGGGGGGTCATGGTGCGACGGGCACCCCTCCCACGTTGGGAGGCCATCCCCAGCTGAGCCTCTGCCGTCTTCTTGCTGCAGCGGCAAATGTCCTCCGATCTCTTCCGGCAGTGGGTGCCCCGTCTCTGGTGGGCCCCCAGGGTCCGGACCTCCTTGGCGATGGCACGCCAAATGTCGCTCTTCTGGTGGGCGCTGACCTACATGACATGCACAAGGGAAGAGGAACAGTCATTACCAACTGCACCGTCAATGTGAGTGGCCCCCACCCTACTCTGGCCATGTGGCCCATTCATTCCCATGCATTAATGTTCTATGAACTCTGCCCCCTTCCCTCTTCCACCGAGCCCTCTCCACCCAGGCCTAGCCCATACAACGTGCTCCCTGTGTACTAACCTGTTGGTCTGGAGGACTGTAGAGTAGCGTGTACTGGGGGAGGACCCCATCCACAAGTTTCTCCAACTCCTGTGCAGTGAAGGCAGGGGCCCTTTCCCCAGACGCAGCAGCCATCGTCGCTTCCAGACCGAGGTCACAGCAGCACTAGCAGTGTAGGTCCTCTCCTGTCGAAGGTCAGGTATCTAGTGATTGAAGAGATAGAAAGTGGCGGTGACGTCCGGGGCGGTGACGTCCGCGGCGGTGCGCATCATCACCGCCGGCGCACCTGTTCATTGGCTCCTGGGATCCATAGGGTCCAATGTTAACCAATGCAGCATTGCGCCGCGGTCTACGACCGCCTACCGCGACGGTGTGCAACGCCAGCGCAGTTACCCCACAATCCCATTGTCCCAGTTTAGAGGTCAGGCAGCCGCCATTTCAGGGGCCCACATGGCTTCATTTACGACTGCGTCACACATAGCTAGGCCTACACTCAACACACATACAGTAAGGGTTTTGTGTCTGGTGTAGTCTTGTGTGTAACTGTGGGTTCATACCTGGAGGAATAGTGACTGGTTCTTCGCTGTTGTCCTTCGTAGGCACCGTCAGCTGGGACATATGAGAAGATGGCAGAATCCTCCGGTGTACCGACCGCTGGTGGACCTGTTGACAATGGAAGAAAGACATGTCATCGTCACCTACCGGTTTGACCGTGCCACTATCCAGGAACTATGTACCCAGTTGGAACCAGACCTGATGTCACCAATCCGCCATCTGACTGGAATCCCCCCTGACGTGCAGGTGCTGTCAGTGCTCCATTTCCTTGCAAGTGGGTCATTTCAGACTACTGTGGCCATGGCATCAGGGATGTCCCAGCCTATGTTTTCCAATGTATTGTCCAGAGTGTTGTCTGCCCTGCTTAAACACGTAAGGAGATTCATCATTTTCCCTCAGGTGGAGGATTTGCCTACAGTGAAAGGTGACTTTCATGCCCTTGGACATATCCCCAACGTCATAGGTGCCATTGATGGGACCCATGTAGCTCTGGTCCCCCCCACAGGAGTGAACAGGTGTACAGAAACAGGAAGAGTTATCATTCCATGAATGTCCAGATGGTCTGTTTTGCAGACCAGTACATCTTGCAGGTAAATGCTATGTTCCCTGGCTCTGTTCATGACGCCTACATCCTGCGGAATAGCAGCATCCCTGATATGATGGCTCAACTCCAGAGGCACTGTGTATGGTTATTGGGGGACTCTGGTTACCCCAACCTTTCCTGGCTATTGACCCCAGTGAGGAATCCCAGGACAAGGGCAGAGGAACGCTACAATGAGGCCCATGGGCGGACTAGGAGGGTGATCGAACGCACCTTCGGCCTCCTGAAGGCCAGGTTCAGGTGCCTCCATATGACAGGTGGATCCCTATTCTACTCACCGAAGAAGGTGTGCGACATCATCATCGCCTGCTCCATGCTCCATAATTTGGCTTTGCGACGCCAGGTGCCTTTTCTGCAGGAGGATGATCCAGATGACGGTGTTGTAGCAGCTGTGGAGCCTGTGGAGCCTGTGGACAGTGATGAGGATGAAGCTGAGGAAGAAGAAAACGACAACAGGGAGTCAGTCATACAGCAATATTTCCAGTGACACACAGGTGAGAACATTTTCATGTTTAACATTACATTAACTTTCACACGTCTACCTCTATCCTGTTCCTCCATTTCAATCACTATTTGTTAACTGAGTTGTACCCTTCCATTTCAGTTTCACAGGTGTGGTAACCTACGTGTCAACTGTTTGAATCCTTCATGGGCTTGTGATGTGTGACATAGGTATGTTAGCCTTACAATGGTACTGCCATTATGACACAGTCATTGATAATACAAAGTACCAAATCATAGACTGACTCCAGATTCATTTGTGTTTCAAGGGTGTTTATTTAAGTGCTCAAAAAATGAAGGGGGGTTGTAAAATGGTGATGGGGATGGTGGAGGAATGTCCATGGCAGAGTCCAGTCTATTAGTCTCGCAGGTGCACTGCCCATCTGGGCATAGGAAGTGGAGCTGGGGCAGTTCGAATATGGACAGGGTAACAAAGTGGGACAGTGGGAGGACAATCAGGGTGGTCTTATTTCCTGGCGGGGGTCTTGCCATCTTGCTCTGTCCTGTTCCTGGATCTCAGAGACCGCTTGCGTGGTGGTTGTCCGTCTGCAGGGGATGGGGTGCTGGTGTGGTGGTCCTGTGGCGGGGCGTCCTGTCCACTAGCGCTGGCGGAGGTGGTGGGCAGTTCATCATCGTGGCTAGTGTCAGGGGCCCCTTGGAGTGCCACGGTGTCCCTCAAGGTCTGCTGTATGTCCTTCAGCACCCCTACGATAGTGGCCAGGGCGGAGCCGATGGTCCTGAGCTCCTCCCTGAATCCCAAATACTGCTCCTCCTGCAGGCGGAGGGTCTCCTGCAACTGGTCCAGGACCGTCGCCATCGTCTCCTGGGAGTGGTGGTATGCTCCCATGATGGAGGAGAGGGCCTCGTGGAGAGTTGGTTCCCTTGGCCTGTCCTCCCTCTGTTGCACAGCAGCCCTCCCAGTTCCCCTATGTTCCTGTGCCTCCGTCCCCTGGACCGTGTGCCCACTACCACTGCCCCCAGGTCCCTGTTGTTGTTGAGGTGTGGGTTACCCTGGGTGCCCTGTAGTGGTGGACACACCGCTGATTGACCTGTCCTGGGTAGGGAGGTTTGGGCCCGCTGGGTGGGTTCTGTGCTGGTGTTACCAGAGGGTGGAAGGTCGGTGTTGGGCTGTACCTGTGCAAGGGGAACCGACTGTCCTGAGGCCCACGATGGTCCGGGCTGGTCATCAAGATCCAGTAGGGCAGAGCTGCTCTAGTCACTGTGGACCTCTTCTGTGGGTGGAGTGGTGTTGTCTGAACCCTCTGGTGTGGTAACGGTCCTTCGGGTTCCTGCAGGGGCATAAGAGCATGATTATTGCATGTGTGTGTGTAATGGTGAGCAATGGGTGGGCGTGCGTGAACCCCAGTGCAAGCATTCCTGTGTGGGGGCTTGTGTGATGATGTTTGGGGGGGTGTTCTGGGTATGTGCAGTGAGCATGCTTTAGTGAGGGGTGTCCATGCTTAGTTGTGTCATGGAGGGCTTGGTGTTGGGATGGGTGGTTTGTGTTATGGGTACATTAGTGAGGAGTTGGAGTGATAGGGGAAGGGGTGAGGGTGGGGGTGTGTGATAGCATGCAGGTAGGGTGGGGGATATGATAGTTAAGAATTGACTTACCAGTGTCCCATCCTCCACCGACTCCTCCGAGGCCCTCAGGATGCAAGATTGTCAAGACTTGCTCCTCCCATGTTAGTTGTGGGGGAGGAGGTGGGGGTCCACTGCCAGTCCGCTGCACCGCGATGTTGTGCCTGGAGACCGTGGAACGCACCTTCCCCCGTTGGTCGTTCCATCTCTTCCTGATGTCCTCCCTATTTCTTGGGTGCTGTCCCACGGCGTTCACCCTGTCGACTATTCTGCGCCATAACTCCATCTTCCTGGCTATTGATGTGCGCTGTACCTGTGAGCCAAATAGCTGTGGCTCTACCCGGACGATTTCCTCCACCATGACCCTGAGCTCCTCCTCGGAGAAGCGGGGTGTCTTTGGCGTGACATGGGGTGGTGTGGGTGAGGTGTGGGGTGGTGTATGTGGTGATGAGTGTGGTGAGTAGTGGTGTGTGGTGTTTTGTGCGTGGATGTTGTGTGGGTGATGGTGTTGTGTGCCTTTGTGTGATGGGGTTGTCAATTGCTGTGCTGTCTCTCTGGCCTTCTTTCAGAATTTCTGTTCGTAGGGGTTTGTGGGTGATGTGGGTGTGTATTTTATATTGTGTTGGGTGTGGTGTTTGTATGTGTATCAGGTGTGTGTATTTGTAATTGTCCAATGTGGCGGTGTTTTGTAGATGTGTGTGTATTTTGAGCGCTGCAGTGTGTACCGCCAATGGAATACCGCGGTTGAAAGACCGCAGCGTGGATTCGTGGGTCGTAATAGCATGGCCGTGTTTCTGTTGGCGTGGAGGTGGAGGATTTGTTTCCACATGTTTATCACTGACCTTTGGTGTGGCGGTGTTGTGTGGGTGTCTGAATTTCGGTGGATTCCGAGATGTGTGTCATAATAGCTGTGGCGGTCTACCGCGGCCGCAGCGGTGTATTGGCGGTCTTCTGCACGGCGGTAAGCGCCTTTTACCGCCAATGTTGTAATGACCCCCAATATCTTCTTTTCTCCAGGAGTCAGTGGTTTCCAAGGTTCTCTGGAGAACAGTCAAAAGTTCACAAATATACAAACTACTAATGTCTTTTACAGGAAACGTAAACTCCTTCTCAAGGTTTATTTTTCTCAAACACAGTCTCTAGGAATTAGTCTAAGCACTGAGGTTTGTTTCTAAGACTGACAAGCCTGCAAAGCAAAGAGTTCATGAATATATATGTACATATATATATTGGCAAGTCTGGATATCATACAAAAGGATACCTTACTGCAGTTGCTTGAAGTTCTGTTAAGCCAAAACAAGTTCTCCTCAGAAAGCCGGTAGCCAGTTGTTGGAAGAAGGAAAAAATTCAGCTTCTTCAAAAGGGAAAAAGTAGCTGCTGTGCACACTGTAACACGAAAAAGAATTAATTACTCAAAACTGGAAGAATTCTCTAAGAAACAAAGCGCCTCAGAACACTGCTCATTCGCCTCAGGATGACAGTTGAACTGCTCGGCTCCCAGAGAAAAACAGCTGGAGGGAAGCTTCAGCACGAGACTAAGGTAGAAACACTAGAGAGCTGACCTCCCAAGGATTTGCAGCCACCATCTTGAGTGGCAGTTAAACCTGAAGAAGCTAGTTCTAAGACCAGCCTCCGCAAGAGCCACTGGGTGTGAGGACGCCGCTGCAACCAATGTGGGTACAAGGAAAAGGGGAATCATTTTTGCTGAGGGAAGAACTTAACAACTCTGGCAATAGTTTTCCTGACAGCCCCTCTCCAAAGAACTCCCTCCCACAGAAGGTTTGTTGGGGAAAGGGTTGTGAAATCGCTGTATTAACTTTGGAGCATGCACATTTTGGAAGGCTTCCCAGGACCTTTCTTCTGCGCCAAAACCTTTCCAATTAATGAGGTAATATAATGTTCCTTTTTTAAACTTTGAGTCTATAATTCTGTTTACTTCATATTCTAAATGTGAATCTACTTGGATAGGATCTGGAGGGGTGGTTGTCCTTACATTGGTAGGACTTCTTTTAAGTAGCAAGACATTGAATACTTACTGGATGAACCTTAATTTGAAGGGGCAAGGCAAGTTTAACTGTTATTGGATTTACAATTTTCTTTATTTTAAAGGGTCCGACTTATCTAGGCTGGAATTGTTTGTTCCCTCTTAAATATAAATGTTGTTTGGATAGCCAAACCTTCTCACCCTCGCAATAACCAGGGTTGCCGCTCCTCTTTGTGTCAGCATGTTTCTTGTAAGAGACCTTCGCCTTGGTCAAGTGTTCTCTAGCGGATTGGTAGGTCTTTTGAATTTTCTTACTGAATTAATTTGCAGCTGGGACGAGCTTCCTGGCCTTCCTAAGATAATGTTTGAGTGCCTACCAGAGTTCAAATAGAAAGGAGAATAACCAGTGGAGGCATGAATAGCATTTTTGTACGCAAATTCTGCTGTCCAAATTAAATCTGGCCAATCATTATCTTGATCCAAGAGATATAAGCGTAGGTACTGCTCTATTTCCTGGTTAACTCTTTCTATCTGTCCATCCGTTTCTGGATGATAGGGGCGTTAGTCATTGTACCCCTTGGGCTGGTGACTATCTTAATAACTGGTAGTGCATGGCTTAGTGCATAGGGCTTCTCCCTGTGTGTTGTGTATGCCAACGGTAGTGGTGTTGCTGGCATTGACCAAGTGTATCCTCTGTCGCTCCCTCCCTTTTTGTTTTGTCACCCTGTCCTTGCGTGCATTAGCATCATCTGGCGGAGGAGCAGAGGCACCGGCGACGGAGGGAGCTGCATCCCACATGGGCCTGGAGGCTGAATCCACCGACGGTGAGGGCACCAGTGGAACGGAGGGCGAGGGGAGCACCACAACGGGGACAGGAGGGGAGACCACAGACAGCGACTCCTCCTCTGATGGAAGCTCCCTTGCGGACACCTCTGTGCCCACCCCAACAAAAGGTACAGCCCCCCCCCTACCAGCACCGCCCTCCCAGAAGCCCCTCAGCGTGTTTCCCGTGCCCGCTCACCCACAAGGGTGGGCATCTCCTTCACCCCAGGCACCTCAAGCCCTGCCCCAGTCAGCCCTGCTGCCCTCAGTGAGGAGGCTATTGACCTCCTGAGATCCCTCACTGTTGGGCAGTCATCCATTCTGAATGCCATCCAGGTTGTCGAGAGGCATTGCAACAAACAAATGCATACCTGGAGGGCATTCACTCTGGCGTGGCGGCCCAACAGAGAGCATTTCAGGCTCTGTCCTCAGCACTGATGGCAGCCCTTGTCCCTGTCTCCAGCCTCCAACTTCCTCTATCCAGTCCCAATCCCCTCAACCCCAGCCTATCCCAAGCACACCTTCAGACCAGCATTCACCCAAATCAACACACAAAAGTGGCTCAGGCAAACACAAGTACCACACTTCAACACACAGGCACTCACACAAGCACCATCCCCATCCCCATGCAGACACACCAACATCCACTGTCTCCACTGTGTCTCCCTCCTCCTCGTCTTCCACCTCCCTCCCAGTAGCATCTCCACTCACACTTGCATGCACTACATCCTCATCCACTGCCTCCATCACTAGCACGCCCATCACAAAACATCCCTCACTGACAGTCACTACCCCCACATTCATGCACACGTCCCATGTGTCCTCTCCCAGTGTGTCTGTAACCCCTCCTCCCAAAGTACATAAACACAAGCACCCACCCACCCAATAGCCATCCACCTCATAACAGCATCCAGCCCATGCACCTGCACACAAACTCAGCAGACAGACACCTCCTACAACCACTCCCTCTTCCTCCACTCTCAAACCCTCTCCCTCTTCCCGCCCCAGTGTCCCTAAGAAGCTTTTCTTGGCCAACTTTGACCTCCTCCCTACCCCTCCCACCCGTCCTTCCACTTGGGCCAGGGTGGCCAGAACCCAGCCCAGCACCTCAGCCACCAAATCGTCGTCTGTTGTGGTTCCTGCAGCTATCAAAGGCTCAAAGGGGGCACCAGTCAGCCCAGCCAGTGTGCCACCAACCCCTGCCAAGGCAAAAACCATTCCGCCACCTGGCAAGGTGAAGAGGGGGACAGGATCGAGCAAGGGGAAGGAGCCACAACCACCCAGCACGGCCACCTCAAAGACTCCAGCTGCCATACCCAAGGTGACAGCACCATCTGCCAAGGTGAGGAAGGGGCACAAAACACCAGGCAAGGCACTTCAGCCGTCCGAGGCTGCAGGTGAGGGCCTGGTGGCTACCAGCACAACCGCCAACACCGCCACCTGCACCGTGGCCAGCACTGGCAGCAGCCCCGCTGCTAGCATCGCTGCTAGCACCGCCGCAAGCACCGCCACCTGCACCGCCACCTGCCCTGCCGCAAACACCACTACTGTCAGCAGCAGCCCCAGTGAGCAGCCGTCCGAGGCTGCAGGAGAAGGGCTGGAGCCTCCCTCCACCACTGGCAGCACCTGCACTGTGGCCAGCACCTGCACTGCCGCAAGCACCGCCACAAGCCCCGCCGCAAGCACCACCACCTGCACTGCTGACAGTAGCACCACTGCCAGCAGCAGCCCCAGTGGGCAGGCGTCTGAGGCTGCAGAAGACGGGTTGGAGCCTCCCTCCAGTTTGCAGCCGTAGCTGCCGCCGGATGGAGTCTAGCCCTGCCTCCATGGATTATCATGCAACCTGGTCCCTGCACATCTCGTGCCTCACACACCAAGGTGAGGGACTTTGAACTGGCACACCGAGAGAGACTGTGGCTGTGCACTCCCCAGGACCAAACAGTGGGCAAACCACCCACTTGAGAGACTTGAGAGACTGTGGCTTTTCACTCGCCAGAACCGAGCAGTGGGTAAACCACCCACTTGAGAGAATCTGGCTTTGCACTCCCCAGGACCAAGCAGTGGGCAACTCACCCCTTGAGAGACTGGCCTTGCACTCCCCGGGACATTGCTGTGGGCATGGAGCCTCCCTAGGAGCAGTGGCGTTATTCCATCTTCTGGCTGAGGTGCCCCCCCTTCCCCTCCCCCTGAGGTGCCTGTATGTTTTCAACCTAATGCCCCTGCAGTGTTCTCTCCGTATTGAGGCAGGAGTCAAATGTGGGTCTGGCCTATGCATTTTGGGCCAGTGGCCCACGGACATTTTGAGTGGACAATGTACCGCCTTATGTACATATTGTATATTTTTGTAAATACTGTTTTTCTGATTATTACGTTTATTTGACTATTTCTGAAATATCCGTAAAATCCAACCCTTTAACCTCCACCTTCTGATGGAGGGTGGGTGGGCGGCCAAAGGCTTCCTTCCATGCGTGCAGGCTAGCGTGGAAGAGGCCGGTCCCCCTTTCCCACCCCCTATTTAAACCCACCCCGTACTTCCTCCGCCCAATCCCTGTCTCCATGCGTCACTTCCCATGCCCAGAATGATCCCGCGAAGAGACTAGACCATGTCTGCTCTCAGTGGGACCCTCCATTGGGACACAATCACTGACACACTGGTTACCTAGTGCAAAAGGCCATTTATTCAGGACAGGATTGCATATCATACATAAATATTATATATACAGAAATTCAAACTGTTAACTTTAAACAAAAACCCCCACCCTTTGAACTTCTCTCCATTCCTCTTCCCCTTCATTCTTTCAATATGCCTCTGTTCACTCATCTTACACTTCAATTCACCTACACCTTCCCCTTTTCCTTTCACCCCCTGCTTGCTTCAGGCATCCCCCATGATATCAACCGTTCACCTGCTTCTTTCTCCCCCCTGGAAGGGTGGCCAGGCCCACATCTGACTCTCCACCATCCCCATCTACTGCCACCAACCCCCGACTGCAACCTGCCCTAACTGGTGATCACCCCAGAAACCCTACCTATCCTAAAAATCTAACCCTTTACCTCAGCCTTCTCATGCAGGGTGGGTGGGCGGCCAAAGACTCCCTTACATGCGTGCAGGCTTGCGTGGAAGAGGCCGGTTCGCCTTTCCCACTCCCTATTTAAACCCACCCCATACTCCCTCCCCCACGTACCCTGCACCCAATCCCTGTCCCTTCCCATGACCCAAATGATCCCGCGGAGAGGCTAGACCGTGTCTGCTCTCCGCAGGACCCTGCATTGGCAGCCAGAGGAGTCGACTGGGCAGTGCAGGGGGAGCAACACACGTGGGTTCCAAGGATATTGGCCCCGGCGACCTCAGGGAAACAAATACAAATAAACACCAATTAACGTGGACGGCTGGCATAGGTAACCACCATATGGGAGCCACGTATCTGGCCATGGAAATTTGATTCTTGGTTGCGTGCAATGTATGGAGCAAAACCAAACAGGCAGGCTTGATCAGAATCTCTGAAACCTGTTGGTGTGGTGAGCATGCTTGCCAGCCAGGTATAATAAAGTGTACCCTACAGTCATGTGATCCCTACAGAAATGGATCCACTACAAAGGAGAACTTGGAGGCCATCTAGTGGAGTGCAAACTGGCAGTTATATTGTGTGTTTCAGGGCACATGGTTATAAAAGATAGAGCAAAAGTGGTGTGGTGCAGTCCAATAGAGATCAGGTTACCGCAGTTCCAAGGCTTCCGCAGTTGCAAGGCTCAGTGCAGTATGGAAAAATACCATAAAGAGTTGTACACCGACAAGGCAAACTTATACCAGTTCAAAAACAACATGAAGTCACTATATCAATATTCTTCTAATATAACATCGCAGATGCACATTTTGTGTGATTCACCTCTACATATACAGTAGTGGTAGATATGCCAGTACAGATACTCACGATAAAGAAAATATGCACATTTTCATCAAACACACTTTTAACATTTTTAAATCATATTACAAACCAAATCATTGTATGATACACATGCCATGAAAGTGCTCTAGTGTATTGTGGGCTGAGTATCATAACATATATGTTTGTATAAAGTGTGACACGTATTTTTGGATTAACACCCTCATTTCACCTAGATCATTGAGACCTGACTCGCTATCCCATATCTTTTTCTTCCTAGCTTCTGTTTTGTCTAGGATTGCACCTCTGTTATTCCTCTGACCTACGAAGAGTACTGCCCATCATATGTTATCCTCTGTGCGGTTAAGATTTTAAAGTGCTATACGAGTGACGCACCAGGTACAATGCATCAGATCCTTGATCTGTTTTGTAGCATCCAGGTTTTCACAGTCTGAGTAGTTTGTCCTATATAGACCAATTCAAATGGACATTTCACGCAGTAGGACACATTTTTGGTGTTACAATTGGACAACTTCATCTGTTGATGTCTCTCGTCGTCAAGAGTGATCATTTTGGTTTCACTGGTGAATTGGCATGCTGCACAGTTATTACACTTGAAGTATCCAGTGAGTGGGGGGCAGTTCCAACATTTCACCAAGGTCTTTCAGCTGGAGTGGCTGCTTTAACCAACCGGTCTCTCAAGCTAAATCCCTTTTTCAACAGGAACAAAGGCTTGGGGGTTTCTAGAGGGGTCACAGTGTTCCAATTATTTTCAATAACTGTCCTAACCCTATTGACTTTGGGTTGTGTGCAATGACACGTGAGGGGAGTATCCTTTTGTTGCACCTTGGGGACAAGCAATGTTTCTCTCTGAGTAAACCATTCCTGCTTGGAAGCCGCCTTTACTAACTTCTTCGGATATCCTCTACTCACTAATTTGTTAATTAAGATCATTCCTATTTAAGCAATTTCTACAAATATAGAGAAATTGTCCAGAGGGTATATTTTCTTTCAGAGTAGATGGGTGCCCACTTGAAAAATGTAACAGGCTGTTACGGTCAGTTGGCTTGGTATACAGGCTAACCTCCATGAGACCTCAATTACTCATTACCCATAAGTAAAGGAAATTAATGTTTTTAGTGTCACTTGTTGTGGTGAATTTAGATCTGGTGTCCTCTGGTTAAGTCATTCATGGAATGTTGTCAAGGTAGAGCTGTCCCCTTTCCATACCACAAATACATCATCGAAGAAGCAAAATAAATTTTTGTTTTTTGCTCTGTATGGATTAGCATCTTGTACACCCATTTTCTTTCAAAACAATCCATGACCAGGTTTGCTCCTTCAGGAGCGACACTGCAACCCACTGCCACCCCCTTTTATCTGTAAATACAGATTTTCTTTGAATATAAAGAAGTTGTTCTTCAAACATAGCACGGACAGGGCAACCAAAAAATCAGTGGGGAGCTCATGTGGTGTGGGTCTGGTTTCTAGAGTAGATCTTATTACTTCTACGGACTCATCCTGGGGGTTGTTTGTGTAGAGTGCTTTTATGTCAAAGGTTACCAAATATGGGTTTTGTTCATCAAACAGCTGACCTTACACTTTATTGATAATATCTATGAAGTCCTTAATGTAAGCCTGTGTCATCATCACAAAGGGCTTGAGGAAGACATTTATATATTGAGCTACTGGCTCTAAAAGCGAGCTGCATACAGAGATGATAGGTCTCCCAGGAGGGTTATCTGGGTCTTTGTGGATCTTAGGGAGAACATATGAAAACCGGCGTTCTACAAGCTTGTTTGTTTGAAAATTCAAATTCTTTCTAACAAATCCAGCTTTTTTCTAATGCTTCTGTAGTGAGCTCATAGATCTTCCCAGATAGTTCCCTGGTAGGGTCCTCTTTCAGTTAGTATTGGGATTGGTTGTACTATTTAACTTTATCTATGAATTTGTTGGGTGCACTTATCACCCGTCAGGATAGCTAGACCCTGTGTCAGCTGTCTGAATCAGCGTGAAGACTCAGAGGACTAGGTCAAATAGCCAGGTCTTCAACTGTCTTCTAAATTCCAGGATTGATGGGGCAGACCTCAGGTGAAGGGGGAGCTCGTTCCATGCTTTTTCCGCCAGGTGTGAGAAGGCATGTCCTCCTTAGTTGCTCCTGTGAATGCGAGGTGTATGGGTGAGGTAGAGTGTGGCTGATCTGAGGTGTTTGGTGGGGTGGTGAAAATTCAGGTGTTGGTTGGGGCAGGTGGGTTACATGTTGTGCAGGGCTTTGTAGGTGAGGGTCAGTAGCTTGAATTGGCATTGTTTGTGTATGGAGAGCCAGTGGATCATTCTGAGGTGAGGGGAGGTGTGCGTGCCTCTTGGGCGGTAGAGTATGAGTCTTGCTGCTATGCTCTGAATGATTGGAGTTTGTTGGTGAGGTGGGTTGTTAGTCCGGGGTAGAGAGCGTTCCCAAGGTCCCGACAGCTGGTGACAAGGGCTTGGATGATGGTGTGCCTAATGTCAGTGGGGAGTCACTTGAAGATCTTGCACAGGAGGTGGAGGGAGTGGAAGCAGACTCAGGAAACTAGGTTGACTTGGTTTTTCTTGCTGGGTTTTTTGTGAATGATGATCCTTAGGTTGTGGGCATGTTCTGTTGGGGTAGGAGGGCCAAAAGGTCTGTAGGCCACCCGGAGTCATCCCACTGTGAAGTGGAGTCTCCAAGTATTAGGACTTCGGTTTTGTCAGTGTTAAGCTTGAGGCAGTTCTGATATTGTCCATAACGGTGATCAGGGCGGTTTCCATTCTATGATTAAAGCGGAATCTGGACTGTGATTGATCAAGCAGATTGTTGTCTTCTAAAAATGAATCCAAGTTGCTGGTTGATGGCTTTTTCTAGAACTTTTGCTGGGAACGGGAGCTGGGAGATTGGTTGGAAGTTTGAGGTGGTTGGAGTAAGCGGTGGGCTTCTTGAGGAGGGGTTTGACTCATTTGTGTTTCCAGTCATTGGGGTAAGCGGCTAAGTTGAAGGATGAGTTGAGGATGTCAGTGAGTTTTTTGTTGATGCTGTTGATTCCAAGAAATATTTTGTGTGGGTATGTGTCTGTGGGAGGTCCTGAGTGGATGATGATGTCGGAGGTGCTTTGGGTGGTGAGTTGATTGCACTTGTGGATACCTTGAATTGAAGGGGTGTGCGACTGGGTGAGGCAGCGGATGGTGTCTTCTGCGGTGGGCCGCGGTGCAAAGTTCATGTATATCATAATGACTTTATCGTGTAAGTAGGTGGCGAGGGAGTCACACAGTTCCTGAGTTGGGTGTATGGTGTTCTCAAGTGCTGATGGGTTGGCAAACTCTTTGACAACAGTGAAAAGTTATTTGCTGCGATTGGCATTGGCTTGAAAGCTAGTGGTCAAAGCTTGCTTTCTGGTGTTTTTAGGAGTTTATGGTAGTGTTTGAGGGAGTCCTTAAATGCAGATCCATCGATGTGAAGTTTGGATTGGAGCCATTTTCTTTCAAGTTGTTTGCAGCTGCGTTTTGCAGTGCAGAGATCCGGTGTGTACCAACTTGCTTGTTTGGAGATTATGTGGGGTTTGGTGTTTTTGGTGGGGGCAAAGATGTCTGGGAAGCACGATATCCAGGAGGTGAATTCTTTGACATCTCTGTTGATGTCCGGGGTGCCATCAGGGGGCTGGTGCACGGTGTTCAGAGGGTGGGAGTTGAGGACGTCGGACCACTGGGATTTGGATACCTTTTTTCATCTCAGTTGTGTGGTTGGAGGAGATCAAAGTTTTCTGCTCATCATGAAGAGCTTTTTGACGTGGACAATGGCATGGTCTGTCCAGATGAGCTTGTGGTATGGCTGTATTTTTTTCTGTTGCTGGTTGTGAATATGGGATCAAGGGTATGTCTGGCAATGTGCGTGGGATCTGTAACTATAGGTACATTTATTGACCATTGGTACATTTAATACAGTTTAATAGGGACTTACAAGTAAATAAAATGTGCCAATTAGGTGTAAGCTAGTTTTACCATGTTTGAAGGAAAGAGCACAAGCACTTTAGCACTGGTCAGCAGTGATAAAGTACACAGAGTTCTAATGCCAATAAAAGCGAGTTCAGCAAAACAGAAGACGTGAAAGCAAAACGTTTGGGGAAATACCACACCAAGGATGTCAGGTCTAACCGGGATATGTGGCCTTCATCAGAGAGTAACACCTTAAATTTGGGGGGTGATGGCAATGCTGTTCACAGGCTTCTCGTGTTTCTGTACAACTCCCAATAGCGCAGGTGCATCCCAATGAGATCGTCAGCCCATTCACACAAAGCAGCCAGCCATAGAAGGCGGGGAGGGAGCACACTGCCTGGCATACCAGTACGTAATTCACCCATATGCACTTTGGTAAATGGCATAAATGTACCAACAAACTGTGATCCACTGTCCCATACGCTCCTAATCTTCCATTGTGGACAATACCTGAATTGGCAACTGTGGCTAGGGTGCACGCCACACAAGACTGGACACAGAATAAAAATCTCATAATAGGTGACCTCTATGGGGACAGCAAAGCAGTTACATTTCAGATACTTGTAGGTTACTATGAGCTTAATACAGATCAGTTCCTGATATATAATGCTCTGATCAATGCAATTAAAACATGGAATCATGGCACAGATGAACATCCATAATACGAACTCCATATACACTGCTTACACATGGTGTACAGTGTAAAGCCGTCACAATCATGCACAAAGCACTAGCCCCTACTTTTTGGCTTCCCACGACTGTGCTCAAAGCTTCCTGGGCACAAAGAGGCAAGGAAATATAGGCCAAAGAGTAGATACGAGTTTTTCAATATACTAAAAGAGTGTCCAAAAAGAGAGGAATCCAAGCTTTAAATATACACAATTTAATTATTTCCATTGGACTTCCCTTTCCCTGCATGCATATCTAAAATATATCCTTCGGAGGTGTCCTGCCCAAGGAGCATAACAAATAATGCAATTTTTCCGTATGATGTGGCATTGTTCGTTCATCCAACATTACTGAAGTCACTAATAAACATCCTACAAGACAATACAGGTAGACGTTTGTACGTCCACAAGGCAAATTGTCTCTAGGGTAAGTTTGACCAAACAAAGGCTAAAAACGTGCCCAGATTTGTTGCTTTAGCGTTGCTAATAGGTAAACATAGTGTTACAATGCAATGGAAGGCATTTTATAGACTCTAAAGCACAGAAATGGCTACAAGATCTACAGAAATAGTCATCCACCGAAATACAGGTACTGACACTGACGAATGGAGTGTCCATCATTGATTGGGATACCGTACTCCTTGTGATACAAGCTAAACCAAGTGAGATGCCGCCTTGATATGCCTGAAAGAAATACGATATTTCATGTTGTCTTAGGTTATCAGAATATGAAGCACATACCAGAAAGACTGACAATGAGGGGAAGAGGTATGATGTACATTAATATGCTGTTTAGTGGAAGAGATACAGGGCGGGTTGGGCTGGCGGACTGTAATATGTGAAAATGTATTTTTAAATATAATATTAATTGATTTGTTCTTTGAAATGCCGATGGAATATGTACTTAAGCAGCATTATGTTTATTAATAAGGCGTTTAGTTTTAAGGTTTATTAGTATAGTTTTGAGGTCTATTTCTGTTGACGATATGGCATCGGCAATACTATAATTAAATAGGTATCGACTCGATCAATGTTACTATCTATGTAAAATATATGTCGACATATTTTAATGTATAAAATAAAAGAAAGGGCTTTTTTAAAATAAAAAGCCAATATATTAACCTTTCATGTCAGAAAGAGATGCCCATATATAGTAGCTAAATTCCACAGTGTGAAACTGGAAAATCTGGGATCAATCCAGGCTTACCTGCTTGACCAAATAATATGATCCTAGACAGAGCCTCCTTGTGGATCGTTATCACATATAAAAACATCTTCGAATACATGAGCTTAGGAAGTGTGTTATACAGAAAACACTTGTGTTTAAAACCCTATAATGTTCCTCCCTCTATAATAAGAATCAAGGCCACATACAGCGCACATATGACCCTGCATGTGCCTCATATTTCACTAATAGCATTGTCATCAGGGCGGAAGCAGGAACGTTTCTCAGTTCATGTTTAAAAACTCTCACTTTTAGTAAATACTTCTCGAATAATCTGATGCACTAAGGTGAAAGGCTTCCTTGTGTTAAAGAAATACACTTTTTTTTAAATGTTGAAGACACCGTATTATATTCTAACATGATCTTTGTTGCATGAGCTATATGGCAAATATTTTCAAGGCTTGACCCATGCATGAGTTGGCTGTCATAACCAGAGCCTGCCCTTAGGTCGCCTCTGGCATGGCTCCCCCTGTAAATTTGGTGGCTTGCCACTTCTATCGCTCAGTTTCTCCTCTTAAGAAAGACAGAAAACATGAACACAAAAGGATGGGTGATAGCTAAAGTCAGGAAAGAGACAGCAAATGATAGTATGCAGTGGTATGGAGAACCCTGCCACCCCCTTCATCTCCACTGAATGCAGAACCATTGTCCTCGCCACTAAATCACTCTCAGCCCAAGTCATTGAATTTGTGAAGAGGGGCTGTGCATAACCTATGGTGCTTAAGTCTTCCACAACCCTCCCTTCACCATAAAGTCTATCTGGGAAAGGAACAAGGCCCTATAGTATGGAATATCCCAGACACTCTTGCACCAATGAGGAGCGTTTGCATAAAGCATAAACAATTTTCATTTTACATGCAGAAATCAGTCCTGCTGTACTGGCTGCAATGCATGGCGGAATGCTGTTGTGGGAATGTTACCAGCATCAATGAAAGGTCCCAGATGTTGATCATTTTATTCTAGGTGATCTGCAATATTTTCAAACTGTCTGAGGATATTTAGGCCCAGATTTAAGAAAAGTGGAGCTTCATGTAATAAAGAGCCACTTTTCTTGCGGCTCATTGTCCTCCCCTAACTCCACCATGTGTGTGCTGAATTTAACATACGGTGCACCATGGCGCAGGTTAGGGGCAATAGCGTCATACTTTTTGACAATATTGTTATACTTTACCGGATTAATCCTGCAAAGTGCCTGGAGGTCCTTAATAAATAATAGTGTGCCTCCTTTTAACGCCTGCTCTGTGCAGACGATAAAAATTGCCACAAAAAATCTCATAGATTCCACTGCGCCATTTTTGCCGGCCCCCTAACGGGGGAGCGCCCCTCTTGCATACATAAGGCCTAGTGGAGGCATAATGTGGAGCAAGGGTTTACAAAGTGATTCAATGTAAGCATTCTGCCACTGTGTAAATATGGTGCGCCGTTTTTGCCACACTATTATCACATTAGTGTAAAAAATAATGATGCTAATGTGGCGATTGTTAGCACTAGGCCCTCTTAAATTTGGGCCTTATTGTTTTTGGCATAGAGCTCCTTTGCCTGGACACCCATGCTGGAGCTTGTTAGTTGTATGTTTGCAGCAGTAAGACTTAAACATAGTATGTTATTTGTATGTAAATATGCAATGCAGTGTGTATATGTGTGTGTGTATTGAAACCTAGCATTTTATGTATGAGTCAATGTGCAATGTAGTGTGTGTGGGGGGGGGTAATTGGGGCACATTATGCACTGGGAAAAATGCCATAGGTTATAGTTGAACTCAAGAGCATACTTTCCTCTTGGGTTATATATGTCCCATTGCCTAACAGATCCACCATTAATTTGGCTGACCCACTGCTTAACAGATCTACCATTAACTTGACTGACCACCTTCAGGGGTCCAGTGTGAAAAACTCATTGTCAGGTATGCCACAAAGCTGGTTACACATCAACAAGATGTGTGACTGACTTCTTGCGGGTGCAGCATGGACAGACTCTCTCTTGCCTTCTCAGCGTCACCTCCGGAATTGGATATACCTGGTGGTGTCAGAACGAACGCAAGGGGAAGCGGTCTGGAACAAATAATAATAAGCTAAAATAATGAGTTAAAACAACAAGCTAAAATATTAATGCTGGATAGATTGCCTTGGAATCTTTCCAGGAGGTTCTTGTCACCCGTTCAGGATACCTCATGGGGATATAACTTCTAGTTTTGCAAGAAGAAAGGAATAGATGTGTCCATCTATTCCAGAACGGTTCAAATACTTTTAAAGTGAGAATGAATGAAGTTGGACACTAAGGGCCTGATTCACAAATGTGACGGATATCCCATTCGCCATGTTGCAATCCTCAAAGGATAGAATGGGATTGTAATACATAGGACGGGACATTGGTGACTGAGCATTCCTCACTGCCAACATCTAAATCAGACCCTAAGTTCACGTTTTCTTGCACTCACAATCAATAGAGTCCTCTGTTTTAATGGATGAACCAGGTTACTGCACCAGGAACTGGTAACAAGTGTTAAAACACTACACTTGTACGCAAACCTTCATGTATTAGTAATCACAGACACAAATTCTTAATTTTTTTTTGTCTCTGGGAACTAAGATAGTTGTGAGCAGAAACGCTAGGTTCCAATTACCAGCCAATAAAACAGTCAAAAGGCTAGTGAAGCTTCTTGCACAAGTTAAAGGTTTCAGGTCTATGTCAATGTTACAAAGCCTCCTGGTAAAATAGACTAAACATCTCAAAAGCAAAAAATATCCCCCATAGAACTTGAGAACTTATCAAATGCAAGGCCTGGTGTCATCTGGATTCCTGAAGGAAGCTCATCAACCCAATCCTTCCTCCTTGGGTTCCTTAATGCGAAACATCGAGACTTAAAAACACATACCTTTTATACCGGCCAGAACCAAGATGGCTGCCGAGATCTTGAAATCTCGCGGAGCCGCAAGTATCACTAGAGTTTGGCAAGCATAACTAAATGTGAGTTGGAGTTCATCTTCACAAGGCCCAGCCCCCTCAGCCTGGTCAGTAGAGTTAAGTAAGGTTTCCTATAATCTTGGTCACAAGCAACATTCACACCTGCGACCATAGCTATAACAGTGCTACATACCTGTAAGTAAAATCAGTAGTGGATTGTACGAGTTATAAGGTGGCAACTAACATATTGCTTTGTTCAAGGGGAGGTGGCAAATGTCGAGGACAATGTGGAATAGTGTATACAATGTATGGAGAGCATGGGCACACTGTGCCTGATACTCACCTTTTTAGTTTCGTGTGGCAGGAATGCCAGAAAAGGCACCATGAGAAGTGGTGACTATGGGATGGGGCTAGAAGGCATCATCTGGGATAGATAGCAGTGAGGCCACACATGGATTCCTGACACTCAACTCTTGTTGGTACAAAGCCCTTTCATTTGGATGATAAGACCACTCCTCCTGCATCTATTTTAATTTTGTTCATTCCCCAAAGCAGAAGATGTCACTTGACTGCACTCTGCACCACATTAACTCTCTACTCTGTGCCACTTCACGCTATTCCTTTCTACTCTACCTTGTACCACTCTACTCCATGCCAATGCACTCTTCTCCACTCTACTCTGCACCACTGCACTCTTCACCACTGCACATTACACTATTCCAGTCTAAGCCACACCAATCTATTCTGCACAATTGCACTCTATGCCACTGTACCCTAAGCCACTTGGCATCACTGCTCTCTACACCACTTTACTCTATGCCACTACACTCTATGCCACTCTATGCAACTGCACTCTACCCTGCACCACTCCACTCTACACCACTTCACTTTACTCTGCACAATCCACTCAATGCCACTGCACTCTATGCCACTCTACTCTTAACCACTGCACTGTAAGCAAATGCACTCTACAAAACTGAACTCTATGACACTGCACTCTATGCCACTGCACTCTAGTCTGCATCACTGTAGTCTATGCCACTGCTCTCTATACCACTCTACTCCACTCTACACCACTGCACTATGACACTCTACTCTGAAACACCGCACTCTCTGCCACTGAACTTTACATCACTCTACTTTGCATTATTCCACTCTACACTACTCAACTCTAGGCCACTGCATTGTATGCCACTGTACTCTACGGCAATATACTCTACTCTGTACCACTCTATGCTACTCTGCTCTGACCTACTCTATGCCATTGCACTCTATGCCACTCATTTCTACTCTGCACTCTACACCACTGCACTCTTGTGAGACCTGCTGGTCAGTGCTGTTTATGATGTATGGGTTAAATATGCTCTGAAGTTACTATTTGCTAATTGATACTTACGTCACAATAATGTATAACACATTTTGGAAGATATATTCAATCAAGGTTTCTGATACATTTTGCTATCACTCCAGTTTAAGATTTAAGATCCCCTCTATACCAGCTGAGAGACTGATAACGATTGATATATTTGGATGTTGTTTATTTTTACAAATTGAAACTTTGGGAATCCTTTCCAGAAGAAGTATGGTTGCCTGGGTCTGTTAAAGGTGACCAATATGGTGCCTAGTTTAGATGCCAACTGCACACACAAGAAAATTTGGATTACTCTCCTTATGGAAACATGAGGCTCTGATACTTGAAAAGTAAATGGACGCTCTATTTATCTGATTTTGGACAGCAAAAATGTGACAAATAGGTTTTGGGTGCAGGTGCCAGTGACAACAGCGGATTCTATACTTTATGAGTGAATAATTATGCTCCATTTCTGTGAATTAGGGAGATACAAGTGCCCTGGAGATGAATTATGGCTTGGATGATGGATCTGAATGATTGCATTATAGCCTGTTCTGATACTGTGCTTTTACCTTATCAGCTGTACATGACAGGCTTTAGATAAGTTTGGAGCGGACAGTGTTCAAGTGATGAGGTCTGTTTAGTTTTCAGTATTGTGAATGTATGTTGAATATTTGAGGACTGGTGATTTACTTACAAATGGCCAATAAGCTGATTACAATATTTGGATTGGGCCACTTTACTTGAGGGGTTGCTGTATACCATGGATTACTGTAACAAGATAGCTGTAGTTCTTGAACAATGGCAAGATTACATTGTAGATTAATTAGCCTTTTACTCTTTAGGTACGAACTGGATTACATATTGGCAGTTTGGGAAAGACTTGTTGTACACATACAGCTACTTACAACTACTTGGGTAAGTGTTTGTCCACACATAATTATAATTAGATAGTGTTTTGGAGACTGCCTTGTTATGAATGGTCATAATAATATTTTTCATTTAAACCAATGGTGTGCCTGACCTTCAACTGAGAATGACATATAATGAAGTACTGATCTGGTAAGAGATTTTGGTTTGCCCTCCGTAGGGTGTTTGGGTTTGGCTACCTTAATTCGAGTATGCCTTCTGGAGTGCTCTCACGATTCATACATTCTGACACGTGGATGGGTACTTTTGGATTTTACTTTCTCCATTCAGTCACGCTGTCTCACGTTTTTATAGCTCGGTATTTTCGTATCATTCATTCCCTCTTAAGTTTTAAAGGAAAATGTATTAATAAGTAATACAATAATAAAACGATAGAAATGTGGCTATAAGAGAAAATTATTTCTAAGAACACAACTTATATATTAATAATATCATTAATTTTAAACACACATATAGACACATGTATATATTAGATTATTAAATGTATTTGTAAGAACAATAGATGTAACAGAAAACAATTCATGGAGGTTTAGAAACCTCTTTATTTCTAAGAAAGAGAGTACATGTAGAGTAAGTTAAAGAGTTTAGGAAATTTGTAATGGGTATCCATAGCATGTCTCTTTTAATTGCAAGGGATAAAGGGGATACATAAGCTCTATCCAGTCTATGGTTATAGCAAACACCATACCACCAAGCCTGAAAAGATACTTTTGAAGAGTGTTTCCAAAATTTAGTAATTTATTGAAAAGCAGCTGCTAATAATAAATCTAAAATTGGGATATTTATTTTCTGATAAGGATACCATTCCTCCACAAGACTTCCCAAAAATGTATTTGTGAAATTAAAAGTGATTTGAGTATTAAATATAATATTTATTTGATTCCAAACTTTAACCCAAAATTGATAAATTAAAGGAGTCTCAAATAACGGATGTTTAAGATCTGAGAATGGCATATTGCAGAACCAACAAGAGGAAGGAGAAGCAGAGTTAATTTTGTGTAATGACAATGGAGTCATTAATAATCTATTATACACAAAAAACTAAGTTTGAATTGCGTTGGCTGCTCTTGAGGATTTTCGTATTTTAATCCAAACTTTATTCAATAAAAAGATTGGAGAAGAAGAATCTAAATCTTTTTTCCCACTGCAATTCTAGTGTAGATTTGGATCTTTCTTCAGGAGCGACAGTAAGAACATGATAAATATGGGAAGCTGATCGGAAATTTAATAAGAGAATTTTTATTTGAGAAGAATGAACAGTAGATTCATGTTGAGCAGGAAAATCTTGATATGATTTACGCACAATAGTTATTAAAGTAGCATATTTTCTGGCAAATGAGGATTGAAAGGAAAATTGATGTTGAGTTTATATAAAAGAAAGAGGAATCCCATTTTCAAATAATTGATGCACCCATTTTAAATCTTTTATATGCCATGTTTTCCAAAAAATAGTTCTATTATTAATCTTGATATTTTTGTTATACCAAATTGATGAGGTAAGAAACTGATCTTTACTTTCATTATCAGAAGCATGAACAGGCTGTAAAATTCTACCGGAATTTTTCAAGATAGGAAAAGAGATGAAAGCTGGTTTCTGTAATAGAGTTAAAACATTTAGGGATGAAAAGGGATCAAAAAATGATCTTTCAACATCAACCCATAATGGTAATGTAATAGAATCATCCTTGTTTAATAAAAAAGAAGCTTGCTTGAGGGAAAAGGCCATTTGATATGAGCAAAAATCTGGGATGTTAACTCCTCCTAGAAGTTTAGGTTTCATTAGTTTTTGAAGGGACTTTCGAGGTTTTTTACTATTCCATAACAATGTAGATAGTAATGAATTGATAATTTTAAAATAATGACAGGGGATGTTTATTTGATAAATAAAAAAAGAATTACAGGAAGCAACATCATCGTAAGAGAATGTATTCTGCCCGACCAAGATATTAGATTAGATTTAGATATTAGAGAGTTGAGAGTAGAAAACAATTGCAAAACAATACAGGAGATTGTGGCCCTCATTACGAGTTTGGCCTTCTAGTGGCAATACCGCCGCGCTGGCTGCCGCCAAAAGACCACTAGTGATGGCGGTATCATGATTGCCGTATAACGAGTCACAAACTGAAGACTGCCTAAATACAACCACAAATCTGACACCGCCAGTCTGATTGAGGGTGGGAGAAAGATGGACCCACTCCAGCCCCACCATGCCGACAACACCCCGCCCTCCATATTTCGACCCACAACGGTCTTTGCATGGTGGAAAACCATTGGCAGTGTGAACCACTACACACAAATGATCACCACAACCAGAACCGGACACCACATTGGACAGGATGAATAGCCCACACCTGACACACATGCCCACACTACACATACCCACACCCACCACTATAAAACACAACCCCTCACAACCCAAAATCCTTTGCAACAACTATAACAGAGATACCAACAGCACAGAAATACACATATTTAGAATTTCAGCACTATAGGCACACATACACATCTCACACAGTACAGAACACACACATCACAAATGCACACAAATACCACAATACACCTGCACACCTAAATAATCACCCAAACCCACCATCAATCCCCAAACACCACACCCTTGCTCACAAGACCTCCCCAAACCGCTACACTACCACCATGTCCCCCCAAAAGCACCTATGCTTGACTGATAAAAGAGTTGAGGGTCATGGTTGATGAAATCGTCAGGGTAGAGCCACAACTGTTTCCATTTCTAGGAAAATGGAGTTATGGCGGAGGATCGCTGACAGGGTCAACTCAGTGGGCACCCATCCATGCACAAGGGAGGACATAAGGAAGAGATGGAACGACCTTAGGGGGAAGGTGCGTTCCATAGTATTACATCATCAGATTGCCATTAACAAGACTGGTGGTGGGCCCCCACCTCCTCCCCCTGAGTTCACATCATGGGAGGAGAAGGTCTTGGACATACTGCATCCTGCATTCTGAGGGCCTGACTGGAATCATCGGAGGACCGACTCTGGTAAGTCAACAACACTCCCCAGGCACCAACCACTCCTGGACAGCATGCGTCCCCACCACCCTATCACTCCCCAATCCATCCCATCTCTCACTTCTGCACCCCCCAATCACCACACGCCCCTCCCCTACATGCCACGCCACCCGACTCCCATCATCCCAATACAGTCCCTCCCTAGTGCATGGATACCAATCACAATGCCAAGCACCACAACTCCTACAAAGCATCACTCCCTCCACATCAAAAGATGACAGTCCCACTTCACAGTGGAACACCAGCACGGAAAAACATAGGACATGCAAAACCAATGGAATGCTTCAACTGCACACTACTACATGGCAATGACAGCAATGCCATCCACCATCCTTTACCCTCAATGGAACATGGAAACAATGTCACAGCCCGTCACCCACAAACAAGGTCAGCAGTGCTGCATCTGTCATTGCCATCACTGAGAAGCAAGTCAAGCTACTCCATACATCAGACGAAGTACATCCCACAATGTAACTCTCTCCCTTTCCCTCCACAGGTACCCCTGCCACTGCCACCCTGCAGAGGATGCCAGAGACCGACAGCTCTCCCCAGGATGAAGGCCCCAGTGAATGTCTGGACACTGATGACTTGTCTGGCCCATCTGGGACAACTGGTCAGTCCACCACCACCAGCCCCACCCTGGACACATCGGAGTCCCCCACCGCAGTGGCTACAACACCACAGCCAACCCTTTGTCCCCATACCTGTGTCCCAAGGACTGCTCAATCAGCAATGTGCCCCACAGTACAGGGACCAAAGTCACACCCACACACCCAAGACAATGAAGTTCCTGGTGTAACTGGGAGTGGGAACACTGTGCCAGGGGCAAAAGGGGCCAGGGGCAGTGGGAAGGCACCTGTGGCCCAAGGGATGCAGCAACCAAAGAAAATGGCTGGCCAGGAGGCCATTTCCCAAGTCCTGGGAGCCTACCAACAATCCCAGGACAAGATGAGCCAGATCCTCGCAACCCTCCAGGAGAACCAGAGGCTGCAGAGAGAAAACCACCAGGAGGCCATGCAGCAGTGGCAGACCCTCAATGCCACCATGGCCTCCATTGCAGGGGTGCTTAAGGAATTCACCACCATCCTGCATGCATCCTCCACTGACCAGCAGGCCTCTTCTACTAGCCATATTCCATCTGAGGCCTCCACTTGTGCGTCAGCTAGTGGACTGGAGGTCCTGTCAGAGGACCAGCAGACCACCAGCACCCCTCCCTCTGTAGCTGAGGAACCCACACGCAAGCGAGGTTGACCATCCAGACATCCTGCAGGACCTGATGCTAAGACCGAAACCACTGCCAGGTAGTGACCCTCTTCTGAACACTCTCCCTTGTGTGCCACTGACACACCCTGCTGACTGTCCACTGTCATGTCTCCATTTTCCAATGGCCCCTTGGATACTAGACCTGGACTACCTACAGCTCGGACAACTACTCTGATGATTTCACCCACCATGACCCCACTCATCACCCATTGTACTTGTGAATCACATTAAGCACCTTTGAGCATGGCTACTGCCTACGTGTCTTTATTTTAACAAGTACGTTTTTCTGTTGTACAACATGTCATAACAGTCAACCCCCTGACCTGCAAAACGATGATAGTAGAGCATGCATCTTCTGGATATTTGTGTCATGGGAGCCACCAGGCAAGGCAGGAACCAGAGTTGCACCACACAAATGGCCTGCAAATAGACCAAGACAGGGACAGCCACCAAGATAGGAATCAATGTTGGCCACTCAGAGGGGGCGTGGCTTGGCCGTCCTGCAAATGGGCGCTACCTTGTAAGGCTCTGCAGGGCAGGAGCCTACATTTGCCATTTCTCCTGCTGGGACCAGCTGCCCAGCGCTGCCTGAAGAGCTCCCCCAAGATGAGGGGCTGCTGGATGCAGCGGGGGCCGGAGGCAATACTGACTCACTGGTAGGGGCGGCAGTTGGTGCGCAGAGAGCAGAGGCAGCGCTGGGCCTGGCACCCGTCTCGCTGGTTTTGCGCGGACGCGGCCTTGGTTTGCGGCGCTCCCGCGGGCAGTGTTGCCGAATTGTGCCCCCCTCCCCTGGCGCTTGGGGGCTCCTCAGCTTTCTCGCTGTGCCGCATGAGCCTTGGGGTGAGGACGTCACTGAGTGCTTGTGCTGAAGTGCCGGCAGCCTGGGTGGGCGGGGCTGGGCTGTAGCTCCGTTGCGCGGACCAGACGGGCCGCAACTAGTTTCCTCTGGGGGGGGCCCGTTGGTGCCCTGAAGACGCTCCGGAACCTTGGCACTAGGGGGCCGCGGTTGGTCGGCGGCCCCACTGGCTTCTGGGGCGTGGCCTGGTGGCTGTTTGGTGCTCCTGCTGTTGGCTTCCTGACGGGGCCCCTCGGTGGTGCTGGTCAGGCCCGCAGCTTCAAACTTCTGCGGTGGTGATTGCTGTGGGGGCCAAAGGACGGCACCTATTGTTGGAATGGACTGGGGCTGCCGGCCGGGGCCCATTTACTATTGGAAAGGCGTGTTGGCTCTGCCTGGGGGCTGCAGGTGCAAGTGACAGTCCACCCTCGGCCTCGCTGGGAGGTTGGCGGAGTCCCTATCCTCCCTTTGGCCCGGGTGGTTGCCTGTGTTGGAGAGTTACACAGTGCGTACCTGAGGGGAGTGGTGAGTCCTGTCTATGATGGGGAAGGCAGATCAGAGGCAGCCCAAACTTACGTTTGAGGGCAAAAAGAAAAGCAGCCATGCTGGCAGGTCATCGGACGACCTACCCCAGGAGGAGGACACTCAATCGCCCTCCGTGAAAGCTATGTTTGTAGACCTTAACCACAGCCTGGCTAGCATAGATGGGGAGCTACACCATCTGACTGAGCAAATGGAACGCCTGAAGTAGAGGGTGGATGGCCATGCCACCTGTCTCGAACATGTGGAGTCTCGCACATCGGATTTGGAAGATAGCCGCTGCAGTGATGGAGAGAAGCTACTGCAGATGGAACGCATGTTAGAGGTTTTCCGCAATAAGAACGAGGATCTCGAGGCCCGGTCCCGCCATAATAACATTCGCATTTTGGGTCTGCCGGAGATGATGGCCATGGGACGGATGGAAGATTATGTGGAAACTATGCTTACAACACTTTTGCCTGGCAAGCTCTCTCAGGTGCTGGTGGTGGAGCGGGCTCACCGGTTGCTTGGCTAGTGGCCCCTGCCTGGAACATCGGCACAACCAATCATTATGCGTTTATTGAACTACCGGGACAGGGACACAATACCTCAGCTGGCCCGGGAGCATCGACCAGTGATATATAATAACAACAAGCTCAACATTTTTAGGACTATACCCCCGGGGTGCAGGCTGCCTGCAGAGCGTTCCTCCCGGTCAAGCGCACCTTGAGTCAGACGGACGCCAAGTTCTTTCTCATTTACCCTGCCAAGTTGCGTGTACTACATAGGGGCAAGCTGCACTTCTTTATGGACCCGAAAGAAGTGCCTGCGGCTTGCGCACAGGCAGATGGAGCAGGTGATGATGCCCCTGTTGACAGTAACAATGATTAGAATCTGTTCTGCTGTTGGGGACCACGGTGGCCCCTATACCGTGGGCTGGAGTTGGATCAGGTTTGACATGGGCTTGCTCTGACGTGGCCGGTCTTGGACTCTGGATGGTATCCTGATGCTCCTGCCCAGCCACCCCAATTGGGGAGGTTCACGGATGGCCTCGCTGATGCTCTGCTGGATGAGTCCAATTCAGACGTTTGTTGTTCTGCTGTGGGCTATGAGATTGGGTGTGGGTGGGTTTACTGGGCTGGCCCGATTGGGGGGGCAGTGTGGGTAGGGACATGCAATGTTTGTTGTTGGGGTTGTTAGTGCTGTCTTACCCCCCTCCCTCTTCCCCTTTTCTTCACAGCTGTTGCTTTATGTATAGCGGCTGGGGACGATATGCGATTTGGCGGACTGTTGGGATGGCGAATACAAACATGACTGCTGTTCGGTGTCTCACTTGGAATGTCAGGGGGTTGAATGATGGATGCAAGATGACATTGCTGTCGGCCTATATGCAGCGCCCTGCGATTGATATATGTATGCTGCAGGAGACTCACCTGGTTGAGGGAACAAGAGCAAGGGTAAAGGCTGGCTGGCTTGGTGAGAGTCATATGGTGGTGTACTCGAGTTTTGCGTGGGATGTGGCGATCTTGATCAGAAAGGGACTGCAATGGCGCATATGCAGGGTTCTTGTGGACCCGTGGGGTCGCTATGTCATGCTGAAGGGCACTTTGTACGATAGGCCGTTCTGCCTGTTATCCATTTATGGCCCCACTGTTGACGACCCTGAATTCTTTGGGAAAATCTGGCGATTGGTTGATTTGCTGGGCCCTGTCTCACTACTATGGGGTGGTGATTTTAATGTGGTCTTGGACCCGGAGGCAGACCGTGAGAGCCGGGCCAGACCTCAACATGTGGCGGCTGTGAGGGCACTGTCACATATCATGGCTGAGGGCGCTCTGATGGACCTGTGGAGTACAAGACATAGAGGGGATATGCAGGGCACGTGTGTTAACTACGTGCATGGCAGCTGGTCCAGAATGGAAAGATGGCTGGGCACCAGAGATGTGGAGCTCTGGACGAAGTTAATTGAGCATTTGCCTTGTACTTTATTGAATCATTCACTTGTTCTGCTGGAGCTGCTTGTGCTCGGGGGCCCCTGCCGTTAGTTTTCGTGGCGGTTGCCTTGTGGGGCGCTGAGAGACTGTGCCTTCCAGGAAGAGATCTGCACTGCTATTGTGGACTACTTCGATGTTAATCAGGGCTTGGTGTCCTCTGCGGGCACATTATGGGAAGCCTTTAGGGTCGTAATCCATGTAATCTATCTCACTAAGCAACATGGGGTACTAAGGGCACTTAGGCAGGAGTCGGCAGACCTGGAGGCTCAACTTGCTGACTTGGAAAGACGTCTGGCTTCTGACTGGTCTGATGGCCTTTTGGTTGAATTCAGGGTGGCGCTGACTTGGTATGAGGAGGCGGCGCTTCGTGGGGTGTGCTTCCTGGGTAGGGAGGCGAAAGCGAGGAGATATGGTGAGGGTGAGAGGGCTGGAAAGATACGAGCTGCTATGCTTCGCAAGCCGTGGGCTGGGAACTAGATAGTGGAATTGACGGACTCGGCTGGGCTACTCCGGATGGGTACTGAGGAGGTTAAGCGTGTCTTGTCTGATTTTTACTCAGACCTGTATGCTGAGCGGCCGGTAATGAGTGCTCTAGACGCTGCTAATTATTTTCAGGAGATTAGCCTGCTCTGGCTTGAGAACTCACACAGACAATACCTAGATGCCCCTTTCTCGGTGGAGGTTGTGGTTCAGGCCATACATAGTTTACCAAGTGATAAGCCCCCAGGACTGAATGGCTTGACACCTGCCTTCTATAAGGAATATGCAGATATCCTAGCGCAGCACCTCCTTGAGGTTTATGCTGAAGCGCTTGAGAGCAGTACCTCCCGGTTTCATTGCGGGAGGCTTTCATTCTGACAATTTTAAAGCCCAGGAAGGACCCAAGTAGATGCGACTCCTATCGGCCACTTTAGCAAATAAATATAGACAATAAGATCCTGGCGAAACTCATTGCGGTCAGCCTGCAGCCCCTGCTCCCATCCTAGGTACTGCCGTACCAGTTTGGTTTTGTGCCAGGACGTTCGACATTGTATAATCTTCATACCTTTTTCACTATCTCTCATATGATCGGTCCTGAGGATCGCATGGCGGCGGTCTTTCTAGATGCCGCAAAGGCGTTTGACTCGCTGGCTTGGCCGTACATGTTCGCCTTAATGGCTAGAGTAGCGCTTAGTCCCAGGTTCATCCAACTAATCAGCCTGCTGTACTCAAAGCCGACTGCCAGATTGAGAATCAACTGGATGCTGTCGGATTCTTTTCCGATTGCTATGGGTACTCGCCAGGGATGCCCCCCCTCGCTGCTGCTTTTTGCGGTAGCAATGGAACCCCTTGCAGCGCGACTGAGACAGCACCATAATTATAGGGGGTTAGTGTTCCAGCAGCACCCCATTCTAATTTCTATGTAAGCGTACAATGTCGCATTATATGTCCATGATCCACAGTTGCACTTCGACATTTTGTTGGATGAAATAGTCCAATTCGGCCGGATCTCTGGGATCACAATTAACTGGTCTAAGTCGGTGGTGCTGCCTTTATCTGAAGCTACCTTGCAGTCGCTCTGCCTACCCCCTCGGTTGGGCAGATGTGCTGGTGCGTTATCTGGGTATTTGGCTGAGTCGAAAGGTGGAGGAGCTGTGGTTGGCCAATTATGGAGCAGCAGTTCCATGGTTGAAGGATAAGGTGGTGGTCTGGCGCTCGCTGCCGCTCTCACTGACTGGACGCATTGCAATAGCGAAGTTGGTGGTTCTGCCTAAATTCTTGTATCTCTTTGTTAACTTCCCACTTGTTCTCACAACTGGTTTCCTGAAATGGCTTAGATCCTCACTTGTGTCTCTTGCGTGGCCGGGAGAGCAGCCCAGAATTTCATGGGAGACTCTGACTCTCCCTTTCGAACAGGGCAGCCTCGCGGCCTTTGATCTCGAACTTTATTGCTACTGCGCGCAGGCCCACTTTGTGCACTTTTGGTTGCATCCCATACGTTATTTGCCACATCTGGCTCCTGAACATGACTCGTATGGCTTGATAGATTGGCTGGGGTGGTTGGCTGACCACCAAGGCCCTGTTGGCGAGGTGTGGACACTGTGGCGTGCTCAGCACAGGCCTGGGCGAGCTTACTACGGCGGGCTGGGGTGCGTGAGGTGTTTGCGCCTTCGATGCTGGTGCAGGATGGCCAGCTGCCTGAGCGCCTCCAGGAGTTAAATATGGCCACTTTGAGGTCTCGGTTCCCGGAGGGAACGTTCGTCTACTTGGAGAGCTCTCTAGGAGCCTTCTGCGACACCCCACTCTATTGATTATTCTTCTTCAGGATCCGGGCCTTGTTGCGGGTGCGGTACTCCTGCTTTTCACGGAGCCCCCGCTGTGCCGAGCACTGGAACTGGTATATACGGCGCCGTCAACCGGACGACTCATTACGAGTCTGTATGTTTGTATGCAGACTATGGAGCCTTTTGCTGAGTCCAAAGCTAAAGTGCACTGGGAGGCAGGCCTGGGCGCTTCCATCCCAGAGAAGCAGTGGCGATATTGCTGCACTCAGATGTGAGAGCTCTTCCCTAATTATAGGTTGCGCCTCTTACACTTTAACTTCCTACATCATCTGTATTACACGCCTAGTAGATTGAAGAGGATGGGCCTTAGGGTGAATGCTAGATGTGAATGTTATTCTGCCCTGGAGGTGGATTTTCTGCACTAGGCGTGGGACTGTGTGGCGCTGCCAGGTTACTAGTCTGAGGTACTGCATGCGCTTGAAGAGATGACTGAGCTAGTGTTGGCGCGCATCCCTGAGGTTGCACTCCTTGGATACGTTGACGAGATCCCCTCTGCGTCCAGACGGTTGGAGGGAATGCTGCTGCTGCTGGCTAAGCGTAGGGCGGTGCTATGTTGGGGAAGGAAGCCGATACCCTGATGTGACGAATGGCTGAAAGATGCTGCGTACTTCCAGGAGCAGCTGGTGATTTATTGGGAGTTAATGCCAGAGGGTCCCACCCGTGAGATATATGGGCCCCCGTGAAGCCTTCCTTGTGGCCCGAGCACAAGGAGAAGACTAGCTTTTTATATGTCCTCTTGAGCATCTAGCTGTAGCTGTTTTACTCCCTGTGGTAGCAAGGTATAGACCCCCCTTTTGTGGGCGATAGGATGGCAGCACTGTTTCCTTTCCCCTCTTCCCTTTCTTTCCTTTTCTCTTCCCCCCTCCAGGTTCTGTTTCCTCTGTTCACTTGTAACTTGTAGTATTGGCACTTATATTGAGGAGTACTCTATCCTCTTGATTATCTTGAAGCTTGGTCGTTGATGTTATTCATATGAGGCCTCCTAGCAGACTATGCTTACTGACCATTGTATGTGAACGGCACTTCACTCTGTTTGATAGTTCTTGTTTCCTAAATGCAAAAATAAATAAATAAAAATGTTGGCCACTCAACACACATGCAGTACAATGTCGAACTCCCTAGTGTGATTTGGCAAGTGGAATCTCAAAACATATTTCCATGGCAGATCCACATTTCCTTGACATCCATACACAATGGTCTTTCCCTCATAACTCACAAAACTCAACCAAAGGCAAATTCCACAGTCTGTGAGGACTGTGAGGATAAGTACAATAATGATGACACCACTATGTTTGGAACTTCAGTTGAAGTTGACATGGTAGTACAGTGAACATACAAAATGGACATTACTTTTCAGATGTGATTCCACACAACAGCATGTTGAAAATAGCAATGACATTTGAACAGTAACACCTGCCCTAATGGCCAACAGGTACCCCCCCCAACCCACCCACAGGGATAGCTGCACTTAACACCTTCACTGATGACACACACTATGTCACAAGGCAGACAGGAGTACAGGTCACATACATAACCAATTACACATACCTGTTTCTCATTGGAAGTATTGGTGAATCAGCTGCATCCTCATCTTTTGCCTCCTCGTCACTTTCTGTGTCATCATCATCAGCCACTGGTCCAGCTGCCACCTCCTTTACATCCAGTAATGGGATGTGACATCTCAGGGTCAGATTCTGTAGCATGCAGCAGGCAACAGTGATCTGTCAGACTTTTAGTGGTGTGTAGAGCAGGGCACCTCTAGAGGCGTGTAGACAGTGGAATCTGGCCTTCAGTAGCCCAAACTTCCTCTCAATGATATGCCTCGTCCTGCCATGGGCCTCATTGAAATGGTTTTCACCATCTGTAGTCGGATATCTCACAGGTGTCAGCAGCCAGGGAAGGTTAGGATTGCCAGAGTCACCTGTGTGCACAAAGGTTGGACCATATCAATACCAGCAGAGACACGGGGCAGAATGTGAAGAGAGGTGTCATTACAGGGGCACACATACTATTGTATACATACCGATGAGCCAGGCCCTGTCCCGCTGTAGCTGTACCATCATGTTTGAGACGTTGCTGTTCCTAGGAATGTAGGAATCATGCACAGAACCAGAGAACTTGGCTGTAACTTGGGACATATATAGTGGTAAGTGAGTCACACCACCTGGACATTCATGGAGTAAAGGTTTTTCCGGTTCCTATACATTTGTTCATTTCTCCTGGGAGAACAAAGGCAATGTGGGTGTTATCTCTGGCCCCTATCACATGAGGGATGTGTGCCATATCATAAAAGACAGATTTAACAGTGGCCAAATAAGCACATTGGGGGAACCTGATGTAGCTGGTCAGGGTGTCTGAGTAAAGCACACAGTACATCCTTCAACACATGACTGAACATCGGCTGCGACATCCCTGCTGCCAAGCCCAATGTCACCTGGAACGACCCTGAGGCAAGGAAGTGGACCACTGACAACACCTGTACTGTGGGAGGGATGACATGAGGATGACATACGGCAGGCAACAGATACGGCTCCAACTAGGCACATAGCTCCATTATGGTCTGACGGTTCGAACGATGCATCTGTATGATGTGTCTGTCTTCCAGGGTAGCAAGGTCGACTAGAGGCCGGTACACAGGGGCATGTCTCATTCTCACCATTGCAAGGTATCTGGGAATAAGAGAGAGGATAGGCCTAAAGTTAATGTTTTGAATGTGTGGACATAGTCGATCAATGCAATAATCACCATATTGCATCCATCATCACACACCTGAAATTCACCTACAATTCACTGACTACCTGTAAAATGGCAGCCGCCTGCCATCCATGCACAGGACAGATGGAAATGACATCATACCGCTGGCTTTAGTCGTCATGGCAGTAGGCGGTCTCAACCACAGTGCAACTCCTCATTGGATAACATTGTTGCCTATGGGAAACTGGGGCCAATGGTGATCACCACAGGTGTTGATGGTCATGTACATGGTGGCCCGAACTGCCATTTTCTGTAGCATTGCTCACTTGACTCCTGACACTCGTGCAAGCAAGACCTCCACTGTGTGAGCTGCTGTGTACTCTCTCTGAGGGCCAGAATGCATTGTCCTGCAGGAGATAGGGCCCCAGCCTTCAGTCAGCAGGAGCTGGAGAAGCCTGTGGAAGGGGTCCTACCCCTGTATGGACAGTAGTATTGGGCACCAGAGGAGCAGGTGAGTCTTATGTCACTGACCTGTCTGATAGTGATGTGTGTGAGGTTGAAATGTGTTGGGACAGGGTAGACGGAGTGGATGCATGGAGATGGGTGAGGAATCAAAGCGTTAGTGGGGTGAAGACATGTTAGTGTAGCCAAGAGATGTGCCTGATGTGTGATGTCCACTGCTGTCCCTGTGATGCCACTCTACATGACTTGGTCCTTCTGTCTGTGTCACCCGTGCAGGTCAGCGCCCCTCAGAAGAAGCGGATTTGGTATGCCATCGCCAAGCAAGTGTGGAACCTGGGGGTCCATAGCTGAATGAGCACCCACTGCAGAAAACTGTGGGAAGACCTGAGATGCTGAGTACGTAAGACCGCAGTGGCCAAGCTGGGGACGTCCTCCCAACGAGGGAGTGGTGCCAGTCAGACCCTGACCCCTCTAATGGCCCGCATTTTGGCGGTGGCCTATCCTGAGGTGGATGAACGCTTCAGGGCAGCACAGCAGCACAAGGGGGTAAGTACACACTCACACCTCAATAATTTAATGCTTGTATGGCTTTGAGTTGACTACTAGTGGGAAGATGTAGCATAGGTCATTGGTAGATGCACGTCGACTATGGGTATCAGCCACCCTGGCAGGATTGGTTTCAAAGATGTGTGACCATACCAGGCAGACAGTGACGTATGAGGGCATTCACTTCCAAATTGGGATTTGTGTGGTCACCCTCAACAAAGTTTAAGAGCCCAGATCCTACCATCAGCACCAGTACACCTAAGGTGTCAGGGAATTGCCATCAGTATCAGTCTACCACTGTGACAGAGGTAATTAGTGAGTCCTCAATCAGCTGCCATGTAGTGTATGTGTAGACAGGCACAGTGGGCACATATGTCACTGTGCTATTTGTCAATGGATTAGTGGGCATGCTACCTACTCATGCAGGATTCTGTTGAGTGAGGAGTACAGAATATGTCTCCATAAACGACCATGAGAATGTGCCAAGTACTGGGCAAGTGCGACTAGTATGACCCTTATCAAGCACATGAGTGCTATTGTTCCACAATCAGCAGTTTACATCAGGATTGCTGCAGTTTACTCCATGGCGTCCTACTGTTGTAGCATGTATAGGTGACGCCATTGCCTGTCATGGCATAGCAGCAGATAATGATGTTGTTACTCTGTGTGAATGTTGGGTTGGTATTGACCCATTGCACCCTCTGTTTCTCTGCCACCCTCCCTCTCCTCCTCTGTCTTTGTGTGCATCAGCATCATTAGGCAAAGGAGAAGAGGCACCGGCGAGTGGGAAGCTCCAGCCCATGGGACCCAGGAGGCTGATACCAGCAGAGGAGAGGGGACCAGTGGGACGGAGGGCGAGGGGAGTGCCACAGGGGAGACAGGACTGACGACAACACCTTCAGATTTCTCTTCCAATGGATGTTTGCTGGGGGTGGCGGACCCATCTGGGACCATCCCAGCACCATTCTTGTCCACCACCCCCCTTATCAGCACGGCCCCCCCTTAGCTCCCCACCCAGTTGCCTGTGCCTGCTCACCCAGGAGGGTGGCCATCTTCTTTGCTGCAGGCACCTCTGCCACTGCCCCAGTCAGCCATGCTGCCCTCAATGAGGAGGCTATTAACCTCCTGGGGTCCATCTCTGTGGGGCAGTCAACCATCGTGAATGCCATCCAGGGAATGCTATCACAGATGCGGCAGTTCAATGTCTACCTGGAAGGCATTCACGGTGGTCTGGCTGCCCTCTAGAGACCCTTTCAGGCTCTGGCCTCCTCATTGATGGTAGCCAGTGTCCCTTCTTCTTCCATCCCCTTCCAACTATCTGTTCCCAATCCCACAACCCTCTCCCCTAACCCATCCAAGGCACACTTTCATACCAACTTGCATCCACATCAATAGACTCAGTTCGCAAGGACAAATCACACGCATGGCAAAAGACACCACTGCCATGCACACACACAACAGACACATGCAGACACAACAACATCCACTCCCTGAATGGACTCCCCCACCACCTCCTCCCTCACAGACACTATACCCCTCATACCTGCAGTTACCACATCACTCCCAGATCCTGCCACAAGTGCCCTCATTCCCACTGTCACCACAAAAGCAGACACCCATACATGTACCCCATACACCACAAGCACACTCAGCACAACTGCCAACACCCCCTCATGCAGCACATAAACCCTACCTGCAGACACCACAACATATATTCATACATCCACCCTGCCATCTCCCTGCATCTCCTCCTCCCTCCTTCCACTACACCTAAATGCCCACACTCTCCCACCCAACAGTCACACAGTACACACATGGCATTCACGCTTGCACCTGCACCCAAGGAACCTCACGGTACACACCTCCCAACCACTACCTCTTCCTCCACTCCCAAATGTTGATCCCATGACCAACCTTATGCCCCTAAAAATGTTTCCTGCAAGAATTTTCCCTGTTCCCTCCCACTGTCGCAGTCCCTGTTCCCCCCAAACACCTGCCTTCCACCACCCAGTACTCCTATGGTCCCCCTGGTACAAGTCATGCCCCTCCCCACCTAAGACCCCCACAAAGCCCAAGTTTACTCCTCCCAAACCCAAACCCAAGTCCCTCCCCCAAAATCAAAGTCAAAACCTAAACCCCCCAACTCAAACCAAAGGACCCTCCCTCCAAACCCAAACATAAGGATCCCTCCTCAAAACACATACCCCCACCTCGGACTCCCTTCTCCCCTCAGGTGCCTGAATGCCCCATTGATGCCCCTGCCATGTGGAGGCCACTTTGCAGTCACAGGTCAAGTTGGGGCCATGGACATTGCCCTTTGTGCCTGGGCCACACAATACAGTTCGACTAGCCAGTAAGCGTATGTTGTACATAGTTATTTATGATATTTATATTTCTATCTAATATATCTGCACCAGAGACCCATTGGTGTTGAGAGTAACAAACTTGTTCTTGCTTTCCTTCCACATGTATGTGTTGCATATGTGCGATTTGATGTGTGTGGTTTGTGTGTAAGTGTGTGCATGTGTGTGTGTGTTGCTACAGATGTTTGAGTCTCTGTGTGGCCGTCGCTAGCTGTGCCGTGTGTATGTGTTGTGTGTGGGTGTGTACTAATAGCCTTCCCTCCAGTGTGTGCTAGGCGGGTGTACTTATGATTGGTGTCTTCGTCGCCACCGCTGGTTCTGGAGTTGTATGGCCAGCAGGAGCATTGGGAAGACTTCCAGTTCAGGTTCCATGGTGGCTGCGGACTTGCCTGTGTTCCTGAAGGTAAGTGTCCCCTTTTATGTTGTGTGTTTCCAACAGGCTTTTCGTGGCGGGCAACCATGGCAGAAATCCTGGCGGTGTGCCACCTCATCATATAGTCAGTGGAAACCTGTTCCCCGCCGGCCTGGAGCTGCCTACTGCCGGCTGGGGCGGCCCATCCGCACTGGCGAGACTGGCAGTGAAATTGTCTGTGTTCCTGTCAGAACACCGCCTTGGTCATAATATGTCAGTCTAAACTGCCGGCCTGCAATGGTGCGACTGCCACCTCCACCGCGGTGTTCCTTGGACCACCAAACTCTTAATGAGGGCCTGTATCTTTAAAGAAGGCTTAAACCAAAGGGCAAAATATTTAATTTTATAATTATTCCAATGGAAATTGGATAATTTAAAATTCTCAAGAAAACTGAATTTATTTAAAGGAAGTATTTCGTTTTTATCTTTATTTAATTTATATCCCGAAACAGAGGCAAAATGTTAAACTTCCGACATGAAAGTAGGAAGTGAAGATTGTGGTTTTGATATAAAAAGTAAAATATCAGCTGCATAAGCCAAACATTTTAATTGTTTTTCCCCATATTGAAAACCATACAAATTTGAATTGGCACTAAGTTTAATTAGAAAAGGTTCCAAAGCAAAAATAAACAAAAGTGGTGACAATGGACATCCCTGACAGACTCCTCTATGTATTGAAAATGAAGGAGAAATGCATCCATTTAGAAAAATGGCTGCTCTAGGAAAAGAATACATTAATGATATTAATTTTATGAATTGTGTACCAAACCCAAACTAGGAAGGAGTGGAGAAAATAAAAAGCCAATTAACACGATGAAAAGCTTTTTCAGCATCAAGAGCAATTGCTGAAAGAGATTCTTTATAGGTAAAATATTTACTTAAAATATAAAAAGTCATCTTGTATTATCTCATATGTAATAACATACAACCTTTATTAAAGCAAGATTGCTCCTTACCAATTAACCTAGGAAGAAGAGGTTCTAGACGAAGAGCCAGAAAAGTTAGCAAATATTTTATAATCCAGATTAACTAGGGATATTGGTCTTGTTGTGTAGCCATTTTAGATATAGCTCCATGCATGTTATTTTAACACACTAGGCCAAGCTGCTGTGCACGCTAACCTAGATATATTTTATTCGGCTTTATTTTATTATTGTTACAATAGCCACTTTTACGGGCTTGTTTTATTTTCTGTTTATCTAACTGTTTTTGCCTAGGCCAGCACTCTGTTCTCAAACAAGACATTCTTGCTCACTCTGTGCTTCTTCCAAGGCTACCGCAAGGTACATTGCCGGTGAACGTGGTATAAGTTTAGTCTCCGACATTCGTGGAAAACACACATCCTTACATAAGGAATTTTTTTCAGAACATCAGCTGTTTTATTATAAAAACACTTCCCTGTCCCTTACACGTTAGAGGGAGATTCCAGCCAGAGAACCACAACTGTATGCTGATTGCCGAATGCTTCGCTACAGCTGCTTTGCAGACTTCAGACCTTTGCTAATGTATGGGGGATGATGTCTTCCCAGGGAAACCTGAAGGGCAGAATTAGAGCTTAACACGCTGTGCTCTATCATAACCTAGGTAGGAATTAGTCTATTGACTGTAGTGAGAATATGGTAGCGTTATTCTTATTCTTCACTCTCCTTGTCACAATTTTCATATTGTCATGCTGTGTCGTCCTGATTATTGCAGTTCACGCTTTGCTATCTAAGATGCAGTTGCTTCATTAAAATCATTATTGAAACATATACTGCCTCTGTTTGTCATTGTATATATGAGACTAATGTAACTGAGAGAAACGGATGAGACCTGAGTGACCACGGCTTCCCTGAGAAACCAATTATGTCATGCGCTCAGCTGCCCAGTCATCCCTGCCCTCGGGTAGAGATGAGGCACTGCTAGTTGACTGGAGCAAAACCCGGATTGGAGCGACAGGTGTCACCTGCAGTGGGTTAGACTGAGTCGCCCACACAACAGGCGATTCTGCCGCTCAAAATCCAGAAGTCTCATTAGAAAAATGAGAGCCTACGCAATAGTCTATAACTTTTACACAACTTAGGTTCTTTGTTATCTTTCGTTATATGGCAAAATAAAGCATCTTGAAAAGAACCTCCAGTAGAGTTACATGTGATGAAATATGAAAAACATTATATAATTTTGGAGGTAATATTTTAGAGAAATGCAAATAAAATTCTATAGTGAAACCCTCCGGCCCTGGAGCTTGGCGCCATAAGAAGATTACCACCTTCCCGTGAGCCCTGTGACGGCAGCAGGAGATGGAGAGGCCAGCCTGCATTCAGCAGAACTTTTTTCAACAACAGAGCGCGGGTAACACTGCGGGAGCATGTGTGGGACAGAGTGACTCCTCCAAAGATGTCCATGGGCAAGGTGCTGATGTCATAATTTCATTGGAGGTCATGGCAGTTGCCTGAGGAAACAATTATTTTTGCTTTCTCTTCAACTTTTTCCCAATCATGAGTTTACCGCTGCCTATTATGTTTCTTGTGGATTGAATTTGTTTTTAAAGCTGTTTGCTGAATATAATCTGATACTTCAGATTGGAATTATTCAGTTTACTTCACATTTTACTCTACTTTCTTCTGATGTGAAGCCATATTTGGTGTAGATCTATTTTTCCCTCATAATTTTCAACATATTATATTTTGCATATGGGCAGATCTAGAAATCTTTAATTAACTAACAGTAAAATACAAAGTAATAAAAGCTTTGACAAAATTGGTTTATCTAACTCATTTTCCCTATTATCAAACATCAGAAAATACAGGAGATACCAACAAAGAGTTTGTTTCTTCTACACCTTCAACGTCTGCATCTTCATCGTCTACTATGAATAAATTATCGTCCAAGCTTCCTGTAACATCATCTGTGTTAACTAATAAAAGAGCCAAGAAAGATCCTCCATCACCTAGTAAAGCTGTCAATACCATATCTATGGAGTGACTTCTTGAAGAGATTAGGGCTCTTAAACCTTATATGGAAGAAACCAATAAACAACTATAAATATTGAATGATAAATGGTCACATGTGGAAAACAGAGTCTCTCATATGGAACGAAAGGTGGAGGTGCTTGCGGACTCAGTTATGTCTATTAAAACTTTGCAATCTGAAGTTATCTTGTTGCAAAAGCATGCAGAAGATATGGATAATTGCATTTATGGTCTGGTAGAGAGAATTGCAGAATCAGATCTCACCTCTTTTTTTCAATCATTTTTGCCCCAAATACTGGATTTGCCTGGTTCACCATCTTTGGAAATACAAAGAGCACATAGCCTTGGTCATCCTGGTCATGCAGCTTCATCGTCAAAGAAACCAAGGGGAGTCACCCTTTATTTATTTTTTATATTTGAATCTTCTAAAAGTTATAAGAGCTGCCAGCGCTAAAGGTCAGATTCCTTGGTCAACGTTCAATCTCCTCTTTGCAGAGGACTATGCCAAATTGACAGCACACAAACGAAAGAAATTATTAGCCACGCATCCAGCGCTTAAATCTCTCAATGCTTGATATGGTTTCTTTCACCCCTGTTTATTTAAGGTGACTTATAATAATAAAACTACAATATATGAGGATCTAGCTTTATTTCGGAAATGTATTGATACCTGCAGAGTAGAAAATATGGACATATCCAAAGCATCGGATGCTTGATTCTCATAATGCTCTTACAAAATATATGGATGTGCTCATTTTTGTTCCTGTAATATTAAATGAGACTTAATATCTGAGGAATTGATAGATATGAATCTCACCTATATTTCTTTTCTCCTTAGATTCTTCTTCATCAAAGTATCTGTTCCTGTGGTAGCGTCTTGTGCGGCCCGGTGTTTCTTCCCTTCCATGTCTGCAGTTATGGAGTTATAGTTGTGTCATCTTCCTTTTGTGGTTTCACCACCCTCATTTCGTGTTTGACTTGTAGGTATGTTTTTATCACTTGTTATGTTCTATTGTGCTTCTATTTTATCTTTTTATAGACCTTTGTTTCCTTTCTTTTTTATTATTTTATTTTATTTTTCTATCTCTTTTATACTTTCTTGTTTTCATATTTATTCTCTCTCTCTTCTGTATCTTATTGTGTTTCTTTTTGATAAAGTTTTCACTATATATATTTGGTTTATAATTAAAACATTATGGTTATATTTTAAGGGTTCTGTTTCTTATTTCTGGTTACATTTTAATTGACAATTAGATTTATTTCTTGGAACTTTAAAGGTTTAAGATCTCCAATAAAATGACAAAGAGTTTCAACACATATTTCCTCATTAAAAGCTGGTATTCCTCTTTTGCAGGAAACTCATATTTCTGATATTGAAGCAGCCAAGCTGAAGAGACAATGGGTGGGACATGTTTTTTCATCTCCTGGAACAGAAAAAAGAAATGGATCAATTATACTTTGTCATAAAGCTTTAGCTATATCTGTAATTTCATAAGAATCTGACAATACGGGCAGATCGATCATTGTCTCACTAGCCATTAAAATAATTTTAACTGTATTTAATATTTATGCACCCACTCAACCGGATAAATCATTTTGGAGTGGAATTTTAGCCAAGTTAATTAATCTTTCTGATGAATACTTAATTTTTGGAAGGGACTGCAATATGATTATGTATCATTTTATTGATCGTAATTCTAAATCCAAATTTATACCATCCAACATTTTTTCAAAGTTCACCTCTGCTTTTAAACAACGAGTACTACTAACAGATGTATGGAGATTATGTAATCACACTTTACAAAAAATATACCTTTTTCTCTCCTGTCCACTTTTCCTAATCAAGAATAGATTTATTTGTCTCACAATGTCTTGTACAACATGTTTTATGTTCAGAAATTGGTTCTATATTACTTTTGGATTGTGCTCTGTTAGTGTAAATTTAGATCTCATACAACATAGCCTGACAAATAAAAGGTGGAGGTTTAATAACTTTTCTTCCTGACACTAATTTTTTGCCGTTTTTTTAAAATTTGTAAATCAGTTTTTTTTAGATAATGACACTCCTCAGTTATCTGTTCAGACAATTTAGGATGCATTTAAAGCGACATCCAGGAATTTGATTATTTCATATGTTGCCAATAAAAAGAAAACTGCTTCTAAAAAATTACTTCAGTCCATGAATGGCATTAAACAATTAGAACATCTATACTATACTTCTACATCTACAGTGTGTCTTAATGAGTTACTTCGAGCTAAATTCACTTTTAATAAAAAAAAACAGAATTTGCTCATTCTTATCTTTTTTAATACAGTGCTAAGTATTATGGAGGACAAAATAAATCAGGGGAACTTTTAGAAAACTATCTTAAAATTAAAAAGGATAGAACAAAGATAAAATCTATTTTAAACACCTCCAATTCTCTTTTGCATACAAATGATGACATTTTAAATGAATTTGTCCCTTTCTTTTCAGAATTATAAACTCCAGAATCACTCCCTTCGCAAGATCATATTCTTCAATAGTTGTCATCTAATAAACCACCTTCACTTCCAAACTCTGAATTGTCTGCCCTTGATAAAGACATTTCTATTTAAGATACTTTCAATATAATTAATCTTATTCCTTCTTCTTCTGTTTGTTTTGAATGCTTCTGTAATTTACACTCACTAAGTTTTATGCAATGTAGGGGGTTATTCTGGGCCTTTGCTTGAACTATGATTGAATGGGGAGATATTGTTTATGCAAATATTATGGGAAACCTATCATTTTCACCAATGTGGTTTAGGGTGGTGGTATTAGATAATTTGGTACAAACTACTTTGTTTGTATATTTTGTTTGTAGCCCTGATGAAGTCGTAGGTTAATATAACTGAGCAACAAAACACATGTTGGTTACATTGTTCAATTGGAATGCTGCTATTGTTCATTTGGAAAGCATACGACGATCATGAATAAAAGGCCTGTTTTGAAAAATTTGAACAATTGATGTTATCAATAGTTCTTCAGTTGCTCGGGAGGGGGTCCTCAGTGCTGTTTTTATTCTTCACCCTTTAAAAGGCCTCATAGAATAATTTTTCCATTAACAAGAACAGGTGAAATAGGATCTGTTTTGGGGTGGAGCTTGTCATACTATTTCTAACTAATGTTTCAAAGGAAGGCACGATGGACATTTTCTCATAATGTTTCAGATCAAAGCAGTTACTGCCTGCAGTAACAAGTGTTTCTTTGTCCATTTAAATGGCTTAGGTGGTCATTACAACATTGGCGGTAAAAGTCGCTTACCGCCGTGCAGAAGACCGCCAATACACCGCCACGGCAGACCGCCACAGCTATTATGACACACATCTCGGAATCCGCCGAAAGTCAGACACCCACACAACACCGTCACACCAAAGGTCAGTGATAAACTGGCGGAAACAAATCCTCCACCTCCACGCCAACAGACACACGCCCATGCTATTACGACCCACGAATCCACGCGGTGGTCTTTCAACCGCGGTATTCCATTGGCGGTACACACCGCCGCGCTCAAAATACACACACATCTCCGAAACACCGCCACATTGGACAATTCAAAATACACACACCTGATACACATACAAACAACACTCCCACACACCCAATACAATATAAAACACACACCCACATCACCCACAAACCCCTACGACCACAAATTCTGAAAGAAGGCCAGAGAGACAGCACAGCAATTGACAACCCCATCACACAGAGGCACACAACACCATCACCCACACAACTTCCACGCACAAAACACCACACACCACTACACTCACCACACTCATCAACACATACACCACCCCACACATCACACACACCACCCCATGGCAAGCCAAAGACACCCCCGCTTCTCCGAGGAGGAGCACAGGGTCATGGTGGAGGAAATCGTACGGGTAGAGCCACAGCTATTTGGCTCACAGGTACAGAACACATCAATAGCCAGGAAGATGGAGCTATGGCGCAGAATAGTTGACAGGGTCAACGCCGTGGGACAGCACCCAAGAAATCGGGATGACATCAGGAAGAGGTGGAACGACCTACAGGGGAAGGTGCGTTCCACGGTCTCCAGGCACAACATCGCGGTACATCGGACTGGCGGGGGACCCCCACCTCCTTCCCCACAACTAACAACATGGGAGGAGCAAGTCTTGACCATCCTGCATCCTGAGGGCCTCGGAGGAGTCGGTGGAGGATGGGACACTGGTAAGTCAAATCTCAACTATCAGATCCCCCACCCTACCTGCATGCTATCACACACCCCCACCCTCACACCCTTCCCTATCACTACAACTCATCACTAATGTACCCATAACACAAACCACACATCCCAACACCAAGCCCTGCATGACACAACTAAGCATGGTCACCCCTCACCAAAGCATGCTCACTGCACATACCCAGAACACCCCCCCAACCATCATCACACAAGCCCCCACACAGGAATGCTTGCACTGGGGTTCACGCACAGCCACCTATTGCACACCATTACACACACACATGCAATAATCATGATCTTATGCCTGTGCAGGAACACGAAGGACCGTCACCACACCAGAGGGTCCAGACAACACCACTCCACCCCAGAAGAGGCCCACAGTGATGAGAGCAGCTCTGCCCTACTGGATCTTGATGACCAGCCCGGACCATCGTGGGCCTCAGGACAGTCGGTTCCCCTTGCACAGGCACAGCCCAACACCGACCTTCCACCCTCTGGTAACACCAGCACAGCACCCACCCAGCGGGCCCAAACCTCCCTACCCAGGACAGGTCAATCAGCGGTGTGTCCACCAATACAGGGCACCCAGGGTAACCCACCCTCCCAACAACAACAGGGATCTGGGGGCAGTGGTAGTGGGCACACGGTCCAGGGGACGGAGGCACAGGAACACAGGGGAACTGGGAGGGCTGCTGTGCGACAGGGGGAGGACAGGCCAAGGGAACCAACTCTCTACGAGGCCCTCTCCTCCATCATGGGAGCGTACCACCACTCACAGGAGACGATGGCCACGGTCCTGGACAAGTTGCAGGAGACACTGCGGCTGCAGGAGGAGCAGTATTTGGGGTTCAGGGAAGAGCTCAGAACCATCAGCTCCGCCCTGGGCATCATCGTAGGGGTGCTGAAGGACATACAGCAGACCTTGAGGGACACCGTGGCACTCCAAGGGGCCCCTGACAGTAGCCAGGACGATGAACTGCCCACCACCTCTGCTGGCGCTAGTGGACAGGATGCCCCGCCACAGGACCAACACACCAGCACCCCACCCCCTGCAGACGGACAACCACCACGCAAGCGGTCCCTGAGAGCCAGGACCAGGACAGAGCAAGATGGCAAGACCCCCGCCAGGAAACGAGACCACCCTGATTGTCCTCCCACTGTCCCACTTTGTTATCCTGTCCATATTCGAACTGCCCCAGCTCCACTTCCTATGCCCAGATGGGCAGTGCCCCTGTGAGACTAATAGACTGGACTCTGCCATGGACATTCCTCCACCATCCTCCCTCTCCATTTTACCACCCCCTCCAATAATTAGCACTTAAATAAACACCCTTCAAACACAAAACAATCTGGAGTCAGTCTATGATTTTGTACTTTGTATTATCAATGACAGTGTCATAATGGCTGTACCATTGTAAGGCTAACATACCTATGTCACACATCACAAGCCCTTGAAGGATGCAAGCAGTTGACACGTAGGTTACCACACCTGTGAAACCGTAATGGAAGGGTACAACTCAGTTAACTAATTGTGATTGAAATAGACAAACAGGATAGAGGTAGACGTGTGACAGTGAATGTAATGTTAAATCTGAAAATGTTCTCACCTGTGTGTCACTGGAAATATTGCTGTATGACTGACTCCCTGTTGTCGTTTTCTTCTTCCTCAGCTTCATCCTCATCACTGTCCACAGGCTCCACAGACTCCACAGCTGCTACAACACCTTCATCTGGATCATCCTCCTGCAGAAAAGGCACCTGGCGTCGCAAAGCCAAATTATGGAGCATGGAGCAGGCGATGATGATGTCACACACCTTCTTCGGTGAGTAGAATAGGGATCCACCTGTCATATGGAGGCACCTGAACCTGGCCTTCAGGAGTCCGAAGGTGCGTTCGATCACCCTCCTAGTCCGCCCATGGGCTTCATTGTACCGTTCCTCTGCCCTGGGATTCCTCACTGGGGTCAATAGCCAGGACAGGTTGGGGTAACCAGAGTCCCCCAATAGCCATACCCGGTGCCTCTGGAGTTGACCCATCATATCAGGGATGCTACTATTCCACAGGATGTAGGCGTCATGCACTGAGCCAGGGAACATAGCATTTACCTGAGAAATGTACTGGTTTGCCAAACAGACCATCTGGACATTCATGGAATGATAACTCTTCCTGTTCCTGTACACCTGTTCACTCATGCGGGGGGGGACCAGAGCTACATGGGTCCCATCAATGGCACCTTTGACGTTGGGGATATGTCCAAGGGCATAGAAGTCACCCTTCACTGTAGGCAAATCCTCCACCTGAGGGAAAATGATGTATCTCCTTACGTGTTTCAGCAGGGCAGACAACACTCTGGACAGCACATTGGAAAACATAGGATGGGACATCCCTGATGACATGGCCACTGTTGTCTGAAAAGACCCACTTGCAAGGAAATGGAGCACTGACAGCACCTGCACGTCAGCGGGGATTCCAGTCTGATGGCGGATCGGTGACATCAGGTCTGGCTCCAACTGGGTACATAGTTCCTTGATAGTGGCACGGTCAAACCGGTAGGTGACAATGATATGTCTTTCTTCCATTGTCAACAGGTCCACCAGCGGTCGGTACACCGGAGGATTCCGCCATCTTATCATATGTCCCAGCTGACGGTGCCTACGAAGGACAACAGCGAAAAACCAGTCACTATTCCTCCAGGTATGTACCCACAGTTACACACAAGACTACACCACTCACAAAACCCTTCCTGTATGTGTGTTGAGTGTAGGCCTAGCTATGTGTGACGCAGTAGTAAATGAAGCCATGTGGGCCCCTGAAATGACGGCTGCCTGACCTCTAAACTGGGACAATGGGATTGTGGGGTAACTGAGCTGGCGTTGCACACCGTCGCGGTAGGCGGTCGTAGACCGCGGCGCAATGCTGCATTGGTTAACAGTGGACCCTATGGGTCCCAGGAGCCAATGAACAGGTGCGCCGGCGGTTATGATGCGTCGATTGGGTCCTCCCCCAGTACACGCTACTCTACGGTCCTCTAGACCAACAGGTTAGAACACAGGGAGCACGTTGTATGGGCTAGGCCTGGGTGGAGAGGGCTGGGTGGAAGAGGGAAGGGGGCAGAGTTGATTGAACATTAATGCATGCGAATGAATGGGCCACATGGCCAGAGTAGGGAGGGGGCCACTCACAACGACGGTGCAGTTGGTAATGACTGTTCCTCTTCCCTTACGCATGTCATGTAGGTCAGCGCCCACCAGAAGAGGGACATCTGGCGTGCCATCGCCAAGGAGGTCCGGACCCTTGGAGCCCACCACAGACGGGGCACCCACTGCCGTAAGAGATGGGAGGACATTCGCCGCTGCAGCAAGAAGACGGCGGAGGCTCAGCTGGGGATGGCCTCCCAACGTGGGAGGGGTGCCCGTCGCACCATGACCCCCCTGATGTTCCGGATCCTGGCGGTGGCCTACCCGGAGTTGGATGGGCGCTTGAGGACATCACAGCAGACACAAGGGGGTGAGTACAACCTCATTCTGCGGACTTTGCGCGCAGTGGAGGTGTCTGGGTGGGGGAGGTGGGCTGTGGGTGTCCCTAGGCCAGGGCGAGTTAGGTAGGCAAGGCCCCTCCATTATGTAGGCCATGTGGCACACAACCCCACCTCAGCAGAGTGCCAAATCGAGGTATATTTGCCCATGTGGCATCCATGTCCGCAGATGTCCACCATTGCCATGTAGGCCATGACCCAGAAATTGCATGTGCAGAGTGCAGGAGCACGGCGTAATGCAGGGGGCTGCTGCGTCTGTCTTGTCTGCCAACGGTAGCAGAATACCATGCACTAAAACTCTCGTTCTTCGGTCTCCTCCCCTTTTCCTGCTCTCCCTGTCCTTTTGTACATCAGCATCAACAGGCGGAGGTACAGTGGCACCGGAGCACGAGGGAGCTGCATCCCACATGGCCATGGAGCGCCACACCACGGACTCTGAATGCACCAGTGGGACGGAGGGCGAGGGGAGCTTCACGTCGGCCACTGGGTCACCAACCAGCTACACGGACTCGTCCGCCGATGGGAGCTCCCCTGTGGTGGTGGCACCATCTGTGCGCACCACTTTTACAGGTACAGCCGCCACCTCCCCTACCAGCACCGCCCTCCCAGCAGCCCCTCAGCGTTCGCCCCGTGCCCGCTCACCCAGGAGGGTGGGCATCACCTTCGCCCCAGGCACCTCAGGCCCTGCCCCTGTCACCCCTGCTGCCCTCAGTGAGGAGGCCATTGACCTCCTCAGGTCACTCACTGTTGGGCAGTCTACCATTGTGAATGCCATCCAGGGTGTAGAACGAGAGTTACAACACAGTAATGTAATGCATTCCTGGAGGGCATTCATTCTGGTCAGGCTGTCCTTCAGCGAACCCTGCAATCTCTGGCGTCAGCACTGATTGCAGCCATTGTCCCTGTGTCGAGCCTCCCCCCTCCAACTTCCTCCACCCAGACCCAATCCCCTGTACCCCACCCCATCCCAAGCACACCTACAGACCAGCATGCACACAAGTCAACACCCAAAAGTAGCTCAAGCAAACATAGGTACCACACATCCCACAGGTACTCACACAAGCATCACACCCATACAGACACAGAACATCCACTGTCTCCACTGTGTCCCCCTCCTCCTCTTCTCCCTCCTTCCTCCCAGTCTCGTCTACACACACACCTGCATGCACCACATCTACAGGCACCAGGAATCACACCAGGACACCCAGCACCACAAGCCACTCACCTGCACTCACCACCTCCACTGCCATTTACACGTCTCCTGTGTCCTCTCCCAGTGTGTCTGTGACGCCCCCTCCCAAAGTACCCAAACGCCGGCAATCACTCACCCAACATCCATCCACCTCACGACAGCCTCCTGTACCTGCACCTGCACCCAAAACAGCTAAAGTAACACCTCCTACAACCACCTCCTCTTCCTCCACTCCCAGACCCCCTCCAGCTATCCATCCCAGTGTTCGTCAGAAACTGTCCCTGTGTAAAATTGACCTTTTTGCCCCCCCCTCCCCTCCAATTCATCAGTCCCGTCATAGCGCCTCAGCCAAAAAGCCTCCAATACCAGTGGTGCGTGTTCAGGGATTGTGGAGTGCACCGGCCACTAGGGCAGACAGTAGGACCCGGAGCCAAGGCACTGGCAGCCCACCCCCTGTAAAGGCTCTAAAATTGGAGAGTGGACGACGGGACGGTGTTAAGACTCCTGGTGGGACAACAACTGACCTGGGTTCGGAGGGGATTGGAGAGTCAGCTGTGACTCCACCAAAGGTGGGGAAGGTCCAAAGGAAGTCTTGCCAGCCTGTTGTAAGTGTCATGGCGGAGAAGTGCGCCATCATTTCCGGCGGTCCAGACACAACCGCCAGCACCGTCGTCACTGGTCCAGAGACCACCGCCAGAGTCACAGCCCAGGAGGGCCCAAGTATCGTCACTGGTCAGAAGACCACCGCCAGAGTCACAGCCCAGGAGGGCACAAGTATCGTCACTGGTCCAGAGACCACCGCCAGAGTCACAGCCCAGGAGGGCCCAAGTATCGTCACTGGTCAGGAGACCACCGCCAGAGTCACAGCCCAGGAGGGCACAAGTATCGTCACTGGTCAGGAGACCACCGCCAGAGTCACAGCCCAGGAGGGCACAAGTATTGTCACTGGTCCAGAGACCACCGCCAGAGTCACAGCCCAGGAGGGCCCAAGTATCGTCACTGGTCAGGAGACCACCGCCAGAGTCACAGCCCAGGAGGGCCCCGGCTGCCACAGCCCCGCTGGGCAATGATGGAACGTCATGCCACACACCAATGCCCAGTGTAGAGATCGTCATGCCACACACCAATGCCCAGTGTAGGGAAATTCATGCCACACACCAATGTCCGTACCAGAACCGCCATGGCAAAGCACCGCTGAACAGGGTAAAGACCGCCATGGTGACGACCGCTGAACAGGGCAAAGACCGCTATGGCAAAGCACCGCTGAACAGGGCAAAGACCGCCATGGTGAAGACCGCTGAACAGGGCAAAGACCGCTATGGGAAAGCACCGCTGAACAGGGCAAAGACCGCTATGGGAAAGCACCGCTGAACAGGGCAAAGACCGCCATAGTGAAGACCGCTGAACAGGGCAAAGACCGCTATGGCAAAGCACCGCTGAACAGGGCAGGCACCATGTAGGAATGAATGGACCGCCACATCAGGCATCCTTATCCCATGTGCAGCTGGGACAGTGACAAGACAGGAACTTTCACATGGAGACTCATCCAGTATGGGCACCAGTCCCACCCAGTACCAATAGAGAACTGCATCTACTTGAGAGACTGTAGCTTTGCATTCCCCAGGATGGCACAGTGGGCAAACCACCCACTGCATAAACTTGAGAGACTGTGGCTTTGCACTCCCCAGGATGGCACAGTGGGCAACCCACCCACTGTAGAGACTTGAGAGACTGTGGCTTTGCACTCCCCAGGATGGCACAGTGGGCAAAACACCCACTGCATAGACTTGAGAGACTGTGGCTTTGCACTCCCCAGGATGTAACAGTGGGCAAGCCACCCACTGTAGAGACTTGAGAGACTGTGGCTTTGCACTCCCCAGGATGGCACAGTGGGCAAAACACACACTGCATAGACTTGAGAGACTGTGGCTTTGCACTCCCCAGGATGGCACAGTAGGCAACCCACCCACTGTAGAGACTTGAGAGACTGTGGCTTTGCACTCCCCAGGATACATCAATGGGCATGGTGCCCCGTCGTGGATCTGGCTTCGCATTCATCTGGCTGAGGTGCCCCCCCTTCCCTTCCCCCTGAGGTGCCTGTAGTATTTCTATCTGATGCCCCGGCAGTGTTCTCTCCGATTGTGGTCAGGTGTCGTTTGTGGACCTCGGACATGCATTTTTGGACTGTTGGTGCACGGACATTGTTGTGTACATATCTGCACTACTTCTCGTATTGTATATAATTATGAGTGATTTTCTAATATATATCTGTATATTTTTGTATGACATGTATATTGGCACATTATAATGTTTGACAGAATTTCGCTTTGTGTTTTCATTCTTCCGGGGGGATTGTGGGTTGTTCTTGTGATTTTTGTGAATGCATTGGTGTGTATGTTGTGATATGCGGGGGTGGGGGTGGGGGTCTTTGGTGGGTGTCCCCCTAACTTTTGCCTCCCCCTTCCCCTGTGTCGTAGGTGCAGTACTCACCGGTGTCTTCTGCGCCTACGTAGCTGTTGTTCGTAGAGGAGCAGAAAGACAAGGGCAGGGAGTATTTGTAATTCCGGGTCCATGGAGTCGTCGTTCCTCGTGGGATGTGTTCAGGTGAGCGTTTTCACATTGCAAAAGCTGTTTCCGCCGTGTTTTTATCCACGGTGTATCCGCCCCGGAAAAGGTGGCGATTGGGTTGTAATAGTGTGGGCGGTACACTGTCTCCTGCCTGTCTGTTGGCGGTAACCGCCGCGCTGTTTGTCTGTACCGCCGTGGCGGTCGGAGTGTTAAAGTGGCTGTCTTTGTTGGCGGTTTCCACCAGGGTCATAATTCCCTTTTTTTGTCCGCCGGCCTGTTTGCGGTATTTCCGCAGCTTTAACACCGTCCGCCAGGGTTGTAATGACCACCTTATTGTTCATTCATGCAGTGTCATTTCCTTTACATGCAGAGTAAAGGTGATTATTTTTATTTACTATTTTGTGTGGTGTCTAGAGTAGCTGGTTTTACATAACATAATTTCTGCAATGTTAATTGGTTTGTGTATTGTACTTTCATTAGTTCAGCTGTGTGGTGCCATCTCACACTATGCAAAAAGCATGGTTTTCTACTCTTCTTAAACCAAAGGAAGTGTGCCAGACCTTTCCTTGCTTTCATACTAAACAGTTCCCATGTCACATTGTTATTTATTTCTGTACTTAAGGCAGCATAACCTCCTGTTCTCAAGGTATTTCTCATTGCCAAGACTTTTTACCTATTCTCCAGAGACAGACTTCATGTTGAACCTTCTGCTGAGTTTGTACTTTTATATTTTATAGACCTTTTGGATACTTTAGGAAGTCAGACGTTGTGACAGTCTTTCATTTATCTTTACAAAAAGATTTTTCTCTTGATTCATGAAGTATTTTGATCTTGACTTAATTGACTACCTACCTACATTCTTGCTTTCTGTAATGATTCTTCATTTTGAATAAACCTTCATGGTTTTCAGTTTCTCAATTGTCCTCTGGATTTATTTTATTTGCCTTGGGCCATTGTGCTTTGGGACTCACATTGCCCCAGTTCAGTTCTGTGTATCGGCCCTTTAGCATCTTATTGGTGCAAAACACAGACACCACCGCAAAACAGGTGAACAGTGTGGAATCTGAAGGCTCATCGTGGCTATTGGTACTGTCTGATTTCTCCTTTTAAATATCGCACCCCTGTAATTTCCATAACTATAGCTTACCCAGTGGCCCATAGAATTCACAAAACACAAAAGGGTATGGGGTTTACTTATAATGAGGAGCTATATCCAAGGGAGATTTTCCTGGAGCTCCTTAACCTCACTAGGTGTATGAATGGTGAGTGAGTGCTGTGAAGTGGTGATGGGGGGGGTGTTTCCTTTATGGACTAGGTGGTCTCACACACTATATAGTGGCATGCTTCATCATTTGACCACCTAGCCCCACCCAGGTAGAACAATGCCACCTGGGCGGGCTCAACCTCACAGTTAAAAGAACGGGAGGGAGTGTGTACATTTTTACTTTCTGGAAATTGTGGGATCCAGCTAAGCTAGGGAAAAATATAAAAACACCGAGGCGGTTACAAGTGTGCAATCTACACTTTTAATAATGGTGTCTTCTGGTGTGTTAAAAACAAGGATGGGACACCTCTGTGAGAACGAGGACTCACTGGGTTACCTATCTAAAAATGGCTGACATGTTTCTGCCCTCTACAATGAGCCAAGGAAGGTCTGGGGGCATTCTCCAGGGCCTAGGATCCCTTAAAGTCATGCATTGCTGAGACAAACATCCAACACTCAGTAAGAGAGTGGGTAAAATATAGAGAGAATTAATGCGGCCTACCTGAAGCAAGGAACTACCTAGCGTGGGAACAGAAACGTAATTAACGTTTTGTGACACACAGCACACCAAAACACACACAGGGGTGAAACAGCAAGCCAAAGTCATGCAATGTATAAGAGTGTAACATGTATCTACAATGAAAGCAACATCTTACCCCAAGTCTAAAGGCCACTTGCCCCAAAACTCCAGGAGGGGGAGTGCCCCCCTATAGTCACACACTAAGGGATAGGGAAAGAGGTAGGCAAGGACGGCAGTAAGTATATATAAAAAAATCGCAATTCTGAGGAGAAATCAAAGGTGTCTGGTCAGATGCTACACTCACTGTGAGCTGCTTCAGAAAAACACCTCTGTTAGATAGTGTGATAGAAGGAGCTAATACTATAGAGCTCGTGTCAGTGATGGTGCAGCTTAGTGAGTGCCTACGATAAGAGTATGGTAGGCAATATGCCAAATATGAGGTCAAAATTGGATACAAACAGTCTAATCCAATTAACATTAAATAATTATATGACCAACCATATGTCCCCCGCGGCGGGGAGACGGCCGCCGGGTAAGGGAATACAAAAACAATCAAACAACCAGCCAATACAGTGCTTATCTGTAGTGTGGAAGACGATCTCCGGGGAAGAAGAGGAAGAGTAAATCCGGCACTCACTGCATCAAAGGATGCACTCGCTGTGCGCCTAATCTGTCCCCTCACTGGACCGCTTGTGGCAGGTGGTCCAGTGTGGTGGCGATTTATGTAGTATGAGCAATTATGTGATAATGAGGTACGTGGTGCGCGTCCTCATTACAGCCAGCCCCGGCCAGTTTGCTGCCGGGGAGTGGTTCGGCGCTCTGCGTTCGCGTGTAGAGAACACGCGACACGCTGGAGTGTGCGGGAGGCTGGGAAATGTAGTTTCCAGCCTCGGTAGGAGTAGAATGCCTCCTCTTGCGGTCGCGATAATGGAGGGAATTCAAAGGAGGGAAACAGGGAAGGAAGGGGAAAGAGGGGGGGTGGTTTTGAATAAGAGGAGACAAAAAGTGAAAGAAAAGAAAAAGAGAAAAGAAAAAAGAAAAAGAGAAAAAGAAACAGAAAAAGGGGGACAAGAAAGAGAAAGGGGAGGGGGAAAATGGGGAAGACAAAACGTGTGAAAGAAAAGAAAAAAGAGAAGAAAACGGGAGAAAAAGAGAAAAGAGAAAAGAGAAAAGAAAAAGAGAAAAAGAAAAAGAAAAAGGGGGAGCAAGAAAGAGAAAGGGGAGGGGGAAAAGAGGGGAAGGAAGGGAGGAGGGGGTTGGCAGGAGGACAAAATGGAGGGAGTGGGAAAAGAATGGAAGGGAAAGAAGACACAAATGTACCCGGCCAGTGGTTGTTAGTACTTTGTTTGCGGATACCCAGATCAAGATGCTTCATTGCTAGTATGTGTTACAAGGGTATGGTCATTTGTTAAGTGAAGACCACGGAATGTCGTCATTTAGTCCATTGGTGTCTGTGCGTAGTCTCCAGACCCAGTGTTGTTCGTAGTAAAGTAACTTCTGTTACATGTTGTTGGTTGTGGGTGGCAGTTGCTCTAAAATAGTCCATTTCAAATCATCTGGGGAATGATTTTTTGTGACAAAATGGCTTGTGAGTTTTGTGGCATCATGTTATCACCTAATAGTGCTCCTGTGTTCACAAATACGGATGCTGACCTTCCTTGTTGTCATTCCGATATATTTGAGCTGGCAGGGGCACTTGATCATGTAGATTACAATCTTGCTGTTGCAGTTCGTAATTGCCTTTAACACCCATGGTGTTTTTAAACCGAGCTCCACCGTGGTGGATTTCTGTGTGAACCTACACACACTACAGTTGCCACACGGATGGTGGCCGACTGGGGGAAGTAGGTGCCAGAGAGTCAACTATTTGTTCGGAGGTTTCATGGTAGGTCTTGTGTGGACCACCATATCGCGTATATTGGTGGCTCTTTTAAAGGCGTGCAGCGGTTGCTGGAACGGGAGGCCACCAGATGTTAGAGTCTCCCAGTCGTCTCTGATAATCCTCTGGATCTTATTAGATAGTGGTTTGAACGTAGTTACACACACTATTTGTTCCGTTTTGGGTTTGTTGGCACGGGGTTGTAACAACTGGTCTCTGTTGTTCCATGCTCTTTTATATGCTCTCCTAACAAGATATGCAGGATAAACTTTTTTTGTAGTTTGATGGACAGATTATTAGCATGCTTTTTATAGTCCGAGAGACTTGAACAATTCTGTCATAGACGTAGGAACTGACCCACGGGGAGGTTCTCCCTCAGGGACCTCGGGTGGCAGCTCTTGAATTGTAACAAATTGTTCTGGTCCGTAGGTTTGTGGTAGACCTCTGTTGCCAGAGACCCATTACTTTCTTGAATTAGAAGATCCAGAAACGGCAGTTGGTTCTCGCCGATAGTCATAGTGAAATTAAGAAACAGGTTTGCAAGGTTGAGCCAAGCAGAAAAGGCGTGGGCCTCATCTCTGGAGCCTGTCCAGATGAGTAGAATGTCATCAATATACCGCTTCCAAAGTTTAATCTGCTCCAGGTAGGGGTTATCCTCATGGAGTACCACCGGTCTTTCACAGTTGGCTACGTACAGACAGGCCAGACTAGGGGCAAAGGTGCTGCCCATGGATGTCCCCTGTATCTGTAAATAGAATGTGTTCTCGAATTCGAAGTAGTTCTTTGTCAATGAAAGATGTGCTAGATCTAGTACGAATTCTGGGGGTGTCCGTGAATCACTCCTGTTTGCTTCCAGGAGATCGCATATGACCCCCAGGGTTGCTTCCTGGGGGATGTTGGTGTAAATTGATTCAACGTCCAATGTAATCAGGAGTTCCGCATTTTTATCAAAGGGCATTGAGTCTAGGAGAACCAATACATCAGTTGTGTCTTGCAGGTAGGTGGGGCTCTGCTTCACTAAAGGTTGAAGGAAGAAGTCGCAGAACTGGGAGAGTGGTTCAAGAACAGAGCCAATTCTGGACACTATGGGCCATCCAGGAGGGGGAATCTTCCTTTTGTGTATTTTAGGAAGGATGTAAAAATAGGGTATTTTCGGATTAGATTGTGTCAGGAAGGCTGCTTCTTGTTTGGTCAACCAGTCGTTCTTGACTCCTCTATTCACTAAGAAGGCAATTTCGTCCTGGATGTCTGGGGTAGGATCTCGGGACAAACGTTTATAATGTTGTGCATTTTCTAGTAAGCGCTGGCACTCTTCTCAATACATTGTCAGTGGTAAAATTACAGTTGTCCCACCTTTGTCAGCTGGTTTAATAATGATAGAGGGGTCAGAAGTTAGACGCTTTAATGCTGCCAGTTCATCTGAACTCATATTGTGGAGTACGTTGCTCGTGCTCTCTGCGAGACCGCTGATTTTGCAGACACCGATTTTTCAAAGGCAAGTACTTCGGGAGGCATTTGTCCAGTTGTTGGACAGAAGGTTGATTTGGGACGTAGACCTGTGTTTCGCTCTGGTTCAACAAAATTTATTTCTAAGAAAAGTTTTAAGGTGGATTTTGCAAAACAACTGTGCAATTTCTGTTCTAGTCTTGAAAAGGTCTATTTTGGGAGTGGGGACAAAACTGAGGCCTTTGTTTAGAGCCTTCGACTCAAGAGTGTCAATAGTTCTGTTAATTAAATTTATAATATTGTTGCTCCCACCTATCATATCAGAGGTTGCTACATTTTGCTTGTCCCTGGGGTGTTCTCTCGTTGTGTCTCGAGAGACTCGTCTCTTGGTCCCCAATGAACCCCTTTCATTTTCCCTTTTCCCCTCCCTTGGCCTCTGTCTAAAAAAGGTGGAGGCTGATCAGGGAAAGGCCATTGTGCCAGATTTTGGAAAAAGGGGGGCTGATGGTTGGGGGTCCATAATGAGCAGGCCAGCCCCATTGTTGGTTGTTAAGAGGGGGATAAGGGGGCATCATAGGTGGATAATTCCATCTCCCCGATACTGGCCACAGCGTCCACGGCGCTGCCGCGTCTGAACTGACGAATCACTGTCAGTGTCTGAACTGGTATTCCTACTGGAGGAATTGTCGGACATAGAATTCACAAACAAATTAGAAAACTAACCAGCAGTTAGACTTGGAGATGACAGCAACTCATCCACACACACTAGGCGCTCATGTATAATCTTGGACTATCTAGGACTTGATGTGTTCCTATTAGCTCAACCACATGTGCCTATCAATGTATATCTATTTAACTGGATCCCTCCTAGAAAAAAAAACTCCACCTGCATCTCCCCTGCTTTTATGGTAGTGATCAGGAATTGCTCAGGTACCCGCGAGTGTAGAGGTAGGGGTAAGTAGGTGTTTGGGAATTTGAAATGTTTGGCAAAAGACACATCTCAGAGTACGACATATGAAGAGGCAGGTGAACTCGAGTAATGAAGGTTACTGGTAAGTGGTGTGAGCAGAAGGCTGTCAATGACACGGACTCGTGCCCCTCGTATACATATAGTACAAAAGCTTTGTGCAGAACGCACAGTATTTCATTCTGTCAACTGGAGCACTTGATAATCGCATTATCGCCACTGCTACGTCCAGGCGCTTATAACTGACGTAACGGTCGAGGGGGGTCGGCGCGCGTGACTAATTGGAGAATATTGTGAAAAGATGGGCCTCTGTGGGCTAATAATGAAGTGTGCCACAAATCAAACCCAGCAGAACCACTGGTCCAGTGACGTAGCAAAGGCTCCCGCAGCCCCCGTGGTGCTGGGAAGGCAGGGGCATTGGGTAGGGAGGGTCGAGCTTCAGGGTCCCTATCAGCACGGCACCTGGCCCCAGTGAGTTGGGGGTGGGGAGGAATGAAACCTCACATGTTATTTGCAGAGCCCCCCCTCCAGTTTCCAGTTTCGTTACGCCACTGACGGGCTTGAGCGAAGGCTGAACTACACTTTCAACGCGTGCCTGTCTCTGCGGCGCCACCATCAACTCTTATATGTTCGAGGAATACTCGGTTATTGAAACATATTTATATACTTAACTGCAATCCCATATAATTGGCTGCACCTGACATTTTGCTTAATGAAGCTGTATCCCATGGGTCGCCTCTTTGTCTTGATTAATGATTCGTCGGAGAATTCCAACCCCGCCCTAGAAACATATGCAGGCTCACATGTTGCTGAAGTTCTTGCCTAGAGGGGGTGCATGGCATCTGCATGCTTTCACCATGGAAACTGTGTAAGTATGTAGAGGAGGTGGACAGCGCTGGGGCATGCGAGCGTCAAGCAGCCCAAGTTCAATCAGATGGGCAGTCGGCTGACATTAGCTGCATTAGCCCATCCCCTACCTCATCCGGGAAGGGGGGCGTTGTGTGCAGACTGGGAGCCGACTACAAACAAAGCTGAAACCAAGCGTTTAAAATAGGGCACTATACCACACGAATCCCCCACACGTTAAAGCTAATGTGCGGCTCGCAACGGCCCTCCAACCCTAGTTTGCGGTGTGGTATTCTATTTTCAACTCAACCAGAAGGGTAGCTGCATCTTTGTGCATTTGGTTGAATAGTAATACAGCATTTCCAGGGGTACCATTGTTTAGAATCTGAGAAAGTCGCCATATTCATATGCGTTCAGTGTTTGCGATACTTTTGTGTGGAAAGTGGCTCAATGCTTGCTTTTCACGGATGCATCTCGTATGCAAATAGGCCATGTAAATTTGGTGTAAAACACACATAATTAGCACACTGTTGTCCTCTGAGGTATCGAAATGCATTTGCTACGTTTATCTGTCTGTTCAGCGCTCTGAACGCCAAAGGTGAAACATTCGAAGATGAGTGTAGGAAAGAGAGCCAGGGGTGGAAACATTGTTCAAATAGAGGGACACATTCGTTCACAGAAAAATACACAAAAACCGTTTTGTTATCTTAACTTTAGATCTCTGTACTGTATGAACTGGGCACATTGCTCAAGCGCATAGCACGGAAAATAGTGTACTTGATTAATACGCACTCATTTGCGTACTATTTATCATTAGAATCTTAATCATGAGTCGCAAGGGAAATATGTTTTTTTCCTTTTTAAAAATACATTTTTTAAAAACATTTTTAATGGGAGAGGAAAAACATCTAAGTATGTTAGTGCGTCACCACAATGGTTCATATCATATACGACCAGGGCACAAGTCCTAAAAAAAGAAGTGGGGGAGACTAACCAAGTTAGGGAGTATGCAAGTGACATCACGGCGTGTGGCATTATAGGAAGTGACATCAGAAGAAGTGACTTCAGAGCTTAAGACCTTACACATATATTTAGCAGGTCTATCATAATAAGTACATGTAAACGCATTGCGAGTATACATGCAAACACTCCTAATTTAGACAGAACACTCAAGATTTTGTAAGCTGCATGTAAAACAATGTACAGTTTGTTAGCATATAGCTTTCTTCCCTCAAGGACTGGACAAACTATCACCGCCAGGCATAATAGTCCTTAAGCAACACATTTCCATGTAGATGAAATTGCTCCAGCTGCCTGCACATGTAACACCTACTTGGCGCAAGGTAACGCAACAAAGGACAATGTGCTGTCTTGTGTAAATGTTTTTTTTTAACATATCAACACAACTAGAATTGTGTGGCACTGTAAACCCCAAAATAGATTTTGCATCAGGGTTGAGCTAGAAAAGTGATGCAACTCAACTTTTACATTTTTATGAATGGGTTGTGGCATGAGTGCACCATTCCATGTCGTACAGGCATGGCACAAACGACAAAGTTATATTTTTGAAGCCACGCAAAGTCACTTTATGTGCTTCACAAATATGTTGTGTTGGCGCTAGGCATCCAAAAGGATGCCAGCTTGGGGAGAAATGACAGGAATGTGCCGTATTGGATAAATAGGGGTACATTCCTGCCTTTTCCCTGTGATGCAGGTTAGCACAGCAAGGTGACTTGCTGCACTGCCATGCGCTACAAAGCCCATAAACATGGGTCTTGTTTTGTAAAATCTCTGCCACATAAATTGACATTAAATATGTTCTGCTTAATTGGTAGCAAAGTCTGAATTGTAAAATACCTAATGGGGTTAAGACATCTGCAGAAGAGATCTTTGGGTTCCCAGTAAATCAGAGGGAGCAATAATAAGTAAGATAACTTTGGTGGTTAACATATTTGCTGGAAAGATCTGTGTTTTGTCTAATGCTCATTTTGACTAAAATTAGCAGAGAGGGTTAATGTGTCTCCTGCTAAGCACATCATGTAACATGCAGATGATAGGTGAATTACTGCTTTTAACACGGAGATACTTTTCTTACTTGCAGTTCATAAATTGTAATTCTTCTAATATAGCGCAATGAACAATGAAGGACGATGGGTGACTCATACACCTTGTAACCCTCACTGTCTTGTGTCACACATCCTGAACATTGATGTACAAACTTGTATAATTGTCAAAGCAATGAGTATGTGTGATGTGAAGCACTCTGACTCCCTGCATTTTGATGAATAGTGCTATAACAAAATTAAACAAAAAACATTATTTAAATTGTTAATTTGTGTAAATACTAGGACAGACCAACACATCTGACATTCTTAGAGTGCATGCATATCTCTGATATACAGGAACTGAACAAAGTCAAAAGCATGCCTCTCTTAAGTACGTGTAAAGTGCTGACAACTGTGTGCCTTTGGTTCCTCTCCACTGCATTTGCACCTCGGTGTGAGGCTCCAGACAGTTTCCAGTCAAGGACACTCTAACAAGAGGAGGACTGATTGCCCCTTAAATTCTGCCTTTGTTATGGGCCCGTCTGGAGTCTTGAATTAGAAAGACCACCTCGCTGCCTGCACGATGTTGCTTGGATCAAAATCACACAACATGCAGGTGCTGCTGAATGTATCCTGATGTCTGAAAATTACAGTGGGCCAAATTCAGCATTTTAAAGTGGGGCCAAAATAGTGGATGTACGCCGTCCACCCGCATGTCCACCCGCATGTACCCCCAACTTGTACCCTGGTTACGACTAATAGACTACGACTAAAACACCTGTTTGAAGATAAATTTGATTCATGGCAAACCAAAAACAATCTCCTTAGTAGAGAATGTCTTGGCGTGCAACACTTATTGAGTGAGAGGTCTATAGCGTCCAAACGCCCCGTCCCTGCTCAAGCCACTGTGAGCTGGGATGTGTCTGAGAGTCAGGATTCCAAGTATCATGAGTGTACGGTGCTGCTCTGACCTCTCATCTAAAGCCCTTTTATGGCACATCAAGCCTTAATTGTCTCCCCGTTCACCCTTCTGCTTCTGATCTTTCTACCTAATCATGAAATCTGCATTACAGAAAACACCAAAGTAAGGTGTTAGGTAATCCCTATTAACAGATCACAACCCCCTCACTCTAAAACCCAATAACATCCAGTCCATTCTAGCTGGGGCCAGACTGGGAATGCAAAGCAGCCCTGGTAACCTTATCAAACCAGCCCTCTGGAAGAGGGGGACAGGAAAGGGGCGGATGGCAGGGTGTTGGGGGCTGGGCGTGCAGGAGTGAAGAACTGTTACTGGGGGCCGATATTGCAGCACTGCTGCAAAACCAGCTCCCAGTAACAAAAGCAGCCCCCACTGCTGCAAATTTAGCCCCCACCCTTCCAGCCTCCTGGGGAAATGCCTGATGCCCACTATGATCAGTCCTGCCCTGATTCTAGCCCCTTTGTTCACCTCTTCAGTAACCTGCATAATGCCTGGAAGCCCTTAATCTTATTTAAATCCCTTAAATTTATCTAAAAGAAACAGACAAAAACGAGTGGAATTACTTCCCTGAATGCACTAGTCTAAGCCTTATAACCAATCATGCACTAGACTAACCATTAACTGTGGTTTTCAGTCGTACTGTTCATCTTTCCATAGGGCACCTTACTGTTTCGTTAAGGGTAGCTAGCACTATATAACAGCACTTGCCACACAATACATTTATTACATTAGAAAACAGTGTTAATGAAACATATCACCACAATAGCTACAGAGTAGAATTTTATAAGAAAAGTTTCAAGTGTTTTTTTCAGTTAAAAGAATAGCGCTATACACATCATAACATTTCCTACATAATGCATAAACCCATGTTATTGGTTGTGAGTATTCATCTGTAATGAGTTTCCCCTGTCTTTCTGCTTCTGACCTCCTGTTTTTGATCCTGCGCTGAATTTAATTTTTGTTGGCTTTAGGACTCTGGGCACTTTACCACTGCTGACCAGTGCTAAAGTGCAAGTGCTCCCTGTCTAAATTGTATTGGTGATTGGTTTATCCATGATTGACATATTTGATTTACTAGGAAGTCCCTAGTATAGGGCACCATAGTTAAAAGGTATGACATGTACTAGTGTGGTTTACTTGTCATGATAGTGAAATACAGGAAGCAGCCTAAACCACGACGGCGGAACAACGAGGGTCGTTGTCCACGAAAGCGTAACAGCGATTTCCTGAACAACCACCCTGTTTTCCTCTGCCTTAACGACGCATGTCCGGCACAACAAACATGCGTGGTTAAGGCAGAGGAAAACACACCCCGGATCGGAGAGGATGTGGTCAGGTAAGTGGGGCTGGGGTAGGGTTGGGGGGGTAGTTTTAGGGGTGGGGGTGTCATTTTATGTTTTAGGAGCAGGGGTGTGGGGTCGCAGTAGTTTTAGGGGCAGGGCTGAGGGGTTAGGGTAGTTTAGGTTTTAGGGGTGGGGGGTTGGGGTGGTTTTAGGGGCAGGGTGGGGGGTCGCAGTAATTTTAGGGCCGCGGGTGGGGGTTTGGGGTGGTTTTAGGTTTTAGGGGTGGGGTGGGGGGTCACAGTAGTTTTAGGGGCAGTGGTGGGGGGTTGGGGTAGTTTAGGTTTTAGGGGCAAGGGTGGGGGGTTTGGGTGGTTTTAGCTTTTAGGGGTTGGGGTGAGGGGGTCGTGGTAATTTTAGCTGAGGGTGTGGGGGTTGGGGTGGTTTTAGGTTTTAAGGGCGTGGGTGGAGGGTCGCGGTAATTTTAGGGGTGGGGGTGGGGTGTTGGGGTGGTTTAAGATTTTAGGGGCATGGTGGGGGGGTTGCAGTAATTTTAGGGGCGGGGCGGGGTTGGGGTGGTTTTAGGTTTTAGGGGCAGGGTTTGCGGTAATTTTAGGGGCGGGGCAGGGTGGGGGTCAGGGTGGTTTTAGGTTTTAGGAGCAGGGGTGAGGGGTCGCAGTAATTTTAGGGGCTGGGGTGGGGGTCCAGGGGGTCACATGCGGGAGCCATGCATGCCATTCAACGCATGCCTTTACCAGGAATGCCTTTACAACAAAAATTCGTTGTTAAGGCATTCGTGGTAAAGGCATTAGTGGTAACACAAACGGTTGTTGTTCCGACTGCGTTGTTCAGGCATGCGTGGTTCCAGCATTGGTTGTTCCGACATACATTCTTAAATACTGCTAAATTCGTTTTTCACTATTGCAAGGACTATCTCTCCTATAAGGTAACATGGGGATTGCCTTGAAATATCTTCTAAGTGTAATTTCCCATTGTGAGCAGAAAGAGATATGGAGTTTGTGGTCTTTGAACACGCAATTTAAAACTCCATCTTTTGGTGAAGATGGGTTGTAGGTTTATTAAATTGTAATTTGTAGGTTTAAATGGTGTAATTTGTAGGTTTAAAATGCCACCTTTAGAAAGTGCCTCACTTAAAAATGTTCCTAGAGGAATTGTTTAGATATAGTTTGTGTACATATGATCCAGTCTTCAATTAATAAATAAGAAAACTCCTTACTGTTAAAATCCAATATATTACTCAATAGGATTCAGGAAGTTCCAAAAATGTACAACAAATCCAACAGATGTCCATCTCATAAACAACAACACTGTATATAACCCCCCTAGATCACACAATTAAATACCAGCAGAAGTTCCAAGAAGGGTTTATAACCCTCCTCCTGACACAGTCCTGCACAATAATTGCCAGTTTCAGTCCCAGTTCAAGCAATATCATTGACTTTCAATTCTGCTTGTCAAATGAGAAGGTAATGTCGATGTTTCGGTCTGGAGTGGCACTCAGCGGTCCGTCAGAACATCATCAGGGCTCAGTGTTGTAAAATATTACCTACATATAAGGAAAATTAATTATAAAACAGTACATGCAATCTGCCAAATCACACCATGTGTATCACCTGTTGAACCCAAGAAAACACCACAAACACAGGTGTGGATACTAGTATAAGCAACCACCTACATGACAAAGAAAGTTAAAAAAATACTTTAAAAATATGGCAAATGTGCACCATATAATACACTGTGTCAGGCTCCCAACCAGAATAGCTACATTCAGCTACTTACAACAGGTTGCAAAAATAGATTCTGTAGCACCACACAAGGGGACTTCAATCTACAAGTCAAAGTAAACAAATCCATTAAGAATAAAATATCAAAATTGCTCAACCGTCATACAACATAAACTCTAGAAAAATGCTGCCTCCATTGCAGCGTACTGATACCTTCTAAATATGGGACCATTAACGTCTGTCTCCGTCCACATCTGCCCAACCCATGCGAGTCGGAATCAAACATTGCTGACCTTTCCGGCAAGTTTAAATAAGGAAATGATAGGTCATGTGACCATTCCAATGACTGTGGCAGCCATCTTAAACTGGTAAAAATGGCTAACTAATACCCAGAGTTTAGAGACACTTGTAATTATGGTAAGTATACTGTTGTGGACCTCAGTAACTTAATAAATAAAATATCCATCTAGGCCATCAGCTCAGTCTATGTTTGTAAGATGCACATGCTGTCTGTCTCCCTATTTCAGAGCATTCAGGTAGTAACGTGTCACATGATCAATGCAATAACTGTGGCGGCCATGTTTAAATGTAATAATGGCCCATCTAAATGCTCTCTGACACAAAATCTATTTTCACAACCCTGCTGTAGGTAGCCCCAGAGTCCAACTTTCGCATAGAACAGAAAGAAAAGATTGACCCAACCAATTATTCTCAGGGCATTATTGGCCAGCAACAACAACAATCAAAACATCTAAATGTCAGAAATGAAAGTACAGATAAAATGACTCATAGCCCTCATAGCAGCCATAAGAAACAAAAGGACACAATAGGAAACCTTGAAAGGGACCATACCCTCTCTAGTAGAACTGCTAGATATCGATTCAGCATCCGCAATTGCAGGCACAGAACCATGAAAGGAGGTTAAGATTCATAACCCTCTATGTGGAATACATCACATTAACTATTCCGTTCAAGACAGTCCATCTACGACAGTGCCAGTATCTGCCATTCCACCTGTTGATTCAGACCCTTTTTAACTGTATCTGCAAGCCAAAGCCATCGGCTCTCTTTAATAGTCAACGGATGGACCACATCTAAATGTCTTTTTGAGGGTTTTATAACATCAAGTACAAACCAGCGCATATCGTTGGGGGCATGTTTCATAAGATTGTAATGTTCAACCATGGGATCATTCACAACATAACACCGTATTTGTGATTGATGTTGAATAATCCATTTTCTGACCTCCTTAGTTGTTTTACCAATGTAAAAGAAAGAACATGGGCATTGGATACAATAAATAACTCTTCAAAAGTGGCCACATATAGATTTGCAATATCAGGAGCAAAAATAGCTCCCATCGCTCCTCCCTTTATTTGTAGAAAGAACTCATCATTGAACAGGAAGTAATTGCATTCCAGTGCAATATGAGTCCAACTTGTGATAAAATCAGTGGGGTCCCTATGAGATCTTGATCTGGAGTCAAGAATGGTGGTAATTACCTCAAGTGCCTCAGCTTGTGGAATATTGGTGTACAAGTTTCTATAGCCGTCGTAACTAAGATGTCAACCTCAGGATCAAAAGAAGCCCCTTCTATTTGAGTGATCACAGACAGACTATCTCTTGTGTATGACTTGGTTAGAGGTACAAACGGTTTGATGAAACAATCAACATATTCTGCGAGTGGTTGTAAGAGCAGCTGGCAGCCAGCCATGATGTGTCTTCCTGGTAGTTTCTTTGTATTTTACTGGATTTTGGGTAAAACATAAACGGCTGGTATGGCAAAACCATCCTTATTAAGGTAGTCATATTCCATTTTGCATAACCACCCACCATGCAGACCCTTATTGGTCACTTCAAGAATTTCACTTCTGATGGATGGTGTCAGATCTCTCTCTAATTTTCTGTAATCTGAAGGATTGTGTAGTTGGTTTAAAATTTCCTGTGTATAATCTGTTCTATCTTCAATAATGATGCTTCCTCCTTTACCAGCACGTTTAGTAACTATGGTGGTCATTACAACATTGGTGGTAAAAGCCGCTTACCGCCGTGCAGAAGACCGCCAACACACCGCCGCAGCCGCGGAATTCCGCCACAGCTATTATGACCCACATCTCGAAATCCAACAAAATTCAGACACCCACACAAGTCCACCACACCAAAGGTCAGTGATAAACTGGCGAAAACAAATCCTCCACCGTCATGCCAACAGAAATACGCCCACGCCATTACGACCCACAAATCCACACGGCGGTCTTTCAACCGCGGTATTCCATTGGCGGTACACACAGCCGCACTCAAAATGCACACACTTCTACAAAACACCGCCACATTGGACAATTCGAAATACACACACCTGATACACATAAACACACCACTTCCCACACACCCATTACAATATAAAACACACACCCACATCACCCACAAACCCCTACGACCACTATTACAGAGAGAAGGCCAGAGAGAGACACCACCATCCACAAACTAGCAGCCACAGGCACTCAACACCATCACCCACACAACTTCCATGCACAAAACACCACACACCACTACATATCACCACACTTATTACCACACACACCACCCCACACATCACCTACACCACCCCATGGCATGGCAAAGACACCCCAGGTTTTCGGAGGAGGAGCTCAGGGTCATGGTGGAGGAAATCGTCTGGGTAGAGCCACAGCTATTTGGAGCACAGGTGCAGCACACCTCAATTGCAAGGAAGATGGAGCTATGGCGAAGAATAGTCGACAGGGTCAACGCAGTGGGACAACACCCAAGAAATCGGGACGACATCAGGAAGAGGTGGAACGACCTATGGGGGAAGGTGCGTTCCGTGGTCTCAAGACACCACCAGGCGGTTCAGCGGACTGGCGGCGGACCCCCACCTCCTCACCCACAACTAACAACATGGGAGGAGCAGGTCTTGGCAATTCTGCATCCTGAGGGCCTTGCAGGAGTCAGTGGAGGAATGGACTCCGGTGAGTCAAACCTTTAACTACCATATCCCCCACCCTACGCATGGACACCCATCACTAAAGCATGTCCTCTGCACATACCCATACACCCCCCTAAACCAGCATCACACAAACCCCCACACAGGAATGCAAGCACTGGGGTACACAGTCACCCACCCATTGCACACCATGACACACACAGCAGGACCACTACCCAACGTCACCAGACAGGAGGGTCCAGACATCTCCACCCCACCCACAGAAGAGGCCCACAGTGATGACAGCAGCTCTGTCCAACTGGATCTAGATGACCAGCCCGGACCATCATGGGCCTCGGGACAGTCGGTTCCCCTCACACAGGCACAGGCCACCACAGACCTACCCCCCTCTGGTAGCACCAGCACAGCACCCACCCAGCGGGCCCATACCTCTGTCCCCAGGACACGTCAATCAGCTGTGTGTCCACCACTACAGGGAACCCAGGATAACCCACCACCCCAACAACAACAGGGACGTGGGGCAGTGGTAGTGGGCACACGGTCCAGGGTACGGAGGCCCAGGAACACAGGAACCCAGGAACACAGGGGAACTGGGAGGGCTGCTGTGTGATGGGGGGCGGACAGGCCAAGGGAACCCACTCTCCACAAGGCCCTCTCCTCCATCATGGGAGCATACCACCACTCCCAGGAGACGATAGCGCATGTGTTTCAGCAGGACAGACAACTCTCTAGACAATACGTTGGAAAACATAGGCTGGGACATCCCTGATGCCATGGCCACAGTTGTTTGAAAAGACCCACTTGCAAGGAAATGGAGCACTGACAGCACCTGCACTTGAGGGGGGATTCCTGTGGGATGGCGGATTGCTGACATCCGGTCTCGCTCCAACTGGGTACACAGTTCCTGGATTGTGGCATGGTCACACCTGTAGGTGATGATCAAATTTCTTTCCTCCATTGTCGACAGGTCCACCAGCGGTCGGTACACTGGAGGATTCCGCCATCTCCTCACATGTCCCAGCGGACGGTGCCTATGAAGGACAACACCGAGCACAGAGTCAAACAACTCAGAGGTATGTACCCACAGTCTACACAGAACACGATTCATACACAAAATCTGGCCTGTATGTGTGTTGAGAGTAGGCCTAGGAATGTGTGATGCAGTTGGTAATTAGGCCATGTGGGCCCCTGAAATGGCAGCTGCCTGACCTCTAAAGCGGGACAATGGGATGTGAGGTAACTGCGCTGGCGTTGTACATCGTCGTGGTAGGTGGTCGAAGACCCCGGCGCAATGCTGCATTGGTTAACATTGGACCCTATGGGTCCCAGGAGCCAATGACGATGTACGCCGGCGGTGATGGTACGCACCGCCGCGGACGTGACCGCCATTTTCTATCTGTTGAATCACTCGATACCTGATCTTCGACAGGAGAGGACCTACACTGCAAGTGCTGCTGTGACCTCGGTCTGGAAGAGACAATGGCTCGTGCGTCTGGTCCCCTGCCTTCACATCGGAGGAGTTGGAGAAGCTCGTCGATGGGGTCCTCCCCCAGGACATGCTACTCTACGGTCCTCCAGACCAACAGGTAAGTACACAGGGAGCATGTTGTATGGGCTATGCCTGTGTGGAGAGGGCTGGTTGTAAGAAGGAAGGGGGCAGAGTCCTGCGTGCATGAAAGACGGTGGGTGCATGTGCCACATGGCAAGGGTAGGGATGGGAGCCACTCACTTTGACGGTGCAGTTGGTAATGACTTCTCTTCTTCCCCTGTACATTTCATGTAGGTCAGCGCCTACCAGAAGAAGGATATTTGGCGTGCCATCGCCAAGGACGTCTGGACCCTGGGGGTCCACCACAGACGGAGCACCCACTGCCGGAAGAGATGGGAGGACATTCGCCACTGGAGCAAGAAGACGGCGGAGGCTCAGCTGGGGATGGCCTCCTAACGTGGGAGGGGTGCCTGTCGAACCATGAGCCCCCTGAATGTTCCGGATCCTGTCGGTGGCCTACCCTGAGTTGGATGGGTGCCTGAGGGCATCACAGCAGACACAAGGGGGTGAGTACACTATGATTCTGCTGACTTTGCGCGCAGTGGAGTTGTCTGGGTGGGGGAGGAGGGCTATGGGTTTCCCTTGGCCAGGGCGAGTTCCGTAGGCTAGGCCCCTTCGTAAGGCATGGCCCTGTGGCCCACCACCCCACCTCTCTAGAGTGCCAAGTACAGCTATTCATGCCCCTGTGTCATCTATGTATGCAGATGTCGTCCATAGCCTTGTAGGACATTTCCCATGAACTGCACTGTAGAGCCCAACAGCGTGACGTAGTGCAGGGGGCTGCTGTGTCTGTCTTGTCCGCCAACGGTAGCGGTAAGCCATGCACTCAACCTGTCTTTCTTCTGTTCCCCCCCCCCTTTTTTTGCGGTCTCCCTGTTCTTGTGTGCATTAGCATCATCAGGCGGAGGAGCAGTGGCACAGGAGCACGAGGCAGCTGCATCTCACATGGCCATGGAGGCCCACACTATGGACTCGGAATACACCGGTGCGACGGAGGGCGAGGGGAGCACCACGGCAGTCACAGGATCTGCAACCAGCGACACAGACTCGTGCTTCGATGGGAACTCCCTTGTGGTGGCGGCAACATCTGTGCCCCCCACTTCCACAGGTACAGCCGCCACCCCCCCTACCAGCACCGCCCTCCCAGCAGCCCCTCAGCCTTTGCCCCGTGCCCACTCACCCAGGAGGGTGGGCATCTCCTTCGCCCCAGGCACCTCAGGCCCTGCCCCTGTCACCTCTGCTGCCCTCAGTGAGGAGGCCATTGACCTCCTCAGGTCCCTCACTATTGGGCAGTCTACCATTTTGAATGCCATCGAGGGTGTAGAAAGGGATTTGCAACACACAAATGCATTCCTGGAGGGCATTCATTCTGGTCAGGCTGCCCTTCATCGAACCGTTCAAACTCTGGCCTCAGCACTGATGGCAGCCATTGTCCCTGTGTCCAGCCTCCACCCTCCAACTTCCTCCACCCAGACCCAATCCCCTGTACCTCTGCCTATCCCAAGCACACCATCAGACCAGCCTGCACGCACCTCACCACACAAGGGAAGCTCAGGCAAACATAAGCACCACACATCCCACAGGCACTCACGCAAGCATCACACACATACAGACACACCAACATCCACTGCCTCCACTGTGTCCCCCTCCTCGTCGTCTCCCTCCTCCCTCCCAGTCTCGTCTACACTCACACCTGCATGCACTACCACTACAGCCACTACGTCCTGCACCAGCACACCCACCACCACACCCCGCTCACGTGCACTCAGCACCCCCACTACCATTCACACGTCCCCTGTGTCCTCTCCCAGTGTGTCTGTGACGCCCCCTCCGAAGATACACAAACGCAGCCACACACCCACCCAACAGCCATCCACCTCACGACAGCCTCCAGCGCATGCACCTGCACCCAAATCCACAAAAGTTACACTTCCTACAACCACCACCTCTTCCTCCACTCCCAAACCCCCTCCAGCTAGCTGTCCCAGTGTCTCCAAACAACTTTTCATGTCCACCCTTAACCTATTTCCCACCACCCCCTCCGTCCAACACATAGGTCCTGTACTAGCACCTCAGCCACAAAATCACCGGGATCAGTGGTGCCTGTTGTCACAGGTATGTGGAGTGCACTGGCCACCAGGCCAGCCAGTGCATCACGGAGCCAGAGCACAGCCATTTCCCCCCCCTGTGAAGCAACAGAAGTTGGCCAGTACCCGGCGGGAGAGGGGGAACACTCCAGCCACCCAAGCCGCTCATAGGGGTCCTGGGGGGAGTGTGGACTCAGCTGTGACTCCTCCCAACGTGGGGAAGGGGCAGAAGAAAGCCGCAAAGTCTGGGAGGAGCAGCACAGCGGAGAAGACCGCCATCATGCCCGCTGCCCAGGAGGCCACCGCCAGTCCCCTCGTCGCTGTCCAGGAGGACCCCACCAGCCACAGCCCAGCTGCCCGGGAGGGCCCCGCCAGTTACAGCCCAGCTGTCCAGAAGGACCGCAACAGCCACAGCCCAGCTGCCCAGGAGGGCCCCGCCAGCCACAGCCCAGCTGCCCAGGAGGGCCCCGCCAGCCACAGCCCAGCTGCCCAGGATGGCCCGCCTGCCACAGCCCAGCTGCCCAGGAGGACCCCGCCAGCCACAGCCCAGCTGGGCAATGAAGGACCGCCAGCCCCATCCCAGCTGGGCAATCAATGACCGCCAAGGCAAGCACCGCTGAACAGGGCAAGCACCGCTGAACAGGGCAAGGACCGCCATGTCAAGCACCGCTGAACAGGGCAAGCACTGCTGAACAGGGCAAGGACCGCCAAGTCAATCACCGCTGAACAGGGCAAGCACTGCTGAACAGGGCAAGGACCACCAACTCAATCACCGCTGAACAGGGTGAGCACCGCTGAACAGGGCAAGGATCGCCAAGTCAAGCACTGCGGCCAGGGCAAGGACCGCCAAGTCAATCACAGCTGAACAGGGCAAGCACCGCTGTCAGGGCAAGCACCGCTGAACAGGGCAAGGACCGCCAACTCAAGCACCGCTGAACAAGGCAAGCACCGCCAACTCAAGCACCGCTAGCCCATGAGCGGCAGGGGCAGTGACGCAACAGGGACCGTCACGGGGTGAGTGATGCACTCTGGGCACCAGTCCCCCTCCAGAACCAGTGGAGACTTGCATCCACTCCGTCTGTTCTGCACAGGATGAAGCACTCTGGGCACCACTTCTTCCTCCAGAACCAGTGGAGACTGTCATCCACTTGAGAGACTATGGCTTTGCACTCCCCAAGATGGTACAGTGGGCAAACCACCCACTGGAGAGACTTGAGGGTCTGTGGCTTTGCACTCCCCAGAATAAAGCAGTGGGCAAACCACCCTCTGGAGAGACTTGAGAGACTGTGGCTTTGTACTCCCCAGGATAAAGCAGTGGGCAACCCACCCACTGGAGAGACTTGAGAGACTGTGGCTTTGCACTCCCCTGGATGGTACAGTGGGCAAACCACCCACTGGAGAAACTTGAGAGACTGTGGCTTTGCACTCCCCAGGATAAAGCGGTGGGCAATCCACCCACTGGAGAGACTTGAGAGACTGTGGCTTTGCACTCCCCAGGATAAAGCAGTGGGCAAACCACCCACCGGAGAGACTTGAGAGACTGTGGCTTTGCACTCCCCAGGATACAGCAGTGGGCATACCACCCACTGGAGAGACTGTGGCTTTGCACTCTCCAGGATGGTACAGTGGGCAAACCACCCACTGGAGAAACTTGAGAGACTGTGGCTTTGCACTCCCCAGGATAAAGCAGTGGGCAAACCACCCACTGGAGAGACTGTGGCTTTGCACTCCCCAGGATAAAGCAGTGGGCAAACTACCCACTGTAGAGACTTGAGAGACTGTGGCTTTGCACTCCCCAGGATACATCAATGGGCATGGATCCCCCTCGTGGATCTGGCGTCGTGCACTCACCCGGCTGAGGTGCCCCCCCTTCCCTTCCCCCTGAGGTGCCTGTTGTATTTCTATCTGATGCCCCTGCAGTGTTCTCTCCATCACGTTCGGGTATCTTGTGTGGGCCTCGCCATGCATTTTGGGCCCAGTGGTCCACGGACTATGAATGATGTATTACCTGGACTACTATTCGTGGTGTATATTTTGTTAATAGTGTATATATGTATATTTTTGCTTACTCTATTTTGATGTTATACAATGGTTACACTAATTTCCTTTTGTCTTTGCATTCTTCCGGGGGGGTTGGGGGGTGTTACTGTAATGTTTGGATATGCATTGGTGTGTGTGTTGTAGTGGGTGAGGGTGGGGGGGTTGGGGGGTTGCATGTGTGTGTCCCTGTTTTTTGCCTCCCCCCCTCCCCTATGTCGTAGGTGCAGTACTCACCGTGGTCTTCGCCACCGGCGTTGGTGCTCCTGGTACAGGAGCAGGAAGACTATCGCAGGAAGAATATGGAGTTCTGGCTCCATGGTGCCCTCCTTTCTCGTGGAGTGTGTAGAGGTGAGCGTTAGCCCTTCGAAATGCCTGTTTCCGCCGTGTTTTTATCCGCCGTGAATCCGCCCCGGAAAAGGTGGCAGATTGGCCTGTCATAATAGTGTGGGAGGTACATTGTCTCCCGCCTGTCTGTTGGCGGTGACCGCCAAGCTGTTTGTACTGCTGTGGCGGTCGGAGTGTTAAAGTGGCTGTCTTTGTTGGCGGTTTCCGCCACGGTCGTAATTCCAAATTTTTTACCGCCGGCCTGTTGGCGGTCTTACCGCCGCTTTAACACCGTCCGCCAGGGTTCGAATGACCCCCTATATTTTTTATTGCTGGCTAGGAAGGATAAAGATTCATTTTGAGCTCTAGTAAAGTTGGACTGCACATATGTATGTTCCTTGAATACATTCTATACTTCAAATAGAACCGCATTGTCAAACGTTATGATTTCCTTTGGCATCAAGTTAGTCAGAGGAAAAAATGCAGAGGCACATCGCAAGCCTGTAATACTCTCTGAACTCACATGTAAATTCTTGGTAAACTAAAATTTAAGTCTCCCATATCCTAAAAAGTTATATAACTCTATTTGAGTAAAAAATGGATCATTCCTATGAGTGGGCACAAAGGATAGACCGGTACTCAGAACTTCAATTTCTTTAGAACTTAACTCATATGAAGACAAGTGGAAGATCAGTACCTCCTCAAAACAAGGATTATGTGCCATATTGTTTACCACTCGTAATATTGATTCCTGGTTTGTCTAAACCCTTTAGTGTTTTGGTTCCTGAACCACCCCGCCTGAAGTTCCTACCCTTCTACGTGCTGGTCTCCGGGCCCTTTCTAAAAAAGGTTTGTCTAGAGGTGGAGGGTTCAGTATTACAACTTCTGTTAGGGAAGCCCGCAGTAGAAACAGAGTTGTCACTGTCAGAATCACTAGTAGTATCTGAGAAAGTAACAATATGATTCCGAGTACCACCAGTATTTACTGTTCCATTTTGGTAAAAATATTTGTTTAAATATGGATATGTGCGCTTCATACTATATCTCCTGATATCGTTTTGTAACTTATCCGTTTTCTTCAGGATATTGGGCCAGATGTAGGAAACAATTTGCGAGTCGCAAATGGCAAAATTGCCATTTGCGAGTCGCAAATGTGAGTTTCCAATGCAGAAATGCATTTTGCTCGTCGGGACCGACTCGCAAAATGCATTTCCGAATCGCAAATAGGAAGGGGTGTTCCCTTCCTATTTGCGATTCGCAGTGGTATGCAATACCAAATGGTGTCGCAGTTACCATCCACTTGAAGTGGATGGTAACACACTCGCAAATTGGAAGGGGTCCCCATGGGACCCCTTCCCCTTTGTGAATGGACCACAAATAATTTTTTCAGGGTAGGTAGTGGTCCAAGGGACCACTACCTGCCCTGAAAAAATACCGAAACTAAAGGTTTCGGATTTTTTTTTAAGTGCAGCTCGTTTTCCTTTAAGGAAAACGGGCTACACTTAAAAAAAAAAAAGCTGCTTTATTTATAAGCAGTCACGAACATGGAGGTCTGCTGACTACAGCAGGCCTCCATGTTTGCGAGTGCCCATAGTCGCTATGGGGCCGCAATTTGCGACCCACCTCATTAATATTAATGAGGTGGGTCTTTGCGACCCCATACCGACTCGCAGACGGTGTCTGAGACACCGTTCTGCATACCAAATAGCGAGTTGCAATTTGCGAGTCGGAAGGACTCGCAAATTGCAACTCGCTATTTGTTTTTTTGCTACATCTGGCCCATTGTTTCTTTCAAAATCAGAAATGGTAGCTTCTACCTTTTTTAGAGTTTCCTTAGCACTGGTTATAGTTTGATCCTCCAAGAACTTTTTTTCTAGCTCTGCAGTCTCTTTATTTAATCCTTTCAATATGTTTTAGAGCTTTTATATGCTTAGGACCATCCAACTTCTTGAGCATTTATTTAAAATTGATGCCCTCTTTGGTTAAAAGATCCTTGAAACATGCCTGGTATTACAATCAACAAGCCTCACTCCAGGTCAGAAAACGGATTATTCACCATCAATCACAAATACAGTATAATGTTGTGAATGCTCCTATGGTTAAACGTTCAATCTTCTGAAACATGCCCCCAACGATAATGTACTTGATTTTCTAAAACCCTCAAAAAGATGTGTAAATGTGGACCGCCTGTTGACCATTAAAGAGAACCAATGTATTTGGCTTTGCGAAACAGTTATAAAGGGTCTGAATCAACAGGTGGAATGGAAAACACTGGAAAACGTCATAGATGGGCTATCTTGAACGGATCAGTTAATGTGATGTTTTCCACATAGAGAGTTATGGATCTTAACCTCCTTTCATGGTTCTGTGCCTGCATTTGCGGATGTTGAATCAATACCTAGCAGTTTTACTAGAGAGGGTATAGTCTCTTTCAGGGGTTCCTATTGAGTCCTTTTGTTTCTTGTGGTTGGTATGAGGGCTGTGAGTCTCTTTACCTGTACTTTCACTTCTGACATTTAGTTGTATTGATTGTTTTAGCTGCTGGCTAATAATGCCCTGAGAATAATTGGTTGTGTCAATCTTTTCTTTCTGTTCTATGGATAAGTTAGACTCTGGGGCTGCCTACAGGAGGGTCATGAAAGTAGATTTAGTGTCGGAGAGCATTTAGATGGGCCATTATTACATTTAAAGATGGCCACCACAGTTATTCCATTGGTCATTTGACATGTTACTACCTGAATGCCCTGCAATAGGGAACAGACAGCGTGTGTATCTTACTAACGTGAACAGAGATGATGGCCTAGATAGATATTTTATTTATTAAGTTACTGAGGTCCACAACAGTATACTTACCGTTATTACAACTGTCTCTAAACTCTGGGTATTAGTTAGGCATTTTTACCGGTTTAAGATGGCTGCCACAGTCATTGGAATGGTCACATGACCTATCACTTCCTTATTTAAACTCGCCAGAAAGGCCAGCAATGTTTGATTCTGACTCGCATGGGTTGAGCGGATGCGTATGGAGACAGATGCTAGCAGTCCCATATTTAGAAGGTATCAGTACGCTGCAATGGAGGCAGCATTTTTCTCGAGTTTATGTTGTATGACGGTTAAGCAATTTTAATATTTTGATCATTGTGGATTTGTTTACTTGGCTTTGTAGGTTGAAGTCCCCTTGTGTGTTGCTGCAGAGTCTATTTTTGCAACCTGTTGTAATAGCTGAATGTAGCTATTCGGGTTGGGAGTCTGACACAGTGTTTTATTTGGTGCATGTTTGCCATGTTTATGAAGTATTTTTTTTAATTGCTTTGTCATGTAGGTGGTGGTTTATACTAGTATCCACACCTGTGTTTGTGGTGTTTTCTTAGGTCCAACAGGTGGTACACATGGTGCCATTTGGCAGATTGCACGTACTGTTTTATAATTGATTTTCTTTATGTGTAGGTATTATTTGACAACACTGAGTCCTGATGATGGTCTGACGGACCTCTGACTGCCACCACAGGCCGAAGCATCAACATTACCTTCTCATTTGACAAGCAGAATTGAAAGTCCATGATATTGCTGGAACTGGGACTGAAAAACAGGCAAATATTGTGCAGGACTGTTTCAAGAGGAGGGTTATAACCCCTTCCTGGATCTTCTGCTGGGATTCAATCTTGTGATCTAGGGGGTTATATACAGTGTTGTTGTTTAAGAGATGGACATTTGTTGAATTTGTTGTACATTTTTTGAACTTCCTGAACCCTATTGAGTAAGATATTGGATCTTGACAGGGATTTTTCCTGCTTAACCATTCTGGTCCTCTGCCTGTCTGTGGATTACACATCTAGATCAGGATGACAGTTGGGCTGCTTGTGAATTCACTTTAGGCAGTCACACAGAGGGGCTGAGGTGTGACCTTCATTTTGTGATGGGTCTTCCTGAGCTAGAGTGGTGGGAGGAGCTGACAGTGGGAACTGAATAGGGCTCTGCCTGTCCTCACACAAAGCAGTCTCAAACCCCCTGGGGTGTGTCTGGGGCCAGGGCAGGGAAAGGCAGGGTCTTGTGCACTACAAAGACTTCTCTTTGATGTTTGCCTACTTCAAATACAGGAATGGGTATAAGTACTGGACCTCTGACACCACAACATTAAAACACTTCTGAGCTGAGTACATTCTGCCATGAATAAGAGCTTGATGTTGTAGGAGGGAATGCCACTCTGTCTGTTGCTTTGTTGTACTGACCTGCTGCTTGCTGCTTCTGTCCTGGGAGTGAAAGGACTGGACATGGTTTTCTACATCCTGCTTTCCAAGGTTCTCCAATGGCTTGAATTGACCTTGCCTCCTGTTAAGAAGTCTCAGGGACATTAAAGACTTCATCTGCCAGCACCTGGCTCCTCTACTAAGAGTCCTGTCCTGCCAAGTGGTGCAAAATCCTGTTCTTGACCATTGAAAGAGGTTTTTACTGCAACAAGGAGAAAATCCATGCATCGTCTCACAGCATCATTCCGAAATGACACATCACTGTAAGGATTCAATGCATCGCCGCTGCCTGCCCCGGAGCGTGGTCCCCGCTTGATGCATCAGCCACGGTTTTCAACACAGGCCCCAGAATTTCATTGCAGGGCGTCAGAAGAACCATAACTGCATGAGTTTCGAGCACCACATCACAAAGTCCATGATGCAATGCCCAGACACTGACGCAGGCCTGCTTCATTGCTGTGAGATCAGGGCATCATGGCTTGACTTGTGATGCATCACCAACGCATCATCCCTCAGTGCCATTTTCTTCGACACCACACCACAGTAAGGAACCAATGCTTCATGCCGCAAATTACCAATCACCTCCACTGTGGCAGTAAGGGACTGATGCATCACCTCCCCTGCCTAACAGTAAGGAACCAATGCAACACCTCCCATGCAACAGTAAGGATCCGACGCATCTCCAGCTTTTTTGACGCGTTGCCTTCCCTGCGGCCCGCATTGTCTTTGTTTTTGATACATCTCAGGTACTTTGCCTCAGTCAAGCACTTCATTGATTACAAGGAACCACAATTACATTTAATATTTTAAAAGTGATATATATTGCTTGTGAATTTTTCTTTTTTTTTCTTGTTTTAGTCAAATAAATATTAGCTATTTTTCTAAATTTTATATTGTTTCCACTGTGTTACTGTGTGTGTGCATACACATACTTTACACATTGCCTCTGAGTAAAGCTTGACTGCTCCTGCCAAGCTACCAAGGGGGTGAGCAGGTGTTGTCTTACCTGTGAGGACCCCTTACCCTAACTAAAGTGAGGGTCCCTACTTAGACAGGATGCGAACCACTGCAAACTAGAAACCCCATTTCCAACACGTTTGTTCAAAAACACCTATAATAATGTACAGCTGCCTTGTTGCAGTACTAGGAATAGGCCTCAGAGTCCCATATTGGAGAGCAAACTGCAAAAGTGGCTTTTTTCAGGAGTCCATATTCTCAAAATACACCTGCCTGTGGCTCCAATAATCCTTACACCATGCCTGTCTCTTAATAGAAACTTTGTACCCAGTGAATTATAACGATAAGTAAGGTTAAGTAGTTCATAGTACGCAACTATTAGTCTGAAAATGTGTCCTTGTCAGTCTGAAAATGTGGTTAGAATGAATCTACCTTAGTTTGTCCAATTGTACTCTCATTAGAATAAATGTACATTTGTTTAGGCTCAATTCATCTGTGCCAGATGGGTAACAAAGTGGACTTCCTACTAGTTTTTTTACGCAGTGCCATATCATGTTCAATGAATAATAACCATATCTACTTAATTTGCTTTGTTAATGTATTTGTAGATTACTATGTTATATAAAGGGCCACTGGAATTATGCAGCAGTGGAGCACCAAATTATGCAGCACGGTTGATTAAACTATGTGACAAGAAAAGGCAAATTATGCCACACTTGTTTTTGATGGTGGCCCTGGTCAAATATAACATATATATACCACATTTCTACCCTTAATGATGCTTCAAGGTCCTTTGGGGTGATGTTGTAAGAATTTACTTAGGTTGTTATGCGTGGCTGGTAAAGTGTGTGTTTCATATTCTACTCTATGCTGGAAGTATTTCGGAATTGTGCGTGAGGTTTAGAGGCTTGCTCCAAAGACCCAGTAGTAAATGTGCAGCTATGATTAAGCATGTCATGAAGCATAAAGATGTGGTAAACAGAGCTACATTTCCCTTCACTTCTCCTATCATGCTTACCATCATTATTTGTTATGGTGACCAGGTTTGAACTGGCCTTTTGTGCTTGGTGAGTAGGTGTAGGTTTGCAATTTATGCTAAGGAAGGGTAGGGCCCAATGAACATCAGCAGACCTGATTCTCACATGGAGCACTTAAGCAAGAAGATTAAGTGATCCATTCATGTAAGGGTTTATGCGATCCACCCAAGGTTGGAGATTGTGTGACCCAAGAAAATTAAGAGACACATTTCTTATATAATACTCAATGGCACACAGTAGAGTGGAGGTGCAACAACCCTAAGAAATCAGGCATCTGTTGGGTCCATTCAGGAGCCGAAGATGCTGTCTCAAGAAAATATCAAAAGGCACCACTTTTACCTAGGTGAATGAGGGCCATGTAAAATAAAATGTGGGAACCATAGGAAATTGATTGACACCACTCGTACATGGGCCTCTGAGCCCAAATGGGAATAGAAGAGACTATACTTTAGTCTTTTGATGAGAGCAGCATCGATAAATATTCTTCTTTTGTTAAATTCTCTTAAGACTGAAAGTCTAGTTGGAACAAAAAATTCCTTTCATGGCTCTGAAGAGTTCACTGCCCTTCTGGTTTTTTTGTTACAGTTTCTGTATTTGTTTTGTTTACCACAGTGAGCCCAACCATCCTTCAAGATCAATGATGCACCTTCATGTTGCATAGAACCGAGAGCATTGTTATGAAGTTGGGAAAGCACTCTCTGTCTGGGCTTTGTGGGATGTGTGATAGTGACAGCATGATTCGTACTGAATACATAAACTTTTCTGCCTGTCTTCTTCAGTTGGTGGAGAGTGTCTGCTCCATACTAAAATTATAGCACATTTCTTTACATATGATTAGGATACATGTGGAAGAATATGTACCCTTGAGAGGAACTGTGAGTCAGGGCTAGCACGCCCCTAACTACCACCCTTCTTCCAGGCTGTGGATTGAGCATAGAACAATAATTCCATTGGAGGCCTTTCAAGAAGAAGAACCATGCCTGTTGTTGAGGTGGGTTGATGGACTATATCTTAGAGAGAAGCACCTGCAGTGAATCAGCTGAACATCCTGTCTGCATGAGGTCCTGTGGAAGATGTAATTATGAAGTCTGTGCAGCTGCAAGACACAATGTTGCCATGGTACTGTACAGGGGAACACCTACATCTGTCTACATCACTCAGGGCCCAGGGGCAGCATTGTTACCAGCATCACTGTTTGATGATCCCCCTTTGTCCCTGACCTTACAAGTACTGCAGGGAAACCAGAGCCTGTCCCTGTTAGTCTCCTAGAGCTTTGACAACACCCTCTGTTCAATTCCCTGACCTGGAATAATGTAGGAGTAATCAAGGGCCTGATTTAGATGTCGGCAGATGGGATATCTGTCACTGTTGTGATGGAATAATCTGTCAGCCAAATTCTAAATCAGGCTCTAACTGAGGTCATGCTGAGTCCATAACTGCCTACAGCATCTAAATCAGTTACATAGTTACGTAGATATTATTGATTTCACCTTCAAGTCCCTGTATCCTGCTCTGCTTTCAGTGAGGACTGCGTGCATCAGAGTCCATGCATCTAGTACTGAGGGCATTCTCCACCATTGGGAAAGTCCAGATGTGACTCATGGCCTCAAAGCAGAACTGCAAATGTGACAGTTTCAATATAAAATTCACACTAATACACTCATATATTTTTGCTGAAGGTGGGTGCAAAGGAGCCCAGTGATTACCCTGAGGGAAGCCTTCCTTGAACATGTTATGCTAATATGTCGATAGACCTTGACAACTTGTCTCCATCCATGGCCAAAAGGACCAGCAAAGTAAGAACTGCAGACAATGATTTTTTGTCCAGAATGCTATCGTAAAAGAGTGTCTTTGTAAGATTTTTAAGACAGCGTTTTAAAGTTTTTGTGTGCCCTCTGAACATGACAGATTTCAGTTTATCAAAATTCATGCGAAGATGCAAAGCAATGGCCATCATGCTAGAGAAACAAATGTGAGAATGGTGATGCTTTGGTATATTCAGACACATTTAGTGAGTAGAGTGCAGGTGTGCTTCTTGGACACTTGAGGTGATGAAGATGCAGCTTCAGCTGCATCTCTACAAAATCATGAGAGTGCAACTGCACTACATATACACATCTGAGATGGAAACAATGCAGCTGCAATATTAGTGATCGGTTCCTGAAAAGACAAAGGCCTTCATGATGACTCTGGTGCTAAATTCTGCTTACCACCACGCTGATGGCCGCCAACTTACTGCATCAGTGGCGGATATCCGTTCACCATATTATGACACAAACACGCCAATCCAACAGAATTCAGCCACATACACAAATCCGCCAGACCAAAGGTCAGTGATAAAGTGGCGGTCCCAAAACCCATAACGTTACGCCAACAAAAAGCCCATCACATATGACCCACAAATCACCACAGCAGACATTTAACGGCGGTAAACCATTGGCAGTACATACCGCCGCGCTTAGAATGGACACCCACAGACAAAACAACACTCCATTGGCCAATACTAAAAACACACACCTGACAACCATACACACACCACACCCTCTCACCCACAGCACTATAAAACACACACCCACATTAACCACAACCCTTTACAAACAACAATTACTGCCAGGAGACTGAGAAGAAGAGCACAGAGACAACTAGACACACACACCACATACAGCCATACACCCCTCACTCACTCTACATTCCACACCCCACCACATTACTCAACACACCCTCACCAACACACATCACACAACACCCATGGCACCACAAAGGCACCCCCGTTTCACTGAGGAGTATTTAAAGGTCATGGTGAAGGAAATTGTCAGAATAAAGGCACAGGTACAGCAGATATCTATAGCAAGGAAGATGGAGCTATGGCAGAGAATCGTGAACAGGGTCAATGCCGTGGGACAGCACCCAAGAACAAGGGACGACATCAGGAAGAGGTAGAATGACCAATGGGGGAAGGTACATTCCATAACAGCAAGACACCAGCTCACCATACAGAGGACTGGCGGTGGATCCCCACCGCTCCCCCACAGCTCACAGCATGGGAGGAGCAGGTACTGGCAATACTGCATCCTGAGGGACTTGCTGGAGTAGCTGAAGGACTGGACAAAGGTAAGTCAACATTTAACACTCATCACCCCCCATACCTGCATGCCATCACACCCCATCACCCTTACTCCCATCACTCCACAATATCCCACACACTGCACCTACACATATGACTAACCAATGCATGGACAGCCCTCCCAGCCCTGCATGGACACCCATCACTGAAGCATGTACAGCATAGGGAAACTAACATATCTACAATACATCACCATACACAAGCAAAAGCTGGCAGGGCAACACCAACCATAGAGGAGAAGCAACGGAAGTACAAATGTCATACACTTGAATCATAATACATCATTTTCATCCCCACAGGTACCCCAGCCAATGTCAGTGGAGAGGAGGTGCCACCACTATCCAGTCCCCGAACTGAAGAGGCCCTGATTGATGACAGTAACTCTGGACTTCTGGATCTGGAGGACCAACCTGGCCCATCAGGGACAACTGGACAGCCGGTCACCCAAGCCCACTCACAGACCACCACAGAGACTCCCCCTTCAGTATCTCCAACCACAGCACCCACTCAGCATACCCATACCTCTGTCCCTAGGACACGTCAATCAGCAGTGTGCCCACTGGTGCAGGGACCCCAGGCCACACCTCGCCTACAGGACAATCAGGGACCTGGGGTCAGTGGCAGTGGGCACACCATTCAGGGGACAGGGGCACAGGCCAACAGGGACAATGGGAGGACTGCTGTGTTCCAGCGTGAGGACAGGAGCAGGGAACCGACTCTCCAGGAGGCACTCTCCGAGATCCTGGGACCCTATCAACATTCCCAGGACACGATGGGCCAGATCCTTGACAACTTGCAGGAGAACAGGCGGCTGCAGGAGGGACAGTATCAGGGGATCAGGGAGGACTTGCAGGCCATTAACAACACCCTGATCTCCATTGCAGGAGTGCTGGCAGACATGTCCAACATCATGAGGGAGGCAGTGTCACACCAGCGGGCCCCTACAACTAGCCATTCAGCTGAACAGCCCTCCACTTCTGCTGCCACTAGTGGCCAGTAGGGCCCACCATGGGACCCACAGGCCACCAGCATCCCTCTCCCTGCAGAAGGTGAACCACCCCGCAAATGTTCCCTGTGACCCAGACAGAAGCCAGAGACACTTGCCAAGACCAACGCCAGGAAATGAGACTCCCCTGATTGTCCCCCTTTTGTCCCACTCTGTCACCTTGTCCAACCTGAACTGCCATTGCGCCCCTTCCTATGTCCCCTTGGACACTGCACCTGTGCTACCAACAGACTATAACAACACCCTGGACTTTCCTCCATCATCACCCCATTCCTTTGCACTCTCCCCTCAATGTATTAGCCCTACAATAAACACCCTTGGATGAAATTCGACTACTAGTATTTAATGTATTGAAAATTTGCATTGATTGAAACAGCTACATCCATTGCAAATGAAATGTACATAGTGTCAACATCAGGGCAGTGCGTGCTCCACGGCGACTGGAATGCAAAAACCCAGCACTTCCAAGATAACGTAATTCATGCATTATGCTGATGTGCTGTTGTTTAACCTTTTGCATTGCAGAGTTTAATCCTGAAGATTTATATTCAAGGTGCTTATAAATACTGTTCATTTGCAATGTATTGCTGCAGGTTTTCAGAGTGTGTCAGGGTGTGATCCCTTTCCAGGGCCTTCTAGAAGCTTCCTCTGCAACATGACTGGGTGTGGTTTGTGGGCTGGGCCAAGACTCTATATGAGGGAGACAGCCCAGCTCCACGTGCTCACTATTCAGAGGTCCCTGTGCAGAGCATCAGCAACTTCCTGAGCTCCTGTTCCGGAGGCCTACTTTAACCTTCCAGGCCTTGCCCTTCATTGTGTTGGTGATCCTTGATCAGGGCGGTAAGACGGAGGTCAGGCTGCGCCGCCGATCCCGTTCTCGAAGACTTTCGAGTTCTTGGGCCTAATTTTCATGATGAAAGATTTTATATTGTGCGTGTGAATGTGCGCTTGTTTTTTTCTGGCATTTGCATGTTGATACTCGAATCGGCAAGACGCGCGATTCATTTCTTGAGTGTAACTCTTGATATTCAGTGTGCGCTACCATTTCATGGCATTTACATGGTGGCATTCAAATCGGCAAGACGCGCGATTCATTTCTTGTGCTTAACTCATGATATTCATTGTGCGCTACCATTTCATGGCATTTACATGGTGGCATTCGAATCAGCTAGACGCGCAATTCATTTCTTGTGCAGAACTCATGATATTCATTGTTGCGCTACCATTTCTTGGCATTCACATGGTGGCATTCGAATCGGCAAGCCGCGCAATTCATTTCTTGTGTGTAACTCTTGATATTCATTGTACGCTACCGTTTCATGGCATTTACATGGTGGCATTCAAATCGTCAAGACGCGCAATTCATTTCTTGTGCTGAACTCATGATATTCATTGTTGCGCTACCATTTCTTGGCATTCACATGGTGGCATTCGAATCGGCAAGACGCGCAATTCATTTCTTGTGTGTAACTCTTGATATTCATTGTACGCTACCATTTCATGGTATTTTTATGGTGGCATTCGAATCGGCAAGACGCGCGATTCATTTCTTGTGCTCAACTCATGATATTCATTGTACGCTACCATTTCATGACATTTACATGGTGGCATTCGAATCGGCAAGACGCGCAATTCATTTCTTGTGGTTAACTCTTGATATTCATTGTACGCTACAGTTTCATGGCATTTACATGGTGGCATTCGAATCGGCAAGACGCGCAATTCATTTCTTGTGCTGAACTCATGATATTCATTGTTGCGCTACCATTTCTTGGCATTCACATGGTGGCATTCGAATCGGCAAGATGCGCAATTCATTTCTTGTGTGTAACTCTTGATATTCATTGTACGCTACCATTTCATGGCATTTACATGGGGGCATTCGAATCGGCAAGACGCGCGATTCATTTCTTGTGCTCAACTCATGATATTCATTGTACGCTACCATTTCATGACATTTACATGGTGGCATTCGAAACGGCAAGACGCGCAATTAATTTCTTGTGCTTAACTCATGATATTCATTGTGCGCTACCATTTCATGGCATTAACATGGTGGCATTCGAATTAGCAAGACGCGCAATTCATTTCTTGTGCTGAACGCATGATATTCATTGTTGCGCAACCATTTCTGGCACTTACAAGGTGACGTACGAATCGGCAGAACGCACGATTCATTTCCCGCAGTTAAACTTGATGTTTAAGATCGCTTGCAGTTTGCGCGATCATTTTATGGCATTTGCATATTCTTGTTGAATTCAGCAATGTGCGCAATTCATGTTTCTGCTTTTAAAAACTAAGTTTTAGAATTCTAGATGTTACATTATATGTGAATAATAACCCCCTTAATACAACTCCTATAGTGTTCCAGACAACCTTCAGATTATTTCCTTGTCCTCATGCAAAAAGACTATGGGCCTGATTCTAACTTTGGAGGACGGTGTTAAACCGTCCCAAAAGTGGCGGATATACCACCTACCATATTACGAGTCCATTATATCCTATGGAACTCGTAATACGGTAGGTGGTATATCCGCCACTTTTGGGACGGTTTAACACCGTCCTCCAAAGTTAGAATCAGGCCCTATGTTTGATTCTGTAGACATAATTCTAGAGGGGACGGAGTGCGAGGGGAGCACCAAGGCAGAGACTGGAGGGGACAACACAGACTCTGATACCTCCTCCGATGGGAGCTCCGAGGTGGTGGCGGACACCTCTGTGACCACCTCAGCTGCAGGTAATGCCACCATCCCCAGTACCAGTACCTCCCAGTAGCCCCTCACCGAGTTGCCTGTGCCGGCTCACCCAGTAGGGTGGGCATCTCCTTTGCCCCAGGCACCTCAGGCCCTGCCCCAGTGAGCCCTGCTGCTCTGAGTGAGGAGGCTATTGACCTCCTGAGATCCATCTCTGTTGGGCAGTCAACCATTGTTAATGCCATCCAGGGGCTGGCATCCCAGATGCAGCAATGCAATGCATTCCTGGAGGGCATTCATGATGGTTTGGCAGCCCAACAGAGATCACTTCAGGCTCTGGCCTCCTCTCTGATGGCAGCCATTGTCCCTGTTTCTACCATTCCCCCTACAACTTCCACTTCCCAGTCCCATTCTCCTCAACCCCAACCCATCCCAAGCACACAGACAGATGAGCATGCACACAAGACAACACCCAAGAGTTGCAGAGGCAAACACATGCACCACACTTCATCCCACAGGCACTCACACAAACAACATACTGTTGCAGACACGACAACCTCTACAGCCTCCACTGTCTCACCCTCTTCCTCCTCCTCCACCTCCCTCCCAGGTACGTCCACACTCGCACCTGCATGCACTACATCTACATCCACTATCAGCATCACCACACCGAACAGAACACACACCACACTGGCAGACACCTCCACAACATTCATGCATGCGTCCACTGTGTCCTCTCCCACCATGTCTGTCCCCTCTCTAAATGACACAAACGCAGCACCCAGACACCCAACAGCCATCCACCTCACATCAGCATACAGCCCATGCACCTGCACCCAAATCCAGCAGACATACACCGCCAACAACCACTCCCTCATCCTCCACTCCCATTACTCCTCACTCCTCCCGCCCCAACTTCCTAAAAAGCTTTTCTTTGCCCAACTTTACCTCTTCCCTTCCCCTCCCCCCATCCTGCACATCTGGGCAGAGTTCCAAGGACACAGCCCAGCACCTCAGCCAAACATTCCACGGGGACAGTGGTAGTACCACCTACTTGTGCTGGTAAGGATACCAGACCTATGACACTGAAGGGGAAGGAGCCAGCACCACCAGGGATGAAAGGGAAGAGTCCTGCACCAGCTGCGAGGAAGGGGAAGGGGCCTGCACCAGCTGTGAGGAAGGGGAAGGAAACAGCACCAGATGTTAGGAAGGGGAAGGAGCCTGCACCAGCTGTGAGGTAGAGGAAGGAGCCTGCACCACCAGTCAGAGAGGGGAAGAGCCCATCCACTTCTGCCAGGAAGGGTAAGGGATCCCCGACCCATGAACAGGAGGAGACAGGGCACTCTACGCCAGTGGAAGATGTCAGGCAAACACCGCCACCACCACCAGCTGTCACAGGGCCCCCGCCGCCAGCTGTGGATGTGCAGACATCAGTGAGTGCAGGGGCTGCCCAGGGGCCTCCTCCAACCATCACCACAGTGCATCCGTCACCACAGGCGGACGCCATGTAGGCCACCCTCCAGGGGTTGCTGTGCGGGCTGCCCCCTTCAGAACCAGTGGGCAAGTCACCCACTCGAGAGACTGTGGCCTTGCACTTCCCAGGACAAAGCAATGGGCATGTTGCCCCCTCCAGAACCAGTGGGAAAGACACCCACTCGAGAGACTGTGGCCTTGCACTCCACAAGACAAAGCAATGGGCATGTTGCCCCCTCCAGAACCAGTGGAAAGGACACCAGTCAAGAGACTGTGGCCTTGCACTCACCAGGACAAAGGAATGATCATGTTGCCCGCTCCAGAACCAGTGGGAAATATACCCACTTGTGAGACTGTGGTCTTGCACTCCCCAGAACAAAGCAATGGACATGTCACCCCCTCCAGAACCAGTGGGCTTGTTCCTGCATCCGGCTGAGGTGCCCCTCCTCCCCCTGAGGCACCAGCCTATTTGCAAACTGATGTGTACTATCTGGATGTGGTCAGGACTCGAGTTGGGCCTTAAACTGAGCCCTGTGGCCATGTGGGCCCTTTGAACATTGGACTGGGCAGTATCCCTCTGTGTACATATCTGTTTCATTGACAAATCGAATTATTAATTTTGATGTTGATCTGATTACAATCACTTTCGTCAATTCCTGTTGTCCTTGCATTAATCTGCCATTTTTCAGGGACAAATTGATTTTCGTGTGCAGCTGGTTGTGTGTATGGTGTGTGTGTGTCGGGTGTGTGTTGTGCGTGTGTTTGTCACTCTGGTTTTCCTCCCACCCTCCCTTGTGTGCTAGGTGGCTGTACTCACCATCTTCGTCGGCGTTGATGTTCCAGGTGGAACATAACATAGAAGATCATCAGAAAAACATGCAGTTTGGGTTCCATGGCAACATGGTTCTTCCCTGTGTCTCCAATGGTGAGTCCTTTCACTTCTGAGCTCTGTTTCTGCCAGGCTTTTGTTGGCCTTGGTACCGCCCCGGAAAAGGTGGAGGTTTCGTGTGTCTTAATATGGTGGGCGGTACTTTGTCTCCTGCCGTGGTGGCTGTTGTTTCTGCCCTGGTGGTTGGTGTGGTACATTGGCTGCCTATGGAAGTTATCACCACCATGGTCATAATTTGGTGGTACTTACCGCCTGCCTCTTGGCGGTATTACCACCACTTTATCACCCACCGCCAGGGTCGTAATGAGGGCCAAAGTTGTTGAGCTATTTCATTAATGTCTCTGGGCACATTATTTTAGCAACTAGGCCTGCTGCTTGTGCCCTTCAGCCCAGTTACATTTTTTTCTGCTTCATTTTTTTTATTTCAGAATCGGCCACATTCATGGTGCTGTTTTATTTTCATTTATTTAGTTGTTCTTTCCCCTAGGAAAGCATTGCGTTTCTCAAGACATTCTTTTCACTTTGTGCTTTCCTCAAGGATGCAGTGAGATAGGATTGTCGGCAAATTGGTACACTGCGTCTCCAACATTCACAGAAACATACACATCCTTACGTAGGGACATTTTCTCAGAACATCAGATGTTTTACTATAAAAAACACTTCTCTATCCCATGCACATTAGATGGAGATTCTGGCAAAATGACCACGAACACATGCTGATTGACTTTGCTACAGCTGCTTGCTGAGACTACCAGTTCCCTGGCCTACATAGGGATGGTGTCTCTCTAGATAACAGGTTTCCTTGCTCAAGTATGGGGGATGATGTCTTCCCAGGGGGGACCTGAAGGGTGGATTAGGGCTTATCATGCTGTGTTCTAACATAGCTTCGGTAGGAAACGCATATATTACGCATAGTGACAGTATGGTGGAACGATTCCTATATTTCACTTTTCTTGTCACCATTTTGCTTCTAGCTTGTTTCATCATTCTAATTATTGCATTCATGCCATCTTACCTAAGATGCAGCTGATTCAATAAATCTTATTGAAACATTTTCTGGCTTTGTTTGTCATTGCATGTATGAGACTAATGTAACTGAGAGAAAAAGCTGAGATCTGATACACCACCACAAGAAGTTATTAGGTCATGCGCCCTGTTGTCACAAATCTTCCCTGCTCTTGGGAAGTTATGAGGCGCTGCTAGTTGGCTAGAAATGGATTAGGCTGACAGTTGTCATGTGGTGTGGGATTGGACTCTGTTCCCCACAATTCAGGTGATGCTGCCGCCCGAATCCAGCAGCTTTATTAGGATAATGAGAGCCCACACCACATGGCGCCGCCAATGTTTGGTGAGGCACTGATTTTTGGATCCTCCTGAGTATCTCTGTCTCACTACATCCTAAAGGCACCTCAATACAATATACGGAGGCTCCCGTGGTATTGAAGATTTCCTCCTCAACTAGGTAGGTAGTACCTATCCTAAGCTGTAGGTTGTTCAAGTTTGAACCTTAAAAGGATGAATCCTCTTTTTGGTGTCTTTATCTCTGAACAGGTATATCCACCGTGGCAAACCTCCAACAGGTGGTAATTGCAGTAAACATGCAACCTCCCCTCACTGCTCATTTGCTAGCAAATGGCTTCACAGCCCAGGGGGTTTCTTGTAACATTTGTAGTTGAGGCTCATCCAGACTACAGAACAGAAATAATCCACTCTTGGGTCACCTTTACAGCATTACATACATATTACATACACTAATATATTTAATCACTACACACCTTCTAACATTCCTGCAGAATACAGATCATATGCATACTTAGAGATACTTCTATCTTTTCAAGACCATAATAACTGGCTTTATGGTGCCCTACCTAACACAATATTACATGTTAGGTTAGGTCCTCTGAGCAATGATGGTCCTACCTGGCCTTTATTGGCCACATATACACTGCATCCTGTTGCAGCCACCTTGGCGGTAGCTGAGGTTTGCCGCTTATATGCAGAGTTTACAGCAATATCCAGACTGTTAGTACAGATCGTAATGCAGATATTAAACACTAACACAGAACGTGCTGCCCCAGTTCATCCACATGCAGTCACGCCAGGCATTAACCCTGCAAATTTACATTAGATTATGGGTAAAGTACCTGCCAAAGGGAAGGAGATTCTATTTTCGTTAGCTCAAAAAATAAATGCGCTGGAATCAGTTTTTCCCCTTATGGGACCTTAGGATAAACATAGAATACTCACTATGTGCTTGCCATTTGGGATGGTTTCCACAGTAGATGTTATTTGCATGTTATTGGGGCATGTTATTTGCCACGCTTTATACTACCACACGGTACACCAACACTTACCAATCTTCCAGAAGTGTTAAAACAAGTTCAAGATGAATACGAGGCTGCCCCAGCCATGGACTTGGAGATGCAATTAATGGGCAATTGTGCCACAGTATCTTCCATTATATTAAGTAATCTTAAAAGGGAAGCAGTTGTACTAGCAATGTGCATACAGCTATGGGATGTTCCTGCACAGGATCAAGAACGCAAGCTGCAAAAGATTATTGCTGAGACCTATTCTAGCATTGGTTGAGATAGTCTGTGAGCCAGACCTATTAAATCACAATTGCAGGTTAAATCTAATAAGGATTCTACCAAGCAAGCACCTGAGGGTTCTAAAAAATGCTCGGATAAACAAACACCTAAAAAAGAAAGGGGAGAATCTCTGCGTTCAGAGAAACCTCAGAATCTGTATAATATTAGAAATGGAGATGATAGAAAAACGCCTGATAAATATCAATATGCTGATGTATGCCAATCAGGTTCCCTTTAGGATTCACTGGATAAATGTAGTGAGAGAGGTGGGTGGTCAGAGCAGCGAACCGAGTACGTGAAACCAAGAAAGGACCCATAGCGTTTGTCAGAAGTTTCTGTCAAAAACGAAGAGAAACCTCCCCAACAAAAACTCCAATTCAAAAAGAAAAAAGTGGCAGCGATTTCTATATGAAATGCTACTCAGGATGAGGGCTTTACTGAAGAACCGGAAGTGGGCACTTGCACTGCTAGACAGCGCGGCAGAGGTCACAATAGTTCACCGGAATCTTCAAGAGCATCTGGAGGTACAAGCAACTGATGACTTCTTACAAGTCGAGACTGCGGACCTATGCATCTCCACACCCGATAGGGTGTATACACTAAAAATACAACTAGAAAGAGACATTGAACGCACAATAGAAACATCTTTTGGGATTGCGTCATTACTGTTTATGATATCTTATTGGCCAAAAACGATTGGCCACCAGAATTTGTCCGTAATCTCCCATATGGGGAAGAGCTAATTGAACCCTCTTTCTCCCCCCCTTGTTCCCAGAGAGCTCAGGGAAGCTTACGTCATTGATTTAGCAAAGGTGCAGGCACCCACGTTATATCACAGCCACGTAGGGTGGGATAAAGATTCCCCCTACCATATAATACCAATTAGATCCCAACCTCAACCCCAATACTCAATAAAGCACAAAGCTAGAGGACCTGTGTGGTAAATCCTCACACAGCTATAGTACTAGGGCGCAATTTGACACTGTGTTTCCCCAGTAAACAACCAATTGTTCCCCATAGCCAAACCAAACCATTCATACAGAATAGTCTTAGACTACAGACATTTAAATAATCATACACACACTTTTCCCATTAAATTGCACACAGTACAGCTCTTATAAGCAATACAGTGTGCAAAAAATACAAAAAACCTTGGATATTTCCAATGTTTTTTTATGCCAAAATATAGCACCTGAAAGTAGGGACTTAACAAGTTTTAGTGCTGTAGGTTCTTTTGCTGACTCCCCCAAGGGTACAAAAACAGTCCAGAATTGTTTGCAGCTCATGTTACTTCAATTATACACAACATTGACCAATTGTACAACGTAGATGACAAATACCTTACAGAAGATGATCTCGTACAATCTGTAAGACGAGTGGCTTGCATTGTTGTGGGATTTGCTGAATTAGGCCACAAGTTCACTTTCACACACAGAAATAGACTTCCTTAGTGTCCTGTTTTTGGGATATGAATTATCAGATGAAGGCAAGAGCCTAGTGCCACAATTTTTAGAAAAATGCGCACAGCTACAGCCACCAAACAATATAAAAAAAGCTCCAATGACAGAAACTATGACAGAACATACATTCCAGATTATGCACAACACATTAAATCATTATATGACTTAATAGGTCCTGACTTTTCAAGCGAATATTGGCCAGTCAAACACACATGCATTCTCAGAGCATTGCAACAAGACATGCTCGCAGCTAAACACTTACACAAAAGGGACAACAAAACTCAATTGGTCATCAGAGTAATTGGTGGTGCCATTGGTTTCTCCTATGTAACATTCAATGAGGGTGATACTGTCCCTATTGCACACAAATCGCATTTGTATTCCACAGCTGAACAACACTTTGCTCCCACAGAAAAAATTCTGACTGCTTTTCAGATGGCTGTCATTAAAGAGAGACCTCTGACCCAGGGGAAACACTTCATTGTTGTATCTCCTCCCCCAGCCCTTGAGGCTGTCACCAAAGCCAGCGTTCCTAATGCTAAGGCACTACATCCACATTGGATTCAATGGGCAAAAAAACTCACATGACAGACCTTAGGGGACTTCACTGCACAGTTAGCAAAGCTAAAGGCTCTGGTGATGGCACTGGAATACATAGATCCAGAACATTTAACATTAATTGTCTGCGATTCGTATTACTGTGTCCGGTCCTTCAATTAATATCTGCATTACTGAATGGATTTAGAGATTCAAAAGACAACACCATCAACAGTCTCCTCTAGGGAAAAGTAGCGGATCTGAAGGAAACACTACCCAATGCCCATAGTTTATACATTGGGACATCAACGTGTTGGAATACACGTTATTGGCAATACCTTGGCTGATGAAGCGGCCAAGTCAGCAGTAGCTACTGCTTCTGTTGCTGCAATAACTTTTTCACGGACGAGGTTGGATGATGAAACACTGGCTGCCATGAAGGCTTCAGCTGAAAGGCAAGCCCATGCCAAAAGGCATATCCTGCCAAATTTTCCTACTGCATATCTAGCCTCAATACTGCCCTAGTAACAATACCAGGGGTGGGTGATTGTGTGATCCCCAACCAAGATCAAAGATCAGAGTTGATTAAAGCAGCTCATGAGAGAGTGGCTCCGGCTCATGCTGGTGTGGTGGCTACTATTTCAGTATTACAAGCACGCTACTGGTGGCCAGGTCTATACAAACAGACCAAACAATATGTCCTTTGCTGTGACAACTGTCAGTAAACAAAAGGAAACACCATCAAACACCCACCACAGACACCCCTCCTAATTTCCAACAAATGACTACAATGTGTGTACCTGGACCATTGTGGTCCTCTGACACCTGATGGTGCATACAAATACATCCTAGTTGTTGTTGACTCATGCTCCAGATTTCTATGGGCATGGCCACAACGCCCGGCTGACGCGAAAATTGTTATTAAAGATTTGCAAGTCTTTATTGGCACATATGCAGTTACAGCTTTCCACTCGGACCAGGGCCCTGCATTCGCCTCAAAGGCATTCAGGGACACCTTGGCTTCGTTAGAGGTCCAATTGTATAATTTGTCTCCATATCATCCCAAGGGAAATAGTATTGTGGAGTGAAGAAACCGTGATTTAAAGCAATCCTCAACGGCCAGAGTATTAGGCATGGGTCGTAGTTGGCTTGATCACCTGTATGGAGTCCAGAGAGCACTTAAAATCTGCCCAGAAGGTCCCTGGGAGTGCATACCCCATATGAATGCCTGTTCGGAACAACATTGTATGTTCTATAGCTTGATGGTCCTAGCATGAAGGTAGCAGATACACCTTTTGACATAAATGAACATGCCACTTTCTTGCAGGACTTACAACAGTTCTGTGATGACAACGCATAGGCCAGTGCCACCTCCTTGGGAAAAGCGGATGCACCAATACCACCTACCGGCTGGATTCCAAAAGTTGGGGATCTAGTGCTTGAAAAGATTGCTGTGAAAAAGGAGTTCAGTCCCTCCTATCGTGCACCAGTTCCAGTCCCTGGAATACACGGTACCAGAACTGTTATTCTACCACCGCTGCCCAGTTCTAAGGAAAATCACTTTGTCTCCATCGACAATGTCAACCTACACCATATGGACGATCCTGCACAGCAGACCTAGATGACTCCTTGGTAGTACCCGAATCCCTCTCACTACAGACCAGGATGTTCTTCTACAAGTTTTAAGCAGCAACGCTGACACCTCTCCAAGCTTGGGGAGGGTGGAAAATGATCTTTCTTTAATACCATTAACTTCTTCTGCAACAAGAAATGTCAACAATGTTGAACGATTCTGCTCAAATTCAACTCACACAGATGGAATAGTGTACTGAGGGAGACTTCCAAACACAGCTCCAGGTTTTGCACAAACTGCTTCAGGATATTTTACCGACGTCAATGACACTTTTACTAACTCATCTGCCTCTTCTGCAACAGAACTGTCAAGAGCACGCAAGCTGATAATTTGGCTCAAAATGAATTATTTAATTCTTCCATGGAACTATCTTTGGCTCTTAATGACTGTAGTTGCCTTCCCTCTTTGGATTGGGTTTGTCATTGTCTTTTTCTTACTAATACGTGGTCATTACCTTCCTGAACGCTCTACAGCTGAACTGGTGGATGAGGTCCTAAAACTACAATTGTCCTCCTTTGAGGTCTGCAGAGACTTGTCTCTAGTGACCAGTTCAGCTATACCAGTTCCTGATGGGATTGTGTATGATAAATTACCCTTTGGTATATACAGCCTGACAAAAGTTGTTCAAATTCCATAAGTATTTCAGCTTTCCGTAAACAATGTAATAGCACCTGGAGTTGTTTCTGATGATTGGGATGTAAAAACAATTGATTCTATGCTATCTGAATTAGAATATTTTACTGTGTTTGAAAGTAAAGATGTTTATCAATCAAAAGACAATTATGGAGATAAGTTCTGTTATAATTATTATGGATATCATTGCATTCACAGAGGAAATACCCCAAAGACTATTTTTAATTATACACAAGGGGAACATTGTCCAACTCCGCCAATCGGGAGTTTGAAAAATATTCTGAAAAGTTTGCATATTTTTCTGGGCACAATGTTAAAAATGCTGAGTCATATTATTTAAAATTGTCAGTGATGGAAACTCAACATATTTTATTAACAGGTACCAAATTGATTTCTTCTGATCCCTTTGTTTCTCGGTTAGCTGTACAAGGTTATAAATATTAGCTGAAGTTGATTGACTTAAAAAGTGTATGGGGAACTAGAAATTGGCAAGTAAGGGGAAAGGAAGCTTTATTTAGAGCATGCCAGATACCTGTTCAAATTATATTTTTGAATGAAATTGTACAACAGGCAGGTTGTTTAGGCTTGGCAAAAAATAAAGACTTGAATGCGCCCAGTATCCCTTCCTCTGTTAAATGGCAAAAATACATTAATGCGACTGAAGATCAGCTCGATGAATGGGTCCAAAATGGTACATTTAACATATCACTTTCACGTTGTGGCCAGTAGACACAAATGGTTGTCATGCAAGTTTGGTAAACTCCACATGGGTTTTAAAACAAACAGGCCAGACCCTCGCTATGTGCCATCAGAACATTCAGGTATAGTAACAACATACAATGTAGGGAAATTATGCCAGCAATGATTAAAAAGTTCCTTACTAGATGCTGTTAAAGAACACCTCAGTCTCCCGTCTAACAACACATATTTGCAGGATTTCCTGTTAGGCCCCAGAAGACAACATAAAAAGTGCTTCTTATAGGCAGTCTACAAGGAAATTTGGAAACTTTCCCAACAAGAAGCTGCTGCCCGGTCAAGGCAAATAGATCAGGAAAATTTACGGAAAGTATTAGCTGTTGTAAATAATGGGATTAACACCTTGTCCGACTGCATTTACACTTTAAACAACATTGTTTCTTCTGCAATGGACTTTTTGCAAAGCGACATCTTCTTTTTACAACATGGACAGAGCCAGCTAAGGTCCATTATACAGTTGGGTTGGACACTGCAAACACTGAAATCTGGTCGCGTTCCCTGGAAACACGTTAGCACAAGGGACATATTTTCAACATTTAATTTGACACGAGAGCAACAAATAATGGCTAAGAAGGAAGCAACTTATGTTATGCTAAACATCAAGAAATTGGAAAAGTTGCCTTTTACTGTGGCTGAAATACCATCTGCTGAATGGTTAATACACGGGATTATTAATCTGCCCCATTTCAACACTGCAATTCATGTCCTGCTTGAAACACATTCCAGTAGGCATATATGAAATGCTAGGAGGTAGTTACATTCGTGAGGTGTGGGAGCTTCCCTTTTCGTACAAATGTTTCAGTAGCATGAAAGAGGTTTTTCTTAGCAGCAGTGAATGTGGGACTTCTATGAGCCATTCAATGGTTTGTAAGCAGCTGTCCTTGCACAGGGCATGTAATGCTTCAGCAGCAAACTTAGCTTGCTATCTGAAGGGAGTTCCAGTCCCCTTGATTAGACCTGCGTTCCAGGTGCTCTCTAATGTAAGCTATGTGCTTCTTAACAATGAGAGCTGTTGCGAAATGCGAGCTGGAATAGCTTACATTGTTTCGGTCACCCAAATTGTCACCTGTTACGGAAATGTCCTTTTTCTTTCTTCCCAACAGTCGAAAGTAGCAGATATTTGGCCCTACATTGCTACTTCAAATGTGAATTTTGACAATGTCAGCAGACTAAAGACTTTATTGTCTCAAAAACATGTGGTGCTTTCATCTGCACCCGAGACCTATTCGCTCCAAGTGACAAGGTCATCTGCAGAAATACAGTCCCTTTTAAATACAAACTTTCAGAGACACTTCAGTGAACTCGTGGGACAAATATTTAACATATCCAGTACTACAGGGATTGAACATTTCTTTAAGGCTGTTGGTTCTGTTTTTGTTCATACCTTCTCCTCTTTATTTGGCTTAATACCCTCAGTCATACACTCAATATTTTCAAGGTTTTTCGGGGGATTTCCAATTACTTTTGCAATAGTAGGCAGCGTTTTGCTGTTGCTATTTTTTATTTGCAATGGCTGTCCCTTCACAACAAGGAGGGCTGAATGCACTTCCACCAGCACAACTGTGTTGTGAATGTATGGTACAATACTCTGGAGCATCACTCCTGGAAGAACTTGAGTACAACTGGTCTCTGTCTTTCAGACAGTTTTAGATTGTGTGCAGCCTGTGTTTCAATGCCTATGGTGCCTTTTCAAATGTGCAATGAAAGTTTGTCTTTCTTCGTGGCACTTACGTTCATTGAACGCTGATCTGTTGATGTTCTCGCTGAGGCCTCAATACCAGACGTGTGCATTGAAGGTGCGTTTTCTATGGGAAGCTGTTTACGAGTTGCATTTCCTGGATCATGCAGCTCTTGACTCAACATTGGGCAAAACAAGGAGTGCCGCTGCCTCAGCTGGAGCTCAGGCTTTGGAACATGAGTGTTCTTTGGTTTTCCTTGGCAGCTATTTGCTCACATTACCACCTGCCGAAATGGAACATTTCTTTGCTTCAATTGTTCCCAGATGTAATTGGAGATTTCAAAGATGATATTGACTTTTAAATTTAGTTCGATTGACACCACTGCTGATATTTAAAATTGCTCCTTTTAATATTTTACTTGCTCGCATCTTTTAACTTGTCATTATTGACATTTATGTATACATGTTTGAAAGAATAGCATTCTAGTTTCTTTTATATTTTTTAATATTAGGCTTTTTACCACCTTTGAGCCATCAAGAGGAGGGTGTTGTATAGACATTTTATTAATGTGTCTGGGCATGTTATTTTAGCCGCTTGTGCCTTTAGCCCAGTTACATTTTATTCTGCTTCATTTTTATTATTTATTTTCTTTATCTAGTTGTTCTTTCCCCTAGGAAAGCATTGCGTTTCTAAAGACACTCTTTTCACTTTGTGCTTTCCTCAACGCTGCAGCGAGATAGGGTTGCTGGCAAAGTGGTACATTGCGTCCTCAATATTCACAGAAACATCAACATCCTTACATGGGGACATTTTCTCAGAACATCAGCTGTTTTATTATAAAAACATTTCTCTGTCCCGTACATGTTAGAGGAAGATTCCAGCCAGATGACCAGGACACATGCTGATTGACTTTGCTACAGCTGCTTGCTGAGACTTCCAGTTCCCTGGCCTACATGGGGATGGTGCCTCTCTAGACAACAGGCTTCCTTGCTCAGGTATGGGTGATGATGTCTTCCCAGGGGAGTCCTGAAGGGCAGATCATGGGTTATCATGCTGTGCTCTAACATTGCTTCAGTAGGAACCGCATATATTACGCATAGTTACAGTATGGTGGCACTTTTCATGTATTTCACTTTTCTTGTCACCATTTTGCTTCAAGCATATTTCCTTATTCTTATTATTGCAATTGATGCAGCTGACTAAATAAATCTTATTCAACCATTTTCTGCCTGTTTATCTTTGCATGTGTGAGACTAATGTAACCGAGAGAAAAGGATGAGATCTGATACACCACAATTCCCCTGAGAAGTCATTAGGTCATGCGCCTGGTTGACACAAATCATCCCTGCATTTGGGCAGAGATGAGGTGCTGCTAGTTGGCCGGATATGGATTAGGCCTACAGTTGTCACATGGTGTGGGACTGGACTCAGTTCCACACAATTAAGGTGATGCTGCCACCCGAATCCAGCAGCATCATTAGGATAATGGGAGCCCACACAACAAAAGTATTATAATGTCAAACAGAATTATACAGGAAATCTGGAAGAACTTTCCTTACTAAACCGAGTTAATGTGGATCTGAAAGCTAACTGTATCGGATCAATGCTGGATTGTTTACAGAAGCTCAGATGAGTGATGTTTAACACAAAAGCACAAGGATGTCTTCTTCAGGAACTTTTACTTATGTGAGGGACTTCTAACTGGATATTTCAAACACTGTGAATATCACCACCTCCCACAACCCAGCTAATATTTTTCTTTTTAAATCACTCAATATGACTATGTTTGGCACAAACCATGGATACGTTCTGAATACTGCTGTATGTTGTAGCCTACCATACTAGTCCGTAGGCTTCCAACTGGTTAAATTCCATATGCAAGAACAATGAATTATGAAGATTTAGATTTTATGACATCATTATAGTGTGCTATGAATTAAATGTTTACATTATGATCAAAATTCTTTACATTCATTTTGTCCTTTATGGTTCTCTGTGATACCATAGCGCTTTCAAATTCACAGCTCATGCTCTTAAGGCATGATCTGTAGTTGATATACACACCTGTGTTAATTGATGGGCATGGCTTTACTGGATTTGTGCAGTAACCATACGTTTCAAGACCAGGGGCCAGATGTATCAAGCAATTTTGCATTCGCAAACGGTGCGAATCGCAAAATTCGGTCGTTTGTGAATGCAAAAATACCTTTCAAGATGTATGAAAGGCATTCGCAGTGCAATTTTGAGGAATCGCTAAAATAGTGATTCCTAAAAATTTCGATTCTCTAAATAGGAAATCGCAAATAGGGAATTCCTATTTGCGATTTCCAAAGCATTTCCTAAATACAAATTGAGCATTTAGGAAATGCAGTTACCACCAAATCCAATTTGGTGAAAACCATGTGCAATTTTTAAAAATGCATTAGAAATGCATTTTTAAAAATGACATGTTGCGCAGTCATTCCCCTAGGGCTTGTGTGTGCTTCACATGTCCGCAAATATTTTTTTGGGGTGCATCAGAGGGGGCCTTAGGCCCACAGCACCCTGGGGTTTACATTACCTAATTTGCGAATTCCTAACTGGAATTCGCAAATTGGGAAATGCAAAACCATTCACACCTATGAGTCTACAGGCCTATAGGGATGAATGGTGATCGCAAATTTTGAGAAATCGCTATTACCGAATCACAAATTTCATACATCCCATTTTGCATTTCTTAAATAGCGATTTCTTAAAATTAGCTATTTAAGACATGCAAAACGGATCTTTGATACATCTGGCCCAAAATGTCCTGAATTTGCAGCTTCCTGTATTTTAGAACATTTGGCAACTTTCACTCTACACCACCTTCTAAATGCAATGTACCTGTTGAAGACATGTTGCATGTCACAGAGGTCTTAAAGATTTTGAGAGTGCATCAAATCCTCTCAATAGTCAAAGAAATTGTAGATAATATCAAAATGTACAGAGAAGATATAGATAAGGGCCGGAGGAGAATAGTAAAAGAGAAAGGGGCATACACAGATAATTAGGAGAAAGATAGAAAAAAAGATAAGAAAATAAAGAGTAGAGTGCTATACAGAGTGAGTAAGACAAAGATAGAAAGAGAATGTACACAAATGCATAAGAAATGGAAAATAAGAGAGAATGAGCAGAGAGACAGAAATTAATAAAGAATAAGGTGAGACTAGAGAAGTAGTGGGTGACCAGTTATGGAAAATGATGATAATTAAAAAGATGACCAAGTTTAGAGATGACCATGGGTTCAACCAACAACAATGGCACTTCTTGAACTAGAAAATACCAGGAGCAGTTATTTTTATCTTGCAATATTTGGTTTCCGCTCAGAAAAGCCAACACTCTGACTCTGAAATTCAAATACGTTTGGGGTTAGGATTGCTGCGTTTATCTCTTCCTCTCACTTTCCTGCTTGCTTGTCAGAGTCACCAGAGCCTCGGGGTCTGTGCACGTTCCCAACACTTCCACCACAAGACGGCTCTAATACTCTGATTAGAATTGTCACAGAGTCTAAGAGAGTCCAAGTGGGGAAAAGGGGATTAGGAAGGGAACAGCTGGGTTGGAGACCTGTAGGAAGCAAAAAGGTTAAAGCATAACAATATCACGATTCTATCATATAAATCAATACTAGACTATAACTCTAAACATTGTCATTCTAACAGCATGGACAACCTAAGCATAGAATTCAAATGACTAGGCTTCAAGATGACTGGCTGCCTGTGAGGGAATCAAGAAAAGTTAAATGCAACTTTCAAATTCAAGTACCATTCTTTGCCTGAGGATCAGGAAACAATCTGAATGATTTCTAAAGCATCATATGAATCAGGTTTTGAGAGACATATTAGGAACACACATCATTACATCTTGAAACTCTGGCTTTTTGTTCCCACAAATTGCCGGAACATGAATTGGGCACATTGCAGATTTTCACATAGGGAGAAAATACCATTGAATAATTTGTGCACCATGAATAACACAAATTAGACTTGGGAAATAAATCACACGACTTGCCAACTCAAAAGCCACCAAGTAAATGCCTTAAAAATGGTAGCGGATAATGAACATTGTGGTTTTGTGAACACAGAAAAGGAATTGCATGGCTTGCTGATTCAAAGGTCACCAAACGAATGTCAGGAAATGATAGCCCACAATGAATAACATGAATTACATACAGGTAAAGAATTGTGCGTCTTGCCGATTCAAGTACCACCATATAAATGCCAAGGAATAGTAACGCACAATGAATAACTTGAATTAAGCACGAGGAAAGAAGTGTGCGTCTTGCCAATTCGAATGCCACCATGAAACTGCCAAGAAATGGTAGCGCACAATGAATAACATGAATTAAGCACGAGAAAAGAATTACGCGTCTTGCCGATTCGAATGCCACCATGAAACAGCCAAGGAATGGTAGCGCACAATGAATAACATGAATTAAGCACGAGAAAAGAATTGCGTGTCTTGCCGATTCGAGTATCCACATGCAAATGCCATTAAACGTCCAAGCGCACACTCACACGCACAAGACTCAAATCATTAATCATGCAAAGATTAGGCCCAAGAACTCGTGCATCTTCAATAGCGGAGTTGGGGGCCCAGCCCAACCTCCGTCTTACCGCCCTGATCTAGGATCACCAAATGAAGTGAAAAGAGGGCGAGGCCTGGAAGATCAAAGTAGGCCGCTGGAACAGGAGCTCAGGAAGTTGCTGCTGCTCTGCACCGGGACCTCTGAATAGTGAGCACGTGGAGCTGGGCTGGCTCCCTTATATAGAGTCTTGGCCCAGCCCACAAACCACTCCCAGGCATGCTGCAGGGAAAACTTCTAGAAGGCTCTGGAAAGGGACCACACCCTGACACGGTGTGAAAGCCTGCAGCAGTACATTACATGAGAACAGTATTTATATGCATGTTGCACATAAGTCTTCAAGATTAAACTCTGCAATGCAAAATGTTAAACAACATCATATCAGCACAATGCATAAATTATGTTAGCTTGAAATTTCTAGGTTTTTGCATTCTTGTCACCCGTAGAGCGCGCACTGCCCTGATGCTGACATTGCTTCAAGACATCAGAAACTAGTACGCCTGCAAATCACTCTTTCTCTTACACTATAAACACTCATGATTGCCCAGAACCTTTTTTCAATTGTACTTTTCTATGTCTGATTTACCCCATCACTCTTGCTAATAACCAGTTTCATGCATTTATCATTCTTCCTTCTGTTAGGCTAGTCCTGAACTAGTCTTAATCCATGACCACATTACATCTCCAAAAATAAAATATATGAATAACAGATATTTAATATTAGCCATTTCAGTGGTATTCATTTTATCAACCTCAGAATGATAAAAGCCTGTTCGGGCCTGCTGGACTTCAAACTTTGTACCATAGGGACAAACATAGATCCCTGCAGGGAAAGCATGAGCCCACCCAACCTCACACAATAATTTAATTGAAGTACACTTATTATGCCATCTGCAAAACTTGTACTGACACAAATTGAAGCTGAATGCAGGCAATTCTGCCAAATATTTATTATAAAGTGTATTACTATTTAATATCCTACAGATATCAGTGTTTATGGGTATGATGCACGTTTTGGTATTGATTCTGTGTTATCTTGGTGGCTTGGGTAATCAGGCTTGGTGCTCAGTTTCTGTGTTTACTGAATGTCTGTGCAGTCAACATCTTTCCAAATGTGTGTCTTGGATCACTTAAGCATGTCATAGAAAAATAATAGTTTTGGGCTGTAGAACCTCATGGCCACTATCTAGACTGACGGAATACAGGTTGAACATTTGCTGTGCTACAAACATCTGGCACGAGGCATCCTTCACCCTTGACTTTAAGAAAGTTTATTAATGTACCAATGGTCTGATTTAAAGTTTGGTGTCCTGGTACTCTGTCACAAGCGTGACAGAGTACCCTCCTGCCAAACCCTTGGTCTGCCTGCCTTATTCAGAGGCAGGCGTACCTTAAGTATTCCATGAACAGACTGTTGGCATCATCAATAGAATACTTCCTCTGATGGCTCAGCAGAGTAGGGCCCGAAATTCCACACCATACCAGGTCTAATTGCTTACTGTGTCATACAACAATGTGAATGCTGCTATTATTACTTGAGGGAGAACCTTGAACATTGTTAAGTCTTCTTACGTTGAGACTAACAACACTTGCCAGTGCACTTAAAATGCATTATTGGCTGTATTTCTTTGAGGACAATGACACCCTACATCATGGTATTGTAGTACCACATTAGTAAGGGAGCCCCCAAAATTAATTTTGATTCAGCTCTTAAAATTGCTCCACTCTTACTTTTCTAAGTGTGGTCACTATAGACAATCAGTAATGATGAATACAGCACCGATATGGATGCAGTAATAGCAGCATTCCAGTTTACACAGTCAGAACTGGACTAGCCTAATAGACAATCTGCAGTGACACAAGAACTGGTCAGATGGAGTTTTGGCTGTTTGTGGGCCTGGTTTATGGTCTAGTGTGCTGGTTTGATTGTTGATTTCTCTAATATTACCACAAACATTGCCAGCAGCAAGCACACAATTATGCATTCTATCACACATTCTAAAACACCTACATAGTGTGTCTTTACAAGTTTAAAACTGCCCCAATTTGCAAATGTAGGCCACTTTTTAGGTCTCGACCTATGACAGTGCATGCGCAGTCACTTGTGAGACATTTTGTTAGCTTACCGTTGGCTTAGGCCCTCCTCCCATTGCTTTTTATTGATTGGCTTCATTGTCAATCTCATTTGCCTGCTTGTTAATTGTTAACATGTGTGAGCTTTCTTCCATTTCTTATATAAGTCCCTTCCCAAAGCACAGCATAAGTATTTGTATTCTTCCACTGCTTTATTTTGGAGCACTCTTTTTAGGTCTTGCCAAAGAGCGCATTAACTGTCGATTTAAGATCTCTTGTTTCCTATACAGTGGTCTTGGAGGCCGCCTATTACTTACCATTGGTTGGCTTCATTGTCACTCTAATTTGCTTTCTTTTTTTTTGTTAGATACCCTAGGTGTCCTTTTGATTTGTGCATTTATCCCTCTCCTGGAGCATGGACGCATTGATTGTGTCCATTCTCTGCTCATTTTGAAGGCACTACTTTTTTTAGTCTTAAGCACTCAAACAGAGTTTTCCTTTTTCAGTGGACTTTTTGCCTTTTGCTTTTTTTTTGTTTCTTGACCCCTCCTGCTTTCTGTCAGGGAGACCAGATCCTCGGGGCCTGCGCACGATCCCAACATGTCCACCACTAGACAGCTCCAAAGCTCCGATAGAGATTTCACAGAGCCTGAGAGAGTCCAAGTGGGGGAAAGAGGATTAGGTAGGGAACAGCTGGGAAGGAGACCTGTAGGAAGCAAAAGGTTAAGCAACACAATATCAAGATATAATCACATTGACTTTAAATAGACTATGGTTCTAAGAGTTCTCATACTGTAACCATGGATAACCTAAGAAGTGACTCGTGAATTCATTTATTTATTGAAATTGTCTTTTTATGTTTTTAATTAACGAAATAACCATTTACCATTTACCATTTATTTAATTGTTATTAGCCTATCCGGCCTTAACAATAATCACACAGTAGATATCAATCCCTCGAACTCAATAAAAATCACATTAAGATAAAAACATCTCAATACAAGGAACTATGCTTGAATTTTTGATTTAACATGTGCCGAAATGTATCCAATTTACCATGCATTATCGTAAAACCTGATTTGACCATAATTTACATAAAAACTTAACTTATTCTAGAAAAACATTATGAATCTAATATTTAAAATGTCTTATTATGGGACGAGTCATTTGGGGCCTTGCATTGCCTTCCAGCCATTTAATAAAAGACCGAGGCCTAACCCAGTTTACATTGCCCTGCACCGATTTCCCAAGCTAAATAGGTACGGGATAACATAGGCTATTGTGCCTGTGCCAACTGTAGGTGCATTGATAGTCGTAATTTCCATGCTTCCAAGATATAAGTTGAGACCTTTGTCACAATGTATTTCTCATCTGAACGCATACATAGCGCTTCCGCCTCCTTGCACTTCCTAACTCCGAAAGTTCTGAAAAGTGGACGAAGGTACAATTTACGGAGTCTGAGCGTAAAGTGACATAGTAAAAGGAAATGGGAAAGTGTTTCCGGACCACCATGAAGACATGGACAACATTCTAAACTACCCGGAGGAGCGGATTGCCATCTGTTGACCACCGCTGTCACTGGTAGTGTGCCCATACGGAATTTAAAGTAGAGAGCCCTTTTTTCCTCCGGATAAATACTGTCTATGAATATTGCTGGTTTAAGCTCTTGGTTAAACAAAATATACCGCTTGAATAAAGGGCTAAATGACTCGCACATAATCTCTGTCTTTCGCTCCCAATATGCCTTTTTTATGACAGCAAGACTAGGCCTTCCGATTTTTTCAGGATGGAGCCAAAAGTCATCCTGGCCAATAGCAGCCAGGATAGTTGAAATATGTTTGAACCAGGGCAGTTTCCGATGGTTTTGCAACTTCATGATATCCTTGAGTACGTCTCTGAATGGTTTGAGAGCCTCTTTTGTCCAAATACGGATCCAGTATCTTACTGGAGCCAGAGCGATGTAGTCCTCAACCTTTCTCATCTGTAGATCAATTCTTATTGCGTTCATTGGTGTAGCATTACCTAGACAAAGTAATTGGCGTAAGAATTTGTTCTCGGTTACTTGTATTGATGGAATCTTTCTGAATCCCCAGATCTCTGCGCTGTAAAGTGCTGCGGCTCTTGCTTTTGTTTTGTATGCAAGCAGCGCGGAGCTCACGGAGTGATTGCCTGTAGCCTTTGCAAATCTGAGTACTGCTCCGGCTTGTTGGGCCAAGGAAATTCTGCTTTTGTAGATTTGTGGTTTCCATGTCTGTTTTTCATCTAATCTGCAGCCCAGGTAATCATAGGAGGCCACTCGGGCCAAAGGCTTATTATTTACCCTAAAAGTCGATTGCAACGTCTGTTTTTGGTTGAGAATCATAAACTTTGTTTTCCCCTCATTGATTACCATGCTCCTTGAGGTACAGAAAGATTCGAAGCCCCTAAGTAGACCATGCATTGCTATCTCTGTTCTTGCCAGTAATACGGCGTCATCAGCAAAGAGCAAGATAGGTATACTTTCATTGGCTAGTTTTGGCACGTCCAGATTTAATTCCTTCAAAACTTGACTTACTTTATTTATATAACAATTGAATAAGGTTGGGGCCAAAACGCAGCCTTGTTTTACACCTCGCTCAATTGGAATTTTGGCCGTATAATCATTTCTCTTAGAATATCTGACCCTGGCAGTGTTTCCTGTATGCAATAGAATTAGCAGCCTTAAGATTTTTCCCTGTATGCCCATGTCCGACAATAGCTGCCATAATGTTTGGCGATTTACGCTGTCGAAGGCTGTTTGGAGATCCACAAAGACCAGGTATAATGGACTGTTTTTAAGGGTGGCGTATTTAGCACAGATCATGTTTAGCTTAAAAAGTTGGTCTGTTGTACTTTGGCCTCTCCTAAAACCAGCTTAGTGTGTTGATATTAAATCTCCGTCCTCTAGCCATTGGTCTAGACGCGACTGAATCAATTTGGCAAAAATCTTTCCAACACTATCAAGCAGTGAGATAGGTCTATAATTGCTCACCATGTCCCGAGGCCCTTTTTTGTGAATTGGAACGATTATTGATTCCTTCCAAGAAGGAGGGATTACCTCGTAATGCCAAACACTGTTGAATAGACGGGCTAGAGCAGGTAACCATAACGTTAGCTGGTTACGGTAAGCATCTGAAGGGATGCCATCTGGGCCTGCAGCCTTATGCGGCTTTTGAAGGAGGATAACTTGTTTAATCTCTTTTTCACTAAATTCCGGTATTAACTTCATTGCACGTGGAATGACGTGGGCTACTTGCGTGGAATTTGTGCTGGAAAATTCGTTAGAGACTAGTACATTCTGGGTTCCGTTTACCAATCTAAAAAGACAATTTGAAGATGCTGCGTGGGTCTTTTGAAGAGGAAATACTTTGCTTGATCTTTGATTTCTGCCTCCCAGCCCTTGAGTGAGGATGTTTGAGTTAATGGTCATCCCTGGTTCTGTCTTGGCCACTTCCTGATACAAGGCAGTAAAGTGCTTTACCCAAAGTTGAGGGTTAATATTCAGTTCTAGGTTTTTCGGGGGGCCTTCGCATCCCCACCTGACTATCTCCCAAAACTTTTTGGAGTTCCCTGCCGTTATTGCTTGCAGTAAAGTTTTCCAAAGTTTATGTGGAAATATCTTCTTTTTGTATCTTAATAATTTTTTGTACTGTTGCCTACATCCATGAAAATGTTGCTCGTTGGAATCATTCAAGTGCCGGTTCTTCAGTGCTTGTGATAAGGTCTTTTTTAGCTTTAAACACTCTTCATCGAACCAGCCCTCCATCATTTTAGGACTGATTTGAGGATGCTTGATCTTTTCCTTTTTTGTTTGCAGTATCAAATTATTAAAGTTATGCAGGAGGGGTATAGCGTCATTATCTGATGGGTTTAAGAACGTGCTAAGTGATGACAACCAGGTTTGGCTGGGAACACTCATATAAGGTTTATCCTCATTTGACCTTAATATGTTTTTCCTGTTTGGTCTCATAGTTATTGTTAGGCTATTTCCGTTGAATGGAGACTCCGCCTTCCCTGGGCTCGTGTCCGGATGGACTATCTCCATTAGCAGTGGGTCGTGATCACTCTCGATTCTGTCCCTTATTTCCATATCGATGACGTAATGCCAGGCTTCGATGTTTATTGCCATATAGTCAATTATGCTTTGACTTTTTCCAGTTCGAAAGGTAGATTTAAAGGTTTTATCTGACTTTGTTCTCCCATTTAATGTGCGAAGTCCTCCTTCTATTAATGCTTCAAAGATTAATTCTCCTTTCTTGGAGTCATTACAACGTTGGATTAGAGGCGTTGGGATATTCCAAGCATAATCTTCCTCTGCTACTTGTTCGTCCCAGAGGATAGAATGAGGTTTAGTGTTGAAGTCACCACATATCAATAAAAAGATTTTACAAGGTTGGAGAGAGCGATTGTTCATGTGACCTGGTACTGGGTTCCTCCGATCCATAGTTCTTTTGTTTAGAATATGTTCTTTAAGGAGCCGCACCCCTGGCGTAACTTGAGCCCGGCTGATAGGTGGGAAGTACACATTTACTATTTCAAGTGACCATTCCTCGTATTTGACTGCGAGGGTCTGGATTCCCTTGCTTTGTACGGTGTGAGTTACTACGGAGTTCCTCAGTAATGAAGTTCTAATCCAAATACTCAGACCTCCCGAGGGTCTTCCTTTTTTTTGCTTAATTGCAGGTGAGTGGAAGGTGGCGAACCCATCTAGGTCAATAGCATGTGTAGACCAAGTTTCTTGGAAGCAGCTGATGTCTTGTTTTTTAATGAATTCAACCCAGTCTTTATCTTCCATTTTGTTTTTTAAACCTGCTATGTTCCAGCTTAGAATTTTTAATATGGGACTGGTTTTATTTTTTATGTTCGAGTTATCCATTTTTTGCTACGAGCTTTTAAATGATTGCTCTTTGCAATTCTGTAACTGTGGGGAATTACCCCTACTGTTTCTAGGGGAATTAGCTACCAGGCAGAACCTCATGTTACTCAAGTTTATTCGTTCAGGGAGTTGTTGTTTGGAGCTGATTGCTCCCTGAAGTATCGAGCCGAAATTGCCTTTTGCCTCTTGCCTACGCATCATGTTTCGGTCTGTAGCTTTTTCAAGAAGTATTGTTGGATATAGTTCTTTTTGCGGAGTAGCAATGGATATTCCCCAGGTCTTCATCGTGTTTGAACATTTTAAGATCTGTTCTGCTATCCAAGGTGAGGCCCAGACTGTTTCTGTTAATTCCCCGTTCTCTAATTCTTTTTTTGGTATGAATCTTACTGAAAGGAGATCTTTAGTTGTTACATTCTGTAAGGCTGGCAGGGAGTTAACAAGACATAAGATGTTAGACCTATTCAGGATGTCGTGACTTCCTCTTGAGGAGTACTCAGGCATAAACAAGATCGTGGCTTCGGGGTTTTTAGTTGTTTCAGACCGGATCACAGTGTGCCCGCCACCTTCCTGCGACAGTCTACCTTGGAGTTGGGTGTTCTCATTTTGTCTGTCTTGGGTGGTAACTGCCCGACTAGTGGATATTCGATTTACCTGGCCTTTTTCCCTCCCCTGTTGCACTTCTTTGTTCCTTTGTTCTTCGTAGGGTTGCCTTTTTGGAGGCCAATTGTCCCTTTTTCCTTTGATTTCATTGGTTTCCAGGTCCAGTGCTGGGCGCGATGGTGCAGGCGAATCAGTGATCCACCCAGGCTGGTTGCTGAGATTATAATTCCCAGGGCTGCCCTGAGAACAATATTTTGCCTTTGTCCGGGGTGCGGGAACTGGGGCTGTTGTGTTGTCCACACGCATGGTTGTTCTTATACTTTGTCCGTTTCGTATATACTCTGGGGTCTCTGCCCTTCTATTTTCGCCTTTGCTATTATCTTGTTCTGCCCCCTCACTAATGGGGTTCGGAGGCTGCTGGTATTTTCCGTAGTGGTCTTCTACTATGTTTGAGTAGTGTACCTGAACTAAATGTTCAGTTTTTGTAGCTGGGAGGTGCTTATCGATACAAATGCTGGGTTTGGATGTTCCTGGGCTCCATTTGGGTTGTTCGTTGGCTGGAGGATCATTTACCTCGTTTATCCCATGATTTGTTCCAGGGTCTTTTCCGGACCACCTTTCTTTGTCTAAGTCATGCCCAGATGCTTGGTGTCCCCTGGGGCCAGTGGGTATGCGGTTTATATGGGAATGGTGAGTGCAACTTTTGTCGCACAATAATCCGGGATTTTTATTTATAAAGTTAAACACTTTATCAGTAGGTTTCTCAAAGATCTCCGACTTAATGCTTTTATCTTTATACTGATGTTGGGCACTCTCGTCACCTGTGTTCCTGATTTCTCCTATTAGGCCTATCTGTTGTAACATATTTAAGGCCTTTCCTGCTGGTGCTTTTTTTTTTCCTCTAGCTTTCTTCCATGTGTTTTTCCATCTGCCTGTTAGTTGAGGCCTTTTACACGGTGGCCTTTTTTCTACTGTATTTGGGACTTTGCTTCCAAATTCAGGACTTCCATTTGTTCTCTCCCTCTTAGGTGTCTGATTTTTTACATCTGGGTAGTTCTCTCGTCCTGGGCCGAAGTGACTTTCTATATTTTCTTTGTCTGCTGGCCCTTCAATTAAACTAGATTCTGTTTTTCCTAACTCGTGAATGCACCCCTGTGTGCTTTTAAGGTTATGTTTGCAGTCTTCGATTATGTCCTTGATTACTTTTGGGACTTCCAATAGTTTTTCCAGCAGTGGTCCACAAACTTGTCTATCCAACTTGTCCATTTTATCGGCCACTGCTTGGTGCAACAGGTTTTCCCTAATTACGCCCTCTACTAGGGCCATCCTGTAATCTATAGACTGTATTGAGGATGTAAGTTGTTTGGTCAGTTCAAGTTGATCATCAAATTTTTGAGACTGGGCCATGATCGTTGTTGCGATTGAGCCCAGTGTTGCACATATAACTTTCATGATACTAAGAATTGGTTGGTCTAGTGAGAGGTCGCCTCCAATGCCACTTTGTTCGTTGGTTATCTGACCTTCTGGATTTTTACCTTCCTTTCCTCTGTGGCCTATGATTATACTACCTGCCAGGAAGTTTAGATCTACTGATGTTATGCTGTTTAGTTGAGGGTCTGTGTTGCCAATAACGGAGTTGTCGAGTGAGGACAGCTCCAGACTGAAAGAACTACTGTTGAGTCTGCCCAGCATTGAATTAGTTTTAACAATTTGTCTTCCGCAGTGAAGCTGTGGCGCTGGGGTTTTATGGGTCTGTTTAGATGGTGAGCAGTCTGTTTCTGGACCCATTACATTTTGGAGTGCTGTGAATTCTGCTTGGGCACATTGTGGAGAGGATGTTAGTGAAAAATTTCCGGAGTTCAATAGTCCCGTTTGGGGGTCAGGATAAGGTGAATCGTTGCTTTTTCTTTGCTCTCCCGAAAAGTTGCTCCACTTTGGGGGGTTATTTAACTCCACTTCACCATCCCCAAGAGGATTACTCATTGGGCAGAATAATTGCGATAAACCAGCCGGTTGCTGTTGCTGCTGAAGTGGGCGAGTATCCTGGAGCCTGGTCGCTGGTAGCTCCAGTTCACCCCCCCCCCATGTTGTAGCCACCCACTTCCCCCGGTGGCTGTGATCGGAGGCCACTGGCTCTGGGACTTTGCGTTTGCGGCTGTTCTGAGTTCGAGATCACTTGGTTGTAATAGTTAGTGATAGTGTTTGTTTTTGGTCTAGTTTTCCTTACTCCCGTAGATCCACCCGGGCCCGGGTGTGTCGGTGTATACTTATGTCCCCTGAACAGAGGACTTAGAAGGCCCCCCACAGTTCCGCCTACAGTTTCTCCTGCATTCGGTAGGGCACCCCCTGTATCGTCAGAGTCAGTATGGGCTGGCAAGCAAGGCAGTGTCACCACTTCTAATGTCCCGCCTGACTCTTCTCCTGGCTCGGAATCGCTTTTGTTGGCGGGAGACCCGAATTGGACACCCTCTGCTGTGTCTGCTGTGTCCTCACCTAGGTTTGCGAATCCCCCCTGGGATTGCTGGATGGTTCTGGGGTCCTGGTCCAGGTCCTGGTCCTGGTCCTGATCCTGATCCTGGTTCTGGTCTAACCCTAGACTTTGTAGACTTTTGAGCTCCTGCTCCTGCTCTGGTCTTTGGGAATCCGCAAGGTGAGTGAACGCCTTATTGGCCTCCCTAGCCTTCTTTGTTTTTCCTCTTGTCCTAACCATCCTCCGGTTACCGTTCACTGCTCACTGCTCACTACTCACCGTTCACCACCCACCACTCACCGCACCCCACCCCTTGGCTCCTTGGCTCCTTACTGGGTTCCTTCCTTCCTTCCTTCCTTCCTTGCTTGGTCTTTAGAAGAGACCACCAATCAACAACGGCAAGTCCCAGTCCAAATCCCAATCCAAGGCCAAAGACCAACTAGGGCTATGGTTAGAGCTGTTGCTGTGGCTGTGGCCGTGGCTGGGTAAGGCTGGGTGAGACGACGTGGCGCGGTTGAGTACCGATGCCGGAGCCGAGGGCAGGAGCAGGAGAGGGAGAGGGAGAGGGAGAGGGAGAGGGGTTCAATGGCCGGGAAGGTGGACAGGGACCCCCCCCTTCCCACGAAGTCTGCTTACCCGGTCTCTCCTGGTCAGTCCTGGTCTCACCCGGTCTGCTCTCCTACTCAGCGTCTTTTTCCAGGAGGGGGCTGTTGGAGGTCACAGGAGGTCCACAGGGGGACGGCCTTCCTTCTGGCTCCCTCTGACTAGTTTAATAATCTCCTTGGCTTCACCTAGTCCATGTGATGGCAGGGCAGGGCAGGGCAGGGGAGCAACTCCAAGCTCCAAGCTCCTCTGGTACCCCTCTAGTGCTCCTCTCGTGCTCTGGGACTCCGGTACTCCTCTGGTGCTCCTTCTGGCTTACTGCCTTCTGGCTTCTGCCTTCTGGCTTACTGGCTTACTTAGTGACCACGCCGTAGTCCGCACCGTGACGGCGCTGGTGAAAAACAGGCAGCAGCCCTGGTCGCACTCGCCTGCTCGCGGAAGCTGCTCCCCCTGCCAGCAGCTTCTGCACCCCGGACCGTGCTCACTCGGCTTCTCAGCTTCCCGGCTTCCCGCGGCTGTTTTCTCCTGTTGACACGGAGAGTGCCCCCAGACCGTGTGCGCTGGACGCCGGACGCCACCTCGCGCTCACACTTGCACTCGCGGTGAGCCAATCGCGACGCGAGCCACCCGGCACCAGCGCCGTACGCCTGAGCTCCTCTCGTCTCTCGTCTCGTCTCTCGTCTCTCTCGTGTGCGCGATGCAGATTCTTCAAGTGACTCTAACTAGACCTCAAGAAATCTAGGTACCTGGAAAAAATCAAGAATGGGTTAATACAACGTTTCAAATTAGCTTTTCATGAAATATCACATACTGTCTAGAAATACAAGAACCTTCTAGAATAATGTTTCAGAACTAACATTGCATTTTTACATGAGGACAAAAGGCTATCTGAAACATTCCCTGGAAAACAAAAGGAATAGTACTTGGGACTTAATATGCACAAAGAATGTCACATTTTTTAATTTAGCATCTTCACAGAAAATCCAAAAGCTCGGGATAAATGTGTGCACTTCAACAAATACAACACACCAAAGTTTTAATTGCCATGAAATGATTGCGCAAGCTGTTGCCGATCTGAACGTCAAGTTTTACATGCTGGAAATGAATCGCACACACTGCCGATTCGAACAAGAATATGCAAATGCCATGAAATGATTGTGCACACTGTTGCCGATCTGAACATCAAGTTTTACATGCTGGAAATGAATCGCGCACACTGCCGATTCGAACAAGAATATGCAAATGACATGAAACGATCGCGCAAGCTGTTGCCGATCTGAACATCAAGTTTTACATGCTGGAAATGAATCGCGCACACTGCCAATTCGAACAAGAATATGTAAATGCCATGAAATGATCGCACAAGCTGTTGCCGATCTGAACATCAAGGTTTACATGAGAGCAATGAATGGCGCACTCTGAAAGTTTCATAAGTAAGCCCAAAACTCGAGAGTCTTTGAGAATGGGGTCAGGGGCCCAGCCCAACCTCCGCCTTACAGCCCTGCTCAAGGATCACCAATATAATGCGGGGCAGGCCTGGAACATCATGGTAGGCCTCCGGAACAGGAGCTCAGGAAGATGCTGCTGCTCTGCACCGGGACCTCTGAATAGTGAGCACATGGAGCTGCTCTCCCTTATGTAGAGTCTGGCCCAGCCCACAAACCACACCCAGTCATGCTGCAGGGAAAACTTCTAGAAGGTCCTAGAAAGGGACCACACCCTAACACACTCAGTATGCCTGCAGCAAAACCTTGCAAATGAACAGTTATTGCAAACGTCATTAATAGTGTTTTTCAAGGTTAAACTCTGCAATGCAAAAGGTTAACATACTGCATATAAACACAATGAATGATGCTCTTGCATAAAGGCTGGGATTTTGCATTTTTGTCGCCCGTAGAGCGTGCACTGTCCTTATGTTGACACTTTCCATGTTATTGCTTGCCCCATCCTACCCTCCTACCACTATGTTGCTTGCCCCTTTCCGCCATCCGTGTTATTGCTTGTCCCTTCCTTCTGTCTGTGGTGTAGCTCTCCTTACCGTCCTCTAGGGCCCACCCGCTGTCCGTGTTGTTGCTTTCCTTCACCCTTGTTCCTAGGGTCGTGTTGTCCCTTCACCCGCAATAACCAAACAAGCATTTGCAATGCAACGGGTCTCGCGCTTGCTTGCGTTAAAGCTATTAGTGTTGTAAACTCCTAACCAGACGTTTCCTGCCACATAAACTATTAATGAAAAGTAAAACAGTTTCACACATGAGTGTGAAGGTGACACAGAAAAGGAAACAGAGGTTCGCTCGCTATCGGCAAAGGTGCAATTATCAATGTAACCAGCAAAAGTGCAATTACCCATATCACAGGGTCAATGTCATGCAACACGCTCGACTTCTGCTCAGCGAGATCGCGCTGCGCAGGAAATGAAAATATAAAGTAGTCCAGAAACCAGCTGAAAACATGAAGCCTCGTATGTTTTAGTCGTTAACCGGTGCACTCGAGGAGGGCTAAACATCGGAAAAGGCATGACGTATGCATGTCTTTCAGAAATGGATTCAATCGATTTTTAAAAGTCAAGCTCACAAACTAACGAAAGTGACGGGCGTGACACGGGCATGGTTAGAAGCCCACAGAGATATTGAAACATGGTCCAGAGCGCTTGCACGCGCTCGACTCTAAAAAAAGCTATAGCGTGACCAGAGCTTTCAACAATGCTGCTTCCCTCCCTCTCGTTGTTTGGTGCTTGCACCCACCCCTTCCTCCATATTGTCGTTGCTTGCCGCTGTTTGGAAAAAAGCAAAGCAAGATGGGGCAGTGTGACAGTGCTTGATGCAAGGAAGAGGTCCTATAAAGAAATGAAAATGTGAGCTGGAAATCTGGATATCTACACCAGTAAATGCCACGCCAAGCACTCTGCATGGAGGTTACACCCACTGAAAATCAACAGAGGGTAGGGGGTCTAGACGCTCGCTCGGTTACTTGTGTCTTTTCTGTTTTGTATTGTCAGATTTTTGCTCCTACACAGTGAGATTCAAGTATACGGTTAGGAGTCTTGTGTCATCCCTCTCCATCCCAATCTCACAAGCTTGGACTCTGCATCAGAATTGCTGTTTACTTTTTATTCACAGATATATCGCTGCTATTTCTTTAGCGCATGGCATACAGTACTGGTTTTTGCATTCCTTTTCCCCGTGAAGCTCTTTAAAGTCAAACAGATTTTTGCATATTTTCTGAACGAGCATCTCTTGAATCAAACAAAGGCTGTTAGGAGCATCAGTGCAGCCTTTCTGCCACGTTGTGTAAGGAAGTAATGGTAGTGTGTACATTACAGCTTTTATTTTGGGAATGCTACATTACAGTTCTACTTGTGTAAACTAAGATGAATATGTGTACAAGAGCGGTTTGTTTTTATGAAGGAATCAATGATGGACTGTATGCATTACTAATTTACTTCTGTAATGGAAGATGAGAACAATAAGCATATAATAGGTTTACTTGTGTGAAATGAGCAAGGGTGTGCACATTACGTCTTTCCATTTATACAGTAAGCAGGCACTGTGCAGCCATGGGGGGATGAATATGCAACAATTTTACTTTTGCAGAATGAGCAGGGATAAGGTTTGTACATTATATTTTATTTGTGTAAGGTTGTTGTTGCTTGCCATCCTGTTGTCTTTGCTTGCACCCCACCCCCTCCCATTGCCATTGCTTGTCCTCATCCCCTCCTCCTGTTGTGTTTGCCCCTAGCCTCACTGCATTGTCATTGATTGCCTTAACCCAACTACCATAACAAACAAACATTTACAATGCAGTAGGTCTCGCATTTTCTTGAGTTAGAGCTATTTGCATTGTAAATTCTGAACTGGGCTTTTCTTGCCACACAAATTGGTCAACCCTGTCTCATAATTTTGTTTTTTCCTGCCATGTTTTGATGGTCACTGGCGGCTACTGACATCAGAAATCACAATCCCTTGAGAGACAAGATGACTGCATTGCCTCACGTAGTGTAATCGCTTGAACAGTAATTGGAAAATAAGGCTGGAAAAGTATTTTATTTTTATTTTAAGAGAATGAAAAGTCTTGCACGCATTCTTGCCTAGCATTTCAAGGAGCAGAGCAGCCCGAGACAAGTTATGGCCCCAGTAAAGGAGATAAGCAATGCCCTGTGTGCAATGTCATGAGTGCTGACAGGGAGGGGCCATGCAGAGAGAAACTCGAGGTGCATGCAAGGCTAAGCAAGTTTCATATAATTGTTTCTAGGTTTAGCTACATTCTACCAGAAATGGCATATTGTGGCTTTTGTGAGCAGAGACCTAAATGACCGGTGTTTCTTTTGCAAAATAAGTTTATTTTAGGAGCCAGAGGTAAACGAGGACAGCACTGGAATAAAGCCAAAACAAATATCAGCGACATGGAATGAGATGGGGGGAACAGAATACTGCAATAAAACGCAGGCAGCTACCAGCCTAAAACACCCACAATGAAAGGGGAGCACCAAATAAATAACAAAGATAGTTTGTCACAGCAACAAATAAAGAAACCAAAGTGGAATAATACAGTAGTTGGTCGCTGCTCTGAAACAGAAAAAGAAGGGAGAAAAAGGCAGAACTGATCACTTACGAGCAAAAATATTTAAAGGACACTGCAACCAACAAATAAAATCGCTTTAGGTCATAAGAAATATACTCAAAGTATACACAAGGTTGAACATTTACGCTGGACCTAAAATGCAATATGATGCCATGTCATAGCACTCCCCCCTCACCCTCCATGTTGGACACCCTCCCTCCCTTTGTGATGCTTCCTGCCTCGACCTCCTACCAGTAATAAAATAAGAGCTATAACAAGCCAGCAATGTGTTTTTTAAACGTTCAGTCATGGGGTGCAGCACAGCTAAAAATGTTGTAGTGTCACTGGCCTTGTCAAAGAAACCTATTTTTCACAGTTTCTCTGCAGTATCCACTGCATAAGATTCATCTTCAAGGGCTTGTTCTATAGAGGGCCTCCTAGGTCGATTTCGGCATTAGTGAGTTCTGACCTTCTGTTTGAATTTTGTATCCTTTAGCGTTGGGAGTGGGTGCCCCTTCACCTCTTGGTTCTAGTAATTTGTCTTGGTTCTAAAATTCTCTAAGAATGTCTTGCCTTCGGTTACCACCTTGATCTTTGCAACAACAACAGCCTGTTTCTTAGAAGCAACCCCCATTGACTATTTTTTACTTCTAGGAATGATCTGTGTTGCTGCTGCACAGCTGCAGAAAACCCTGATAAAATCAAGATTTTGGTGTTGCCTACAGTGAAGGGACCACACTATCTTGTACACTGTAGGATAATATCACGATCTCAGTAGTTTCACTATTATCCGATGAGGGGGGAATCACCTGGTGGCGGAGGGAGACTGGCACCCAATCGGCTTTTTCATCTTTGACTATTTGGGCAAACCATATGGGCCACTGTGGTCTCCAGCCAATTCTCTAAGAACTGTTTATCATTGGTACCTTCCATTCATTAAGACATCCCAATAATTCTAATTTTGCTTCTCTGGGCCTTCTCCTTAGCGTCTTCTGCCCTGAATTCAAATTAGCTCACTTTTTCTTACAATCCTAGAAGTTATTCTTTGTGCTGTTTCTACTCCATTTCTACTGCAATTTAGTCAATAGTCACCTCCAAGGCAGATCACATTTCCTGTATGGCTGCTGGAACACGATCTAGCTGTGCCCCTTTGCCTTTGACTGTGTTCCATTGACATTCAAGGGGTTGTCCACCTTCTCACTCTTGCAGCTGTCAGTTGTGGCAAGCCAGTATTGGTGCATCTGTTTTTTGTTTCATCATATCTTCAGAGAGTGTCAGAGGCAGTGAGTTATTCATTGTGTGTCTTGACATCCTTGCAGGTGGGGCAAGTACTGTTTCAGTATTGGTCTCATCTTTTGATCCCAGCTCTTCAATAAATGCAGATGGGTTAACAGTTGATGAGTCCCACCTGTGACATGTCTAGTGGCAGTATTACCACTATGGGTGTCAGTTTACCTGTTTTCTCACTGCTGAAAGTTCATGGAAAGCCCTAAAGCAGAAAAGAAAAGAGGCACAGTTTGCAGAAGAAGGAGAACCACCCTCAACAAAACAAAACATCTCCATAGGATTCTCACTCCCTGCCAATCTGTCAAGTGACAGTAAATTGCTCCTCCCATTCCTTACCACAAGTTAATGTATGCTCTGTAACAGTGCAGAAGTGGTTTTACCGCTCTCAGCTACTCCGAGTGCCTTACATGCACCTTCTCACTTCTTGCACTCCCAGGCTTGCTGTGCTCCATTAGTGCACATCTCTGTCGCTTAGAGGCTGACAGCCACTTCAACTCAGCTCTACAGACTGCACTCCACAGAGGCCCCCAGAAGTCCATTGTACAGACAGGTCTCTATTGTCCCTCTCCTCTTCACTCACTTGTCCTCTTTTAATATTGCTATCTGGTGGTGACTCTGAGCCACCGCCCTAGTCGCCGCAATTCCCCACGGGTCTTCTTTGGTAAGAGGCCTTCCATGTTGTGCGACCACGATCTATACTCCTCAGTGGCAACTTGTGGAGAATAATGGCTTGTTGATTTTGTTTCCCCACTAAGGACTGCCCCTGCCACCATGCTCATAGCACACATGTAAGGCAAGGCTATTTTCAGGATACAGATGCAGGTGTCGCTTGATTGCAGCCCTCAGCTTTATCTTCTGAATCATACTGCACAGCAGGAAAGCTGACATGCCAAGAGGGTCAACACCCACAAAACAGATCTTAAAGTCTGGTGCCATATGGTCTCTTCCTCTATTATTACCCACTGGAGCTGATGTGGGCTGCAGTGTGTGTAGGATTCCAACAGATTGTAGGGTTGAGCAATCAAAGCTTAGGCTCCACAAATATTGTCTACTGTGTTGTTGGCCATCCTTCTACACATTGGCTAGATTGTATCATCTTCACATTTGAGCTTTTGCATTTGTGCATTTGTGTTCAATGCCCTGACGCTCTGCAGCTTCTTGTAATTGTTATTCTCCTAACCTTCTTCATTTTATACATGACACAGCATGTAAAGACATGGCTTGTGACAAGCCTTGACATAACATCAAGTGGTATAGTAAGAAAAATATTTTGAAAGAAGCTCTCACCCACATTTTTCTGACACGCTTCCTCATCAGGTATTTCTCTTATCTATTACATAAAGCTCTGGATATTGCATTCAGAAATCAGAATTGTTGCTAGACTAGAAAGATGAATTAAAATGGTCTGGATCATCAACCAAATTAATTTTCATGCCTGGTTACTCTGACAAGATTAAAAATACATTGTCTGATGACGATAGGGTTGTATATTGATCTTCCCTACAGAAATATAATTCAATCATCATGTATTTAGCCACTTTTAACTGCCCAAATGGGTCAACAGCCTTCTTCAGGACTGTGAGATCTCCAAAAACCGTTACACCCCTAGATTATGTTATACTTGTAGAGAAACATTAAGACAAACTGAAACCATGCAGCTCTTTTTTGTCACAGGAAATTTCTGTAGGCAAACAAAACAGTTAAGATAGCATTAGATGTATCATACATTGTTTGGAAAAGAACTCCTCTCATATAGAAAAAAATTGAGTGTGGCAGCAAGTTTGCAAGTGCTCAAAATTGGCAGAGCAAACATTCATCCTAATACACAAAGACTTCAAGCACGGACCTAAGGACTAATAATACCTGTGTCTCCTAAGTGCACAGTCAGTAACTTGACAAACCTAAACTCCAAATCTTACCTCTTGATGAGAAACCATGAGCCAGATTTAAGGAAAACTTGGCAGCGTTGCACACCATCATTTTCACAATGCAGGGATGCGCCGTATTAAAAAGACTATAGGGCACACCTGTGTTGCCCCCCTGCGCCGGCGCTGAATTTGTTGCCATACCCCAACGCAGCAACCCTTGCACCATTATGCAAGGGTGGCTGCGTTGAGGGGGAGATTGTTTTTATGCAGGAAGGAACACCCCTGGGGTGACGTTAGATTTTGATGCATCAAAATACAATAGGTGTTGCTGAAGCACACCCACAGCAACACCCATTGCATGCTCCTTCCACGAAAGGTGCTGCGTGTGAAGGGGCTGTATTTACAAGGTGGCGTTAAGCCACAAAAAGTGCATAGCGCCACCAGTGCGTCACTAAAAGTGATGCCATATTTTCACAAGTCATTAAGTAATGGATTAACACTTGGGTTTAGATGCACAACTCAAAGAAGGTGAATTTGGTCCTGATCGCCACAGTACAGATTTTCGGGCCCATGAAGCAGATGGAGCTGCTTTGCACGTATCCTTAAAAGACAGCCCTTTATATCTCCTCAGAGAAATACATTGGGCACAATGGAGATTTCAAAGAGATGATGCAAGAAGATGCATTGCCTGAAACCTTGCTTGGATCTTGGGAGGGGGGGGCCTGCCTCCCTTCTGAAGAAAGACAGTCGCAGGTGACTGAGGCACAAAGCAGAGGAGCGGAAACCCCCTGCAGCTCAGCTTCTGAGATCCTGGGCTGTGTGCTCTGTCTGCCACAACTAGTTTTATTTGAAGGGCATCAAAACAGGGAAAACGGTTGTCTGTTAGAATATATCTAGCAAAAATATTGTTTGACCGAATTGTTGTGTCCTAAGTATAGTAAAAATATTTTCTGACTGGGTGTAGATTTTCTATGGTTAGCTCCAGTCAGACAATATATTTGTATACCACTTTATTGGCATGATATTACTGTCATACAATATATATTTTACGATATTCTGGTACCATACCACAAAGGTGTAAAAGGAAAAGATAGGGGCCAGTAAATACTTACATTTCCCGGAGATAAAATACTCTTTATCGAAAAGTTTAAAGCATTTTGGAGACAAACACACTAGATATGTTGCAGAAAAATACAGTAATCTTTTAAGGCAATGTCAGAAAACAGAACTTGCTCATGTGAAGCACAATCATTTAAAGAGCAGGTGTCTGTCAGTATTAGCTGTCCCATGGCATCCTTTAAGTGGGACCGGGTTGCCCCCAAGAGAGTAGACGCAGTCTCTGACTGCACCTAAACACTTGGGTAACCTACCCCCCATTGGCCAGGTTCAAGGTTAACCCCTCGCAGTCGTACAAGAAACCACTCAACTAATGGCCTATCCTATGCCCCCATTCCCTGAACACAACAATGGAGGCACTGTTGGGAAATAAAAGGCAACAGTTTATTACAACTTATACATGTAGGAAATTCACACATGCTTGACGGTCATTCATATGACCCATGCAAAAGATCCCTTCATATGTTATGGCCTTCGGGGCTCAGGGTGCACCAGTGACTAGGCTTCTCTTGCTGCCAAGTCTTTGTGGGCATCCTCTGACCTTGCCCAGGCCGCAAGTGCCGTGCCCATCCGCTGCTGCCTCTTTTACCAATTATTGCTTGTCTCCCTGCACCCCTGCCGTCAGGTATCCCAAGGGCGCTATGGGGTTGCTCCTTCTTTAAGTACTGTGTTTCAGGGCTGATTGGCCCTTCTGCCACGCTGCTCATGGTTCCATGACTGTAGGCAGCTCCCCCTTTCTTCTTCACAAGAAACCCAGGTGTTCTAATTCCCCAACTACGTTAAGCAGAAGTATGTCAATACCTACTCCTGACAGATGCACTCCATCCGCTGCTGGATACCTTGGTGACTTTAGATTAATGAGACCATGCCTGACAAAACCCCATGAGTTTGCCCTGCATAGTTTGGACATGGAAATATTTAGCTTCCTCCTGGACCACTCAACTGCCTCCGGATTCTGCGCTCAGGCCATACCTCCATGGCTATGACCTCTGACCATATTATCTCTGCTGGGCGCACGAGCCTTGCTATTGTTGCAAGTCCTGCTGTCATGGCACCAAACAGCTCCCTCTTACCTAAGTCAGCAAGGTCATTCCCACCCAGATGTATGAAAGCGTCAGGGGGGTTTGTTTGTCGAGTGCGCTTTGAATTGTTGGCAGCAGCTGTTTCCACCTCATGCCTGGTCGACCTAGCCAAAGCACTCTTGTGTCACGCAACCATAGTCCCCGTTATGCATTCCGAGCTTCTGCCCATTGCTGCTCGGGATACAAATGAGTGGCCCAGTATCCAAACCATGTGGCGTCCGTCACCATGGCCTGTCAACAGAGAAATTACATTTAGGAGCTCGAAGGCCTTACATAAACCTTGAAATCCCTAGCCTCCCAACGCCCAATGCGCTTTTTGCATTGTTCGTCTAGCCCTTGGGCCACTGCTGTAGTTGCAGCACCTATCCTAAATAAATGGGAACCAAAGCTATTGGGGTTGAGGCCCACTTTCTTCAGTGTCATTCTCATGACTGCACTAAATTGAAACCGGCTTAGGTATGAACCATCTTTGTGCCTTAATAAAAGTTTGTCTGGCGGGGCACCCCACCTATATATGTGCACAACACAAAATCAGCAGACATCACTATTCTCAAAGCAGTTCAGCTGTGACCTTTTCCCCTTGGTGAACTGATCAGTTTTCAACTTCTTGAGGTGGACCACCACCCAGTCTTTGTCCAAATGTGATATTCTGCCCAGCAGGCATGTTGTCCCTGATTTTGCCTTTGACAGAGCTACTAGTGTGCCCACTCTATATGCTCCAAAAAAACTAAAGGCTGCTCTAAACAACAGCCTTTCCTGTTTCAAGCAAACCTCAGTAAGCATTGCCAACAGTTGTTTTAGAATACTAAATTTGTGTATTCCTCCACATCTTTCTGATCTCATTCAATGACAGGCCATGTTTGCATCCTTTCCCTAAACCCTTCATCGTACTGCAGCCATGCCTCAACCTGTACTTCGGTTGAGCTGCATGCACTCTCTGCTCATGCAAAAACAGTGCTGCCACACTCTGCGGCAATCTCTCCACAAAGACACTGGCCAGGATCCTAAAGGCCCTGAGCCAATTCTTAATTGTTTTCTCAACTCTAGGCTTATGTCTGTCCCTTTTCTCTTCCTCTTTCGTATCCTGAGTTGTCAGATCCAATCCTGCCTTGCATAACTCGAGTAGTGAAAAGATATCGATAAACTCCTTTTACCATATCCTTTCCTTCACTGCTAACGGGATGAGGCTGGCTAAGCCTGTCTCTCTTGCTATTATTCGTGGATCCCCAGGGGAAGTCCAAATATATGCACTTGCTGATTTACTTTGCTCTATTGCTTGAATGGCCCTTTAGACCATAGATTAGTGGGGTCTTTTGGCTGTCCCTGTTTCTGCTTCTTTGCCACTCTCCTGATTCTTTTCCACCTCCCCTTCAGCCCTCGTGGCTTTGCAGCAGGAGCCAGTGCCTTCCTCATGACTGTTACCTGTTCTTGAGCTGCTCCCTTTATCTTTTTGTGTTGAAGGCGGCACAACCCCACCACCTCCTGTGGGCCCTTGTGTGTTGCCTCACCCTTGCGGCATGCCTTGCCAAAGGAAAGGAGGGAACCCCATTAAAAAGCTACCCCGTGAACCAGGCCAAGTCCACCAATTAGCAGCCCCCTGGGCCTGACTTGTTTGTGCTGGACCAAGCCAAGGGGACCACTGCCCAAGCACCAGCCTGCTGGGATGACAGTTGGTTCTGTGCCTCACTGTCTGTTTGTGGACCTTGCTGTATTGTATTTACTACCCCCACCGGTGTCCCCAGATTTGTCATAGCTCCTTTAGCCCCCGTGCTTTCTTGACTACCCTTATGCACTGTGCAAGTGGCTAACCATGTCCGTTTAGCTGTCCTTCTTGTTCTGTTGCTGCCATCCAGCAGGCTATAGGCGCCACAATCGTTTTGTCCTCCTCACCGGAGCTGCCTTCTTCCTTGATGCTGCTCTCTAGAGTTGCCACCGTGTGGGGGTTCTGCAACCCACTCATTGTTGATGCCATGCTCTGGTTTGCATTGCCAAGCCCCCCCATTGCCGCTCTTTGTTTTTGGTAGAGGCCACCATTTTGGCTCCAACGCCCTTTTAGCTGGGCTGAGGGGGGACCTGTTGCTCACTTGAAGTGGTTTTCTCAAAGGTTGCTTGGACTTCCTGGGGCACTGGTCCAGCTCATCTGGCTCTGCGACTCTTGCATCAACCCAAGCTTTTCCTTTTTTAGCTACCACCCGTCTCGCTGCCACCAACGTTGCCTGCAGACCTTCATGTAGCTCAAGCACCGAGGTCACCCGTTTCTTGCTTGGCGCTCTATTTGAGGTGCTGTCTCACCTTCATAATCGGCCAGCTTGGCCAGGTGCTTCCTCTCGCGCTTCACCATAATCACGGCTCCTGATCCCTGCCTCAAAGCGCTCAGTCAAAGAAACTTGAAAACACCACCTTCTACAGCAAGCTCTTCCTGTTTGCATCTGGACCAATATTCACCAATATGAGAGTTGCTCTCTTTACTTTAATTCAGCTGCTCAATCCTTTATGCCCCCAAATGTCCTTCTTAAATGCATGTGGTACTTCTGCCCATCTTGCGCGTATATCAAACTTGTCCCCTTTAAGCACTATTCTATTCTGGCCTGCTAAGACTTTGCACCTGAAGCGGTGCTCGAAAAACTCACTGCAGACCCAACCACTGAGGTGTCCCCGTACTCTATTCTGTTTCGGGTTCCTAACCGCCACTCAATGAAGCTGCCTCCTCCACGCCCTGCTCAGCCATTGGGTCTGTGCCACAGGGCCTTCCCATGCCACAAAGTTCACCAAGTTCAAAAGAAGACACCAATTGTCCTGACAGAGTGCCTCCGACTGTGGTGCTCCTCTGTCCTTTAAGACCTGCTGCTCCCCAGCCGCACACGCCGCTCCTACTGCTGCGTGACTCATAATCTCCAGCACACTGCTGTCTCGGACCGGTGACCTGTTCAGATGTCCTACGATCTTTAAGAGGACCTTCCAAAGCCTTTTCATGAGGTGTCGTCCAGCAGACATCACGCGGGCAAACTTCCCTCTTCTTTATGGTGGCAATCTCCTTCCTTCTTCTTCACATCTGCGATTTTCTTGTTGTCTCGCTCCTTCTTGCAGTGCTATTGTGGGCCATTCGTCCCCTTTTCCCTTTGGGCTTGGCCAACGACCTTTGTTCTGATTGGCTAATTCAGATTCCGCTACCAATCCTGACTAAGCCGTTCATGGGTTTTCAGGTCTCCTACCAACTCGTTCCCGCTGCCAGGTGGTGTTTGCCACGGGCCTCTCTTAGGTCCGGCTTCACCTCCCGGCCTGTGATCTTTCCTGGCACACACCTGGCTACTCAGCCGTGCAAGTTCTTGGTTTTTGCCCTATGTAGTTGATGGGCAGGACATTGCCACCCTAAGAAAGTCAAAAAGCCCCTCCTTGCTGTTAAGACAGTTAGGCGTGGGATATGGTAGGACTTTGTAAAATGTACTCTAATCTCTGGTAGATTACAGTCGCGCATTTCTAATTAGACATTTTTTTGCTGACACAAATTCAGGACCCAGGATCTCACCTGTAGAAACCAGTAATCTGAATTGTAATCTTGCACTTTTCCACTTGGTAGAATTGTGTGGTCTTGGGCAAATCACTTTGGTGGTCATTACAACCCTGGCGGTCGGTGTTAAAGCGGCGGTAAGAGCGGCAACAGGCAGGCGGTAAAAAAATTGCGATTACGACCGTGGCGGAAACCGCCAACAAAGACAGCCACTTTAACACTCCGACCACCACGGCGGTACAAACAAACAGCTTGGCGGTCACCGCCAACAGACAGGCGGAGGACAATGTACTGCCCACTGTATCACAACCTACCAATCCGCCACCTATTCCGGGGTGGATTCACTGCAGACAAAAACACGGCGGAAACAGGACTACGAAGGGAAAACGCTCACCTCTACACACCCCACGAGGAATCCGGATGCCATGGAACCCGAGCTCCAGATCCTGCCAGCCCTCATCTTCTTGCTCCTCTACCAGGAGCACGAACGCCGGCGGCGAAGACAACGGTGAGTACTGCACCTACGACACAGGGGAGGGAAAAAACAGGGACACACATACGCAACACCCCCAAACCCCACCATTACCCACTACAACACACACACTAATACAGCATGATACATTACAGTTACACCTCCCCCAAACCTCCCGGAAGAATGCAAAGACAAAAGCAAATGAGTGTAACCATTGTAATCTATTAAAATCCAGGACGCAAAAATATATATACACTATAAACAAATATATACACCAAGAATTGTAGTCCAGGTAGTGCTCCATTGAAGTCGGTGGAACACTGGGCCACACGGCATGGGCAAGGCCCACAATCAATCCCCAAACATGACGGAGGGAACACTGTAGGGGCATCAGATAGAAATAAAACAGGCACCTCAGGGGGAAGGGAAAGGGGGGGTACCTCAGCCGGTTGAGTACACAACACCAAATCCACGAGGGGGCCACATGCCCACTGTTCAATCCTGGGGAGTGCAAAGCCACAGTCTCTCAAGTCTCTACAGTGGGTGGGTTGCCCACTGCTTAATCCTGGGGAGTGCAAAGCCACATTCTCTCAAGTCTCTACAGTGGGTGGGTTGCCCACTGTTCCATCCTGGGGAGTGCAAAGCCACAGTATCTCAAGTCTCTCCAGTGGGTGGGTTGCCCACTGCATTATCCTGGGGAGTGCAAAGCCACAGTCTCTCAAGTCTCTCCAGTGGGTGGGTTTCCCACTGCTTAATCTTGGGAGTGCAAAGCCACAGTCTCTCAAGTCTCTCCAGTGGGTGGGTTGCCCACTGCATTATCCTAGGGAGTGCAAAGCCACAGTCTCTCAAGTCTCTCCAGTGGGTGGGTTGCCCACTGCTTTATCCTGGGGAGTGCAAAGCCACAGTCTCTCAAGTCTCTCCAGTGGGTGGGTTGCCCACTACATTATCCTGGGGAGTGCAAAGCCACAGTCTCTCAAGTCTCTCCAGTGGGTGGGTTGCCCACTGCTTCATCCTGAGGAGTGCAAAGCCACAGTCTCTCAAGTCTCTCCAGTGGGTGGGTTGCCCACTGCATTATCCTGGGGAGTGCAAAGCCACAGTCTCTCAAGTCTCTCCAGTGGGTGGGTTGCCCACTGCATTATCCTGGGGAGTGCAAAGCCACAGTCTCTCAAGTCTCTCCAGTGGGTGGGTTGCCTGCTGCTTCATCCTGGGGAGTGCAAAGCCACGTTCTCGCAGGTGGATGCCTTTCTCCACTGGTTCTAGAGGGGGCCTTGTGCCCAGAGTGCTTCATCCTGCCAAGGACAGAGGTAGTGGATGTATCTCTCTACTGGTTCTGGAGGGGGCCTTGTGCCCAGAGTGCTTCATCCTGCCAAGGACAGAGGTAGTGGATGTATCTCTCCACTGGTTCTGGAGGGGGCCTTGTGCCCAGAGTGCTTCTTCCTGCCAAGGACAGGAGTAGTGGATGGATCTCTCCACTGATTCTGGAGGGGGCCTTGTGCCCAGAGTGCTTCATCCTGCCAAGGACAGAGGTAGTAGATGGATTCTCCAATGGTTCTGGAGGGGGCCTTGTGCTCAGAGTGCTTCATCCTGCTCGTGACGGACTCAGTAGCGTCAGTGCTCTTGGCGCTCATGGGCCAGCGGTGCTTGTTGCGGCGGTGTCCTTGGCAGCGGTGCTTGTTGCGGTGGTGTCCTGCTCAGCGGTGCTTTTGGCGGCGGTGTCCTGTTCAGTGGTGCTTGTGGCCGCGGTGTCCTGTTCAGCGGTGTTTTTGGCGGCGGTGTCCTGTTCAGCAGTGCTTGTGGCGGCGGGGTCCTTAGCAGTGACTCAGCTGCTGGCGATCCTGTCTGGCCCAGCGGGGCTGGTGCTGGTGGTCCTGCCTGGCCCAGCGGGGCCGGTGCTGGCAGTCCTGTCTGGCCCAGCGGGGCTGGTGCTGGCGGTCCTTCATGGCCCAATGGGGCTAGTGCTGGCGGTCCTGGCTGGCCCAGCGGGGCTGGTGCTGGTGTTCCTGTCTGGCCCAGCAGGGCTGGTGCTGGCAGTCCTGTCCTGGGCAGGTGGGCTGGTGCTGGCGGAGGCCTCCTGGGCAGCAGGGCTGGTGCTGGCGGTGGCCTCCTGGGCAGCAGGGCTGGTGCTGACGGTGGCCTCCTGTGCAGCGGGGATGATGGCGGTGGCCTCCTGGGTGGCGGGTGAGGCCAGCGGGGATGAAGGCGGTGGCCTCCTGGGCAGCGGGGCTGGTGCTGGCGGTGGCCTCCTGGGCAGCGGGGCTGGTGCTGGAGGTGGCCTCCTGGGCAGCTGGGCGGGTGGCAGTGGCCTCCTGGGCAGCGGGGATGATGGCGGTCTTCTCCGCCGTGCTGCTCTTCCCAGACTTGCTGACTTTCTTGTGGCCCTTCCCCACCTTGGAAGGTGTTGCAGCTGACTCCACACTCCCACCTGTACCCCTGGGAGTGGCTTTGGTGGCTGGAGTCTTCCCCCTCTCCCGCCGGCCACTGGCCAACTTTTGATGCTTGACAGGTGGGGGACTGTCAGTGCTGTGGCTCCTTGCCACACTGGCTGCCCTGATGGCCGGTGCTCTCCAGGCACCACTGGTCCCGGAGATGTTGTGTTTGAGGTGCTAGGTTGGGACCTGGAGAGTCGGGCCCTAGGAGACTGACAGGGTGGGGGAGGTGATGGAAAGAGGTCAAGGTTGGACATGAACATTTTCTTGGGAACACTGGGACGGGTAGCTGGAGGGGGTTTGGGAGCAGAGGAAGAGGTTGTGGTTGTAGGAGGTGTTCGTTTGGTGACTCTGGGTGAAGGTGCATGCGTTGGAGGCTGTCGTGAGGTGGATGGCTGTTGGGTGGGTGTGTGCCTGCATTTATGTATCTTCGGATGTGGCGTCACAGACACACTGGGAGAGGACACAGGGGACGTGTGAATGGCAGTGGGGTGTGGTGGTGTGTGTGCTGGTGATGGAAGTAGTGGCTGTAGATGTAGTGCATGCAGGTGTGAGTGTAGACGAGACTGGGAGGGAGGAGGGAGACGAGGAGGAGGGGGACACAGTGGAGGTAGTGGATGTTGGTGTGTCTGCATGTGTGTGATGCTTGCGTGAGTGCCTGTGGGATGTGTGGTGCTTATGTTTGGCAGAGCTTCCCTTGACGTGTGTGCATGCTGGTCTGAAGGTGTGCTTAGGATAGGGTGAGGTAGAGGGGATTGGGTCTGGGTGGAGGAAGTTGGAGGGGGTAGGCTAGACACAGGGACAATGGCTGCCATCAGTGCTGAGGCCAGAGATTGCAGGGTTCGATGAAGGGCAGCCTGACCAGAATTAATGCCCTCCAGGAATGCATTGGTTTGTTGCAATTGCCTTTCTACACCCTGGATGGCATTCAAAATGGTAGACTGCCCAACAGTGAGGGACCTGAGGAGGTCAATGGCCTCCTCACTGAGGGCAGCAGGCGTGACTGGGGCAGGGGCTGAGGTGCCTGGGGCGAAGGTGATGCCCACCCTCCTGGGTGAGCGGGCACGGGGCAAAGGCTGAGGGGCTGCTGGGAGGGCGGTGCTGGTAGGGGGGTTGGCGGCTGTACCTGTAGATGCGGGGGGCACAGATGTTGCCGCCCCCACAAGGGAGTTCCCATCAGAGGACGAGTCTGTATCACTGGTGTCAGCTCCTGTCCCAGCTGTGGAGCTCCCCTCGCCCTCCGTCCCACTGGTGAACTCCAAGTCTGTTGTCTCGCCCTCCAGGGCCATGTGGGATGCAGCTCCCTCCTGCTCCGGTGCTACTGCTCCTCCGCCTGATGATGTTAATGCACACAAGAACAGGGAGCCCACAAAAAGGGGGGGGACGACAGAAGAAAGACATGTTGAGTGCATGCATTACCGCTACCGTTCGTAGACACGACAGACACAGAAGCCCCCTGCACTAAGCCGCGCACTTGGGCTCCACTGTTCAATCCCTGGGACATGGCCTACAAGGCTATAGCCGACATCTGCACACATGGATGACACAGGAGCCTGACTAGGTGTAGTTGGCACTGTATATAGGGGGGGTGGGGTGCCACAGGGTCTGCCAGAACAAGGGGACCTAACTATCACACTCGCCCTGGCCTAGGGAAACCCACAGCCCACCTCCCCCACCCAGACACCTTCACTGCGCTCTAAATCAGCAGAATGAGAGTGTACTCACCCCCTTGTGGCTGCTGTGATGCCCTTAAGCGCCCATCCAACTCCGGGTACGCCACCGCCAGGATCCTGAACATCGGGGGATCATGGTGCGACGGGCACCCCTCCCATGTTGGGAGGCCCTCCCCAGCTGGGCCTCCGCCATCTTCTTGCTCCAGCGGCAAATGTCCTCCCATCTCTTACGGCAGTGGGTGCTCCGTCTGTGGTAGACCCCGAGGGTCCGGACGTCCTTGGCGATGGCACGCCAAATATCCTTTTTCTGGTGGGCGCTGACCTACATGAATTGTACAGGGGGAAAAGAAAAGTTATTACCAACTGCACTGTCACAGTCATTGGCCCCCATCCCTACCCTTGCCATGTGGCACATGCACTCACCGTCGTTTCATGCACGCCTCAATCTCCCCCCCCCATCTTTCATCCACCCCACTCCACACAGGCATAGCCCATACAGCATGCTCCCAGTGTACTTACCTGTTTGTCTGGAGGACCGTAGAGTAGCGTGTACTGGGGGAGGACCCCATCCACGGGTTTCTCCAACTCTTCTGATGTGAAGGCAGGGGCCCTTTCCCCAGACGCACGAGCCATTGTCTCTTCCAGACCGAGGTCACAGCAGCACTTGCAGTGTAGGTCCTCTCCTGTCGGAGATCAGGTATCGAGTGATTGAATAGATAGAAAATGGCTGTCACGTCCGCAGCGGTGTGTACTGTCACCGCCGGCGTACATCGTCATTGGCTCCTGGGACCCATAGGGTCCGATGTTAACCAATGCAGAATTGCACCGCGGTCTTCGACCACCTACCGCTACGGTGTACAACGCCAGCGCAGTTACCTCACATCCCATTGTCCCACTTTACAGGTCACGCAGACGACATTTCAGGGGCCCACATGGCTTAATTTTTAACTGCATCACACATACCTAGGCCTTGCCTCAACACTCATACAGGCCAAATTTCGGATTATGATTCGTGTTCTGTGTAAGCTGTGGGTATGTACCTCTGAGTTGGTTGACTCTGTGCTCGCTGTTGTTCTTCATAGGCACCGTCCGCTGGGACATGTGAGGAGATGGCGCCATCCTCCGGTGTACAGACCGCTGGTGGACCTGTCGACAATGGAGGAAAGACATGTGATCATTACCTACAGGCTTGATCGGGCCACAATCCTGGAACTGTGTTCCCAGCTGGAGCCAGACCTGATGTCAGCCATCCGCCATCCCACAGGAATCCCCCCTCAAGTGCAGGTGCTGTCAGTACTCCATTTCCTTGCAAGTGGGTCATTTCAAACAACAGTGGCCATAGCATCAGGGATGTCCCAGCCTATGTTTTCCAACGTGTTGTCCAGAGTGTTGTCTGCCCTGCTGAAACACATGCGGAGCTACATCGTTTTCCCTCAGGTGGAGGATTTGCCTGCAGTGAAAGGTGACTTCTATGCCCTGAGACATATCCCCAACATCATAGGTGCCATTTATGGGACACATGTGGCTTTGGTACCCCCCGCAGGAGTGAACAGGTGTACAGAAACCGGAAGAGTTATCATTCCATGAATGTGCAGATGGTGTGTTTGGCAGATCAGTACATCTCCCATGTTAATGCCAAATTCCCTGGCTCAATGCATGACGCTTTCATCCTGCGGAATAGCAGCATCCCTTATGTGATGGGGCAACTCCAGAGGCACTGTGTGTGGCTATTAGGTGAGCACCTGGAAGCAAGTCAGTGGGAATGGTTGTCTGGGTCTGGGGATATCCCTACAGGTTAGTGTGTGTCTAACAGTTGTCCCTCGCCATTTGCAGGTGACTCTGGTTACCCCAACCTGTCATGGCTACTGACCCCAGTGAGGAATCCCAGGACAAGAGCAGAGAAATGCTACAATGAGGCCCATGGGCGAACTCGACGGATTATAGAGCGGACCTTTGGCCTCCTGAAGGCCAGGTTCAGGTGCCTCCATATGACAGGTGGATCCCTATTCTACTCACCAAAGAAGGTGTGCCAGATCATCGTGGCCTGCTGTATGCTTCACAACTTAGCTTTGCGACGACAGGTGCCTTTCTGCAGGAGGATGGTCCAGATGGCGGTGTTGTTGAAGCTGTGGACCCTGTGGACAGTGAAGATGAGGAAGCAGAAGAAGAGGACATCGACAACAGGAACTCGGTGATCCTGCAATATTTCCAGTGAGACACAGGTAAGAATACAAACCTGCTTACTACGTGTACTTTAACACTACTACCTCTCAACTGTCTGTCATTTTCACCCAGTGTATGGTCACTGAGTTGTCACTTTCCCTTACGATTTCACAGATGTGGGTCCCACTGTGAGACATCTGCTTTGTTTCCTCATGGACTAGAGCTGTGTGACATAGGTATGTTGACATTACCTTTGAAAGAGCATTTTGACACTGTAATTGCTAATACACTATTTCGAAATCACAGACTGACTCCAGATTGTTTTGTGCTTCAAGGGTGTTTATTTAAGTGCTCAATATTGGAGGGGGTTGTAAAATGGTGAGGGGTGATGGTGGGGGAATGTCCATGGCAGAGTCCAGTCTATTAGTCTCACAGGTGCATTGCCCAAATGGGCATAAGAAGTGGAGCTGGGGTAGTTTGAGGATGGACAGGGTGACAAAGTGGGACAGAAGGATGACATTCAGGGTGGTCTCATTTCTTGGCGGGGGTCTTGGCATCGTTCTCTGTCTTTGTCCTGGATCTCAGGGACCATTTGTGAGGTGGATCACCCTCTGCAGGGGGTGGGGTGCTGGTGTGGTGGTCCTGTGGCGGTGCCTCCTGTCCACTAGCGCCGGCGGAGGTGGTGGGCAGTTCATCGTCCAGGCTAGTGTCAGGGGCCCCTTGTTATGCCACAGTGTCCCTCCTGGTGTTGAGGACTTCTTTCAGCACCCCTGCGATGGTTCCCAGGGTGGAATTGATGTATCTGAGTTCCTCCCTGAAGCCCAAATACTGTTCCTCCTGCAGGCGCTGGGTCTCCTGAAACTTGGCCAGTACCGTTGCCATCGTCTCCTGGGAATGGTGGTAGGCTCCCATGATGTTGGAGAGGGCCTTGTGGAGAGTGGGTTCCCTTGGCCTGTCCTCCCCTGTCGCACAGCAGCCCTCTCACTTCCCCTGTGTTCCTGGGCCTCTGTCCCCTGGACCGTGTGCCCACTGCCACTGCCCCCAGGTCCCTGTTGTTGTTGGGGGTGGTGGGTTAGCCTGGGTTCCCTGTAGTGGTGGACACACTGCTGATTGACGTGTCCTGGGGACAGAGGTATGGGCCCGCTGGGTGGGTGCTGTGCTGGTGTTTCCAGAGGGGGGAAGCTCTGTGGTGGCCTGTGACTGTGTCAGGGGAACCTACTGTCCAGAGGTCCCCGATGGGCCGGGCTGGTCATCTAGATCCAGTTGGACAGAGCTGCTGTCATTACTGTGGGCCTCTTCTGTTGGTGGTGTGGACATGTGTGGACCCTCCTGTCTGGTGACATTGGGTAGGGGTCCTGCAGGGGTATAAAAGGATGTTTATTACATCTGTGTGTGGCATGGTGTGCAATGGGTGGGTGACTGTGTGCCCCAGTGCTTGCATTCCTGTGTGGGTCCTTGTGTGATGGTGGTTTAGGGGTGTGTATGGGTATGTGCAGTGGCCATGCTTTGGTGATGGGTGTCCATGCTTTGTTGTTGCATGCCGGGCTTGGTGTTAGGATGTGTGGTTTATGATAGTGGGACATTTGTGAGGAGTTGGAGTGATGGGGTGGGGGTGAGGGTGGGGGTATGTGAGAGCATGCAAGTAGGGTGGGGGATGTAATAGTTAAGATTTGACTTACCAGAGTCCATTCCTCCATTTACTCCTCCGAGGCCCTCAGGATGCAGAATCGCCAGGACACGCTCCTCCCATGCTGTTAGTTGTGGGGGAGGAGGTGGGGGTCCGCCGCCAGTCCGCTGAACCGCAAGGTGGTGTCTTAAGACCACGGAATGCACCTTCCCACGTAGGTCGTTCCACCTCTTCCTGATGTCATCCCTATTTCTTGGGTGCTGTCCCACTGCGTTGACCCTGTCCACTATTCTTCGCCATAGCTCCATCTTCCTAGCTATGGAGGTGTGCTGCACCTGTGATCCGAATAGCTGTGGCTCTACCCGGACGATTTCCTCCACCATGACCCTGAACTCCTCCTCAGAGAACCTGGGGTGTCTTTGCCATGCCATGGGGTGGTGTGGGTGATGTGTGGGGTGGTGTGTGTAGTGATAAGTGGGGTGATATGTAGTGGTGTGTTCTGTGAGGTGCGTGGAAGTTATGTGGGTGATGGTATTGTGTGCCTGTGGATGCTTGGTAGTTGTTTGTAGTGTCTCTCTCGGGCCTTCTCTCAGTAATTTTGTCGTAGGGTTTGTGGGTGATGTGGGTGTGTGTTTTATCTTGTAATGGGTGTGTGGGAGTGATGTGTATCAGGTGTGTGTATTTCGAATTGTCCAATGTGGTAGTGTTTTGTAAATGTGTGTGTATTTTGAGCGCAGCGGTGTGTACCGCCAATGGAATACCGCGGTTGAAAGACCACTGCGTGGATTCGTGTGTCGTGATAGTATGGGCGTATTTCTGCTGCCGTGGCGGTGGAGGTTTTGTTTTCAATAAATCAAAAAAGATTACACACGGTTCCAAACAATAAAGAAGGTTTCTTTCAAAGGGGTGGTTCAATCAGTAAATGGAAACCAACATTTTTTTGAAGCAAGAGCCCTCACTCACCTTCCGGTGACATGCTTCATCATAGGGCCCAGCTCCTCGTCAGGCCGGTGCTGCAATGCCTGACGGGCCCCACAAGGGGGCTCTTTGCCGGAGATCTTTTAAGAATCGTGTATAGCCGGTCAAGAAAAATATAGTGAAGGATTGGTATATGGGAAAATATTAAAAATGACTAGAGGTAACTAATAATGATTTTTATTCTAATGCTGATACCTCTGACATGATTAAAACCAGTATGCGGGGAATTAGTGGAATGATGTCTACATCCCCCATAAAAAACAGGTAGGTATAATTGCTATGTCTCATAATAGAGAATAGTAAAAAAGAGACAGTGAACACAGGATCCCCTGTATCACTCTATATAGTTGGTCAACATGTTTCTCGCTTTTTTCTCGTCAAAAAATGATCTTATGCGATTCATCAGGACCTAAGTACATACCTAATCCTTTAAACAATAGGTAATCCCCAAAATAAAGAAATCAAAACCTAAAGGAATTTGGAAAGAAAGAAATCAAGGTTAGAACATAGCATGATTTGCAAGGACAATGTGTTCACAGTATCCTATGTTGTGAAACCGCATACGTAGGTGAGGGATCCCAAAGGTGCCATGTGACGATGGAAAGTAATATAATGATAACATTATTAAAAATGTACGAAAGCCAATTTGGCAATGAAAAAAGATCCACATTGCTTACCCTCCAAAAACTAATGGTAGGGCCTCATCGCGGTGGTACCAGGCTCTAAAAATCCACTATGATCTATGTATACACACAGAAAACACAAACATCACTATTATATATGGTAGTCAACAAATTTGTTTGTGCAACACATTGATTATGACTACAAAAGATAGAGTGAGTTATTCAATATAAAACTCCTTTTTAAAAAAAAATAATAGTACCAGACCTCTTATTATGTCAGGTAAAATACATCAAATTGAATACATCATATAAGAAAAGATCACCTTGTAGAGGTAATAACCATCTTATTGGTGACATAAGTATTCGTTTAGACAAAAATCCATGTGGTATTGCACAGGCATTTTATGAAAAAAGAAAGTTCCCTACTGAGACACACATCAAAGAAAGAAAGGAAAAAATACAGAAGTGGCACAAGACAAAACTGTCATTGGTATAATGAGGAAAGAGCTCGACAGTGCGTCATAATTATAGATATCTCGAAAAATCGATGTAGGTGGAATGCTAGTCTGAATGTCAAAAGGACTTCAATCTACACAAATTACAATATCCGCAGTCGGTATAAATTTAGGAACATGCGCCATTTTCAGCACGTTCGTAGTCACGAAGAAGGTTGTACTGAAAAGGAGTGAGCGCGTGAGTGTTCCCACGCGTCTCACTAATTTGCCAGGGAGAGACGGGAGAGCGCGCGAAATCAAAAGCGCGTCTCTCCTGATAATCCGGCGCCCAGAGGCATTCTACTCGGTGTCCGCATAAAAACGCGGGCACACACGTGTAACGTCAAAGAAACATGGCTAGAGATACTAGCCCATGTAACAACCGGACTCTAGAAATACCAGTCGAGAGTTTTAACAATAAAGAGGGCACTTACTTTTACAGAAGTCGAGCAATGCAGGACCACCTACGCCTGTTCCTGTCCCCCGGTATTCAGAAGACAACTGATACCAAGATGTTTTTTTAAAAAGGAAAAGGAAAGCTGAAACAGAGAAAGGACTACCAAAAAGGTGAATGTATTAGAAGATGGACTAAGAAATGGTGTCAGCCATTTTGAAGTGGTCTGTTCACGAAGCCATCAAGTGTAATCCCCTCTGAAAAAGTAAAATATGTAAAATCGTTACCACCAGTCCTCCAAACATAAGACACCACCATGTAGCCATTCTAAAAGACTATAAGTGTGTGAACTATTGTATAGAAAAATCAGTATTGGTAACTGTGAACACGAAAGTGTGGTTGTCAATGAATAGAACTGGTCCACTGGATATCGTCATTTAGACCTGATAAATGGGTCTTAAGTCTAAAGACCCACCGTTGTTCTTTTTCTAGGAGTTTCTTTGTACAGTCTATGTTATCTCTCATGGTTTCTAGAACAATCCACTTGATGTCATTAGGAGTGTGCTTTTTCTCAATAAAATGGTTGGTCAATTTGGTGGAGGATCTCTTACATCTAATGGTACTACGGTGTTCGTTAATTCGAATTTTCACCATTCTAGTCGTCATACCAATGTATTTTAAATTGCACGGACATGTAATCATATAAATACAACTCTTAGTACGGCAATTGGTATGGGATCTCAATTGCCAGGTCTTTTGTTCACCTATTTCCACTTCTTGGATACTGTCAGTCAGGGGACAAACATTGCAACAGCCACAAGGGTAGTGTCCTTTCACTTTAAGCCATTGGCTAGGGCCAGAATTGTCAAGGGGCCGGTTTGTCGTAGGTCTCGTATGGACAACTAAGTCCTTAATGTTAGGGGTTCTCTTAAAGGCAAATAGAGGACGTTCTAATGTAGCGCCTGCACTAGTGAGGATGGGCCAAAGCCTACGGACAATGCCTTTTATTTGATTACTAAGAGGGGTGAACGTGGTTACACAGGTTAATCTCGATTGTTGTGTACGAATATTGTCAGTCAATAATATTTCCCTAGGGATGTTACTGGCCCTTTTCTTTGACTGTCGAATATTAGGTACAGGATAGTTACGTTCACAAAGTTTCCGACATAAAGTGTTAGCTTGTGTGTGGAAATCATTTTTATCTGAACAGTTCCGTCGTATCCTCAGGAATTGCCCAAAAGGTAAATTATCTTGCAGGGCTTTTGGATGGTGACTGTTGTAAAGTAAAAGACTGTTTCGATCCGTGGGTTTATGGTATACGGACGAGTTAAGAAATCCATCTCTGAGTGTGATTTGTAGGTCAAGAAAGGATACTTCTTTGTCAGAGACGGTGGAGCTGAAGCGAAGGTGGGTATCCAAAGTGTTGACCCACTGGGTGAAAGCTATGGCACGATCCATATCGCCCTTCCAAATCACTAGGATATCATCTATATATCGGCGCCACAGTTTAATGTTGGAAAAGAAAGGTTGGTCAGGAGTCAAAATGTGGCGTTGCTCGAAGGTAAACATATATAGGCAGGCCAGGGTAGGTGCGAAAGTGCTCCCCATAGATGTACCTTGTATCTGATGGAAGAGACCTTTCTCAAATTGAAAAAAGTTCTCTTGGAGAGCCACACCTGCACATTGCATAATAAAGCTCACTGGGGTGTTATAGGTCCAAGTCTCTGTTAGGAGTATTTCCTCCACAGCGGCGAGTGTGGCCTCTTGCGGAATATTAGTGTATAGCGTCTCTACATCTAGACATATTAATGTATCTGTAGTACCTGTTTCATTGATGTCATTTAATAAAACCAATGTGTCTTTTGTGTCCTTCAAAAAGGTAGATGTTTTCTGGACAATAGGTTGCAGGAAGAAGTCACAAAATTTAGACAGGGGCTCTAAAAGAGAACCAATCCCGGACACTATGGGGCGTCCTGGGGGAGGAAGACCCTTATGGATTTTAGGGAGGCAATAAAAGTATGGAATCCTAGGATTTTTTGTATCAAGGAATTCCGCTTCTTGTTGGGTAATCCAACCGGCTGCTTCTGCTTCCATTATCATGCTGCGAATCTTGCGTTGTAAGCGCGGAGTCGGATCTGTAGAGATAGGGCGATAATAGGATGTATCGCTGAGTAATCTTAGACATTCCTGTTTATAGTAGGTTGTATCCATAACCACAATAGCACCACCTTTGTCTGCTGGTTATAGCGTGATATCAGGATTGGAAGATAGAGAGTGAATAGCTGCCCGTTCTGATTTGGAGATATTCTGGAAAACTTTTGGAGAGTCCAGACGTTGAATTTCATGGCGGACCACCGCTCCAGTCATCCGAACTAGAATTGTTCCGTGGTGTGCGGGGCCTCCGTTGTGGAGTGTCCGAGTCATCTGAAGTTTCAGAAGCACCCTCGCATTGATAGTCATCTTTAGTATAAGGATACATTTTTTCTCTGCTAAAGCGTTTAATGTCTTTCTGTAGTTTGTTGACTTTTTGGCGTGTCAGGTATTCCTTAGTCTCGTTCAGTTCCATATTTATCTCGGCTAAGCGAGACTTAAATTGTGCAAGTTGGACCGTGGTCTTCATGGCTGCTTCAGTATTGGAGATCTGGATGGTGATAGAATCCGCCAATCGTTTAGAGGTATTGATAATAAGGATCAACCAATCACAAGTGCATTTCCACGATATCTGTGACCAATCCAAACGAAATTGAAGATCTTGTAGGAAGATCCTGGGCACGTTGGTGACAATAAGACCGTTTGGAGATATATTAGCCCTGAGGTATTCAATCATAATTGTACCGTGTAGAACGGTCTTGATGAATTCTTTCTTGAGAGCCGATAATTTTGTCCAGTCTTCTTTAGTGCCGCTGGAGGGACCGCTACTATCGTCCTCAAGAATAGAGGGAGTTTTTAGAATAGCCTGCACCATACTATCATCAAAGCTGAGACCCTGTAGGTCCGACATGTTTCACCACCGGATATAGGCGGTCATTCCTACCTTGGCGGGCGGCGGTCGCCGCCTGCCTGGCGGGAACCGCCAGAAGACCGTACCGTGGTCAAAAGACCGCGGCGGTCATTCTGACTTTCCCGCTGGGCTGGCGGGCGACCGCCAAAAGGCCGCTCGCCCGCCCATCGGGAAAGCACCAGCAACGAGGAAGCCGGCTCCGAATGGAGCCGGCGGAGTTGCTGGTGTGCGACGGGTGCAGTTGCACCCGTCGCGATTTTCAGTGTCTGCCAAGCAGACACTGAAAATCAATGTGGGGCCCTGTTAGGGGGCCCCTGCAGTGCCCATGCCAGTGGCATGGGCACTGCAGGGGCCCCCAGGGGCCCCACGACACCCGTTCCGCCAGCCTAGTTCTGGCGGTGAAAACCGCCAGAACCAGGCTGGCGGGAAGGGGGTCGGAATCCCCATGGCGGCGCTGCTTGCAGCGCCGCCGTGGAGGATTCACAGGGGCAGCGGGAAGCCAGCGGGAAGCCGTCGGGAAGCCGGCGGGAAACCGCCGGCTTCCCTTTTCTGACCGCGGCTTTACCGCCGCGGTCAGAATAGCCCCAGAAGCACCGCCAGCCTGTTGGCGGTGCTTCCTCCGTCCCCTACCCTGGCGGTCTCGGACCGCCAGGCTAGGAATGACCCCCATAGTCTATCGGAGTGCAGAAAAAAGAGAAAGAGAGAACGCCCCGTAGCCAAAGGCTACACTAAATCATCAAGGAAACAACAAAAAGAGGGGCAAAAAATTGGATATTTGGAGTGCAAACTCCTGGTCCCGTGCGTAAAGTTCCCAATAATCAATCAATCAAAAAAGATTACACACGGTTCCAAACAATAAAGAAGGTTTCTTTTTTTCTTTCAAAGGTGGTGCTATTGTGGTTATGGATACAACCTACTATAAACAGGAATGTCTAAGATTACTCAGCGATACATCCTATTACCGCCCTATCTCTACCGATCCGACTCTGCGCTTACAACGCAAGATTCGCGGCATGATAATGGAAGCAGAAGCAGCCGGTTGGATTACCCAACAAGAAGCGGAATTCCTTGATACAAAATATCCTAGGATTCCATACTTTTATTGCCTCCCTAAAATCCATAAGGGTCTTCCTCCCCCAGGACGCCCCATAGTGTCCAGGATTGGTTCTCTTTTAGAGCCCCTGTCTAAATTTTGTGACTTCTTCCTGCAACCTATTGTCCAGAAAACATCTACCTTTTTGAAGGACACAAAAGACACATTGGTTTTATTAAATGACATCAATGAAACAGGTACTACAGATATAATAATATGTCTAGATGTAGAGGCTCTATACACTAATATTCCGCAAGAGGCCACACTCGCCGCTGTGGAGGAAATACTCCTAACAGAGACTTGGACCTATAACACCCCAGTGAGCTTTATTATGCAATGTGCAGGTGTGGCTCTCCAAGAGAACTTTTTTCAATTTGAGAAAAGTCTCTTCCATCAGATACAAGGTACATCTATGGGGAGCACTTTCGCACCTAGCCTGGCCTGCCTATATATGTTTACCTTCGAGCAACGCCACATTTTGACTCCTGACCAACCTTTCTTTTCCAACATTAAACTGTGGCGCCGATATATAGATGATATCCTAGTGATTTGGAAGGGCGATATGGATCGGGCCATAGCTTTCACCCAGTGGGTCAACACTTTGGATACCCACCTTCGCTTCAGCTCCACCGTCTCTGACAAAGGAGTATCCTTTCTTGACCTACAAATCACACTCAGAGATGGATTTCTTAACTTGTCCGTATACCATAAACCCACGGATCGAAACAGTCTTTTACTTTACAACAGTCACCATCCAAAAGCCCTGCGAGATAATTTACCTTTTGGGCAATTCCTGAGGATACGACGGAACTGTTCAGATAAAAATGATTTCCACACACAAGCTAACACTTTATGTCGGAAACTTTGTGAACGTAACTATCCTGTACCTAATATTCGACAGGCAAAGAAAAGGGCCAGTAACATCCCTAGGGAAATATTATTGACTGACAATATTCGTACACAACAATCGAGATTAACCTGTGTAACCACGTTCACCCCTCTTAGTAATAAAATAAAAGGCATTGTCCGTAGGCTTTGGCCCATCCTCACTAGTGCAGGCGCTACATTAGAACGTCCTCTATTTGCCTTTAAGAGAACCCCTAATATTAAGGACTTAGTTGTCCATACGAGACCTACTACAAACCGGCCCCTTGACAATTCTGGCCCTAGCCAATGGCTTAAAGTGAAAGGACACTCCCCTTGTGGCTGTTGCAATGTTTGTCCCCTGACTGACAGTATCCAAGAAGTGGAAATAGGTAAACAAAAGACCTGGCAATTGAGATCCCATACCAATTGCCGTACTAAGAGTTGTATTTATATGATTACATGTCCGTGCAATTTAAAATACATTGGTATGACGACTAGAATGGTGAAAATTCGAATTAACGAACACCGTAGTACCATTAGATGTAAGAGATCCTCCACCAAATTGACCAACCATTTTATTGAGAAACAGCACACTCCTAATGACATCAAGTGGATTGTTCTAGAAACCATGAGAGATAACATAGACTGTACAAAGAAACTCCTAGAAAAAGAACAACGGTGGGTCTTTAGACTTAAGACCCATTTATCAGTTCTAAATGACAATATCCAGTGGACCAGTGTTATTCATTGACAACCACACTTTCGTGTTCACAGTTACCAATACTGATTTTTCTATACAATACTTCACACACTTATAGTCTTTTAGAATGGCTACATGGTGGTGTCTTATGTTTGGAGGACTGGTGGTAACGAATTTACTTATTTTACTTTTTCAGAGGGGATTACACTTGATGGCTTCGTGAACAGACCACTTCAAAATGGCCGACACCATTTCTTAGTCCATCTTCTAATACATTCACCTTTTTGGTAGTCCTTTCTCTGTTTCAGCTTTCCTTTTCCTTTTTAAAAAAACATCTCGGTATCAGTTGTCTTCTGAATACCGGGGGACAGGAACAGGCGTAGGTGGTCCTGCATTGCTCGACTTCTGTAAAAGTAAGTGCCCTCTTTATTGTTAAAACTCTCGACTGGTATTTCTAGAGTCCCGTTGTTACATGGGCTAGTATCTCTAGCCATGTTTCTTTGACGTTACACGTGTGTGCCCACGTTTTTATGCGGACACCGAGTAGAATGCCTCTGGGCGCCTGGGCGCCGGATTATCAGGAGAGACGCGCTTTTGATTTCGCGCGCTCTCCCGTCTCTCCCTGGCAAATTAGTGAGACGCGTGGGAACACTCACGCGCTCACTCCTTTTCAGTACAACCTTCTTCGTGACTATGAACGCGCTGAAAATGGCGCGTGTTCCTAAATTTATACCGACTGCGGATATTGTAATTTGTGTAGATTGAAGTTCTTTTGACATTCAGACTAGCATTCCACCTACATCGATTTTTCGAGATATCTATAATTATGACGCACTGTCGAGCTCTTTCCTCATTATACCAATGACAGTTTTGTCTTGTGCCACTTCTGTATTTTTTCCTTTCTTTCTTTGATGTGTGTCTCAATAGGGAACTTTCTTTTTTCATAAAATGCCTGTGCAATACCACATGGATTTTTGTCTAAACGAATACTTATGTCACCAATAAGATGGTTATTACCTCTACAATGTGATCTTTTCTTATATGATTTATTCAATTTGATGTATTTTACCTGACATACTAAGAGGTCTGGTACTATTATTTTTTTTAAAAAGGAGTTTTATATTGAATAACTCACTCTATCTTTTAAAAAAAACCATCTCGGTATCAGTTGTCTTCTGAATACCGGGGGACAGGAACAGACGTAGGTGGTCCTGCATTGCTCGACTTCTGTAAAAGTAAGTGCCCTCTTTATTGTTAATACTCTCGACTGGTATTTCTAGAGTCCCGTTGTTACATGGGCTAGTATCTCTAGCCATGTTTCTTTGACGTTACACGTGTGTGCCCGCGTTTTTATGCGGACACCGAGTAGAATGCCTCTGGGCGCCGGATTATCAGGAGAGACGCGCTTTTGATTTCGCGCGCTCTCCCGTCTCTCCCTGGCAAATTAGTGAGACGCGTGGGAACACTCACGCGCTCACTCCTTTTCAGTACAACCTTCTTCGTGACTACGAACGTGCTGAAAATGGCGCATGTTCCTAAATTTATACCGACTGCGGATATTGTAATTTGTGTAGATTGAAGTCCTTTTGACATTCAGACTAGCATTCCACCTACATCGATTTTTCGAGATATCTATAATTATGACGCACTGTCGAGCTCTTTCCTCATTATACCAATGACAGTTTTGTCTTGTGCCACTTCTGTATTTTTTCCTTTCTTTCTTTGATGTGTGTCTCAGTAGGGAACTTTCTTTTTTCATAAAATGCCTGTGCAATACCACATGGATTTTTGTCTAAACGAATACTTATGTCACCAATAAGATGGTTATTACCTCTACAATGTGATCTTTTCTTATATGATGTATTCAATTTGATGTATTTTACCTGACATAATAAGAGGTCTGGTACTATTATTTTTTTTTAAAAAGGAGTTTTATATTGAATAACTCACTCTATCTTTTGTAGTCATAATCAATGTGTTACGCAAACGAATTTGTTGACAACCATATATAATAGTGATGTTTGTGTTTTCTGTGTGTATACATAGATCATAGTGGATTTTTAGAGCCTGGTACCACCCCGATGAGGCCCTACCATTAGTTTTTGGAGGGTAAGCAATGTGGATCTTTTTTCATTGCCAAATTGGCTTTCGCACATTTTTAATAATGTTATCATTATATTACTTTCCTTCGTCACATGGCACCTTTGGGATCCCTCACCTACGTATGGGGTTTCACAACATAGGATACTGTGAACACATTGTCCTTGCAAATCATGCTATGTTCTAACCTTGGTTTCTTTCTTTCCAAATTCCTTTAGGTTTTGATTTCGTTATTTTTGGGATTACCCATTGTTTAAAGGATTAGGTATGTACTTAGGTCCTGATGAATCGCATAAGATCATTTTTTGACGAGAAAAAAGCGAGAAACATGTTGACCAACTATATAGAGTGATACAGGGGATCCTGTGTTCACTGTCTCTTTCTTACTATTCTCTATTATGAGACATAGCAATTATACCTACCTGTTTTTTATGGGGGATGTAGACATCATTCCACTAATTCCCCGCATACTGGTTTTAATCATGTCAGAGGTATCAGCATTAGAATAAAAATCATTATTAGTTACCTCTAGTCATTTTTAATATTTTCCCATATACCAATCCTTCACTATATTTTTCTTGACTGGCTATACACGACTCTTAAAAGATCTCCGGCAAAGAGCCCCCTTGTGGGGCCCGTCAGGCATTGCAGCGTCGGCCTGACGAGGAGCTGGGCCCTATGATGAAGCATGTCACCGGAAAGTGAGTGAGGGCTCTTGCTTCGAAGAAATTTTGGTTTCCATTTACTGATTCAACCACCCCTTTGAAAGAAACCTTCTTTATTGTTTGGAACCGTGTGTAATCTTTTTTGATTTATTGATTATTGGGAACTTTACGCACGGGACCAGGAGTTTGCACTCCAAATATCCAATTTTTTGCCCCTCTTTTTGTTGTTTCCTTGAGGTTTTGTTTTCGCCAGTTTATCACTGACCTTTGGTGTGGTGGACTTCTGTGGGTGTCTGGATTTTGGCGGATTCCGAGCTGTGGGTCATAATGACCGTGGCGGAATTCCGCTGCCACGGCGTTGTGTTGGCGGTCTTCTGCACGGCGGTAAGCGGATTTTACCGCCAATGTTGTAATGAGGGCCTTTATCTCCTATAACTAAGTTCTATTAACTGCAATTTAGAGAGGTCTATAGATGGGGTAAATAATTAAAAAGGCTATGAAAAAGTTGGATAGCATAGGATTACAAATGAAAACACAGATTTTGGTGATTTTCGCTAGAATTTGCAAGGGAGAACTCAATGTCTTTTTAAATGCTGGTGGGAAGACAAGGGAAGAGAGGATCAGGCAATCTTGGAAAGCTAAAGCCTGAGCATTACACAATTGGAAATGCTTACATTACACAACCCAGGAAAGCTTGGAGATTTTTGAAGCCTGAAACACAGACTCTTTTTACTCTCCTCACAAGTTTCTGTAGCCCTATGTTTTTTGGTTAGCCCCTCTCCGAGCATGCTAGGGATCAGCTACCTGCAGGTTTTTGAGGTGTCACAACAAAAATATTAGGAGCTTGCAAAATATTATAAGTGCTTGCGAAACTCAAGATTTTAATATTATATAAAATACCTGAAAAATCGCATTACACATTTCCAAATAATTTTTTGCCTGTGAGTCACTAGTTCAAGTAGAAAATGTCTTGATGAAAATCATATGACCAGGTACCGCCGAACCCTCCCGCCATCCCTGGAGTCTTCCCTCCCGAGGTCCCAAAACAACCTTTAATCAATAAATTACATTCTTCTTGAGATAGGGGTCGTAAACCCCAGACCTTATTTTATTGTCAAGCAAAACAAAAATCAGCCATTGCTTAAAAACATTTATACACAGTAACCCCATCATATTTACAGCATATTTTAACCCCTTCGCTGCCAGGCCTTTTCCCCCTCCTGTGCCGAGCCTTTTTTTGGCTATTTGGTGCAGTTCGCACTTAGGCCCTCATAACTTTTTGTTCACATAAGCTACCCATGCCAAATTTGCGTCCTTTTTTTCCAACATCCTAGGGATTCTAGAGGTACCCAGACTTTGTGGGTTCCCCATAAGGAGGCCAAGAAATTAGCCAAAATAGAGTGAAAATTTCGTTTTTTACACAAAATTGGGAAAAAGGGGCTACAGAAGAAGGCTTGTGGTTTTTCCCTGAAAATGGCATCAACAAAGGGTTTGCGGTGCTAAATCACCAGCTTTCCAGCTTTCAGGACCAGGCAGACTTGAATCAGAAAACCCAATTTTTCAACACAATTTTGGCATTTTACTGGGACATATCCCATTTTTACGATTTTTTTAGCTTTCAGCCTCCTTCCAGTCAGTGACAAAAATGGGAATGAAACCAATGCTGGATCCCAGAAACCGCAACATTTCTGAAAAGTAGACAAAATTCTGAATTCAGCAAGGGGTAATTTGTGTAGATCCTACAAGGGTTTCCTACAGAAAATAACAATTGAAAAAGAAAAATATTGAAATTGAGGTGAAAGAAACATCCATTTTTCTCTATGTTTTACTCTGTAACATTTTCCTGCAATGTCAGATTTTCGAAAGCAATATACCTTTACGTCTGCTGGACTCCTCTGGTTGCGGGGATATATAGGGCTTGTAGGTTCATCAAGAACCCTAGGTACCCAGAGCCAATAAATGAGCTGCACCCTGCAGTGCATTTTCATTCTATACCGGGTATGCAGCAACTCATTTGCTGAAATATAAAGAGTGAAAAATAGCTAACAAGAAAACCTTTGTATTTCCAAAAAGGGCACAAGATAAGGTGTTGAGGAGCAGTGGTTATTTGCACATCTCTGAATTCCGGGGTGACCATACTAGCATGTGAATTACAGGGCATTTCTCAAATAGATGTCTTTTTTACACACTCTCTTATATTTGGAAGGAAAAAATGTAGAGAAAGACAAGGGGCAATAACACTTGTTTTGCTAATCTATGTTCCCTCAAGTCTCCCGATAAAAATGATACCTCACTTGTGTGGGTAGGCCTAGCACCCGCGACAGGAAACGCCCCAAAACGCAACGTGGACACATCACATTTTTTAAAAGAAAACAGAGCTATATTTTTAAAGTGCCTACCTGTAGATTTTGGCCTCTAGTTCAGCTGGCACCTAGGGAAACCTACCAAACCTGTGCATTTTTTAAAACTAGAGACCTAGGGGAATCCAAGATGGGGTGACTTGTGGGGCTCTGACCAGGTTCTGTTACCCAGAATCCTTTGCAAACCTCAAACTTTGGCTAAAAAAACACATTTTCCTCACATTTTGGTGACAGAAAGTTCTGGAATCAGAGAGGAGCCACAAATTTCCTTCCACCCAGCATTCCCCCAAGTCTCCAGATAAAAATGATACCTCACTTGTGTGGGTAGGCCTAGCGCCCGTGACAGGAAACGACCCAAAACACAACGTGGACACATCACATTTTTTTAAAGAAAACAGAGGTGTTTTTTGCAAAGTGCCTACCTGTAGATTTTGGCCTCTAGCTCAGCCGGCACCTAGGGAAACCTACCAAACCTGTGCATTTTTGAAAACTAGAGACCTAGGGGAATCCAAGATGGGGTGACTTGTGGGGCTTTGACCAGGTTCTGTTATCCAGAATCCTTTGCAAACCTCAGAATTTGGCTAAAAAACACATTTTCCTCACATTTCGGTGACAGAAAGTTCTGGAATCTGAGAGGAGCCACAAAATTCCTTCCACCCAGCGTTCCCCCAAGTCTCCCGATAAAAATGATACCTCACTTGTGTGGGTAGGCCTAGCACCCGGGACAGGAAATGGCCCAAAATACAACGTGGACACATCAAATTTTTTCATAGAAAACAGTGCCTACCTGTGGATTTTGGCCTCTAGCTCAGCCGGCAGCTGGGGAAACCTAGCAAACCAGCGCATTTTTTAAAACTAGAAACCCAGGGAAATCCAAGATGGGGTGACTTGTGGGGCTCTGACCAGGTTCTGTTACCCAGAATCCTTTGCAAATCTCAAAATTTGGCTATAAAACCAGGTTTTCCTCACATTTCGGTGACAGAAAGTTCTGGAATCTAAGAGGAGCCACAAATTTCCTTCCACCCAGCGTTCCCCCAAGTCTCCCGATAAAAATGATACTTCACTTGTGTGGGTAGGCCTAGCGCCCGCGACAGGGAATGGCCCAAAACACAACGTGGACACATCCCATTTTTTCATAGAAAACAGTGCCTACCTGTGGATTTTGGCCTCTAGCTCAGCCTGCCCCAGGGGGGACAGAAATGGCCTAAAATAAATTTGTCCCCCCCCCCGGGAGCGACCCTTGCCTATGGGGTTGCTCCCCCTGCGTGACATTGGCGCCAAAAAAAAAATCCCCGGGGCCTAGTGGTTTCTGCCCCCTTGGGGGCAGATTGACCTAAAATCGGCCAATCAGCCCCCAAGGTGGGGCAGAAATGGTCTAAATACAATTTGCCCCCCAGGGGAGCAACCCTTGCCTATGGGGTCGCACCCCCTGCGTGACATTGGCGCCAAAAAAAAATCCCTGGTGCCTAGTGGTTTCTGCCCCCTTGGGGGAGATTGACCTACAATCGGCCAATCTGCCACCAAGGGGGGCAGAAATGGGCTAAATACAATTTGCCCCCCAGGGGAGCAACCCTTGCCTAATGGGTCGCTCCCCATCTCTAAAAAAACAAACAAACAACAAAAAAACCACAAAAAAACAATTTGCCCTGGCGCCTAGAGGTTTCTGCCCCCGGGGGCAGATCGGCCTAATACCCATAGGCCGATCTGCCCCCAGGGGGGGCAGAAATGGCCTAAAATAAATTTGCCCCCCCACCCCCCCTCTGGGGAGCAACCCTTGCCTACAAGGTCGCTCCCCTTGCGTGATGGCGCAAAAAAAAGATCTCTGGTGCCTAGTGGTTTCTGCCCCCCTTGGGGGCAGATTGACGTACAATTGGCCAATCTGCCCCCAAGGGGGGCAGAAATGGTCTAAATACAATTTGGCCCCCAGGGGAGCGACCCTTGCCTAATGGGTCGCTCCCCATCCCTAAAAAAACAAACAAACAAAAAAAAAAAACAGAAAAAAACAATTTGCCCTGGCGCCTAGAGGTTTCTGCCCCCCCTGGGGGCAGATCGGCCTAATACCAATAGGCCGATCTGCCCCCAGGGGGGACAGAAATGGCCTGAAATAAATTTGCCCCCCCAACCCGCCCGGGGAGCGACCCTTGCCTACAAGGTCGCTCCCCTTGCGTGACGGTGCAAAAAAAAGATCCCTGGTGCCTAGTGGTTTCTGCCCCCCCTTGGGGGCAGATTGACCTACAATAGGCCAATCTGCCCCCATTGGGGGCAGAAATGGTCTAAATACAATTTGCCCCTCCAGGGGAGCGACCCTTGCCTAAGGGGTCGCTCCCTATCTGTAAAACACAACTACAAAAAAAATCCCTGGTGCCTAGTGGTTTCTGCCCCCCGTGGAGGCATATCGGCCTAATAAAAATAGGCTGATCTGCCCCCATCGGGGGCAGAAATGGCCTAAAATAAATTTGCCACCTAGGGGAGCGACCCTTGCCTAAGGGGTCGCTCCCCACCTTAAAAAAAAAAAACTAAAAAAAGAAAAAAAAATAATAATAAATATCCCTGGTGCCTAGAGGTATCTGCCCCCAGGGGGGGCAGAAAAGGCCTTCAAAAAAATGCCCCCCCTGGGAGCGACCCTTGCCCAAGGGGTCGCTCCCTTTTGTCAGTTACAATAATAAAAAAAGACATCCCTGGTGTCTAGTGGGCGTTTTGACAGCCGGATTGCTTTACAATCCGGCTGCCAAAACGCAGAGAGAGACTTCAAAGGGAAGGAAATACATTTCCTTCCCTTTGAAGCCTCTCTGCCTCCTCCCCGTGATCGGAAGAGAAATGCTTTGCATTTCTCTTCCGATCATCGCGCTGGAAGCTGAGCTTCCAGCGCGATGGGAGGAGGCCCTGTGACAAACAGCGCGTGCTCGCGCGCTGACGTCACAGGGGGGGTTGGGGGCGTCGGGGGTGGAAGGGGAAGGGCTTCCCCTTCCATCCCTGACTTAGGGGGTTTGGGGGGGAACCCCACAGAGGGAGCGCTAGCGCTTCCTCTGGGCTGGATGCCCAGGACGTAATGGTTACGTCCTGGGCACAGCAGCACTGTGCCGCAGGACGTAACCATTACGTCCTCGGCACAGAAGGGGTTAAATGTGTAGATGTCTAGCTCAACAGAGTATGTTAATACATCTGTTTTCCTAACATTATGTACATTCAGTTGCTGCCTATTCACTTCATTGACTGCGGATAAGCTCATAACTGGCTCCCATGGAGACTCTCAGTCCCAGTTCAAACCCCCCAGCTAAGTAGCCCAGGGGTAGGTCCCTCCATATGGGAGCGCCCCCCACAACGCTTTTGTGCAGGGGGCCCGCCTGCCTGGCAGGATATTGACCTTGGGGGCTCCCTCCATCCCTCAGACTCCCACCTCATGGGCCAGTGCTAGCTGCATGCCCACTGCTCATGTACGGTTGGTTGGCCCTAGGGACCAGATGTCAGTGATCGCTCGCAATCCCTGCACCCCTGGATGTTGGCTTCAATTCCCTGCCAGCACCCCTTGGAGGATCCCGTGACTTGGTGTCCTGCTCAAGTAAGAAAGGTAAGCCGAATTTCCCCACCAATCATGATCTCACCTTCCCATAGGCCAGCATAGTAGACCTACTATCTGTGCCCCCTGCAGTCGCTCCCCTACTGTGGGGGTTGCACCAACCAGGCCAAGAAATTATCCGAAAACATGTAATTGGCAGTCTATGATAGGTGCACTTCATCCTGCAAGAAGGATTGCCCCTCCCTTGTGTAACTGTGAGGAATGACGGCCAGTTTGGGTGCCCTGAATAACTTGGCAATCTTGTTTAGCCATCTCTCCAAGTCATTCAGAGCTCCGACAGAATTGCCACACCTCCACTGCAATCGTGGGATAATAATTGACCAGAAGAGCACTGCATACAGAAGTCTCTTAGCCAACCAACCGACTTCTGAAACCATCAGCCCCAAAAGCTGCCACCATCCAAGAGGAACCAAGTTATTACCACCTAGGTGCAGAATGATAATGCCCAAAGGCGAGCACCTGAGCAAGCTGGAGCCCTCTACAACTGTAAAAAGCAAGGCAGTACCCTGCCTGTAATGCATGTGATGCAAACACGTCTTGTATACAGTACACCAGCTCGCCACACATAAGAGCGGCCAATGAACCAAACATCTGAGATCCCCTCTGCTCCAGCGTACACCGGAACCCTCAGGACATCCGACCGATCGCACCAGCCATCTAACAGAGACAGAGGGAGAAGACAAAAAACGGTATCAGATAGAGCCCTTAAAGCATATGCAGTCTTACATAACATTTATGACAATCTGAGGATCACCTGCCAATCCTCCGTACAGCTGCACATGAGAGCCCTATCGCCACAGCCGGCGTGGCTGCCCCAATTCTAAAGGAATGGGTTCTGAACTCAGAAGAGTCAAACCCCACTGCAGACAAAGCGAGATTTGATTTTTTTGAGAATAGGTACCTGGTCATCAGGATGCTATCTGCGTGTACTAACACATGACCCCGAACCCCCTGGGGCCACTGAGTCATGAAGACCACCAAGTTGTAAAGCAGACAGCACTCACTGCCAAAGGCCCTATACAACAGTATGTGCTCACTCCACCCTTCTTGATCAGCCCTAGAACAAGGAATATTTATCGCCAGGGCCTGTGCCCCATCCAAACATTGGATTTTCACCAGCTGTAACCCTCCCTCAGTATGCCACTTGCTCCTTGCCACCAACTCACTAAGCCTGAGGGCCCCATAAAGGGCTAGGGTAAACGCAGATTTCAATAGGATAACCTCCTCCCCTGGGCAGATGCATATACTCCCAAGAGCCCAAAAGGATAGAGGCCAGCTTGGTTGTATCAATGGGGCACCTAGAATCCAGTCTGGCCACCTCGAGCCTCTGCCAGCCCTTCAAAACCCTCCTCACCAGGAAAGATTGAGTCCCATCAGGTGACCCAAGTAGTTGAGCGAAGAAAGAAATTGCAGTGGTGTGGCACATAGCACATGCTACTATCCTTCCCTCGCCCCTAAGTGCACCCAAGAATGCCGTGACTGACGATAGATCAGACCAATCACATAACCTGTCCCACCAAAGGAATTCTGAATAAGCATTAAAATCCCCCTAATATGCCTTCCTGGTCCATGCGCTAAATTGGCTGCCACAAGGTCTGGTAATTTTGGGTATCAATCAGCCACAGATGCTCCGGGAAGGGCATGGAGAATTCCTCTGCTCCTGGATGGTAGAACCAGAAAACCTGCATCTTAAAACGGGACGGACCAACAGTGGCATTGTTCACAACACCAGGCAGATGTTTAGCCCTAAAAAAGACATTCAATCACAGACACAGGAGCACAATTCCCTTCAGAAACCTCAGAATAATTTGGCATTTTGCAGCTAGCTGGTTGATATACTCAACCATTGTCTTGTTATCTGACCAAAAAAATCACTGACTGATTGCGAAAATGCTTGGGCCACACTGTCAAAGCCAATAGGATCATGAACAGCTCCAGAAAGCCAATGTTAGTCACCCATCTAGACAGCACCCACTCCTTGGGCCAGTGCTGGGCACACGATGCAGCTCCAAAGATGTCCCCAAACCCCTCACTGCCTGCTGCAGCTCCCCATTGGACCTAGGCTGCCTTAGCCACAAAACTGTTCCATTAAATTCACACAGGAATTACTGCCAAATCCTCATTTCCTGCTTCACCACACTGGAGAGACTGGTGTGATGAAGTTTTACCTTCAAGCCAGACTTGGCCTGGGCAATAGAATGGGAGAAGAGGTGCCCCATTGGCATGATTCACAGAGCAAAATTAAGTTGCCCCACTAGCCCTTGCAGTTGATGGAGTGGGACCTTCTTAGGTCTCAGACATGCCTGCAAGGCTTGGGACAAAGCATCAACCTTTCCCACCGGAAGCCTTGACACCCCTGCATTGGCACATGCAGACAAAAGTGCTCAGGCTCAGAGCAAATATCACTCAATTCAGTTCCAAGAAACTCTGTCATGATGGCTGGGCCTACCGTTTTGCCATGTGCTAGTGGGTTCCTAAACTCACTCATCAGTTTGTAAAAGACTTCCAAAGTTTCTGCGCACCTCTCAAAGCCAGACGGCCATGGAGACAAAAATCATCAAGGTAGTAGGGTACCCACTGGTGTCCCAACTTTTGCCTACAAATCCATTAAAGAAATGTGCAAAATTTCCCATAATACAAATGCGACATGGAGCATCCCATCAGTACGTACTTATCAAAGTAGTAGGCCACCTAAAACTGGAAAAACCAGGAGATGGAAATCTTCCGGGTGGGCAGGTAGCAGCCGGAAAGCAGACTCAATATCGAATTTAGCCATCATAGCCCTGGGCCCCAGCTCCCACAGCATCTGGGTTGCCTGATCAAGGGATGCATATTTGAATGAGCATATCACCCCGTCAATAGCTTCGTTCACTGAATGACCCTTGGAAGCCGACAGACTATGGATCAATTTGAACTCCTCTGGATCTTTCTTAAGAACTACCCCCAGGAGGGAAAAGACAAAGCCATCCATAGGGACTAGATCAAAGGGGATCGCCATGTTCCCAAGCTCAGCTCCCTTAGGATCTTTGCCCTTGCCACACCCAGGATAGATCTGGGAGACTGATGGTTCATACAATGGGGGAAGTCCACATGACCTGCTGCCGGGATCCTAAAACCCTCCATAAAATCCTCATACAATATCTGTGCAGCTACCTGGTTATTGGAAGTATTGAGCCAAGGGAGCATTGCAATAAGTTAACTGGGGAGACTTGCCAAAATCCAAGGTGTCATTCCTACTTCTTGTTGCCTTTATCTCTGGATTTTTTGAAACACTTATATTCGGGGTGGGAGGCTTGACCACAGAACGAACAGTAATGTTTGAATCTACAGGTCCCAGGACATCGGAAGCAAGTGTGCAGGTTAAAATCCCAACAAGCCCCTTTATTCACGCCTCCTGCCGGGCCGCTGGCAGACACTGACCCTGCCTGAAATGTCTGACCCCTTATATCTTGCAGCCGATTCATATATCAAGCCTAGTGATTATATCAATCTGATCCCATCCCAGAGTGGGCCTATTGGCTTTAATCTTAATAAGCTATTTATCATAATCCTTCCAGGCCGTACAACCATATTCATCATGCGCACCTATAATCCATTTTGATAGCAAGCCAGCTGAGCCCCCATATCATTGAAACTCTCCGCCAGGATGACATGATAGGTCGAGAACCTTCTGACCCAATTACCCAGAGTCTTGTCAGCCTTCTTCTTCCGAGGCCAATAGCCGCATTCCCTAGAGAGCGCACATTCTTTACAGTGCTTGACCTCCTCCTTCTCCCACTTATCAATGAGTAGATCAAAAATGTCCACGTAAGCCCCTTTCCATATCTTTTCTTGAAATTCCATTGGCACGTGCAGATACAAGCGCTCATGCTCAGAGTGAATATCCCTCAACCCATAGGGGTAAAAAGGGCCAAGTACCTGTACTCGCCACTCCCAGGGCAGATGCTAGTGTAGCCGCCGCTCCCCCAGATTGGTGACACTCACTGCTGCCCTCGACGACGCTGGTGCTTGACTCAAGGGCTGCCCAGGAACTCTACCCACGTGGGAGGAGTTTGAACTGGGGCTGTCGAAGTAGGGGGGTTGGCCCTCTCAGCCTCCTTGCTGGGCCTGACCCCAGCCGTGCTCCCCTGCGCTCCATGACCACCTTTAGAGGTAACTAAGTGAGAAACCAGGCATCGAGCTCTCTCCATAACATCACCCTCACCCTCACCAATCCCTGCAAGGGCACCCCCCACTAGAGGGGCAGGCAGCATGCACACCTCAGAGAGCCAAGGCAACACAGATGCTTAATTAGCCACCAGGTCCTGCTGTACCTGTTCCACCGCAGAGGTAACCCTTATAGCCATACCCTAACCCACATTCTGCACAACACTACCAGCTGCTGCCAACCCAGTGACATTCATGGCAGTACCCTAAACAACCACCTGGTCAGCACCACCCGTGGCCAGCGTGATCCCCAAGGACGGAACCAACAGGGTTGCAGTAACGGGCTGCATTGCTGCCTGATTAGGTGTATCCTGGGCCGGGGACAGACCTACCAGTGCCACCGACCCAAAGATAGGATCCTGATTCCCTGGAGTGACCTAGTTACAGACAGACAGCCCTAATGGATTCCCTCTACTCTTCCTATGTCTGTAAGTTCTATTCAGAACTGGAGGGAAAACCTCCCTGGGAGGCACTCCTGCCCTCCTTGGTATCTCTGCCTGCTCTCCGGGCACCTCAGTCAGGACTGGGGGCTGCTATGCAATGGTCTGATCCATAGCATCCATTCTAAGCATCCATTCCTCCAACAGGGCTTCAGTCTGGGATCGTTTAGCATCCCATTGCCCACTTGCTGCCATGCTGATCGATCTGCAGACAAAACACTGCTATAACCAACCTAAAGACAAACTGAACAAAATACAGAGAAAACACAAAGGGGTAGTAAGGGTGAAAGGCGCCGCACATCTGAACAGTAAAACAATGGTATTAAGAAGGGTATCAACGTGAAAGCAGGGTCTGGTGCAAATTGGCCCAGTGCCTTACTACCCGGTAGGCACAAAGAAGGGTATCAAAGTACCCAAAGACAAATTTAAACAAGATGGCCACAGCACACAGAGTATATAGTCCAATAGTGTGACAGGGATAGGTATCCCAGATAGTATGTTGTTGAAGTGAAAAGTAGACTGGAGTCCCAGGTCTTGTTTTGCAGATGTTGTCTTTATTTGTAGATGCTAGAGACCATTGTGTCATCAACGAGATACAGCCAACACGTGTTTCGTCACACAAGTGACTTTATCAAGGCTGCAAAACAGTAATGAAATAAAGAAAAAATGAAAAAAAGTTCTAGTGTTTATGTAAAATCGAAGCGTAAGGAATTGAGCGTGAGCTCGCAGGTGAACGAACGGAGGAGACTCCTAGTAGTTGGGTAACAGACCCCGGTGATCTGTGTGTGGTCTCAGTGTACCTAGAAAAGTGAGTACGTGAATGTTTGAAAAAAACACAGCAGATAAAGGTACGTGATTGGGACCCTTAGTGCAGAGCATGAAAAAGAGAGTGAATCACTGTGGTTGAGTAATAAGTGACCTAGAACCAATAGTTCCAGGGGGTAAACATAAGGAGTTTTAGGGAGAATAAGTGCAGAGGTATCCTAGAGTGGTAACCACGTGTCTATGAAGTGAAAAGTAACAGGTAGATAAGAGGGGAAGGGCTGAGAGAGGGATCTGACAAACGGATGGGTAAAGGCATAAGAGTAAGTCAAGTGAGTGGACCGAAGAGAGGGGTAGCAGGAACTAAGTAAGAGAATTTATTTTTTTCCTACCTGGGCCAAACCGGCCAGAATGGTACGTGACAAAGGTAAGTAGCGAGGGAGCCCCCTGATCAGTTAGCTGGGCTCCAGAAGGTAAATTGTAACTAGTAGGAGAAACAGCAAAGACTTAGAATACACAAGGAAACAGTATACAGTTAAAGTGAAGAATTAAAGTAAAAAAGGGGGGGGAGGAAGGAAGAAGTTTAGATGAACATTGCGTAGATAGGGAAGGAGGAAGACCTATAAAGGGCGTAGGTCACACAATACATACCTTTTAGGAGTGGACCTATCGGTAGTGTGCCTTGGTAAGGAGATGGACACGTAAGAGAGAGCAGTAGTGGTAGGCCTTGATAAGCCTGTGGTCAAAAACCTATGGTAATGTCGGAAAAAAGGGGGAAAAGGAACAGGAAATTAGCGAATAGGTCCTACGCGAAAACAGGAACATAAGTTGCTGGAATGATTCCAGGTCAAGCTATGGGGGTATAGAGTGTGACAAAAAGTCAGTTAGAAAGGGAGATCATATTCAGAAGGTGAGGTGGTCCTGGCGTCATGAATTGTGACCATGGATAACAGGTAATAGCTTAATTGAAAAGAGCTAAGGTAAAAGCCAGCGCGGTACGAACAGCTAGGATAAGTTATAATAGTACCAAAGCAAGGCGACAAGTAACAGCAATGCGGGTAGAAAATTGTAAAACATGTAGAAAACAGGCCCATGTGTGCAGGGCTACGCTGTCGGCGTGGAAGCTAGTAGGTCCTGAACAGGACAAAATAATAGTAGCGAGGTGAGAGTTAAAGAAGCCCCTGTATGTAGGGCTGCGCTGTAACCGTGGGAATTTGTGATTGCCGAATGTGAAATAATAACTGTGGTGGGGTCAGATTTAAAATAAGGCAAATCGGCTGCGCGGTGTGGAACTCGGTCAGAGAGCGCTAATTAAAGAAGGAGCAGAAATTGAGTGCGCATACCAGAACGATGTGAATAAGAGACTGGGCTGAGTGCACATGAAACCGACAAGGATACGGTGAAACCGTGAATCGCTGAGTTGCATATAAAATTGAGCGATATTGGCGTAAGGCAGGGAGGCATCAAGGCAGATAAGGAAGGCATACCTGAAAGCTGGAGGATTGTGGCACCAAGAAGTCGGAACGTAGTAATGGTCCGAGAGGACTTTGGATCCCGTTTAAAGAACGCGGAAGGGAGCGATGTAAAGATAAAGGAAGGACTAAAATTTGGACGGCTGGGCAGCGTGGCGGCCATATTGGGTGTGCAAAAGTACAAGTTAAGGCACCTAAATTCGAGGACGACCACATCGATCAATGTGCTGTCGACGAGGCGGCCATAGTGTAGAGTAAAGAGGCAAAGGAAAGAAGACTAGGCATAAAAGGCAATATATGTGATAAATGTCGAACAGTAAGGACAGGGCGATGAGTTAAAAGAAAAGAAGAATGTAGGTGAAACGCGGTTAGTTGATTAGCACTAGTAACTGTAAGGTAAAGCGAGTGACAGTTCGATTTGGTACATACCAAGAGGTGTAAGTTGTGAGTTGGTGTAGTAGGTGTGAGTAAGAAGCGAGGTATACAGCGTAGGTGTAGTGATGGAGGAAAGTGATAGTACAAGTTAATTCAGAGACATATTAGTACATGGTTATGGTAAGTAAAAAATGGGTAAAGCAGTACAAATATTAGGTCATAGTAGTACAGAAACTGAAATACAAATAGCAAATCAGAAGCCACACAGTGCAATATAGATATTAGGTGTAACATAGCAAGGGCAATGGAGTATATAGAGACCTTAGAACATATTAGTTAAGTACAGTAACTGGTGATATATGGACAGGAATAGGTAGTGAAACATATATACAAAATGGCATGTTTGATACAGGAATCTCATACCTCATGAGAAGTAATGTATAAATACGTAAACACGCAAGGGTATTGGCCAAGCAAGGGCCCAAATAATTAATGCAAGACATTAATGGAGTGAAACTCAAAACTCATGTGAGGAAATAATGTAGCTCATGGTCTGTGTTTAGGCCTGATTCAACTGCGCGGAGTTTTAAGATCCACTTGGCCTCACATCTCCGCATGTCCCTTATTCTGTCCCCCCATCTTGGGGAGTTGGAAACATGCATTATGCCATGAAATCTGATGTTTAGAAGATCTTTTTCCCCGTGCAGGGTGTTGAAGTGGACAGCAAGAGGATAGTTGGTGTTGACATTTCTGATGGCTCTGACATGTTCCTGTATTCGTTCCTTGAGTGGGCGTATGGAGCTTCCAATGTAGATCAAACCACATACACATATCAAGCAGTAAACAGTGAACTTTGTGTTACAATTCATGAAGGTCTTGATTTGATACGTAGTCCCAGTGTTGTAGGAGAATGAAACAGTTTTGTTAAGGGCCAATTGACATGATATGCAGCAGCCACATTTATGAAAACCGATAGGTTTCTCTGGAAACCAACCCTGTGGGCGAGTTAGGGGGGAGGGGCAGAGAAAACTGGGGCAAAGAATGTTCCTGAGCGTGCGACCTCTAGTGTGCACAATAGTGGGTGATAACCCTACTGAATTTTTGAGGCAGGTGTCCAACATTAGCAAGTGCCAATGTTTCTTAAGAATGCGCAGTACCGCCTTGCTCACAGGGCTATATTGGGTAATAAAAGCGACCGTTCTCCTATTGGGAGAACCACTGGTGGTGGATTCTTTGTTTTTTTTTAGCAATAAGGCGTGTTGGTTCTTGTTAGAGATGTGTTTACTGGCAACCGAGATGATTTTATCAGAGTAACCCCTAGCTCGGAAGCGGTGGGTTAGGCTTTTTAGTTCTTGTTTGAAGACATTCGTGTCAGTGCAGTTACGTCTAATCCTGACCATTTCTCCATATGGAATGGCCCTGATCTGTGTGAGGGGATGAGCGCTCTGAGCATGCAGAATGGAATTGCAGGCTGTGGGTTTCCTGTAAAGTCTTGACATGATCTTATTGTTGGTGATGTACAGCAGTAGGTCCAAAAACTCAATTTGGGTAGTATCCACTTTGTGAGTGAACACTAGGTTGAACTCATTAATGTTAAGGTGTTGTATAAGTCCATTGAGGTCAGGGATGTCACCAGTCCAGATAACAAGAATATCATCAATGTATCTTCCCCAGTACAGTATATGTTCTGTGATGTGTGTCGGACAGTTGGACCACAGGTGAATTTTCTCAAATTGGCCCATGTAGAGATTAGCATATGATGGGGAGAATTTAGCTCCCATGGCTACGCCCTGACATTGCCGAAACCATCTACCATCATGTAAAAAGACATTATTTTCTAACACCAACCGGGTGAGGTCAAGAAGCATGCGCGTGTGTTCATAAAGTGTAGCGTCACGGGCGTTAAGCGTCAGTTGGAGCATTTCCAGACCCTTTTCCAGGGGAATGGAGGTGTAGAGAGAGCTAACGTCGAGGCAGACAAACACACACCCTTCTGTCCATTCGATGTCCTCAAGTTGACACAGCAAGTCCCTAGTGTCCTGTATGTAAGAGGGTAAGTTGTGTACCAAGGGTTGGAGAAAAGAATCGATGTACTCAGAGATGTGTTCCGTAGGCGAACCTATCCCCGAGATGATAGGTCTTCCAGGGGGAAAGCCCCCTGATTTATGTACTTTGGGTAGAATGTAAATGCAGGGGGCCCGAGGCGCCTCTGTGTACAAAAATCTATTCAATGTCGGTTAAGAGACAGAGGTTCTTACAGGACGTCAGTTTCCTTTTGATAAGACTAGTGATGTCAGGGAGAGGGTTGGATTGAAGCGCAGAGTAGGCCTGTGTGTCATTGAGTTGTCTGTTGATTTCTGCAATGTAGTCAGTTTTATTCATGATGACAACGTTGCCCCCTTTGTCTGCCTCCCTGATGACTATGTCTGTGCAGTTAGAGAGTTTGTGCAGCGCTCTGAGTTCAAAAGGATTTAGATTTTTGTATGGTCTGTGGGTGCAGGTGTTATTCTTGTCCTCTAGGTTGTGTAATTCCGTACTAACGGCTTTGTAGAAGACATCGATGTGGTTGTCTGGTGGTAAAGTGGGGACAAACGTGGAACTGGGTTTAAGCCCACTGTTAACGTCTAAGTTAGGTGTGATGTCGAGTTGGGTCAGTAGTTCGTCAAAACTAGGAGGTGGTGATGATGTACTATCAAGGGAGAGAATTGTATGGATGTCCTCTAGGTCCTTGATGGATTGGTTGCAAGTTGGTGATGGCATGCGGGTAGATTTGATAGTGTCTGGTTTATTCTGAAAAAATTTCTTCAGTTTGAGATTGCGTACAAACTTGAAAAGATCTATGTGTATGGTAGTGTAGTCAGGTGTAGAAGTGGGACAAAAACCCAAGCCTTTTTTCAAAACATTTATTTCGTGTACAGATAAATTCATTTTGGAAAGATTCATAACCTGTACAGTTTCCTCTGAGGTAGAGAGGTATTGTTCTGGATGGGGACTGTTCAAGTCTTTTGGGTTTTCGTGGTCGAGCGAGTAGTCATGCCCTCCCTGGTGTTTGTGGTGGTGTTTCCTACCCCCCCTACGGGTGGGTTTGTGTTTGTGCCTGGTCTGTTGTAATTCTGTCGTAGTCCCTTTCTGTATCTGCCAAGTTCCTCTAAAAAAGAATTCGATTGTAGAGTAGTGTTGTGTGGATGTGTGCTGATAGAGGATCCATCCCTAGGTGGATCTGAACAGTCACTGGATAGATTGGAAATGTCAGATAGACTACCTGCGATTGACCCTGAAGGGGTAGTGGTCTTAGTGGCTCTGCTGCTAGATTCCTTGTTGATCTGGTCAAATCTGCGTGCAAATGTATAAATCCTGCCATTTTTGTAGTCATTGTCATCTCTAATGAGTTTGCGCATTTTTTTATCCTTAATGTACAATTGGTAACCAGTCAGTATTTCCCTCATGATCATGTAGTTTTTGTCAGTTGCTTCTGTGAGGTTGAGATTCTTAATCTCTTCCTCCAGAGATGTAATGTCCTGGAGTAGTTTGTTGCGTTTTCTGTCCGCGTGTTTAATAAGAATGTTAATCATGCTGAAAGAGGTTGAGGAAATGAGGTGTTCCCATTCCCCAAGTAGGTCAGGGTCCAGGTCTTCAAAGGATGGGAATATTATCACACGCAGTCCCCTAGGTACCTGTTTGAGTTCTAAATAGCGTTTGAGAGTGGTGATGTCCCATCACCGAGCTAGCTCCTGTTTTCTAAGTCTTTCTAGTTTAATTAATTTTTGTCTCAGTCCTTCTTTAGTGGGTGTATGGTCTGTGGTACGTGGTGCTAGCGGTTTTCTAGAGAAAAGCTCAGCAGCTAGGGTGTCCCGGTTATCGTCGAATGTAGCCATGTTATGAAGTCTAAGGAGAGGGTATTCTTCCAGAAAAGGATGTAATCAAATAATACAGTGAAACAGTAAATGTTATCAGAGTGCGGCACACCCTATTCAGACAGAACAAAATACAGAGAAAACACAAAGGGGTAGTAAGGGTGAAAGGCGCCGCACATCTGAACAGTAAAACAATGGTATTAAGAAGGGTATCAACGTGAAAGCAGGGTCTGGTGCAAATTGGCCCAGTGCCTTACTACCCGGTAGGCACAAAGAAGGGTATCAAAGTACCCAAAGACAAATTTAAACAAGATGGCCACAGCACACAGAGTATATAGTCCAATAGTGTGACAGGGATAGGTATCCCAGATAGTATGTTGTTGAAGTGAAAAGTAGACTGGAGTCCCAGGTCTTGTTTTGCAGATGTTATCTTTATTTGTAGATGCTAGAGACCATTGTGTCATCAACGAGATACAGCCAACACGTGTTTCGTCACACAAGTGACTTTATCAAGGCTGCAAAACAGTAATGAAATAAAGAAAAAATGAAAAAAAGTTCTAGTGTTTATGTAAAATCGAAGCGTAAGGAATTGAGCGTGAGCTCGCAGGTGAACGAACGGAGGAGACTCCTAGTAGTTGGGTAACAGACCCCGGTGATCTGTGTGTGGTCTCAGTGTACCTAGAAAAGTGAGTACGTGAATGTTTGAAAAAAACACAGCAGATAAAGGTACGTGATTGGGACCCTTAGTGCAGAGCATGAAAAAGAGAGTGAATCACTGTGGTTGAGTAATAAGTGACCTAGAACCATTAGTTCCAGGGGGTAAACATAAGGAGTTTTAGGGAGAACAAGTGCAGAGGTATCCTAGAGTGGTAACCACGTGTCTATGAAGTAAAATGTAACAGGTAGATAAGAGGAGAAGGGCTGAGAGAGAGATCTGACAAACGGATGGGTAAGGGCATAAGAGTAAGTCAAGTGAGTGGACCGAAGAGAGGGGTAGCAGGAACTAAGTAAGAGAAAAAAGAAATTTCCTACCTGGGCCAAACCGGCCAGAATGGTACGTGACAAAGGTAAGTAGCGAGGGAGCCCCCTGATCAGTTAGCTGGGCTCCAGAAGGTAAATTGTAACTAGTAGGAGAAACAGCAAAGACTTAGAATACACAAGGAAACAGTATACAGTTAAAGTGAAGAATGAAAGTAAAAAAGGGGGGGAGGAAGGAAGAAGTTTAGATGAACATTGCGTAGATAGGGAAGGAGGAAGACCTATAAAGGGCGTGGGTCACACAATACATACCTTTTAGGAGTGGACCTATCGGTAGTGTGCCTTGGTAAAGATAAACTGCAATGCTAAAAATCATGCTGCTAGCGAAGAACCAGAACAGCAGCCCAAAAAAGCCCTGCGAACCAAGGTCACAAAAATTACTGAAATGACTGAAAAAATGACTAGCAACACAACTAAAGCAACCCTACTAGAAACGCCCACCAAATGCTGCCAAAAAATTCCTTCAAAAGAACACACGCTGCCAGCAAAGCTCTAAAAATAAATATCAACCGGGGTACGAGGCCCAGTTAACAAGGAACCCAAGAGGAAGAACCTAACAATAACAGCCAGCAACACCAACTAACCCAAGCAATAAAGCCACTAATCCTGATAATGCCTCCTCAAAACGATTTGTTTTTTCCTTTGCTTAAAACCACGTCCCAGGACTGCATTCTAGCAAAATTCACCCTCTCACCTACAGCACAAGAGCCCCTGCTGGAGCCGCCGCGAGCCACGCTTGGGGCGGGTGAGCAAAGCGCAAACTTGTGAGGCCAGTGGCGGCTGGCAGCTTTAGGAGGGAGGGGGGCGGGTGGGGCACACACACACACACACACAGACTCATTCTTTCACACACAGGCACGCACGCACGCACATCCATTAACAACAATCATACCATTCAAACATGCACGCACGCACCAAACATTCATTTTACAAGATCACACACACTCATTCTTTCACACACACACACACACGCACATCCATTAACAACACTCATAACACTCAAACATGCACGCGCGCACCAAACATTCAATTTAAAACATCACACACATACACACACACACACACACACTTACCTTCAGCCTCCAAGTACCAGGAGGGTTGGGACTGCTGCCTTCCCTCATTGGCTGACCTTAGGTCAGCCAATGAGGGAAGGCAGCAGTCCCAGCCTCGTCACAGAGTGGTATGGGGTCAGTGAGACTGCTGACCCTGCCCTTCTTTGTGACGGAGTGTCACTGATTGACACTCGCCCTGGGCGCTTCAGGGCTTAAACCTGAAGCGTCCAGGGCGAGTGTCAATGGGTGACGCTTTCCTCGTCGCCCAGGGGAGGGTCTCGAGGCACCTTTGCTGGGCTGAGGAGGTCACGCCCATAGGAGCTGTGATCTCCTCAGCCCAGCAAAGTTCAGCTCAGGCAGCCAGGAGTCTGCGCAAATCGCGCATGTCTGCTCCTGGCTGCCTGACCTGAACATGAAGAGTGTCTGTCAGGCTGACCTTTGTTCAGACTGACAGACACAAGACACAAGAATTACCTGCAAACTACATTTCGAGCCATCCACATAATTTTTAAAATTTTTTGCATTAACTCAGAAAAGTGTATAAAAAATTACAGTTCCACACAGACTTAAAAAGTATGTACCATAAACAAGAGCTGACTAACAATTCGGTGAGTGAACAAGGACTCGGCAAGCCCTTTTTTGACTATACATAAGTTCAAGCACGTTTGCTGCCAGTGTTCTTAATAAATACAAAGGCCCTCATTCTAAGTCTGGCGGGCGGCGGAGGCCGCCCGCCAGACTTCCCCCCTCCAAAATACCGCTCCGCGGTCCAGAGACCGCGGAGGGTATTCCAAGTTTTCCCCTGGGCTGGCGGGCGGCCGCCAAAAGGCCGCCCGCCAGCCCAGGGGAAAACAACCTTCCCACGATGAAGCCGGCTCGTAATCGAGCCGGCGGAGTGGGAAGGTGCGACGGGTGCTACTGCACCCGTCGCGTATTTCACTGTCTGCTATGCAGACAGTGAAATACTAGCGGGGCCCTCTTACGGGGGCCCCTGCAGTGCCCATGCCATTGGCATGGGCACTGCAGGGGCCCCCAGGGGCCCCGCGACACCCCCTACCGCCATACTGTTCCTGGCGGGCGAACCGCCAGGAACAGGATGGCGGTAGGGGGTGTCAGAATCCCCAAGGCGGCGCAGCATGCTGCGCCGCCTTGGAGGATTCATTTGGGCAGCGGGAAACTGGCGGGAGACCGCCAGTTGTCCCGGTCCGACCGCGGCGTTACCGCCGCGGTCGGAATGCCCAAGGGAGCACCGCCGGCCTGTCGGCGTTGCTCCCGCCCCCGTTGACCCTGGCGGTTCTGTACCGCCAGGGTCATAATGAGGCCCAAAGTTTGGTCTAATTATTAGATTATTATAAGTGTAAACAATTTAAGCACATAAATCATCAAAGACAACACATGCAATATGGACATTTAAATCAGAAACCGAGTCCCTTGGGCACGGGGCAATTTCTGAATATATAAGCGCAACATCAAAGAAAAGTGGGTGAGTCTTGTGGGGTGTGTAAGCAAATAAAGAGGACATCCACAGAGCCGTTACAGTGTATGTAATCACAACAAAAAATTTCTGTTCCACAGTCAGCACTTCTACACTGTGACACCTGGAAAAGACTGAGACAACGTTAGAAAAAATATTTTTAAGGGGTTGGGAGAAAAAAGAAGACCCTATATGGAAACGTGTTTTCCATGTACAGCTTTAAGTAAAAACATAGACAAATTTCACAAATATCTTAAGCCTACCCATTCACAGACCCTAGATACGTACATTTATGGCAGGCAAGAGTATGCCAGACAAATTACAAAAAAAATATAAACGTCCCTTGCAAGAGGCAGTTTAATCTGAGGTGAGCGTTGTGGTATGCCAGTCCAAATACATGTGTGATTGTTTTATGAATCTGGACCTTGGAGTGGTAGAATTTTTTTAAATTTATTTAAGTTACTGCATCATGGAAGCCAGGCCTCAATAGCATCCAAGCATCGCCCAGTGCTCAGTTTAGGGACAGTAGATACAAGGGTAAACAAATGTACTCTTAAACACAGAGGGAAGTAAAATAATATAATGATAATTAAAGCACTTAGATTATGAATAGGACTGCATATGCGATCGTTCAACATTTAATGATATGGGTGATATGAAAAGACACAAATAAATGATCAAATGTACAAAAGAATAATCCGAGCTACAAAAAGGCGGGTTTAAATAAGGGAAAGATAACAATCACATGAGGGGAAGGCAGACAAAACATCTTACATCTCACTTCAAGGTTTCTTATCTACATAGCATAGGGTTTAGTCGACATCCAAGAGAGGAAAGCGGGAGGAAGGAATATTAGGTCACAGGTTAGACAGTGGAGGCAGGGTACAACAGGCTTGGCAGGATGCCACAGGAGGTACAAAGTGACAAAGAACAGAAGTGATTTCAAGTCTTTCCTGAAGGCGATGTGTGAAGAGCTCATCCAGAGTTCTTTGGAGAGGGTGTTGCATATTCTGGTGGGTAAGTGGGACAAACGGAGGAGGATTTGAACAGATTGTTTCAATTTTTGTAACTTGGGACCTTTCATTGCTTCAAATCTATGAGCCCCAAGGAATGCTGGCCACCAGAGATGAGCAACTTCTGGTTGAGGTACTAAGAAAACTCAGCATGGAGTATCTTGTAGAAGATGCAGAATGCTTTGTAAATACATTTGTCAAGATCTGTAAAAGACCAGTGAAAGGAGATAAAGGTCAAGGGAATGTGTTCAAAATATTGTGTCTGAGAGCCAATGGGCTGCTGCACTGTGGTTAGCCTTCATAAACATAGATGAGCCTTGGGTACATCAGTAAATTCAGTATTAAGAATACAAGAGTTTGGATTTGCTTGTGTACAACGTTTTTAATGCCATATAGCAGTCTGAGCTGTTGTTGAACATGTTGGCAGTGTTATACACAAGGAGTTGAAGTTGTGCCTTCTAGTATGAAACTTAAGGATTTTGTGCTTTCGATGATAGTAGGATTGATTTTAAATGATGTGAAACAGTTCATGTTATCCACAGAGATTTTTTGCTTTTTGATTATCTGGTGTTTGCCCTTTCTACTGTGGGTGAGACTCACAACTGGTGTCTCATCCATGGAAAACACACAATAAATAGACTCTGCATGTTTACTGCCAGTGTTTGCTTTTTAACATAAGACTATTGCGATGTAGAAAGAGTAAAGGGCACTTGGTTGGTTACACTTGAAAAACGTGCGCACCTATGTGTGCATCCATGTGAGGGCTGCCCATGTGAGACTACTATCATACGCAGCCCGTTACCTGCTACAGGTAGCCTGGTGAAGAGGGGATTCTGCAGGATAAGATATTGACTTGGGATAGGCCTTATAATATTAGTGGACACGCATAGGGAACATCAGTGTTGTGTACTGTCTTGTCTGCAGTGACACCTTATTATGCACATATGGAGAAATCTTCGTTAGGCTGCAGATTTGCTTCCCTTTGGCCTCCAAAGTGCTGTGACAAATCAAATGGAGCGAAATGTGTGCTGAGATCAAATCTGCAAGTTTCAAGAAATAATCTGTACATCTTATGGGTCATCCAACATTGTAATATTTCTCTGACTCAGCTCAGGATCAGAGCCCAGGCCTTTTGTCACCCTGCTGGGCCCAGTTAATTGCATTGCTCTTCAGCAGAAGGAATAAAGGCCTCCCTACACAAAGAGAGCAACTAATAGTGCTTCATTAAGCTCATGAGTAAGAAGGGGTGGGGAGAAAGATCTGCATACATTGGTTAGTTGTTATACTGTACCAGGGGTGGGACAGCCCAGATCCACTGAACAAAGGAGGGAGACTAGATCTCTGTAACCAAAACAGATGGGGGCTCCTTTTTGGTAATAAAAATAGGCAGATCTGCCCCAAGGTGGGCACAAATGGCCTAAAATTAAATTGCCCCTCAAGGGAGCGACCCTTGCCTAAGGGATCGCTCCCCATCTGTAAAAAATGAAAAAAAAGATCCCTGGTGCCTAGTAATTTTTGCCCCCCTTGGCGGCAGATCGGCCTAATTAAAATAGGTTGGTGTGCCCCCAAGGGGAGTGACCCTTGCCTAAGGGGTCGCTCCCCTTATGAAATAATAGAAAAAAAATCCATGGTGTCTAGTGGTTTCTTCCCCCCCCCTTGGGGGTAAATTGGCCTAATAAAAATAGGCCAATCTGCCCGCAAGGGGGGAGAGAAATGGCCTAAAATAAATTTGGCCCCTCAGGGGAGTGACCCTTGCCTAATGGGCCTCTCCCCTCTAGTAGAAAAAAAAAGTAAATGATCCCGGGCGTCTAAAGGTTTCTGCCTCCTTTGGGGGCAGATGGGCCTAATTGATATATGCTGATATGCCCCCCAGGGGGACAGAAATGGCCAAAAACTAAATGTCCCCCTTGGGGAGCGACCCTTGCCCAAGGGGCCGCTCCCCTCATGTCAATTTCATAAAAAAATAAACTCCCTGGTGCTAGTGGGCATTTCTGCAGCACGATCGCTATGCGATCGTGCTGCAGAAATGCTCAGAGAGACATCAGGGGAAAGGTAAAGCTTTTCCTTTCCTTCGATGTCTCTCTGACCTTCCCCTTCCCCCGTACCGAGGAGAAACTAATCTGTTTCTCCTCGGTCACACTTATGGGTCGACCTCTGATGAGGTCAACGTGCGATCTCACAGTGACGTCATCGTATGTCACTGGGGTTTGGGGTGGAAGGGGAAGTGATTCCCCTTCGATCCCTGCCCAGAGAAGAGGGGTGGGAGGCCCACGCTCCCCCCATGGGCTGGGTGCAGGGCGTAACGGTTACATCCTCGTCACCAGAGCACCGAGGATGTGACCGTTACGTCTGTGGCACCGAGGGGTTAAATAACGTTTTTCAGGCAATGGTTACTGAGTTCCCAAGGCCTACACTGCAGCCACACCATTTTCTTCACAGTCACAGCAAACCAATCAGATCACTCCCACAGTACCAACAGTACCAAAATGACTGATGGGGATGGAGGAGAAAGTGCCTTGGGCCAATCAAAAGGCCCTTTTTTTTCATTTTCAGTACCTCAGTACTCCAGTGGAAGCAACCAGCCAGATATACCTAACTTTTTAACCCCTTCATGCCCCTCTTTATATACTACTTTACCCAAAATGGCCAAATACACTTACACCAAGTAATGAAAAGCATGCTTTCTGAGTAAAGTTCTTACATTCTATCAAACTTGGTTGAATTCCATTCAGGCATTTTTTTCTGTATTTAAGAGCAAAGTTTTCTGTGTTAATTAAAATGGTAAATCAATGTTTTCGGACCCTCTTTTTCTTAGTCCCCACTTGATGGATGTTGAAATGGAAAAGTCCCCTGCATTGTCACGAAATTGCACCCCATGCTATTAGTACCACAGCTGCATGGATATCAGGACTCCTGGTAAGGATTTTTGGTCATGGGTGAACACAGATCTTGTGTATGTGCCTGGCCTATGCCTTTCTCATGATCATGCGGTCTGTTAGACCAGGAGGGGCACAACAAGAGCTATCCTCGTAATGGCAGAGGGCTACTGAAGTTAAGTAAAATTAGCATGGTGATGGCAGCATACCCATCTTCTGTTTCATAGTGATCAGTAGTGTGAACAGGCCTTTTTTGATTTTATCGCAGGAGTGGGGGCGATTGGCCCGATCATACAGAGTTCTGCAACTGTGTACTTAAGTCACAATTGGCCTACCTGGATTGTGTGTAGCATCGCACAGCACATGATTCTTGCATGTGCGCACAGGTTATGTGTGGGCCTGTTATCTCGGGCAAATCATGGAGGCCTGTTGGTTCCATTTTGGAAACACAGGGGCTGGCAAAGCTTGGAGAGAGATGTGAGAACTGTAACCCCCAAACAGGTGAGGCGTGTTGCTGACATTCCTGAGGGAAGGAAGGAAAGTAAAGTATCCTATGTACACATCATGGGTCTCTTTGATACCAGAAAGAGTGATTGATAAGCTGGGAAGGAGCTTATTATCAGGTAGATTGTGGGACTGATAAGATTGGACCAGGGATTCTTGATAGAGAAGATGGTTTAGGCCTTTCAACCTTTATGAGGCATATTTCAGTGAAGGCTGAAAAGCAGGTGTGATCTCTGGTTACTCCTGTGGCCTGTTTGGACAGTACTGAGGAGAGAGCAACTCGAAGGAGTTGACACTAAATCACATTTGAGCCATAACCCTGGAAGTCAAGACCACTTGCTCTGAGACTGGAGCACCAGGCTTCTGCCTGCCTGCTAAGACCAATGGATCATGTGAGATGGAAGAGAGCATCTGGAGAGAGTGAGGTCCAATGGAGCTTATTATCAGGTAGATTGTGGGACTGATAAGATTGGACCAGGGAATCTTGATAGAGAAGATGGTTTAGGCCTTTCAACCTTTATGAGGCATATTACAGTGAAGGCTGAAAAGCAGGTGTGATCTCTGGTTACTCCTGTGGCCTGTTTGGACAGTACTGAGGAGAGAGCAACTCGAAGGAGTTGACACTAAATCACATTTGAGCCATAACCCTGGAAGTCAAGACCACTTGCTCTGAGACTGGAGCACCAGGCTTCTGCCTGCCTGCTAAGACCAATGGACCATGTGAGATGGAAGAGAGCACCTGGAGAGAGTGAGGTCCAATGGAGCTCCTGACAAGTGGATCCCGGTGAATGAAGTGAGACACCTGGCATGTTCAAGACCATTGCTGAAGTGCCACTCAACAACCCCTGAGTGCCAGGAGGGGGCCACGGCGAAGCTGGAGTTGTCACCCTTGTACAGTGACAGTTGGTGACACCTGTGTGTAGGAAAGTACCCTTTTTTTGGCATAGTTACCCACACGTTTTGCCTGCTACCAGTATGATTTGACTGTTTTCACTGGGATCCTGCTAACCTGGACTCCAGTGATTGTGCTTTCTCCTGCTAAATTTGGTTGCTTAGGACTATGCACACCCCACAATTGGCATACTGGTGCCCCCATGTAGGTCCTGCAGCATGCATTATGCCACCTATGGGAGCCCATGCAAAATGTGTCTGCAGGTATGTACCCTTTCACTACAGGTTACTGCACCGAGTCACTGTAAGTCATCCCTATGGTAGGCCCTCTTAGCCCAAAGGACAGGGTGCAGGTCCCTGTGTGTGAGGGCACCCCTGCAAGCAGAGGTGCCCCTACAAACTCTATCACCATTGCACTGGGCTTCGTAAGTGCAGGGAAGTCATTTTACTGGTGCAATGGACACAGCTACATAATGGTAACTCTGACCACTGTTGCCAGTATTGGTTGCATGATTCTATGCACTCTGGGAGCTCCTCAGAGGAGCCCCCAACATTGCTCCTATCAGTCGGGTTTTCCGGGGCAGCCCGCGTTGCTGCCACCCCTCAGACAGGTTTCTGCCCTCCTGCTGATTGACCAGCTCAGGCAAAAGAAGGCGGAACAAAGGATTGCCTGTGGGAGAGGGAGGTAACATCCTCTCCCTTGGAAATAGGTGTTGCATGGCTTGGGAGGGGTAGCCTCCCCAAGCCACTGGTATGCTTTGAAGGGCACATGTGGCGCCCTCCTTGGATAACCCCATTTGCACCAGTCCAGGGACCCTCGGTCCTTGCTCTGGCATGATACTGGACAAAGTGACCACTCCCCTGCCCATCACCACCCCAAGAGTGGTGCCCAGAGCTCCTCTGGAGGACCACTTGATTCTGCCATCTTGAATCCAAGGTAGTCAGAGGCCCCTGGGAACATCTGACTGGCCATGTCAGGTAGCTGATGTCACAGCCCCCTCCTGATAGGTGGTCATCCTGCTAAGTGTTCAATCCCACTTCCTGGGCCACTTAGGGTCTCCCTCTTGGGTGGGTCCTCAAATTTGATGTGCAAGATTCCAGCAGGACTCTTCTGCAATATTTACATCATCTTCTGGCCACTGGAACTGCAACTGGACTCTTCAGGAACTGACAATCTGCAACTCCAGCGATTACATCACATTGTAACATTGTTTTTCCGGCTCCTTCCAACAACTGCAACATTTCTACAGTTGTGCATCCTCTGAGGTTGACAAGACTCCAGCCTGCACCAAGAAGGAATCTCCCTTGGAGTGAAGAAGTCATTCCTCTGCATCTGCAGGCACCAACTGCAACTGGAGTGGCCGCCTTGGTCATCTCTGCCAGCTGTCCAACTTGGGAGATGCTAAGCCCTTGCCTCTACTTGCAGGACAGTACCCCTGTGCACTGCGACTCTTGCAGCTACCAGCACTTGTTTGCTCCTCTTCCAAGGGATCTTCAGGCTCTGTGTAGCCCTGGCCCCAGCACTTCTTCCTTCTAAGCACAGTCTCCTCTCTGCTGCTCCAGTGATGTGGGATTCCTCTTCAGGTGTGCTGAGTGGGCCTCACTGTGAATGCTGTGCCTGCTGCCAGTGGGTTGCCTGTGGGGGCTGCCTCCTCTTCTTGTAACTCTCCCAACTGCTAAGGGTCATCCCGGATTCCCCTCCTTGGGTCGAGTCCCCTGGGCCTTGCTGGTCCTCTTTAGCCTTGCACCCCATCTTCTTCTTCTTCTTTTGCATTTGCCAAGGCTGGTTGGTGGTTCTCCAGCACCACTAACCAACAAAACCCGACAGATGAGGTGGGGCACCATCTGAATCACTTCAGGAACTCATCTTCGTCTCCTATGCTGCACAGCTTTTCTTCTTCCTCCTTGTCGACCTGGTCCTGAATCCACAGAAGGGTGGGTAGTGGCTCATGCCACAACTGGACACTCCATCACAAACTGGATTTAGTCCCCTTCCTTTGCAGTTTCCCTCATACCAAAACCCATCACTGGGTTCTTCCAGTCTTGTTTGGATCTTTGGTCGCTGAGGGTCACTCTGGTACTCACCTCTTTATGTTCCTAGTTCCTCCAGCTCCCCTCTACCGATTCCACACCTTTGGGTGGGGGACTGTATCTCGCATTCTGCTTTCAAGTATATGGTTTTGCCCTCCCATAGGGCCTACACTGTTTTCTATTGCTTTTGCCCATGCCTATTGTTTTCTATGCCCTTTTCTGCAAATGTGTGCATAATCGTATGTTTACTTACCTCCAGTTGGGGGACTGCCTATTAATATTCTAGTATTTGTGTTACCCTAATAAAGTACCTTTATTTTTGTACCCTGCGTAGTTCTCTCATGTGTGATAGTGCTGAGTGACTGTAGTGGTATTGAGTAAGCTTTGCATGTCTCCTAGAAAAGTCTTGGCTGCTCAGCCACAGCTACCTCTAGAGAGCCCTAGCTTCCTAGACACTGCCTACACTTCTATAATAGGGGATACCTGGACCTGGTATAAGGTGATAACATGATAGGTGCCCACCACACAGCAGGCCAGCTTCCTACACTGTGTGCCAAGTGGAAGCCACTGTGAAGAAAGGACAGTAGCCCTTAATGAAGAAAATCAGCGACCCCTGTGTGCCACACTCTGGAAATAGGGCTATTGCCCTGCAACTTTGTGCCCAGGCTGCTGTGAGGAGCACCTACCTATTGTGAGGAGTGCGGAGGAAGATGTCCAACATCGAAGTGGACTATCCAGAGACTAAAGTAGGCCTGACACATTATAGGGGAATACAGCGAGAGGCAATGGACCCTCAGCATTGGGAGAACGGAGCCCACAGAGACATGCTGCTGTCCTCCAGCACTTGCCGGTTGCCATTGGGTCAGGTAAGATTTCTCAAGGCAATTAGGCCTGCTGGTGACTTACAGAAACATAGTTCATAGCTCTGTTAAAATTGACGCTTGAGAGGACTAGTATGGGCTCGCATTCCATATTGAATGGGTAACTAGCTCCACTTGAAGGGAACAGAAGGGCTCAGATATTCTGCCCAGAATGACACTAGCATGCCAACCTTAAGAGTCTGTGGTTATTATTTAGTGTGTTACCTCTATGCTTTGTGTGCTTCTGTCAAAATATTCCCTTTTTTCATAAAGGCAGGTATTTGGCTGGATTATCATGTTATTGCTGTTTCTGTGTGTACTTTGAGTCTTGAGCCTCACACCTACCTCCCCCTTGAAGAGCCTTGGACTGCTCAGTCCGCGCTACCACTGAGAGTCAAGTGCTGAAGGGAGTAGTACTTGGCCTCGTAACTCAGGATTCATAGTAGGACGGGCCTCAGGACATTAGTAGTAAAAGGCCTTGACCTCCACTGTTGCGCCCAGTAACTCCAGTGGGGCCCTTATGTCAGCAGTTCTGACAGTGGAGCAGAACGAAATTTTCCAAGAAGGTAGATAAACTTTTTCTCTTAGGAACGTTGTGTGCTGATTTACAAAGCCGTACCAGTTATTAACAAAACAAAAAACTCTCTTGTTATGAAAACTCTGACCTAATATTTGCATAGTAGCGACTACTTATACCAACCAACTGTAGGTCTGTGTCATTGAATCTGGAAGTTTTTCTTCCTCTTGATCCTAGCCTTCAAAAGCTCTGGAAATGTATTTACCATTCTCTGTCTTCATATCCCACACTCCTCTTCAAGGATTTGGGCCATGATATGCAGCTGGGTGCCCAAAACAACCCTTATGAATGTAGAATCAGAAACAAAAAATGTAAGCCTGAATAACAAATACATCAACCCTCTCAATCTGTAGTGAAATAATAGTCATCAGGTTTGTCCTCCGGCACATTCTCAGTGAAGAACAGCTGATGCACCTTTATTGCTTGAAATATGTGGAGTTAGTTTCTTGGTCACAAAGAACCAGAAGAGTCTCACAATCTTGTCATCATTGCATTGCGAAGTGGATTTATTTTAGATCAATTACGGCTGGAAACAAAAATGTTTTGGATAATATTAACAAGGAATAAAAGCCAGTAACAAAAATGTCAGGGCAGGGAAACTTAACTGCAAAGCGTGAAGGAGCATGCTCAGTTAAGGGAAGGGAAAACACAAATGTAAGGATCGAAAAATATATACATAAAGGAGACACGGTGGAATCTCCCGATAATTAAAAAAAATTGGGGCTATCAAGAAAAAAGGGCATCCCAAAACGTTGACACCCTTATATTTTACCTTATTTGGTTCTCCCACAGGTTGAATTGCATGTTAGGGCACCCCTTAAGCATGGATTAGCAGATTAAAACTGGTCACATAAGAATCGGGCCCACTCAGTAATTAAGCTCTGGATCAGTGAAAAGTTAGGGGTTTTATTACAAAAGGCTGTCAGATGCAAAATCATACTGAGTATGCAAAATCAGATTTATTATAAGTTCCAAATGAGCAGTAAAATCAAGTTGGACAGCATCCCTAGTAGAACAGTGTGCTTGTAGTCATTCATTCAAATAATTCATTCAGACCTGGTAGAAGTGAGCATTAGGTGACGAGAGGGAGTGTCACTTTGAGGAAAGTGTGACTACAACCACACCCTCCTCCCTGCGGATCTATTATAGCATAGCCAGCACATTACCGAGTATCATTTGAGGACACCACATTAGATAGGTGAATTGCACTTTATTGCGGAGCATGCTTTATTTGTGCTTACACTAGTGGTCGTTATATGAGGAGTGGAACCAGGGAGTCAACCATGGTCCTGAAGGGGAGACTAGGGGTGAGGCTCTGAAACAAGTAGACCAAGAAGAAAGGTACAGGGCATACCCAACTTCCATAGCCCCTTTTTGAACCATACCCTCTCCAGATCTATTAAGCTATTGGAACCAATAGGAGGCAGGTATTTTTAACTTGCTCAAGACCCCATCACTCCTATCCCTTATTTGAATCACTTTGACTTGACTACATCAGTGCTCCCACGTATTTCGCAGGTTTCAGCACACACTGTTCCATAGCGGAACGGGAGGAACCCAATGATGAAGCATGCCAACAAGGGGTAACCCTGGTGGATGAGGGGTTTTCTAAAAGGAAAATCCTTTTTTCCTCATCCATCCTGTAGGGTTTCACCTTTCTGATGGGCCTTTTTTGTAACGTTACTTGGTCTGTAAGGATGACAGATTCAGCAAGACAACCTTCTTCTCCTTCTTTGTCTTTATGTCATTTACTGTGCCACCATCCTACCAGTATTTTAGAGATGAGCAAGACATGCTCTGCTCCAACCATATCAACCTTTTGGATGTGATCCTTGCATGCAATTGTCAGTGAAAAATCCCTAACACATGCTTAGATTCACAGACCTGAAGTGTAGCTTAGGTCAAACGTTAAGAGGTGATTGTCCAGCCCTGATAGTTTTTCAGAGGTGATCCTGTCAAAGTATTAACTCTGCTTTAACTCTACCAACCCTTCAACTGCAAGTCAACTTGATAGTATTCAAGCCCTGCCATATTTTATGGAGGTGAAACTTAATGAGAGGGAAAGAGAACAAGTACTACCAAAGCCCAGTCTAGCATTTTGAGAACAGGTGGTGAGTGCTGACTTTATAAATGCTTGTTTCCTGGTGAGAATAATTTTGGCTGCTGCTGTTCAGCACTAGTAAAAAGGAAAAATCAATTATTGTTATAGCAATGCTGTTCAACATCAGTGAAAACAATAAAAAACCCACTTGTGCCATGCTGTATAAATGTCCAAGCGTTCGCTCCAGTGTGAGGATGCATATATGCACGTGTCACTTTACGTGCATGTGCATATGTCATGATGCGGCAGCCATTTCGTTTTTTTTAATTTTATTTTTCCAGGATGATGTCCTGACGTCATTACGGCCCAGTGTAATGGTGTATACACACACACGCCTCACCACACATGCACAAGCATACATCATGGCACAACAGCTATTTTCTTTCATTTATAGCTCTGTAGCAATGGATTTCCTCCTGGAACAACAATAGGTAGCAACTATCCAGTGGTTTAAAAAATTAGGACATTTAGGGGGTTCTAACCCTGGCGGTCGGTGTTAAAGCGGCGGCCAACCCGCCAACAGGCTGGCGGTAAAAAAAATGGGATTCTGAGCCTGGCGGGAACCGCCAACACAGACAGCCACCTTAACACTCCGACCGCCACGGCGGTACAAACAAACAGCGCGGCGGTCACCGCCAACAGACAGGCGGCAGACAATGTACCGCCCACACTATTACAACTCACCAATACGCCACCTTTTCCGGGGCGGGAGCACCGCCGATAAAAACACGGCGGAAACAGACTACGGACGGGAAAACGCTCACCACTACGCACTCCAGGAGGAAGGAGGACAGCATGGAACCCGAATTAAACATCCTACCTGCTCTCGTCTACCTTCTCATCTACCACGAGTACGAAGTCCGGCGCAGACGACAACGGTGAGTACTGCACCTACGACACACGGGAGGGGGAGGACGAAAGGTTACGGGCACACACATATGCGACCCCCCCCAACTATGTACTCACCAATGCAGAGCACCAAGTCACAGTGACACCACCCAAACACCCCTGAAAAATGCTAGGACATAATCATATTTGGAATAAATATTTATGTACCAAAAAGCTCCAGAAAATTATCGTACAACCATGAAAGATATTCACAACAAAACTAATGACATACACATCAGTGTATAACTGAAGTACCAAGTCCTGCACATCCTACGAATTCAGCATGTCCGTGGGCCAAAGTCTTGAGAAATAAGGGCAAAGCCCACACAGGAGACCTGAGTCCTTTGGAGAGAACACTGCAGGGGCATCAGATGTAAAAACTACAGGCACCTCAGGGGGAAAGGAAGTGGGGGGGCACCACAGCCACATGAGTCCACGACGCCAGATCCACGAGGAGCCACCATGCCCACTGGACCATCCTGGGGAGTGCAAAGCCACAGTCTCTCAATGTCTCTACAGTGGGTGGGCTGCCCACTGGACCATCCTGGGGAGTGCAAAGCCACAGTCTCTCAATGTCTCTACAGTGGGTGGGCTGCCCACTGGACCATCCTGGGGAGTGCAAAGCCACAGTCTCTCAATGTCTCTACAGTGGGTGGGCTGCCCACTGGACCATCCTGGGGAGTGCAAAGCCACAGTCCATCAGGTGGATGACAGTCTCCACTGGTCAAGGAGGAGGCATGGTGGGCACAGTGAACCATAAACGGTGCTTGAGACGGCGGTGCCCAGCGGAGCGGTGCTTGAGACGGCGGTGCCCAGCGGAGCGGTGCTTGAGACGGCGGTGCCCAGCGGAGCGGTGCTTGAGACGGCGGTGCCCAGCGGAGCGGTGCTTGAGAGGAAGGGCCCAGCGGAGCGGTGCTTCAGAGGAAGGGCCCAGCGGAGCGGTGCTTGAGACGGCGGTGCCCAGCGGAGCGGTGCTTGAGAGGAAGGGCCCAGCGGAGCGGTGCTTGAGACGCCGGTGCCCAGCGGAGCGTGCTTGAGACGGCGGTGCCCAGCGGAGCGGTGCTTGAGAGGAAGGGCCCGGCGGAGCGGTGCTTCAGAGGAAGGGCCCAGCGGAGCGGTGCTTGAGACGGCGGTGCCCAGCGGAGCGGTGCTTGAGAGGAAGGGCCCAGCGGAGCGGTGCTTCAGAGGAAGGGCCCAGCGGAGCGGTGCTTGAGACGGCGGTGCCCAGCGGAGCGGTGCTTGAGAGGAAGGGCCCAGCGGAGCGGTGCTTCAGAGGAAGGGCCCAGCGGAGCGGTGCTTGAGACGGCGGTGCCCAGCGGAGCGGTGCTTGAGAGGAAGGGCCCAGCGGAGCGGTGCTTGAGAGGAAGGGCCCAGCGGAGCGGTGCTTAAGAGGAAGGGCCCAGCGGAGCGGTGCTTGAGAGGAAGGGCCCAGCGGAGCGGTGCTTGAGAGGAAGGGCCCAGCGGAGCGGTGCTTGAGACGCCGGTGCCCAGCGGAGCGGTGCTTGAGACGGCGGTGCCCAGCGGAGCGGTGCTTGAGAGGAAGGGCCCAGCGGAGCGGTGCTTCAGAGGAAGGGCCCAGCGGAGCGGTGCTTGAGACGGCGGTGCCCAGCGGAGCGGTGCTTGAGAGGAAGGGCCCAGCGGAGCGGTGCTTGAGACGGCGGTGCCCAGCGGAGCGGTGCTTGAGAGGAAGGGCCCAGCGGAGCGGTGCTTGAGAGGAAGGGCCCAGCGGAGCGGTGCTTGAGAGGAAGGGCCCAGCGGAGCGGTGCTTGAGACGGCGGTGCCCAGCGGAGCGGTGCTTGAGAGGAAGGGCCCAGCGGAGCGGTGCTTGAGACGGCGGTGCCCAGCGGAGCGGTGCTTGAGACGGCGGGGCCCTGTTCAGCGGTGCTCTTCTGCACCGCGGGCCCTGTTCAGCGGTGCTCTTCTGCACCGCGGGCCCTGTTCAGCGGTGCCTATCTCCACGGCGGGCCCTGTTCAGCGGTGCTATTCTGCACGGCGGGCCCTGTTCAGCGGTGCTCTTCTCCACGGCGGGGCCCTGTTCAGCGGTGCCTATCTCCACGGCGGGGCCCTGTTCAGCGGTGCTCTTCTGCACCGCGGGCCCTGTTCAGCGGTGCTCTTCTCCACGGCGGGGCCCTGTTCAGCGTTGCTCTTCTGCACCGCGGGCCCTGTTCAGCGGTGCTCTTCTCCACGGCGGGGCCCTGTTCAGCGGTGCCTATCTCCACGGCGGGCCCTGTTCAGCGGTGCTCTTGTGCACCGCGGGCCCTGTTCAGCGGTGCTCTTCTGCACCGCGGGCCCTGTTCAGCGGTGCTCTTCTCCACGGCGGGGCCCTGTTCAGCGGTGCTCTTCTGCACCGCGGGCCCTGTTCAGCGGTGCTCATCCAGCAGGTCAAGGGAGCCAGACCTGGCCTGGACTCCCTGCTCAGTCGCCCTCGGACCGTGACGTTTCTGGACCCTTCGGGGACGGACTACTGGCCTCCTTAGTGTCCTCCTTCCCAGCTGGGATGTGGCATGTGGGGTCCACCTTCTCCGCGCTCCTGCTGCCCTTCCGCTCCTTTGATGGGGCTCTCGGGCCCTTGCCTCCCCTAGATGGTGTGGGTGGTGAAGTGGCCGCACATTGCTCCTTGGGGGCAGCCCTGTCGGTCCTCGCACGGCGGCCCTTGTTTTTGCGGGTCCTCTTGCCGGGGGGGGGGGGGCTGGACGTGTCCTTGCTGCTGATCGATGTGTCACTGCTGGCAAAGGGTGGGCTCCAGAACCCAGGCACAACAGTGACACCCGAAGCTGGGCTGGTGGTGGCTGCGGTGCTCTTGGGACTCTTTGAAGATGGATGGGGGAGCTCATCGGGGGGAAAGAGGTTAAGGTTAGCCAGGAAAAGTTTTTTAGGGCCAAGGTAAAGGGTAGGAGAAGTGGAGATGGAAGTGGAGGTAGAGGAGGTGGTTGTAGGAGAGTCAGGTGTGCTGTCATTGGGTGAAGGTGCTGGTGCTGTAGGCTGTCGTGAGGTGGATGGCTGTTGGGTGGGTGTCTGCCTGCGTTTGTGTGTCTTGGAAGAGGGGGTGACAGACACAGTGGGAGAGGACACAGGGGACGTGTAAATGGCAGTGGGGGTGGTGACTGCACGAGTGTGGACTGTCCTGGAGGGTGAGGTGGTGATGGAAGCACTGGCTGATGTTGGGGTGCATGCAGGTGTGAGTGTAGACGTCACAGGGAGGGAGGAGGGAGACGAGGAGGAGGGGGACACAGGGGTGGCAGTGGCTGTTGGCATGTCTGCATCTGGGTGTTGCTTGGGTGAGTGTTTGTGGGATCTGTGGTGCTTGTGTTTGGATGAGCTGCTCTTGGGTGTTGAGGTGTGTGCAGGCTGGTCTGATGGTGTGGATGGGATAGGCTGAGGAACAGGAGACAGAGAAAGGCTGGAGGCAGTAAGAAGAGGGAGGCTGGAAACAGGGACAATGGCTGCCGTCAGTGCTGAGGCCAGAGCAGTGAACGCTCGTTGATGGGCAGCCTGACCCGAATGAATGCCCTCCAGGTACGCATTGCTCTGTTGCACCTCCCTTTGCACACCCTGGATGGCATTCAAAAGGGTCGTCTGCCCAACAATGAGCGTCCTTACCAGGTCAATGAGCTCCGCACTGAGGGCAGCAGGGGCAACAGGGGCAGGGGCTGAGGTGCCTGGGGCGAAGGACACGCGCGCCTTCCTGGGCGAACCGGCACGGAGCGAAGACTGAGGGGCTGCTGGGAGGGCGGGGCTGGTGCGCTGGGTGGCGGCTGTACCTGTAGAGGCGGGGGCACGGATGTTGCCGCCACCCCTAGGGAGCTCCCATCCGAGGACGTGTCGCTTTCGCTGCTCTCACCAGCGGTCCCCGTCGTGGTGCTCCCCTCGCCCTCCGGATCACTGGTGCCCTCGGTGTCTGTTCCTGGGCCCACCGGGGCCTTGTGTCCTGCAGCTCCCTCGTGCTCCGATGCCAAATCTCCTCTGCCTGGTGATGCTAATGCACACATGCACAAGAAGATGAAGAGAAAGGGTGGGGGGAGAAAAAAGAAGACCAGGTTGAGTGCATGCAATGTCAACACCGTTGGCGGAGAGGACAGACACAGGTGCCTAATGCACTAAGCCGCGCATTCGGGGTACACTACTCAGTACTACTGACTAAGACAACAGGCCAAGAGACGTCAAACGCGCACATGGGAGATGCTGGACCTTCAATGGCTGTACTTGTCACCCTACCGAGGTGGGGGCCGGGGCACAGGGCCATGCCTAAGGGAGAGGACTACACTACAGAAAGCGCCCTGGCCTAATGTCACCCACAGCCCTCCTCCCCCACCCAGACGCCTCCACTGCGCAGAAAGATAGGAGAATGTGCTGATACTCACCCCCTTGTGTCTGCTGTGATGTCTTAAAGCGCCCATCCAATTCAGGATAGGCCACCGCCAGGATCCGGGACATCAGGGGGGTCATGGTGCGACTGGCACCCCTCCTAGGTTGGGAGGCCATCCCCAGCAGTGTTTCTGCGGTCTTCCTTGTTCCGCGGCGGATGTCCTCCCACCTCTTGCGGCAGTGGGTGCCCCGTCTGTTGTGGACCCCCAAGTTCCGGACTTCCTTGGCGATGGCACGCCAAATCTCGATCTTCTGATGGGCGCTGACCTATTTGACATGTACAGGGTGGAAAGGAGGAAATCATCAATGACCTGCATGTTAGATGTAATTGGCCCCCCCCACCCACTTTGCCATATGGCACATGCTCTCATCTGTCGGGCGTTGCACTCCTCATTCGCCCCCTACCCCACAAACTTACATCCACCCCAATCCACACAGGCATAGCCCATTCCATGTGCACCCGGTGTACTCACTTGTTGGTCTGGAGGACCGTAGAGTAGCGCATACTGGGGGAGGACCCCATCCACGAGCTTCTCCAACTCTTCAGACGTGAAGGCAGGGGCCCTTTCCCCAGTCGCAGCAGCCATTGTATCTTCCAGACCGAGGTCACAGCAGCACTTGCAGTATAGGTCCTCTCCTGTGGATGATCAGGTCTCGAGTGATTAAGCAGATAGAAAATGGCGGTCACGCCCGCGGCGGTGCGTACCGCGGCGGTGCGTACCGCGACTGCCGGCGCACTTCGTAATTGGCTCCTGAAACCCATAGGCTTCAATGTTAACCAATGCGGCTTTGCGCCGCGGTCTTCGACCGCCTACCGCCACGGTGTGCCCCGCCAGCGCATTGACCTCACATCCCATTGTCCCACTTCACAGGTCAGGCAGCCGCCATTTCAAGGGCCTACATGGCCTAATTTTGACTGCGACACACAGGCCTAGGCCTTGCATTGCCACACATACACGCCTTTCAACCCATTGCCATTCTTTAACTGTGCAAGCTGTCTGTACGTACCTGTGGTTTGGCTGACTCTGTGCTCCATGTTGTCCTTCCTAGGCACCGTCTGTTGGGACTTGCGATGAGAAGGAGGAATCCTCGGGTGTACCCACCGCTGGTGGACCTGTCGACAATGGAAGAACGCCATATAATGCTTCGATACAGACTTGACCGTGCCACTATCCATGAACTGTGTGCCCAACTGGAGCCAGCCCTGATGTCCCCCATCCGCCAACCCACAGGGATTCCCCCTCTGGTGCAGGTTTTGTCAGTCCTCCATTTTTTGGCCAGTGGGTCATTCCAGACCACAGTGGCCATGTCATCTGGAATGTCTCAGCCTATGTTTTCAAAGATTTTGAGCAGAGTGTTGTCTGCCCTGATGAAACTCATGCGGAGCTACATCATTTTCCCCGAGGAGGGTGACTTGCCTACAGTGAAGGGTGATTTCTATGCCCTTGGACATATCCCCAACATCATTGGTGCCATTGATGGGACCCATGTGGCTTTGGTACCCCCAAAAGACGATGAGCAGGTGTACCGAAACAGAAAAAATTATCATTCGATGAATGTCCAGGTGGTCTGTTTGGCTGACCAGTACATCTCCCATGTAAATGCCAAGTTCCCAGGGTCAGTGCATGACGCGTATGTGATGCGAAATAGTAGCATCCCCTATGTGATGGAGCAGCTACAGAGACAACGTGTGTGGCTAATAGGTGACTCTGGTTACCCCAACCTGCCGTGGCTACTGACCCCAGTGAGGAATCCCCGGACAAGGGCAGAGGAACGCTACAATGAGGCCCATGGGCGTACTAGGAGGGTGATTGAGCGAACCTTTGGCCTCCTGAAGGCCAGGTTTAGGTGCCTGCATATGACAGGTGGATCCCTAATGTACTCACCAAAGAAGGTGTGCCATATCATCGTGGCGTGCTGTATGCTTCACAACCTGGATTTGCGACGCCAGGTGCCTTTCCTGCAGGAGGATGGTCCAGATGGTGGTGTTGTAGAAGCCGTGGAGCCTGTGGAGAGTGAAGAGGAGGAAGACTCAGAGGACGACACAGACAATAGGGACAGAGTGATACAACAGTATTTCCAGTAACACCCAGGTAAGAATCACCCACGCCATTTCCCAATTGCTTCTAGCCTCCTGCATCTGTACTTTCTGTAGTTCCCACCAGATATTTTTGGGTAATTTTTGATTTTCCCTTCCCTTCTCAGTGCTGTATGACGCAGTGCCTGACTTCTGCTTGGTTTGCCCATGAACTACAGCGTATTGACATTGGTATGGTGTCATCACTAATTGACAGAACAGATATTGAACAGTAATATGTAATACATTTGCTAATAATACAGCATGACTCCAAACTGATTTGTGTGCAATATGTGATTTATTTACAGGGCTAGATATTGGTACATGTGATTATAAGGGTGATGGGTGGGGGTGGAGTAATGTCCATGGCAGAGTCCAGTTCTCAGTCTCACAGGTGCATTGTCCTTTTGCCTGTGGAAGGATGGAGCAGAGGCAGTTCATGGTTGGACAGGGTGGCAATGTGGGACAGTGGGAAGAGTTCAGGGGGTATATCCTGCTGGCAGGGGTCTTGACATCCTACTCTGTCTTTTTTTTGGATCTCAGGCTCCTCTTACGGGGTGGTTGTTCTTCAGCAGGAGGTGGGGTTCTGGTGGCCTGCCGTGGTGTTGGGGCCTCCTGTCCACTAGCGCCGGCGGAGGTGGTAGGCTGTTCCTGGTCCGGGCTAGTGACAGGGGCCCTGTGTGGTGCCACATGGTCCCGCAACGCGTCTTCTATCCTGTTGAGGGCCAGGACGATGGTCCCCATTGCGGTCCCGATGATTCTCAGCTCCTCCCTGAACCCCATGTAGCGTTCCTCCTGCTGTGCCTGGATCTCCGTGAACCTGGCCAGTACCGTCGCCATCGTCTCTTGGGAGTGGTGGTAGGCCCCCATGATGGTGGTGAGGGCCTCTTGGAGAGTGGGTTCCCTGGGCCTCTCCCCCCCCCCCTGTCGCACAGCAGCCCTCCGAGCTGCCCGGTTTCCCCCGGCCTCTGTCCCCTGGACGGTGTGCCCGCTACCACTGCCCGCAGGTCCCTGTTGTTGTTGGGGTGTTGGGTTAGCCTGGGTGCCCTGTAGTGGCAGACACACCGCTGATTGAGCTGTCCTAGAGACAGAGGCATGGGCCCGGTGGGTGGGAGCTGTGCTGGTGTTGGCAGAGGGGGTCGGGTCTGGTGTGGCCTGTGGCTGCCTGAGGGGAACCGACTGCCCAGAGGTCCCCGATGGTCCGGGCTGGTCATCAGGTTCACTGTCGACAGAGCTGCTATCATCAGTGTGGGCCTGTTCCGGTGGTGGGATGGACACTTCTGGACCCTCCTGGCTGGTGTGTTGTCGTTCGGGTCCTGCATGGGGTAAGAGAGTTTGGTTATTGTTTCTGTGTGTGCAATAGCGTGCATGTTATGGGTGCCCTTGTCCCCCAGTGCAGGCATTCCCTTGAGGGAGGTGTTGTGAGGGTAGTTAGTGGGGGGGGGGTTAGTGCAGTGGTCATGCTTAGGTGATGGGTGCCCATGATTTGTGTTGGCATGCAGGAGTTGGTGTTGGGATGGGTGGGTTGTGCTGGTGAGACATTGTCAGGGAGGATGTGTGCTGGGGGGTTGGGGGTGAGGGTGGGGGTGTGGGTTGGCATGCTGGTGGGGTGGGGGGGGATATAGTAGTTGAGATGGGACTTACCAGAGTCCATTCCTCCGGCTACTCCAGCGAGGCCCTGAGGATGCAGGATGGTCAAGACCTCTTGCTCCCACGATGTAAATTCGGGAGGGGTGGGTGGGGGTCCGCCGCCAGTCTTCTGGACCGCGATGTTGTGCCTGGAGACCATCGATCGGACCTTCCCCCGTAGGTCGTTCCATCTTTTGCGGATGTCCTCCCTATTCCTGGGATGCTGTCCCACCGCGTTGACCCTGTCCACGATCCGCTGCCATAGCTCCGCCTTCCTGGCTATACTGGTGTGCTGCACCTGCGAGCCGAAGAGCTGGGGTTCCACTCTTAGGATTTCCTCCACCATGACCCGGAGTTCTTGGTCCGAAAAGCGTGGGTGCCTTTGGGGTGCCATGGGGTGGTGTGGGTGAGGTGTGGGGTGGTGTATGTGATGAGGAGTATGTTGGTGAGTGGTGCTTTGTGCTACTATGTGGTGTGTGTGATGGTGTAGTGTGCCTCAGTGTGTCTTGCTATGGATTGTCTGCTGTGTCTCTCTCTCCTTCTCTCAGTAATTATGGTCGCAGGGGTTTGTGAGTGATGTGGGTGTGTGTTTTATAGTTGGTTGATTGTGTGGGAGTGGTGTGTGTATGTGTATCAGGTGTGTGTATTTCAAATTGTCCAATGTGGCTGTGTTTTGGTGATGTGTGTGTATTCTGACCGCGGCGGTGTGTAGCGCCAATGGAATACCGCGTTTGAATGACCGCCGTGTGGTTTCGTGGGTCGTAATGGCATGGGCGTATTTCTGTTGGTGTGACGGTGGAGGTTTGGTCATCTCCAGTTTATCGCTGCCCGCAGATGTGGCGGGCTGCAGTGGAGGACGGATTTTTGGAGGTTTGGCCGTTGTGGGTCAGAATGACCGTGGCGGTTGACCGCGGCCGCGGCGGTGTTATGGCGGTCTTATGACCGGTGGTAAGGGCATTTTACCGCCGAGGTCAGAATGACCCCCTTATTTGCTACATACAGTTATTGCAATTTGAGTTATTATATTGCTCACAACTCTTCTCTTTATTTCCTCCTTTTTCTAGGTTCAATACGATGTCCTCCAGCCAGGGTGTTGTGCAGTGTATTCACTTTCAATCCCAGTGGAACAAAGATAGGTAAATATAACTAAGGGAAAATGTCTAGAGCTTCAATAGGAAACAAAAAAGAGGAAAAGAAAGCCTTTATATGATCATTCACTTGTCTTTCTCTAATTCATTCTTTCTAACTGTTGAGGAATTTTCTTTTTTCTACTATGTCTTTTTAAAAAAAAAAATTAAGACCAACCTTTTTGAGAACTTAAATCCTTGTTACTAGTTTGGCGGTGCATTGACCGCCATGGCGGTGGCTCAATCGCTGTCAGGTTGAGGGTCAAACCGTCAGATTACAAGTCATATGGGCCTATGGAGCAAAAACTGCTGTGGTCTTGCCAGCACCGCCACCTAGCACATACCGCTACAGTCGCAAGGCAGCACACACAGGCCAGCAGAGACAGTGTTTCCCCCTGGCACATAATAAGGGTGCACCCCCTGATGTGACCATGGTGGTCCAACCACCACATCCTAGTAGACAGAAACAGACAGTATAAAAGGAGCAACTCACCTGCAGGCAGCCTCAAACGCTCTGTACCACCAAGCAGCCCATCACACACATCCTGCTGCTGATCATCGAAGGTGCACAAAATCCATGCCGCAGTTGCACAACCGACCGTAAGTACACAAACCTATCTGTGTCACCAAACGTCACAACAGATTGTTGCATCATCGTCCACATGATATAGGGCTCAGTTTATGGGCACCAAGTACACATCTCATTATGTACAGAGTCAGAATCCTACATAAAGATTCACAGTCATAATACGCCCCAATTGGGCAGGTCACTCACACTGCATCGCAACACTACACAATACCATATGTATGACCATCTCAGGCATAGGGACAGTCAAAGGTTCACAGCTTTATCTCACACAAAACCAACAGCACATCAACATCACATATACAAATACAACTCACACACTTACATTCCTCACAGGCCATGGACTCTCATCACATTCAACACACATATGTATGGATGAGGCATGGAACACGAACAACACTCCCAGTAATCAGCCCTGCAGTAGACACAAGTATCACACACATTGCAACACAATGCAAGGATAATAGGACGCACAAAAGTCAGAGAGACAAATACACAAAGATCACAATGCAAACAATACCTGTACAATAGGGATGGGGCCAGCAGGAACATCCATGGAAGGAGGCTGCACTGGCACACATTTCACTTTGTACATGCACTCTTTAACAATATTTGCACAGGAAGTGGCCCATACATGTGTCTCAGGGACAAACACTACTAGACCCAAATGACATGCCTATCTGCACAATGTTTAAGTGCAAGTCAACAAAGCACATACAACTCCAACTGCATAGGGCACACCTCTACATGAACTAGCTGCAAGATACACACAGCTGCATGGACACATTCACAGTCAAATTCAAACAAGGGTAGCACAATCGAACACACTCCATGTCTGCACAAACAAATCTCAGGCTGACACACATCAGATGAATACATAATCCAGATCAGGGGTACAAGTCTAACACCATACATGCACATATTGGACAACACAAGATGAAATACTTACCAAACCAAACAGTACACAATGCCATAACACCACCATTGGATTTACACCCACATATCCATGCACTCAATAAATACCCTTGGAGGACACGAGCACTGCCCACACACTCAGAAATTGCAAACAACAGCAAATGGGGCAGCAAGCGGGCTGAAACACACACAACTGTAGGCACACATCACAAGTCACTGAGGAACAACATAAAGGTAGAAAAGGAATTGCAGGACAAATGTGTACCCAAAAAACAAGTGTTTGGGTTTATTCATATTTAAAACTTCAATTAGTTAAAGGCCATTGGCTAGTCCACATTTATGTCCAGAATAGCACAGTACTGTGCCAAAACTTGACTCCTAAATGGCAAGTAACCTGCACAAGAAGGGGCATCAAATTGGCAGCCAGGCATCTCAGGGATCATCCCTTCGAATATGGGAGGGAAGGAGTTTGGTCTTGGGTTTGGGAGGTGTGGTCTGCTTTTTGGGAGGGGTGGGCTTATTCTTGGGGGGGGGGAGATATGGGTGCTTGCAGGAGGACAGAGGAGGCCTTGGTGGTGAAACGGAGGGTCTGGGAGGTGGGTGGGGGCCTCTTGGGTTTGGGACGTGGTGGAGGGAACAGTGAAAAGGTTTAGGTCAAACTAAAAACTTTTTTAGGGACAGTCATCAGAAGGGGGCGGGATTTGGAGGTCGAGGGAGTGGTTGTCTGCTCTGTTGATGTGGATGTTGTGGGTGAATGCTTCTGGGAGCAACGCTTGTGTTTGGTGGGTGTCTGTTGGGTGGGTGAGTGAGTGTGCCTGTGTGTCTTGGGGATCTGGGAGGGGGAGGTGCTGGGGGATGGAGTTGTGGACGTGTGTGTGGTTGTTGGGGTGGTGACTGCAGGTATGCTGGATGTGGTGCACGTGTGTCTGTCTGTAGTCATGGTGGATGCAGGTATGCTGGATGTGGTGGATGTCTGTAAGTCTGCTGGGGTGGTCTCTGGGCGTATGATGGGTGTGGTGGGTGTGACACTGACAAGAGGGCAATAGCCTCCTCATTGAGGGCAGCAGGGGGAAAAGGGGTTGGGGCAGAGGTGCCTTCTGCAAAGGAGACGACAACCCTCTTGGGTGAGTGAGCGGGCACGGCCAACTTGATGGGGAGCAACAGGGAAGGAGGAGATAGAACTGGGGTGGTGGACAAGGAGGGTGCAGGAGGATGCCCAGAAGGGGCAGCCACCACTAAGAAGTGTCCACTAGAGGAAGAATCCAATGATGAGGACGTCCCAGTCTCCCCGTGGCTCTTCTCTCGCCGTCCAGGCCACTGGGTCCCTCTGTGTGGGTTGTGTCTTGACCCGAGGTCCCATGGTAACATGCTTCCCCACTCAGCTGTGCCCCATCTCCTTTGTTTGCCAGTGCTAATGCTCAAAATACCAAGGGAAATAGGGTCATTACATGTCCGTGATTACACTTAAACAACACATCTGAGTAGGCCCTAGCAACAAAAACCACCTAAGTGGCCCATACATGTGCCACACCTTACGCATGCATACCATATGAATTGTCAACAGATGACCACAGGAAAATCTGGATCTCAGACAACTACAATTGCATGGCTGACGTAGTGGAGTCACAATACCCATTCAACTGTTAGGAGACACCATCACCTTCAAACCTTTTCCCCATGGCACCTGTTGGCATACAATTGTAGGCCAATGCCAAATGCAGATCCACAGATCCCACACAAGGTTATGCACACATCTATTAGTCACATACATGATGATCCAACAATAAGAAATTATGCTACAAAATCATGCAAGGTTAATGACAAAAGAACAATATCCTGGAGAAGGTGACATGGAAATACCCATGTCACACTGGAAACATATCAACAATGCACTCTTCACCAAGTGCTATTTGTCCCAGTAGAGTAATTGAAGTAGTATTAAGGTAGTATTAATGTTGTTCAGATAGGCCACACGTGGCATGGAAATGGACACTGAAGACATCATGTGCAAAATATCAGGGAGGATGTCCCCAAAATACACAACAAGCCCCAGTGTAATCACCACTAATATCTGGCACTCCTTACAATAACATACTCTGAGTGCATCACTAGAAGCCATTAGTCCCTTGTATGTTGGAGAGACACAGAGATTTGCAAGTACGTGTAGAAGGCCCTCAACATGTTGCCCAATGGGAAGCTACATCACTGTCCTCATTTTGGTCATGCAATCCCAGATGTCTGTCTGTGGATGAATGCTTGTACCCAAACACATGTGATTTCAACTTAACTGCAAGTAACTCCATGATGTGTCGCGTAGGTTCTCATTATGGTACTGAGGTTACTGAATTTGGGAGACAGGATCACATGGATTGTGGGTACTAAATATGTTTCCACACCACATGATGCCTGTCGGCTTAATCCGGGCTCTCCGGCTAACTAGCAGCGCCTCATCTCTCGCCAAGATGATTGTGGCAACCAGGCGCATGACAGGAAGACTCCTCAGGGGAATCGTGGTCAGTCAGATCCCATCCCTTTCTCTCAGTTACCAAAGGGTCTCATATAGGCAAAGACAACAGAGGCAGAATATAGTTCAATAAGGATTTCTTGAAGTAACTGCCTCTTGGATAAGAAGGCACGTATTGCAATAGCTAGGATGATAAAACACAATGAAAACAAACAGGTGACTAACAGAGTAAAACACAAGAATAGTCCTACCATACTGTCACTAGGAGTGATATATATGTCTCCTACCTATTCTATATTTGACCACAGCGCAATAAGCCTAATCTGCCCCTCGGGTTTCTCCCCTGGGGGTATATCATCCCTCATACGTGGTGGAAGAAGCCTGTATGATTCCCAAACCCCTCTTTGCCTTTAAAAGGACTACCAACATTAAAGACATGTTGGTTCATACCCGACTACGACCTGGTTCTTTACCTCCTAGACAAAGGGCGCTTTGGGACATTCCGCCAGTGGTAGGTAATTTCCCTTGTGGAATTGGAATGTCTGCACATTAACAAAACGTTTGGACACTCTTGAACATGAACCAATAGGTACATGACGCCTATTAAAACATACCAACTGCAATACCAGCAAATGCATTTATTTGATCACATGCCTATGCAATTTACGCTATGTGGGCATGACCACTAGAGCAGTGAAACTGAGAATAAACGAGCATCGTAGAAATATCAGATGCGGTCGAACCACGACAAAACTTAGTATTCACTATATGGAAGTTAATCATAGCCCAGATGACATGTGGTGGATTGTTTTACAGACTAGCTCACAAAAGGGCACGAGATCTCTTTTTGAGCTTGAACAACGTTGGGTGTTTAAGTTAAACACACATGTCAAGGGGTTGAATGATGACATCCCTTGGATCAGTCTATCGCATAAGATAACTATATGCTTGTTTTGGGATCACATCATACCCTTCATCTACATCTCTTGATCAGAACATTCGGATCAGTTTCTTCCCAGAGTTGTATTGTGGCTCGCTATACTCCCTTCATGTCTCCGACATTTTTACACAATTTAGTATTTAGTCCTAACCTTTCATTGTTGAATTGGCATAACTGGATATTTTACAATGAGCTCTTCACTCTGTATCCTGGCCAGCTCAGATATCTTTTTGGATACTGTTCGTTCTTTTTCCAGTGGGTGCTGAACGACAGGCCTCTGTTTATGTCTACTACCTGCCAGCACGATCGGAGCGCTTCACACACGCTGGGCTCTGTTACTAGGTAACGCGAGCGTCAGCGTGACTCGCTCACTTCCGGGTAGCGGGTTCTTCTGCCGAGCAAGCCATGGCGTCCCCACTGATTTGGGAGCGCGGCCTCCGGTAGGTTGCCCGTTACGGTTCAGGAGCGTCAGAAGTAAGTTACACTGGTCCGTTGTGTTTACACCTAGTTTCTGTGTTTGACTGCCTCCGATCTTGCCCATGGGTGTACTATTTTGGCAACCGTTTTAGGACAGCTGTGCTTATTTGGTTGCTTAGTTCTTTACTAACACATGTGGCAGCTTTTCTCCTGAATCAGGTTCAGATGTTTGTGTGCCTGTAACCAACCTAGCAAAGAGGAGTAATTATGATACTCGCAGATTGATAAAAAAGTTGCATTCAACGTAATTATTTGCACTTTTAGGGCAGCACTGTCTGAGGATGTTTAACAATGTGTTGACTCATCGTCCCACCCTTACCTAGGGAATGTATTTAGTAACTTTTCCATTTGACCTGATTACACTGCTGGCGAAGTGTTGTGAGAACTCTACAGCCTAGTCTGATGTATGCTCAGTATCTCTTTAATGTCTAATCATTGCATCATTGTGTCTCACCATGACATATGCCTTACGGTTGGTTATTGCTGTTTTATTTTACTACAGCTTTCATGTTTTGAATAGTGCTTCTTTACAATAATGGTAATTGTTGTTGTTTGTTGTTTGCTGTTCACCTGACTCTTAGAAATTTTGCCCCCGGCCTTAGGCATACACTGTCCCAAGAAGCACATTCCTCAACAGAGAGGGTAAGCTGATACTCACCTTGCATGCATTAGTGTGCCACTACTTGCACCTTCACCGTGTTCTTCACTGTTTGACACAGTTTTTCCTTTTATTATGACTAATGAAATAATCCCACTACAAGTACATGTAGACTTCATTACCTCCAAGTGACCTGTGTTCATTTGATTACAGGGCGACATTTAGGAATAGCAGGTTCGAGTTATACCAGACTAGTGTAAGGCACTGGAGACATTATAACTAATAGTTTCAGGTTATAGGAGTCTTTTTCATTTTGTAAGAGGAGAAGTATTTATCCATTTGGTCCTGAAGAAGCGTCACGGGATCCGGCTGGACCATAGAGACGCGAAACATGTTGACCCTTTTCCAGGGATGGTCAGGTAGTCCCTTACCCCCCTTCTCCCAATAATTGTGATAGAGAGTGATTGATCATTGTCTCTATTTCACTCTCCTAATCATTTTTAACCTTGGCCTTCACCCTCCATGGATTAATAAAATTGTTACCCTTAGGTTCGGGTCTTGAGCCAATTTTAGCCTTTAGTGTGACTCTCCTTTTTTTCTCCCTTTTTCCTTCCAAACTCACTCTTGGGGTCTTGGCATCACTGAGAAAAGATCTCCGGCAAAGAGCCCCCCTATGGAGGGTGTGCACCAGACGTTGCAGAGCCGGTCCCACGAGGAGCAACTCTGATGATGAAGCATGACACCCATTTGGGTGTGTGAGGAGTCTTGCTCCTATAATTAGGATTCCCTGTGTTCTTTCTCCTGTCACTTTCTTTTGGAACAGTGTATCTTGATTTTTGTTGTGGAAGAAGCCCGTAGTCTAGATGAGACACCCTCCCTAAGTGGATCAGCGATCCAGCAGTCTAAACAGGTAGCTGCAGTGAAACAATCAACGATAAGCATACATTTGTGGTCATCCTGCTAGCATGTCCCTCTAATGCAGTGGTCTTCAAACTTTTTAATGCCGTGCACCCCCAGTTGAAAAAAAAAAACATTGGGCCCCCCCTCAGAATTTTTCACAATTATTTTAGAAAGATGGCAATGCTTAAATTGGTCTAAACCTATTTAAACATTGCAGTTAAGTACTGTTACCTTTTTAAAACTGCAATAACATGCTTCTTCTCAAAACAAAGGCATGTTATCTGTATAATATTTCTTTTGGCCAGAGTTTGGTGCCCCCCCTGGGATCACTTGAGGACCCCCCAAGGGGGGCCCGCCCCCCAGTTTGAAGACCTCTGCTCTAATGTGTCTAGGACAAAGAGGTGTTTTTATAATAAAACAGCTGACATCCTAAGAAATAGTCCCCACATATGAGTGTGTGTTTTCTGTGAATGTTGGAGACACAGCATACCACATTTGTCGGCAACCCTATCTGATTGTAGCCTTGGAGAAAGCACAAAGTGAAATAAATGTCCTACTAAGAACGTGATGATTTCGTAGACGAAAGTACAATGAGATACAGAAAATAAAACAGCACCGCAAATGCGACTATTGCTAGAAAAATAAAGCAGTACTGAATAAAATGTAACAGGGTTAAAGTGCACAGTGGCAGGCCTAGTTATCTCAAAAACAATGTGTCTAAAACATGACTGAAATAGCTGTACAAAGCTGGACAACAGCCATGGCACAAACCTTGCCCATTACACACGTGAAGTGGACTTTTCCACATGATGCTATAACAAGGACATAGATTTTCACATTGCGGCTCTAAACTCTAGGCCTACCTGTTATGCCCCTCATTGCTACTGCAGTCGTAAATGCCAAATGGCATGCTATGATGCATGAGGGAATATACCTGCCAATAAACAATGGTGACACACTTCTGTATGTGGCACAAACAGTTTGCCATGCACATATATGTGAGGGAATACAGACATCATCACATCAACATAGGTAGACCATGCATGAAACTGTAGCTTACAAATGTTTTTCAAAAGAGGAGAAAGGGACACTTGCTGACATGTAGGCACAAGGAATGTTGGCAACAGTATTAGTACATAAATCCTGTCAATGGACATTCCCCACTTACGTATTGATCGGTAGCTGCACCGAAGGTACAATGTAAGTCCTGTCACATATATTGGACATCTTCACATTACAGACTGCACTGAGGCACCAGCACCCATCATATGCTGAAGACAACTAGGTTCTGGGTGGCAGATCCATATATACATATTTACCAAGACATAGGACAGTGATCCATCACCCACTTACTTTTGGCCTGGAACATTAAGGAGTAGTGGTCTGTTGCATAGAAATTATACACACTACAACAATAAACAGTACTTGATTGATCAATGCAGAGCAAGTGGTTTGAGGATTGTACACAGTTTTGTCGTAGGTCCCTGGGACAATATGCAAGGCACATCAGTATGCACCATATGCCATGTCTACACAATCACACATCCACTGTATGCCACATCGCTCATCCCTAATTCTCAGGGGGAGCTGTCAGAACCTAACTCGTTCCCTTGGCGATGTGAAAGGCAAGAATATTCCCTGTACTCGCCCTCTTGTGGCTGCTGTGCTGCCCTCAAATGCCCATCAAGCTCCGGATAGGCCACTGCCAGAACGCGGGCCATTAGTGGGGTCATGGTCCGACAGGCACCCTGCCCACATCGGGAGGACATCCCCAGCTGGACCTCAGTGATCTTCCAGGCCCAGCATCTCAGGTCGTCCCACCTTTTTTTGCAGTGGGCACTCCCCACGGGTCCTCACCTTTTTGGCAATGGCTTTCTATAATCCCTTCTTGCGATGGGCGTTGACTTGCATGGATGCAAAAGCCAAATTAAGAGATCATGATCACAAGTCTCATCACAAATGGCTGAGTCACATACATGTCAGTAACATCAAGCTAGCACTTTCCTGTTTGTCAGTACTCCCCAAGTGTGACACATACAAGCCAATAAGTACAGGGACGTGACTACAGACATATATTTCTCCATCTGCAGACTGACCCACTATCCTGCTCAGACCCTACAATGGCTAAGCAAGTTTACTGACATCATGTAGGCCATGCACTAGCAACCTGACTGAGTTGTGAGCCACTAGGAGACACGTCACACCTCTGTGGCTTCTAAAGAGTAAACTTCTTAGTCATGAATGGACCAACACATTCACACTCTGTGAGAATGATTCTCTACATACAGTCCCTACAGGCAACTGCCCGAATACAAACTCAAATATTACACATGGGTAACAATTAAGGGACTGCCATGGTGGGTACAGAAAGTGTCTTCCCAGTCCATGTGTAGACATGTGGATTAACAAAGGCAGCAGAGTGTGAGGTTTTGTGTTATGTACCTGTACCACAGAACACTCCTTTGGACATATGTGTTCATCCTACACCGAGAGTATCCCACAAACAAAAGCATGCGTTATACAGTTTCTGCTATGTGACCAAGCTACTGAGTCACATATCATGGCCTCCCAGGAATCAACAGACTGCCTGCACTGTAGGACTGTCATTTATGCAATAAGCGTGTACAGAACAAATATGACCTGTGGGAAGGTGGCAAAGGGCTGTGGGAGTAAAGAACCTGTCATGAGTCAAAGAGACACATTGATAACGATGCTAAGTGCACATATGGACTAGACGAATTACTTACCTCTGTACCCATTCCTAATCTAATCAAAGGAATGCGGCATTCTGGGCAGGAGTTTACACCAGAGAATCAAATTGCCCACAACACAGAATCTGCTGGGGTACAGAGAGTGGACACCTTGCCACAGTTGCATAGCCACCATGACTCCGCGCCAGCCTAGAATAGGGCTCATAATAAGAGATACATTTGACAGGCTCTGGTCTCTGCAGGCTGAGCATAGAGAACCTACATGACACTCCATTTTCATCACTTCTATGCATGACAGTACATCATGTAGCCAAAAGCAATTTGGTATGTGGTGTGTGTGGCAACCTGAAGGGCTGAGTGAGTCATGATATGCCTTCCAAACAACAGTTTAGCAAGGGCACGTGTTTACAAATCTCTGTGGCACCATGCACATTGCTCACATGACTCTCAAATGACTCATACAACATGCAAACTCAGCTCATGCTGTCATGCGCATTCATGTTGTCTGACATTTACAACAATCATGAAGAAGGAAATGCCAGTGGATGGCAGTAATGTCTCCTCGCCTACTTATATACATCCAACACAAGGAGGATCTAGGAACTCAAATACCTTACATAACACAATGTGACTGAACTTTACAGATGGCACTGGCCACCAATACCTGCACATTGTACATCACATTGATGCCACACAGACTTCAACAACGTGCACATGAGTAGCCAACCTGGCACACATGGGCACATTTTAGCCTGTGAGGAGAAAAGGATGGTGAAGTACAGAGAAAACTGTGCACATGAGGTACTTACCTCCTCCTCTGGTGGACCATAGAGCTGTCCATACAAGGGTAAGACCTTGTTAACTAGCCTCTTCAGCTCATCTGGAGAGAAGGCAGGGGCCTTATCACCTTCTGGACATGGCATGGTTGCTCCCAGAGGTGGTACAGAGCAGCTCAGATAGTGGAGGTCTTGCTGGCAGCAATGTCAAGAATTAAGTAACTGGATCTGCAGAACATGGCGATGACATCCGTCACATATGCGGTCGTAACCATCGGCAGACATAGACATTGGCTTGCAGCCACCTCTACCAACAGAGTTAGCCTATGGATGTGTCTGCTGTGGTTGCAATCGCCTACAGCCATGACGACTTCCGCCGGCGTTCACGGGCAGTTACTAATGTGCAGTGGAGTAAGTCAGGAAGCCGCCATTTTAGAGGCCTGGAGCACGGGACTGGGTTTCACAAACTGAGTCACACCTTCGAAAATGTTGATTTGAGCTCACAAACATGCTTATCCTGTCTTGTCATGTAGGTCCTACTACTCAAACACCACTGCAGTATGTTTCAGGGCACAGATGGCATTTAACAGTGTGCAGGACTGTCTCTAGGGTGGTGGGACCAGTGCCACCGCACCGAGTGCTGTCTTTGGGATGGGGCACCATGTTTGCAACTATATTATAGTTTTTAAAGCCCATGCTGCAGCATTTCTTACATCCAGGAATTTTCAGGTAACAATAAAAATATCAACATAACTCTGAAGGTTAATGTACTTCTTGGAGAGAGTTCAGACTTTTCTCTTGTGGAAGTTTTAAGTTAGCATAGTGGGTTAACATGCCTCCTGCAAAGTACATGTACCGTGTAGATCACAAAGTGCATATGACCCAGATGGGTCAGTGGGTTACTGCTTTTATCAAAGAGGTCCTTTTGTCACTGATAGTTTATAAGCTAAGGCCCTCAGGGGTGTGGAATTTATTAAAATATCTACTTGTCCAGTGGACAGGTTGCTTCTCAAATCTACTTGTCCTGTAAAAAGATCTACTTGTCCCTTTGGTGCCATGTAGTGTGGCGACAAATTATGGCAGCAATCTCATTATGTAAGTGCTCTGATAATAGCCTCTCTGATTATGCCAGGGCTACTACCATAGTAGGGCTTAAATACTTGCAGTTTCAATCCCTACTGTAACAATTTCCTTATTTTGCCACCTTTCTGCAGATCTGCATACTGGGGCTGGAGGAAGCAGTAAGCAATAGTTCTAGGGCTGGAATGCCTTTGAGTCTGCAAACCTACTAACCTGCATGTTTTAAAGATTTTTACCAGCTTCTCTCTAATATTTTCCCATAATAAGAAAGGTTGGACATTTACTCCTGACAATGGCAGAATTAGAACTTCTTCCAGTGTTGGGAAGAAAGTGGCTGGAGGGAAAATGAACTTGCAAATGCTCAATAGATTTTTGCATGAGCAAATCTACACATCGTATTTACCCATGCTAAAATGCAGTTCACAAATATTTTATAGGGTACAACATATACCATGGGTGCACTTTTGTGACTTTCTTTAAGAATTTGGGGCCAGATGTAGGTAGGTTCAGATTTGCGACCTGCAAATTGCGAGTCGCAAATCCGAATGTAGGATGGTGTCCCTGACACCATCTGTGATTCGCAAGGGCTTCGCAAATGCCCACCTCATGAATAATCATGAGGTGGGTCGCAATTTGCGACCCCCTCGCGAATGGCGGCCCTCACAGGGATGGTGGCCTGCTGGAGACAGCAGACCACCATGTCTGTGACTGCTTTTCAATAAAGCAGTTTTTTTTTTTGTAATGCAGCCCGTTTTCCTTAAAGGAAAACGAGATGCATAACAAAAATGAAAAATGAAATGTTTTCGTTTCATTTTTTCAGAGCAGGCAGTGGTCCACAGGACCACTGCCTGCTCTGAAAAAATGTTTACAGTGACATTCACAATGGGGAAGGGGTCCCATGTGGATCCCTTCCCTTTTGCGAAAGTGTTAGCACCCATTTGAAATGGGTGCAAACTGCGATTGGTTTGCACCCGCGTTCGCGGTCACAAAACAATCCTACATTGCACTGCGAGTCGCAATTAGGAACACCCCTTACTAATTGCGAGTCGCAAACCCGTTTTGAGATTCGGTAACCAGGTTACCGAATCGCAAAACTGGGTTTGTGCATCGCAGTGTGCTTTTTGCATGTCACAAACAGCGAAAGTCGCTGTTTGCGACATGCAAAAAGCTACCTACACGTGGGTCTTGGTCCCTAATTAGGTCTGGTGTTAACAAAGACATTTTGTTTTTATTAAACTTCTATTTCTCTCTCTTTCGGCCGGCTTTACTGTGAGTGATCGCATTCTGCTCTTCCACAAGGAGCATATTGCCACACAAAGTAGTTTTGTTCAGTGTCAGGAACTACAGTGGCAATCAGTGACGTAACTAAACTGGAGGGTGCCCCTTTGTAAAGAACATGGAGGAGCCCCCTCTCCAGACTCACTCAGGGCAGGTGCTGTGCTGAAGGGGCCCCCTGGAGGGCGGCTGCGGGGCCTTTGTTATGCCGCTGGTGTGCTTTTAGAGAGTTCAAAAACTTTTTTGGGGGGGTTTGCCAGTGTTTGTTACAATGTTGAGGGCCTGGTAGCTCCCACAACAATAAAGTGTTACAAAAGTCATGTCAAAACAAGACACGCATTGATGAAACTAAAAGACTTATAAAAATATGTCAGATCAGTTGGCTTTGTCAGTGTTTGTTTATTTTCATGCTTCCCATAATCGTGTTGAAAATGGTTACACTGATTTTCCATTAGAAATATTTTTGGGAAATACTAGCATGCATCAACACATTTTACTAAATGACACTTCATTTGCATATAATCAGAGAGCATTCTGGGAGCATTAAACTTAGCCTCATAGCCTAAACTTTTCAAACATGTGTATACACGTTTTTTTTTTTGTACTGGAACCAACGTCAGTAGTGAAGTGTGACCTTAAAACATTTATTTACAGCACTCACCCTAATAATGAAGACTTTCAAATAATGAACCATAAATACAAGTTCGAACAGCATTATCTTTTGGAAACACATTAACTCAACTGCAGAGAGTTCCACTCTCTGTAATCAGGCAGCTAAAGGGTTTGTGCTGCAGGGGGTTGGGCCTACTTGTCCCAAGGACAAAGTAAACATAAAAACTTGTAGCCCTTGACCTCAAACAAGATGTCCCGGGCGTCCGGCAATAGGAATTCCACATCCCTGGCCCTAATATAGAACAGTAAGCTATTAACAGTCATCAAAGAACTGCATAAAGTCCTCAAGGCTTTCATTATCCTGATGCTGCATAAAGAGTTAATTTAAATATAAATCAATTCTTATTGTTAAAGAGAAACCCCAACCATGGTTTTACCTTTAAAATTCTGAGTTTGTGATTCTCCAGACTAAGCACTCCTAAACTATGCAGCCTACCAGTATGGATGACATGTGACTCCTGCGTATTTTAGTGCTCTGTCTTATGTAACATTTTTCATACACTGATTTGTAAACTTATGACTGATTGTCTCTGAGTAATGTGTGTGCAATGTAAAGTTCTCTGACACCCTATACTGAAATGAGTGACGGTACAAAACTAATTAAATGCATCTGAGAGAGAAAGTGGTTATGGAGGCATGAGGGGCACTATTAAAGGGTGATAGTGAGGGAATCTGTGGCATAAGTGGTCATTTGGGGGGGCAATAAACAATGTTGCCCAGGGTGCTACCAGCACTGAGGCTGCCCTGACAGTAGGGCACAGTCATCCCCGCTGAAGGTCATTTTGTCAGTCGGAATACCCATTCACATATCGAGAGGCAATTGTGTTGCACATCTTTGAGTTAGGTCCAAATAAATGTTGTATGCACATGTGTGGAAAACCATGGGGGTCACATGTGACCCACTGTGATATTTGCATCTGTAATGTGTACTGGTTGCCATGTCTATCCCTTCTTAAATGCCTTGTCACATGATGTCATTGACTTGCATCATGTATGTTGCTCTGGACACAATGATTAATGTTAGAAATCATGTCTTGTCATACATAGGTGTCCAGGGAGAGGGAAGATGCGATAACTTCCTGTCTACCATCCACTGCCAGACCTTCAGACCATGGAGGGACAACACATCATCCTCCTTCACTGATTAAATCAGCAAACAATAATGAACTTATGTCGTTAGTTGGAGCCAGATCCTATGCCAGTTATTATTTATCCAACCATCATACCATCCATTGTACAAGTCATGTCAGTATTACACTTCCTAGCCACAGGGTCCTTCCAACATACAGTGGCCCTGTCAGCTGGCATGTCCCAACCTATTGTTCAGTCTGGTGTTGAAGAATGTCCTCTCACTATTGTTGAAAAACCTGGGCAGCTACATCCAGTTTCCCCAACATCAGGATTTAGCCCATGTGAATGCTGACTTTCATGCATTTGCACACCTCCCAGTTGTGGTTGGGGCCACTGATGGCACACATGCTGGTTTTGTCCCACCGCATTCCAAAGAACAAGTATACTGCAACAGAAAGAACTTCCATTCCATCAATGTGCAAGTTGTCTGTTTGGCGGATCTATATATTCCACAGATCTGTGCCCATTATCCAGGTTCAGCACATGGGGCCAGAGATATCAAGAATCCACTTTACGATTCTCTAATAGCGATTTTTAAGAAATCGCTATTTCAGAGTCACAAAATGGTATGTATCATATTTGCGATTCGGTAAAAGCGATTTCTTAAAAATCGCAAATGATATTACTGAATCGCAAATAGCGATTCTGAGCCCATTCGCATCTATGGGCCTGCAGGCCCATATTTGCGAATATTTAGCATTTCCCACCTGCGAATTCCTAACTGGAATTCGCAATTTAGGAAATGCAAAACCCCAGGGTGCTGGGGGCCTAAGGCCCCCTCTGCTGCACCGCAAAAAATTATTTAAGGACGAGTAAGGCGCACACATGCCAAAGGGGCATGTGTGCGTTACATGTCAATTTTAAAAAGGCATTTTTAATGTTGCATTTGGTGGTAATTGTGATTCCTTAATGCCCAATTTGCATGAAGGAAAAGCTTGATACATGTGCTTAGTGGAGTAACAGTAACAGTGCCTCTAGGCCTTAGCAGTCATGTCAGTCCCTGTACCACACACACAATTCATATGTTATCCTACTAGGTTAGTGCACTTCAATTGGGAGTTCACAAACAAGGGTATTTGGAGAAGGAAACACGGTGCTGATGTTTAGAATTACAGAAACTGGGCCTGCTGGGAGTTGCAGTCATGGCACTCACTCTATTTCACACACTACACAAATGTTATCCTCCCCTACAGTTGAGTACCCTACATTTGGAAGTTCACAAACAAGGTTATTTGGAGAAGGAGACACTGTGCTGGTGCTTTGGGTGATAGTTACAGTGGCTCCTGGGAGCTGAAATCATGCCAGTCCCTGTACTACACACACTTGACAAATGTTATCCTCTCAGGTGTGTACACCTACATTGGGAGTGTACAACAAGGGTATTTAGTAAAGAAAACACTGATCTGGTGTTTGAAGTTGTAGAACAGTGCCTGCTGAGAGTTGTAGTCATGTAACTCCCTATAATACACACACTAAACACAAATGTTCTCACGCCAGGTGAGTACACGTCAATTGAGAGATGACAGACAGGTGTCTTTGGACTGATGGACACTGGGCTGGTAAGTGGAGTGACAGTAAAGATGGCAAAAGGTGAGCTGTGAGCATGCATGACATGGTGACATTATCAGTGTTGTGACTTACCAGACTCTACTTTCCCAGGTATTCCTGTCAAGCCCTCAGGATGCAGGATGCCCAAGATCTTCACCGTCCAGGGAAAAAGTTGTAACTGGGGAGTGGGAGGGTCACCACCAGTGTTCTTAGCCTGCTGTTCATACATGGAGAGCAGGGAACGGATCTTGCTGCTGAGGTCATTCCATCTCTTGCTGATGTCCTCCCTTGTGCGCAGGGTGATGCCTACAGCATTGACTCTGTCGAATATCCTGTCCCACATTTCCATTTTCCTACTGAGAGGAGTGTGCTGGATTTGTGCTCCAAACAATTGTGGCTCAACTTTTAGAATTTCATCCACCATGACTCTTAACTCATCAATCGAAAAATGTGGATTTTTAGATGGCGACATGGAGAATTTTGAAAACAAATTAAACGGGTGACAGTGACTTAATAAAGAGGAAAAGTGCAAAAGGGTATAACTGGACAAGAGTGTGTGTATGGTGTTGTATGTTATGGTGAAAAAAGTGTGGTGCCTAGTATCTGCAAAATATTAGTGAATGTGAAAAACTTGAAACAAAAATCAGAAACTCATTCATACACTGATTCATTCACTCATACATGCACTCAGAGACTTATGTGGCCACATACCCACTCAGATACTCGTGCACCCACTCAGACCCACTCATAGTCTCAAGCACCCACCTTCACACCCACCCAGACACTCACATACCCACTAACAGATCCACTAAGTGAGACAGGCCCTGTGGCCACCCTGAGCTCCGCCCAGCCAAAAGACATATGTGGCATGCGGTTAGTGATAAGGGCTTGGTTGCAAGGTCTGGCTGCAGGCTGCTGGGTTGGAACAACATATACTAATTAAAATTACTTTACATTAAAAAAACATAGAAGTATAGAAATTCACAAAAAAATCAAAGCTTACGTTATAGTTAGGTTCTGAATTTACTCGTACAAAACCATAGAAATTCAGCAGTTATAGTTAGAGTTCTTTCAGGTAACTACAACTTGCGCCTTCTCCATGCACAGTTTTCTCATCAATCATTTTATTGCAAATGTTGCAGTGATAATATTAAAGATGCCATACAAGATCTCCTCAATCATATAATATGTGGAGTAATTAGCATGGCAAAGGCATGAGTTACAGTTACCTTAGGACATGAGTTATAGTTACTTGAAAGAACTCTAACTATACCTGCTGAATTTCTATGGTTTTGTACCAGTAAATTTGGAACCTAACTATAATGTCCCTCTAACCTTTGTTTTTTATGGACCCAAAAACATTTCCTCCATTTGAATGTATTTACAACATCTTAGTTTTGGCTATTCTAAAGCTTTCTAGCATCCAGTGATACTAAAGAGGATTAGTAAAACTGTAAAGCACATCAAAAGGATCCTTCTGACACATAACACACCTTTAGCAAGTCCATTGTAGCAAGAAAACATGGGCTCATTTTTTACTCACATGCCAAGTGGTGGAGAGGATGTTTGTGCTCCATGCGTGCATTCACACTGAAAAGAAATAAAAATAATATATATTTATTTCTCCTTCATATGTGGTTTGACAGGGAATATGGAATCCTGAATCTCAGATTGCACGTTGGCTAAAATTGCAGGGGGAGGAAATGCGGCCAAGTCGGCTCGACATCTTATGATTCTAGACAAATCACAAAGGGCCTCATCTACAAAGATTCCAAATAAGAAATCATAAATTGCGACAAATAGTCACTCACAATTTGCGATTATTTATTTGGAATGTACTAAAATGGATTTGGTAAATGTTGGTGCAACCAAATGCATTTATATTTTACTACCAACCTATGTACTGATAGGTCAGTTCACAAAATGCAGAATCATAGTGGGTTGTAATTTGTCCTACCTCATCAATATTCATGAAGTAGGTGGTAAATTGTGACCCACTACGATTGTCCACAATTACATGGATGGTGCCTTGCTGGGGTGAACAGACCACCATGTCTGTGATTGCTTTAAAAAAAAGCAATATTTTTTAATGCAGTCTATTTCCCCAAAGAAAAACAGAATAATGAGAAGTTGGTGGTGAAATATTAATGTTTTCCAACCAGATAGTAATCATAGTTCAATGACAAAACATTAATAGATACAAGATGGAAGGGACACTTTTAACACAATTTCCTTCCCAATAGCAATTCCAAATGGTTTTTCTAAACTCATTTAATGATTTGGAAAACCTTCAGAATCTTTAAATACGATTGCCCCACTTAAAAAAGGTTTTTAGCATTTACAAACGCTCTGATTTACTAAATATGATGGTTTGTAGAAGCTAAAACCTTTTGTACATGAGGCCCTTCATTGGCCTGTGCCAACAAAAGAAAATGAGTCTGATCTTGTGTGATGTAATATGGTGCTCTAATGCCCTTGGGCAGAATTCAGGCTATACGAAACTGCTACAAAACTCACATACATGGATGTGTTCAATAAAAATGGCTCTTTTGTGCCTATTGCACTACATCAAAGCTACTCTGTATTTCCCCACTGGAACTTGGGTAATACGTGTATCAGAATTAAAGTGTCTCCCTAGGAATGTATTTGGTAATTATTACTGTTTCTTCAACTTTTATCAAATCCATAATAACTTATTAAGTCTTAATCAATGTATCTTAATCAGCGCCTTGAGACCCTTAAGGGTGAGTAGCGCGCTCTATAATTGTTTTTGATTGATTGATTGATTGAATGTGTCACAGTTGCTAGTTGTACGAAATAATCTGGAAAAAAGATGGAATTTATTTAAACACTGTTTTCAGCTGTACGAACTAGATTTGCAAATTTAGAAACTGTTTCTTAATCATAATTGTACATGATGGTGCATGTAAGTAAATAGTATTGATAATACTGGAATACAGGAATCAGAAGGTACATTAAGAGGTCACAAAAAGGGATGCACTACTTATCAATATAATTGTTGAAAGCCCCATACTAGACTGGAGGAAATCGGGCAAGAAAACTCTGAAAGAGCCTGAACATAGCCAAGTGAGTGTCGCGCCAGTGACGAAACTGGTTGCGGAGCACTACCATAATGAATGACATGCAAACTGAGGTGAGCTGTTCCGACTCCCCTCCGAATCCAAGTTTAATGCGCCTGCCTGCAGGTCACATGCATGACGTTATATAAATAAATGGTGGCCAGTGGGTGGGGCATTAGGATCGGAGGTGGGGTAGTCTAGGCTGCTGTCGCGACTACAAAGCAAAACGGACAGTGTCAGCCTCTTATTTAAGCGCATGCGACCGCGCTTGTAAATGCATAGAGCATCACAACACTACATTTTGATGACGAGGGAGTCGCGCCCTTACCTGGCTTCCTCACACAGTGGTGGCTGCTGTTAACACGCAGTGCTCGTGCCACGCGCGTTTCCACTGCAACCCTCCTGAGCAGAGCAGCAACAGCGCCGAATGCACAAGTCTTGCCGGTTGGAGCCTTCTCAGGGTGTGGTGAAGAATGGAGCTCATTATCCTGACATGTGCTCGCGCGAACACATTTAGGGCCAGATGTAGGAAACTATTTGCGACTCGCAAACGGCAAAATTTGCCGTTTGCGAGTCGCAAATGTGAGTTTCCTATGCAGAAATGCATTTTGCGAGTCGGGACCGACTCGCAAAATGCATTTCCGACTCGCAAATAGGAAGGGGTGTTCCCTTCCTATTTGCGAGTCTGAGTGGTATGCAAATGGTATCGCAGTTACCATCCACTTCAAGTGGATGGTAACCCACTCGCAAATTGGAAGGGGTCCCCATGGGACCCCTTCCACTTTGTGACTGGACCCAAAAATATTTTTTCAGGGCAGGGAGTGGTCCAAGGGACCACTCCCTGCCCTGAAAAAATACCGAAACTAAAGGTTTCGGGTTTTTTTTTAAGTGCAACTCGTTTTCCTTTAAGGAAAACGGGCTACACTTAAAAAAAAAAACTGCTTTATTTAAAAGCAGTCACGAACATGGAGGTCTGCTGACGACAGCAGGCCTCCATGTTTGCGAGTGCCTATACTCGCTATGGGGCCGCAATTTGCGACCCACCTCATGGATATTGATGAGGTGGGTCATTGCGACCCCATAGCGAGTCGCAGTCGGTGTCTGAGACACCGTACTGCATTGCAAATTGCGACTTGCAATTTGCGAGTCGGATGGACTCGCAAATTGCAAGTCGCAATTTGCAATATTGCTACATCTGGCCCGTAATCTCGGAGGCTCGCCTCCCCCGAGCCGGCTCCATGACAGGAGACACTTGCACGCTATTACTTAGCGAGGCAGGTGTGCTGAGACTGGGAGAAGTGCTGGTAGCAGCTGAAAATACACCATAATGCGGCTCAGAAGGTACTGTAACACTCCCCACACAAAAAGAAAAACAGTTGCAAATAAATGAAAGGGAGATAAGCAGTGGCTAATGCAGGACGGAGCACACAGTATTACATACATTAAGGTGGCTCAACTAAAAAAAAGGAAAAGAATAATAAAGGCAGTAAATGCAATCTATTACACTGCTAGATCTTACCCAAGAGTTAGAGAGCACACCGCACAGCCATTCTCAGGAGGGTGTGGTGAAACAAAACGAGTGGTGTGTGTTATAAACCAAGAAGTCAAAATAAAGCCCCCACACCTTGCACACTGCCAATCAGAAAGAGGCATTGTGTATAACACCTGCTCTGACTAAACATGCCTGCCATCCCTCCAGTGAAGCCTTTTGTCATCGAAGGGGCCACGTCTGTGCAAGCTCTGCGATGGAAAGACTGGGTTGACAGGGTTCTACTCTTTTTAAGCTACCAAAGGCAAAAATGCACAAAAGAGAGCCAGGGTCCTGTGCTTTGGGGGGAAGATATCTACAAAATATCCAAAAACATCACAGAGGCCACCCTCAAAACACACTTGACCTTGATGGCTGCTCTAAACATGCATTTCGAACCCATGGCCAACACAGACTACGAGCGTTTTGTGTTCAGGCAAGCCAGACAACAAGCAGAAGAATTGATCGGTTCATTCTACATGAGACTTAAAGAACTAGCCGGCACATGTGGGTTCGCAGATGAGACCCAAGAAATACGAGGTCAAGTGATTCAGGGTTGTGCCTCAACTAAACTGAGAGAGAGAGAGAATCCTTGAAGAATCTGGAAGATCCCTACCTGATATCCTCACATTGGGACGTACGAAAGAGTTATCCAAGGCCCAAGCCTCACATATGGAGGCGGTACTCCAAAGATCAATCAAAGAAGAGCCAATGCAGAAGCAACCGACCTACATCCAGGCTGTGCGGTACTGCAGTGGACCATCACACCGACCAAATAAGAGCCCTGCCCAAGGAAAGAAGTGTGGAGGATGCGGGAAGCTCAATCATTTTGTTAAAGTGTGCAGGTCAAGCAAAACACGACCAGGGAACGCATCTGTCAACACTGCAGCAAGCCGGTCTCAGAGGGGCAGGCACATGGATGACATAGATGCGGAGGAACGTGTCATGTACTCCTTGTTCACCAGAGGCCATGCAGCCCAGTCGTCAAAGAGACTGTCACGATGTCATATCAAGGTAGGCACCCACCAAACTCTGGAGGTTGTTGACACTGGTGCCTCATAAACATCCTTGCTTCAGATGTGTGCCACCTGATGGTTCCTGCACCGGTTTTAGAAACCGCCAAAGTGAAGGTGTACACGTATGGCCAGAGCACGCCACTTGCCCTCAAGGGTGGATTCCAGACATCCATTGCATATGGATCACGGTCCTTTTGAGCGCACGTATATATGGCAGAAGAAAGACATGGAATGCTTTCAAGGTGCCAAGCAGCAGAGGACCTAGGTATAGTCACCTTTGCTTTTGGCATACACCGAGAGTCCCTGACTGAACTCCTTCACCAATGCAGTGACATATTTGATGGCATAAGCTGTCTGCATTATAGGGAAGTAAAACTGCACATTGATGAGTCTGTACAGCCAGTGGCGCTCCGGCACCGACTCATTGCATTCCACCTCAGATCACAGATAGAGAAGGAGCTAGGCAAACTGGAAGCAGCTGGCATCATAGAACAGGTCACAGGACCCATGCCATGAGTGTCCCCGATACTTGTGGACATATAACTGAGGAAGCACAACAGCCTGGGGAGGTACGCATTTGTGTAGACATGCGTCTTCCCAACATAGCCATCAAGCGTAAAAGACATTTTCCCCCCACAATAGATGATTTGATAGGGAGCTAAGTGGATCCTGTTGGTTCTCCAAGCTGGAATTACGGTCAGGGTACCATCAGCTAGTCCTGGCGAAGGAGTCACACTACATAACAACGTTTTCAATGCACAGAGGATTAAGGCATTACAAAAAACTTAATTTTGGCATCTCCAGCGCTGCTGAAGTTTTCCAGATCTTCATCCATGAACTTCTGGTAGATTTGCCTGGCACTATCAATGTCAGTGAGGACATTCTAATTCATTCAGCGACCATCCCAGAGCATAACGCCAGGCTCAAGATTGTGTTGCAGCGAACTAGGAATCTGGACTAACCCTACACCACCAGAAGTGTGAGTTTCTCACCAGCAAGTTTCAGTTTTTTGCATACGTGTTTTCAGCGGATGGCGTGGCACCCAATCTGGAGAAAATGCAGGACATCAAAAACGCGCCCCCACCAACCAATGTGACTGAAGTCTGGAGTTTTCTTGGGAACTACTGTGGCCGTTTCATTAAGGAACTTTCCACTTTGACCCAGCCTCTCAGAACCCTGACAAAATCCTTGGAATCTTGGGTGCGGGGGTCAGCCCAACAAACTGCATTTGAAGCCACCAAGGACACTATCCTAATATACTTTGATCCGGGCAAAGACACAAAGATTGCAGTTGACATTGGCCCTAAAGGCCTAGTAGCCGTACTGCTCCAAAACCAAGACAATAATGAGTGGTCACCGGTGGCATTTGCAAGCTGGTCATTAACTGACACCGAGCAACAGTATTCGCAAATAGAGAAAAAGGCCATCGCCCTGCACTGGGGATGCAAGCCCTTTCATCTCTATGTCTATGGCCAGCTGTTTCTAGTCACGACTGACCATAAACCACTAATTCCCCTATTGAATGATACTGTGTCAAAACCGCCACCGCGCATAGAGAAATGGATGCTCCAATTGCAAGCTTACCGGTGTAGTTTGGAGTACCGGCCAGGGTCGGACAACCCAGCTGACTACCTGTCTCGCCATCCACGAGCTGCCCCTGAGAGCGAGGTCCATGAAGTCTTGAGGACTGAGGAGTACGTGAGGTATGTGTCTGAATGGTCCCAACCATTACCTGTTTCAACTGATATCATAATCCAGGCTGCAGCACAAGATGACTGCCTTCAGAAAGCTTTGCAAGCTATTCGTTCTAACCAATGGCATGCAGTAAGGAAGCAAATGCCATCACTTACACCTGCAACCAAGCGGATAATGGAGAGCTTGTACCATGTTTGTAATAAGTTGCCAGTAGATCCTGATAAATGCCTGCTGCTAGGCTACCGGCTGGTCATTCCGTCCTCACTGACCGGATAGTTCAGTTGGCACACAATGGGCACCAGGGTATGGTGAAAATGAAAAGTAGATTGCGGACTGTAACAGGGTTAATGGATCCCTGGAGGCTCCCGTGCAAACCGGGCCAACAGAGAAGTGCCCCAGTGGTGCTTCAGCGAATGTTGCGCTACTACGGCACAACATAGAAAAGAAACAGGAAGAGGACGCACGTGTTTTTGAGGAGGAGAGTGCTGGAAAGGAGGACGCGGACAGGCAGAAAAGGAGAAAGGACTATATGGAAGCAATAGGCAGAAGAAGGATGGCAAGAGAAAACAGAGAGGAGACCCTGGAGAGCCGCATATCAATGGAATCGAGGAAGGACGGCAGTGGCTGAGTTCAGCTTTGGAACCCGACAACCTGCCACGTCCCTGGAGGGACGTAGCTAGAGCAGGTACGTGCCCGTGTTTGGGCTACGAGCACTTTTTGGATAAACCAGATTCACCGAGGTGGGACGGGAGAAGAGGAAAAAGAAAATAAGAGGGCAGGGAGAAAGTACAATATTAATGTTAGTGAAAGGCAAGGGAAATAGCTCAAATGTATTGCCTGTGAATCAAAATGTGCGTGTTTAAACACTACTTCTGGAAAAATGTTTCCTTTGTTTATATGCACGCGCACCAATTCACTGGGGAAGAACCACCCCTACAGAGAACAGACATATCACAGAGGGTGCACAACTATTTCACTTCCCTCCTCACGCACCTTAACCCTACAAGATGTAAATAAATGATAAAAACTCCAGACTTACCTCCTGTTTCTATATCCTGTGTTCTCCCTTCATGCTCCTGAGTGACACCCCAAGGATCCCGAATTAAACCTGGAAGAAAACAAATGAGAGACCATTAGAAGTGAAAGACAAGGGAAAAGAGACAATACATAACAGAAGAACGAATAAGAGAATTAAGGAAAAAAGAGATAAACAAGAAACCAGAGGAGGGATACTAGAAAAGCAGAGATACAAAGAGGACTTTTTGAATTCCTTAACCGAGTACCAGAAGGACGGTAACCTAAAATTAAATATAATAAAGAAAAGTGCCATAGTATAAACTGTAACCCACATTCTTTACCATGTGAAACCTTGTGAATGGATTGAATTAGAGAAAGGGAAGGTTGTTAACAGACTAGCCCACTACACGGACCAAGGTGTGGTTTCCCCTGATGGACGAACAAGTCGAGAACCTGGTGCGATCGTGTGAATGGTGTCAAGCATCCGGGTACACCAGCTGGCCTGTTCCTGTTGAGACCGAACCCGGTCCACGACAATTCTTGATTTCTGCCAGTCTTGATTTTGGGAGTCTCCCTGATGGACAATATACCATGGTGATGATTGATGACTTCTCCAAATATCCAGAGGTTGAAGTTATTCCCTCAGTTACCGCTAAGGTTGTGATTCCTCGGATCAAAAAAATCATAGCCACTCATGGAATCATATCTGAAATAAAGACTGACGATGGGCCCGCATTTCAGAGTAGAGAGCTTGCTTCTTATTTTGAGACCACTTGCATCTGCCACCGACGTATCACACCACGATGACCCCAAGCGAACGGGGAAGTCGAGAGATTCATGTGGACTCTAAACAAGGTAGTACGAATTGCTACAGCCAGTGGGCAGTCCAGCAAGAATGTCATCTATTCCTTTCTACGGAACTACCAACAGACCCCCCCATTCAACCACTGGCCAGGCTCCTGGACACATCTCCCTAGGGAGAGCTGGTGTGGATTCCCTTCCTCATCACAGGCAGTGGACGCCTGGAGCCATTGATGATCTTCAGGTTCACCAGCGTCGGACCTGCGTGAATCACAAGGCCAGTCGTAGACGTTGTGCAAGAGCATTAGACTTACATGTAGGAGACACTGTGCTATTGAAAGAGCACCCTCCTGGAAGCAAGTTTCCCCTTCCATTCAACAAAAATCCTTGGACCATTGTATGCTGGCAGGGATCCATGGTGGTGGCTCGGCGAGGAACCCCCACTGTCACACGGAACATTTCAATATTCAAGAGGTTTCATCCCCCACAAACCTGCAGTGGAGAAGAAGGTGACCGGCCATTGTCAGATGTCGATCAGATGTCCATGCCTGACTCCGACGATGGCATCTCAACCTCTCTCTCATTGCTCTGCCATGGTCTCGAGCCATTTGTGACTGGTTCGACACCTGTTGACGTTCCCGAATGTAGTCCACACACTGACAGATCCACTCGTACCAAATATGGGTTACGTAGTAATCCTGCTCCCTCTCAACGGTTATGAGATCACGTGGAATGAGCCACTGTCCCATGTGTGGTGATTTTCCGTTACAGTGTTCTATTTGTTTTCGGAGGAATGTAGTGTCGCGCCAGTGCCGAAACTGGTCTTGGAGCACTACCATAATGAATGACATGCAAACTGAGGGCCATTGCGACTCCCCTCCGAATTCAAGTTTAATGCGCCTGGCCTGCCGGTCACGTGCAGGAGGTTATATAAATAAATGGTGCCCAGTGGGTGGGGCATTAGGAGCAGAGGTGCGGTAGTCCATGCTGCTGTCACCATCACAAAGCAAAACGGACAGTGTCGGCCTCTTATTCAACTGCATGTGACCATGTTTGTAAATGCATAGAGCGCCACAACACTACACCAAGGACGTATAGAGTCAGTCAACTGAAACCCGAGCTCCGGTGCCCCAGGAATGCAGAAACATTCACTATGCTCCCCTCAGGAGCACAAAACATGAAGCCCCACTGCATATGGATGGGGGACTGCAGCGGTGTCGCTGGAAACTCGCAGGGCTGTTCCTGCAGCGATTAGGGGCTAAAAATAAGAGGTGGAGAGCCGAGCCAGGTTCTTGCAATAACTCTTAACACAACTTGCAGTGTGTCCTGAGGAAACCTGCAGTACTTTACTCCTACTTTCCTGGCTCTGGGGTATTTTACTTACCTTTGGTGTTCTCTTACACTCCCAGTGCCACTCTACACACTACACTTGCCTAGGGGGGAATTCGTGATTGGCATTCCACTTTCTTAGTATGTGGTTTGTGTTGCTCCTAGGCCTATTGCATTCTATTGTATTTTCTACTGTTTGCACTATTCAATGACTATGTTGGTCATTATGAACATGGCGGGAAAGACCGCCGACCGCCGTGTCGGAGGTGAACAGAATCCCGCGGTTGGCGGCGAATGGAAACCCGCCATATAATGATTGAAAAACCCAACCCTGCCAAAAATTCCCAGACCACCACTCCCCGCCAGGACCCTGTCAGCGGGAATCCCGGACCACTCCACCCGCCACTGCCAAGCACACCCACATTCCGCCCTCCAAACAATGATGCACAAATCACCTCAGCAGACACTGGAGGCCGGACGACAATTGGCGGCTGCGACCGCCACAGGCGGCAAGTGGACACAACAGCAACAAGTGCACACATTAGATAGGCGTATCACCCACACACCTGACACACATCCAGAACCCCATAAAACACCCCCAGACACACCCTACAATCCCTTTCAACGAAGCCAGGACCAGAAGACGGAGAGCACCAGAGCCAGACAGCGAACGCCAGCATGCAGGACACGCATATCGAACCACACAGGAGCACCCATACCCCATCACCAGTTCGGACGCCATCCACCACACTCATCATGTCCCCCCCAAAAAAATCCACGCTTCACCAAAAGGGAGCTAAGGACCATGATGGACAAGATCCTGAAGGTCGAGCCACAAATATTCGGGTCCGAGGTGCAGCACACACCCATCGCGTGGAAATTGGAGCTGTGGCAGACCATTGTGAACAGGGTGAATGCAGTGGGACACTATCCACGCACCAGGGATGACATCCGGAAGAGATGGAATGACCTGCGGGGGAAGGTCAGGGCCATGGCATCTAGGCACCACATCGCAGTGTAGAAGACTGGCGGAGGACAGCCACCAACACCACCCGACTACAACGACTGGGAGGAGAAGGTTCTCACCATACTGCACCCAGAGGGACTCACTGGACTCACTGGAGGAATGGACTCGGGTAAGTCATCTACAATTATCCCATATACAACACATCTGCAATGCATGCACCACCCCACCGCACCCACACCCACCTCGACCTAAACCCCACCCAGCCATTACCCACCACATCCACCACCCGGCATCACCTACAACCCACTAACAGGCCCACTTCACTCCTGCTGTGCACAGCCCACCCACCCCTGCACATACCCACAATGGAATAATACCCCCCACCACAATGCAACCCCACCACTGCCACTAAATGCAATGTTCACCTCACAAAGGCACCCTGGAAGGCCACTGAAAGTAACACCAGCACAAAATAGCCCAGTTCTGTACACCTCAAACCTTCAGGCATATGTAACATTCATGTCTATGTCCCCCAACAGGCACCACCACCCATGCAACCCTAATGGAGGGGACAAGGAGTGCCACAGCCCTCCAGGGAGACAGAGGCACATCACAAGACCTTGCCGAAGGATTCCTGGACACTGTTGAGCAGGTAGGCCCCTCACACAGTCCTGGATTCTCACCATGCAGCAGCCCCACCCATGAAACCACTGTCATCCCCAACACCCAGTCAAGACCAGCAGGCCAGGGGAGGCATACCCACACCAGTGTACCCAGGGCACAGACTGGTGGAACACAGCTACAGAGGCCAGAGTCTCCCACTCCCAACATGCAGGAAGGCGAGGGCCCCAGTACAAGTGGCACACCCAGACCTGCGCAGGGGACACAGGCACAGGGGGCTAGGGCAAGTTCAAGTGTCCCAGTGGGTCAGGGGGGAGGGCACCGGATGGATGCAGCAGCCCAGGACGTTATTGCAGAGGTATTGGGGGTCTATCAACATACCAAGACAGATTGGCACAGATTGTGTCCACCCTGGAGCAAAGTCAGAGGATTCAGCTGGAACAACACCAACAGGCCATGGAGCAGTGGAAAGAGCACAATGCCGCATTGGCCACCATTGCTGGAGCACTGCTGCAGTTGGTAAACAAAAAGTCTGACACCCACACCGGACAAGAGGCCCCTACAACAGCCCTGGACAACCAGCAACAGATGACCCAAGCAGCAGAAACAGCACAGGAAATACCCTCCCAGGAATCACAAGGGCCAACCATGCCACCCCAAGAAGCTCCACAGCAGGCGCCCAAACGTAGTCTTAGGCCAAGATATGGCACTGGAAACCCAGCTAAGAACAAGCCCCCCTCCAACAATTGATACTGCTACTAATGCAAAGCAACCATCCCACCCATTCATCAACAACACTTAGCGGAGGGCAAATTGAAGTACTATTCTACAAAATGGACCCATCTAAGACATCCAACAGGGCTGCCACCAAGTAGGTTTGGAGGACACCCAACCCTTATGACTCCCATCACTGTATATAGCACAATTCACTTTATTCTACCAATAAAACACATTTCACACCTGTAACACTGTCCCCTGTCTTCAATGTCGAACAAAGTGGAGTATGGATGCAACTGGCAGAGAACAACGTTATTGTCAATTTGTGCTTGATGGTGGTTCTGTGTGTTTTAAATTAGGCAAGGAGGGTATGCATATATTGTCTGTCAGTACCATGCAGAAGTGGTCCATGTATCGCCTATCATGACCAATCCCCCCTATATGACAGAGCACACTGACAGTATCAGTCACTAACCACAATGACAGGCTTAAGTCCCACGCAGTTATTGGAAGTAGAGTTGTATCAGTTGGTTCCTGGAATTGACATATTCCCCTCCCTCATCCTCACCATCACTCTCCTCACCTCTCTGAGGTAGCTGATCAGGACCTATAGCACCCTCCACCTCCAAAAGGGGGATAGAATGTCTCACTGCCACGTTGTGCAGCATGCAGCAGGCCACCACTATTCTACATACCTTATCAGGCCCATAGGCCAGGGAACCCCCAGAGATATGTAGACACTGGAATCTAGCCTTCAGGAGACCTATAGTACGCTCTATCACCCTCCTAGTACGTCCATGGGCCTCCTTGTATTTCCTCTCTGCATCCGTCCTGGGATTCCTCACTGGTGTCAGGAGCCAACACAAGTTTGGATAGCCAGAATCACCTAGAAAATGGTTCAATACAGAGGCGTCATTGTAATGTCCCTTAGGCAGATAGGCTGGTTTTCTGCAATGTGCCAGTTAATGACAGGCAAACTTACTTATGATCCACCCTCTGTCCTCTTTTAGTTGTTCCATCTTCTGTGGCACACTACTGCTCCTCAACACAAATGAATCATGGACTGAACCCGGAAACATGGCATTCACATGGGAAATGTACTGGTCTGCAGTACACACCAATTGGATGTTTATGGAATGAAAGTTCTTCCTGTTTCTGTACACCTGTTCACTCACTTTTGGGGGGATGATGGGTATGTGTGTGCCATCGATGGCACCTATCACATAGGGGAATATTTGCAAAGGCATAGAAGTCAGACTTGATGGCAGGGAGGTCAGCACTTTGGGGGAATCGCACATAGGATTGCAGATGTTGTACAAATGCATTCAGAAATGTTGTCAGTACCTGGCTGAACATTGGTTGTGAGAAACCAGCACCAATGCCCACTGTCACTTGAAAAGAGCTTGTGGCCAGGAAATGGAGTGCACCTGCACCTCAGTTGGAATGGCATGCTGATTACGATTTCCGGGAGTTAGTGCAGGATCCAGTAATGCACATATGTCCTGAATAGTTGCTCGTGTGAGTCTGTAAGTGATAATGATCTGACGCTCCACCATGATCCCCATATCCACAAGTGGTCTGTACACCGATGGCGCCCTTCCTCACCACAAGGGTCGGTACCTACGAGGGGTTGCAAAAAGGAGTGGTGTGCACACATACATAGGCAAAATGTGAAGAATACATGCACTGCATTGTTCATAGTAGTGTCTGTACAATAACTGCTACATGACAGATGTACATCTACATCACTAGTATGGAACAGAGTAATTCATGTGAGCTACTATACGGAATGGATAGAGGCCTAGGTGCTTCATGTGGCTAGTAGGCCCTGCATTATGAGTAGTAAGAATTTCAAGATGCGTAGGTGATGGCAAAATGTCTGCCCACTGTAGTTCTGCCCCTCCGTTGTGGAAGGGACCTAATACCGCTAGCGGTTGACGTCACAGCGTACGGCGGTGTTGACCGCTGTTCGCACCCTCATTGGCTAACATGGATGCCAATGGGGAATCCTGGCGCATCATGATCGCCGCCGGCGGTGACGGTGCATACCGATGCGGAACGTACACGCGTTCATCATCGTTTGATCACTTGACTCCCTGATCTCATGTGGACAGGTACTCCACTCTGTGTACTGCTGTGGCCTGGCTCTGGCTATGGATGTTCCACGTGGTGCACATGGTGCAGGGTAAAGGGCCCCGGCCTTCTCCCAGGAAGAACAGGAGAAGTGAGTGGACCCCTGTACAGCAGACTCTACGGACGTGTGAGTAATGGATGGTGTGGATTGCACATATGTGTGCTCCTCTGAGCCTGGATGAGCCATAGTGCATGGAATACTGCATGCCACTGTCCTGAATGTCTGGGAGTACTGTCAGTCCTATGTTGGACAATCTGCCAGCTGTTCCTATAGTGCAAGTGCCTGACCTCTGTGTTCCATTTCTATGTCACCCTTCTAGGTCAGGGCCCACCAGAAGAGGGCACATTGGCATGCCATCGCCAAGGAGGTATGGACCCTGGGGGTCTACAACCGGTTGAGCACCCACTGTCGGAAGTGGTGGGAGGACCTGCGGCGCTGGGTGCGAAAGATCACTGAGGCCCAGCTGGGGAAGTCCTCCCAACGTGGAAGGGGTGCCAGTCGGGCACTGACCCCCCTCATGCGATGGATCCTGGCGGTGGCATACCCAGATCTGGATAGGTGCTTGAAGGCTGCACAGCAGTCACAAGGGGGTGAGTACTCACTGACCATACTTCAGTCCGGAAGGATGACTGTGTGTGCGATAGGGCTCATGCTGCTTAGAGCAGGGAATTTGACTGGTGTCCATATACTGTATCTTCCCCAAATGGTGTAGGGGCGTCCCTGTCAGGTTTCACCTACCACAGCTCCAAAAGTATTTCAGGGGATGGGTGTAGATCAGTATTCTGGTCAGTAGTCAGGGGCATGGCCATGGGCATAGTGCACGGTGCTGCCTGTTGGGTGTGTTTGCTGGGTGGGTGTATATCTGGCCAATGTGTATCAGCATTAAGCTATTTACAAGAGTCTCTCCTGTTTTGTCTCCCCATCCCTGTTCTCTTGTGTTGGTTTGGTACAGCATCAACATCAGGCGAGGGAGCTGAGGCATCGGCAAGTGGGGAAGCAGCAGCCCACAGATCCTCTGAGGCAGAGACACTGGACGCCCAGGGGACTAGCGGTTGGGAGGGCAAGGGGACTTCCACGGGGGAGGCTACTACCACCGGAGGTAGTGACTCTGAGACCTCCTCCGATGGGGGTCCTCTGGCGGTGACAGACCCTAGTGCACACACCACTACCGTAAGATCTTCCGCCACCACCCATACCATAACTGCCCTCTCTTCTGCTCCCCACCGAGTTGCCCGTACCCGCCCACCCAGAAAGGTAGGTGTTTCCTTCGCCCCAGGCACCTCCTCCCCTGCCCCAGTCAGCCCTGCTGCCCTCACACACAGAGGAGGCTATTGACCTCCTGAGAACCATCTCTGTAGGGTAGACAACCATTGTCAATGCCATCCAGGGTCTGGCATCAGAGGTGCAGCAGACCAATGCCTATCTGGATGGCATTCACGGTGCCGTGTCTGCCCTACAGAGATGTTTTCAGGCTCTGGCCTCCTCTCGGACAGCAGCCAGTTTCCCTGGCCATTCCGCCCCCCCTCCAACCTCCTCTACCCCTTCAAGCACCCCACTCCCTTCACCCGTCCAAAGCACACAATCAGACCCGCTCACAGGCACATCAACACACAAGAAGCACACTTCAAAACACAAGCACCACACCTCCCACCACAAGCATTCACACAGCCAACAGACACCTGCACACACAACAAAGTCCACTTCCCCCAGTGTTCCCACCTCTTCCACCTCCCTGTCTGTTCCCCCTACATCCACACCCTCATGCACTGCACCTTCACTCACTGTTACTGCTCCTCTTCCTGCACTCACCACAATCGCAGACAGCCATACATGCACTCCATACTCCACACCTGCACTCACCAGCTCTATTGTAGTTGACACATGCAGCACACTCACCAGACTTGCAGACACCCACCCAACATATATCCACACTAGCTCTCTGTCATATCCCACTGTGTCCATCCCCCACCTCCCAAAACACACAAACGCACCAAGACACCCACCCAGCAGACATCCACCACACCACAGCAGACTGAGCAGTCACCTGCACCCACTACACGCACACCTACACCCCATACATCACCTCCCTCTGCCTCCACTCCCACGCCCTCATCCATGCCCACCCCAATTGCTCCGAAATAACTTTTCCTCTCCCGTGCTGACCTCTTCCAACCCACTGCCCACACGGTCTTGTCCCCAAATGCGCCCACCTCCTTGCCCTTTCCGCTCCTTCCACATCACAGCCCACCCCGGTCCAGCCTTCCCATTCCTGTGCACCTTCCCCAGTGAAGAAGAAGGCCCGGTCTGAGCCTAGGCCATCCAGCTCCACCCAAGCCAAACATCCCCCACCCCCCTCAAAGGAGAAGCCCACCCTCCTCGATCCTCCACAAGAAAGTATAAGTCCCACCCCGTCAAAAATCCCCACCCTCACCCCCCTTCCGTGAGGTGCCTGGATCCCCATATGGTGCTCCGTTCTGTGGAGTACCCAGCACTTGTGGGAGTCAGGTGTGGCCATTTGTGGCCCAGGACAATGTTCATTTTATGGACTGGCCATTGGCCCTGTTAGCACAGTTTGGCTCAGTGAGATAATAATTAAAGTTTCTGTGTGGCCTGTGTTTGGGCTGCACGCAGTTACACCCTGGTGTTTGTTTTAATTTTTTATGGGTGTGGGACTATTGTATGTACTATGGTCAAGTTCGGTCTGGTACGTACCTCTTGGTGTGGGGTGTCTGACTTGTGCTGATGGGAAGAGTTGGGGGAGCGTTGCAGTGTGGGTGGGGTGGGTGGGTATGTTACTGTGCCCTTTCCTCCCTTGTGTCGTAGGTTGCAGTACTTACCGTCGTCATGTTCATCGGCAGTCTCGGTCGTGTAGGTATATGGCAAGGAGGAGGGCTGGCATGGTAAACAGCTCTCTGTCCATGGCTGCCACTACACGTTCTGTGGAACTCCGGTGAGTGTTTCCTTATGTTTGGTTCATTTCCACCTGGCTTTGTGTGGCGATGGTTCCCGTCCCGGAACTGGCAGCAGAATGGTTGTTCATAATTTGATGGGTGGGTTGGACCTTTCCAACGGCCTGTGGGCGGACTCTGCCGTCGTCAGCGGGACTCCTTTCCTGGCGGTGGGTGGTTCGCGGAATGCGTGTCTTTCGGTTGGATCATTATTTGGCGGTCTGAACCGCTCTTCTGTTGGCGGTTTCTACCGCCACCGCCGGCGTAGCGGACCGGACCGCCATGTTCATAATGAGGGCCTATATGCTTACCTGATTTTGGTCTCTAGTGCATATATTGTGTATAATACTTACCTTCAGAAGGAGTATTGCCTCTAAGATATTTTTGGCCTTGTGTCACTAAAATAAAGTACCTTTATATTTGGTAACACTGAGTATTGTCTTTTATTGTGTATATGTACTGTGTAACTATAGTGGTATTGCAGGAGCTTTGCATATCTCCTAGTTCAAGCTAAGCTGCTCTGCTACAGCTACCTCTAGACAGCCTAAGCTGCTAGAACACTGCCTACATTTCACTAATAAGGGATAACTGGACCTGATAAAAGGTGTAAGTACCTTAGGTACCCACTACAAGCCAGGCCAGCCTCCTACATTTGTGGTGCAGCGATGGTATAAGTACTTGCAATTGCTTTACCACTTTGTTACCAGTGCTTTTCACAAAATAAGTTTACTCCAATACTTAGAGCTATGCATAATTGTACCTAGAAGTCATTCTTAACTTAATAAAACGTTCTTTAAAACTTCCTAAAAAGTTCCAAAAGAGGCCCTCATTACAACCCTGGCGGTCGGTGATAAATCGGCGGTAATACCGCCAACAGGCCGGCGATAAAAGAAATGGAATTATGACCACGGCGGAAACTGCCCACACAGACAGCCACTTCAACACACCAACCGCCACGGCGGTAGCAACAAGCACTGCGGTGGTAACCTCCAACAGCCAGGCGGAAGACAATGTTCCGCCCACAGTAATATGACACACCTCTCCACCACCTTTTCCGGGGCAGTACCAATGACATCAAAAGCACAACGGAAACAGTTCACAGAAGGCAAAGGACTCACCTCTGGAGACTCAAGGAAAAACCACGACGCCATGGAGCCCGAGTTGCACATCTTCCCCAAGCTGCTATACCTCTTCATGCATTACGAACATCAACGCCGGTGAAGACAACCACAGTGAGTACTGCTGCCTAGCACACAAGGGAGGGAGGGGGGAGGAAAAAGAGAGTGACACACACACAACATGCAACACATCCAACACCATACACACAAACAGATACAATAACATCACATATCTACCCTGTACCCCTCAGGAATAATGCAAGGACAAAAGGAATTGATTAAAGTGAGTGTAATAAGATAAATAAGTAGAAATACGTGCTTCAAAATCAAAACAGTGTATACATAAATACAGATGGAGGGACACTGCCCAGTCCTCAGTGTTCGTGGGCCACAGGGCCACATCACATAGGCCAAGGCCCCACTTCACTCCTGCAACAACACGGAGAGAACACTGCAGGGGCATCAGGTCGAAAGTACACAGGCACCTCAGTGGACAGGGAATGGGGGGGCACCTCAGCCAGAAGATTGTACAACACCACTGGTCCTGGAGGGGGATACTTGCCCTGTGCTTGATCCTGGAGAGTGCAAGGACACAGTCTCTCAAGTGGGTGGTTTGCCCACTGTATCTGGAGGGGGCCTTGTGCCCAGTGTGCTTCATCCTGGCAAGGAGGGGGTGAGTGGATTGGTTCTTCCACTGGTTCTGGAGGGGGCCTTGTGCCCAGTGTGCTTCATCCTGGCAAGGAGGGGGCCTTGTGCCCTTTGATGCAGCACTTGGGGAGTACAAGTAAACAGTCCCTTACCTGGGTGTCACACCTACAGGATTTGTAGGGTCCAGGACACACTAGAGCCCATGGAGGAAGGACTACACACTGCCCGCCGGCAGTGACGGCTGCTCAGTAGTGGCAGTGGCGGTGCTGGTGTCGGGGATGCCAGTGGTGGGTGGAGGCTCCAGCCCTTCCCCTGCAGCCTCGGACGGCTGCCTTTCTAGAGCTGCTGCTGGTGGCGGTGCTGGTGGCGGTGCTGGTGGCGGTGCTGGTGGCGGTGCAGGCAGTGGTGCAGGCAGTGGTGGGAGAGGCTCCAGCCCCTTCCCCTGCAGCCTCAGACGGCTGTCCACTAGGGCTGCTGCTGCTGGTGACAGTGCTGGTGGCAGTGCTGGTGGCAGTGCAGGCAGTCATGGGGGGAGGCTCCAGCCCTTCCCCTGCAGCCTCGGATGGCTGAACCACCAGGGTTGGTGGTGGGGGCTCAGAATCAGTCCCAGCACCAGGCCTCCTGTCCTTCCTGCCTGCAGGCCCCTTGTCCTTCTCTTTCGCAGCTGGTGGTGCCTCCTTGCCCTTCCCCTTGGCAGCTGTTGGTGCCTCCTTGCCCTTCCCCTGTGCAGCTGATGATGCCTCCTTGCCCTTCCCCTTGTCAGCTGGCGGTGCCTCCTTGCCCTTCCCCTTGACAGCTGGTGGTGCCTCCTTGCCCTTCCCCTTGGCAGCTGGTGGTGCCTCCTTGCCCTTCCTTTTGGCAGCTGGTGCAGGCACACTTTCAGTGCTGATGGCTGGTTCTGTGGAACCTCTCCCACCTGCAGTAGCTGCCAACACTACTGTGGCTGTGGCCTGGGTGGCTGAGGTGCTCGCCTGGGTTCTGACCACCCAGGCCTGACGTTAAGGACGGGAGGGTAGGGAAGAGGTCAACGGTCGAGAGGAAAAGCTTCTTATGGACAATGGAGTGGGAAGAAGGAGAAGGTTTGGGAGTGGAGGAAGAGGAAGTGGTTGTAGGAGGTGTCTGTCTGCTGTGTTTGGGTGCAGGTGCATGGGCTGGATGCTATTGTGAGGTGTATGGCTGTTGGGTGTCTGAGTGCTTGTGTTTGTGTACTTTGGGAGGAGAGAGCACAGACACAGTGGGAGAGGGCACAGGGGATATGTGCTTGGATGTGGGGGTGGTGACTGCCAGTGAGGGGCATGTAAGGATAAGCGTGATGGTGATGGAGGTAGTGGATGAGGATATAGTGCATGCAGGTGTGAGTGTAGACGCTACTGGGAGGGTGGTGGACGAGGAGGAGGAGGGGACACAGTGGAGGCAATGGATGTTGGTATGTCTGAATATGGATGGTGTTTGTGTAAGTGCCTGTGGGATGATGTGTGGTGCTTGTGTTTGCCTGAGACACTCCTGTGTGTTGTCTTGGGTGCATGCTGGTTTGAATGTGTGCTTGGGATAGGTTGGGGTTGAGGGGAATGGGATTGGGTAGAGGAAGTTGGAGGGGGAAGCTAGAAACAGGGACAATGGCTGCCATCAGGGAGGAGGTCAGAGCCTGGATTGATCTCTGTTGGGCCGCCAGAGTGAATGGCCTCCAGGAATGCATTTGTTTGTTGCAAATGGGCTGCCAGCCCCTGGATGGCATTTACTATGGTTGACTGCCCAACAGAGATGGATTGCAGGAGGTCAATAGCCTCCTCACTCAGGGCAGCAGGGCTAACTGGGGCAGGGCCAGAGGTGCCTGGGGCGAAGAAGATGCCCACCCTTCTGGGTGAGCGGGCATGGGAAACACGCTAAGGGGCTGCTGGGAGGGCGGTGCTAGTACAGTGTGGCGGCTGTACCTGTAGTTGGGGTGGGCACAGAGGTGTCCACCACCACCAGGGAGCTTCCATCAGAGGAGGTATCACTGTCCCAACTGTGCCTTTCAGTCTCCGCCGCGGTGCTCCCCTCGCCCTCCGTCCCACTGATGCCCTCACTGTCGGTGGATTCGGCCTCCTGGGCCCCGTGGGATGCAGCTCCCTTTGTCGCCAGTGCCTCTGCTTCCCTGCCAGATGATGCTAATGTACATAAGGACAGGGTGCCAAAACAAAAAGGGGCGGATAGACAAAGGATACACTTGGTCAATGGCAGCAACAACACCACCGTTGGCATACACAACACACACACACAGGACACAGCCCTACGCACTCGGCAAAGCACTACAGTCACAAAACTAGTCACCAGGCCATGGACAGGAATACCTAATGCCAATAGCAGCATACCTGACATCCACAGACCCCTGCCCAGTAGTGGATGCCTACTAGCTTGGTAGGAGGTGGTGTTCATCAGCCCCTGCCCAACATGGGACCTACCCTGCAATTGCTGGCCTGGCCTAGGGGCACCCACAGGCCCACATCCCCCACCCGGAGACCACCCCACCATGTCCAAGTAGTATATTGGGAAACTGTACTCATCCCCTTGTGGCTGCTGTGATGCCCTCAAGCACCCATCTAGCTCCGGATAGGCCACTGCCAGTATGCGGGCCATCAGGGGGGTCAGGGTACGACGGGCACCCCTTCTGCGTTGGGAGGCCATCCCCATCTGGGCCTCTGCTGGTTTCCTTGCCCAGCATCTCAGGTCCTCCCACCGTTTGCGCCAGTGGGTGCTCCGCCTGCCGTAGACCCCCAGGGCCCATACGTCCTTGGCCATGGCACACCATATCCCCTTTTTCTGATGAGCGCTGACCTGCACAAAAAGAATCATAGAAAAAGGATTCAGTCATACCGTCCGGCCTGTTACACTCAATGCCCACCATAGCCCTCACATCCCCTTATGCACAGACAGTGCCCACGATACATGCTGCACACTGTCCAGAACCCTTCCACTAACCCCCCTACACGAGGCCCTCACACACAGCACTCCATGCATTCATGCCCCTTGCATCGTGCTCACAGTGTACTCACCTGTTGGTCTGGAGGCCCGTACAGCATTCGGTACTGGAGTAGGACCCAATCCACCAGTCTCTCCAACCCCGCAGCGGTGAAGGCAGGGGCCCTTTCCCCAGTGACAAGAGCCATGGTCGGTTCCAGACACTGGTCACAGCAGCACTTGCAGTGTAGGTCCTCTCCTGTTGAATGTCAGGTAGCAAGTGAGTGAACAAATAGAAAATAGCGGTCGCGTCAACGGCAGTGTGTACCGTCACCACCGGCGTACATCACCATTGGCCACTGTAACCCATAGGGCTCAATGACAACCAATGAGGAGTTGCACAGCGGTACTCCACTGCTTCCCGCAACAGCGCACAACGTCAGTGGCATTGCCTCATTTCCACATGTCCATCCACACAGGACAGGCGGACCCATTTGAGGGGAGGGGCAGGCGATGGCACCTAACTGCATCACAGTACACCTAGGCAACATTTGGGCCTATCCAACAATATAATGTTACAGTCACAACATACAATGCAGTGTAGTATTTGGAAATGTGGAATACTGACCAGCTGCTCACCGTTTTGCCCCCTGGATTACAACCACTGTGGATGAATAGGAGAGGGAGACATCCCCCTGCGTACAGACCCCTGGTGGACTTGGCAACAATGGAGGACAGGCACATTATCCTCACCTATAGACTGGACAGGGTCACAATCACAGAGCTGTGTGCCCAATTGGAGCCAGACGTGATATCTGCTATCTGTCACCCCACTGGGAGCCCCACCTCTTCTGCAAGTCCTATCTGTGCTCCATTTCTTGGCAACTGACTCCTTCCAAGTGACAGGGGCTTGGCAGCAGGAATGTCTCAGACAATGTTCTCAATAGTGCTGGCCAGAGTGTTGGCTGCCCTGATTAAACACATGCACAGCTACGTTTTTCCCCAAGTGGATGATTTGGCCACAGTGAAAGCTGACGTCTATGCAATGCAACATATCCCCAACATTATTGAGGCAATAGATGGTACACATATTGCATTTGTCCCCCACCCATAGAAATGAACAGGTGTTCAGAAATCAAAAGATGAATGAGCAGATAGTGTGCCTGGTGGACCAGTACATCTCCCATGTGTTTGCTAAGTGTCCTGGGTCTGTGCAGGATGCCTATATCCTGAGGAATAGCAGCATTCCATATGTGATGGCTCAACTCCAGATGCACCGGGTGTGGCTCATAGGGTTGCCCATGGTTCCCACTCAGTTGGTGCTGGTGTTTGAGTATGGTGTTGGCCATAAGGATTAGTGTTGGGCTAACAGGTATCCCTCAATATTTGCAGGTGACTCTGGTTACCCCAACCTCTCATGTCTACTGACCCCTGTGAGGAATCCCAGGACAAGGGCAGAGTAACGTTACAATGAGGCACATGGGCGAACAAGAAGAATCATAGAAAGGACATTCGGCCTCTTGAAGGCCAGTTTTTATTGCCTCCATCTAACTGGTGGATCCCTGTACTACTCACCCAAAAAGGTCTGCCAGATAATCGTGGCATGCTGCATGTTGCATAACCTTGCCTTGAGACGCCAGGTGCCATTTCTGCAGGAGGATGAGGCTGGAGATGGGCGTTTGACAGCAGTGGACCCTGTGGACAGTGAAGATGAGGAGGCAGAGGATGAGGATGATGACAACAGAACAGCTATTATACAACAGTACTTCCAATGACACACAGGTAAGACACTGTAACTTCACTTTGCATTGACAGTTTTGTATTTGACATTGTACATGGCATGCAGATTCTCCCAATTCTATGGCCACTTACTGTACCCTTTGGCATCTCTATTTTCAGATATCTGTGCCCCACTCTGGCACCTGGTGTGTTGACTGCAGCAAACAACAGGTCATTCCCATGTCTGCATTACTGTACAGTTGTATTTCAGTGTTTAAACCTTGTTAAACCAATACATAGAGAAATCATTTGACACACTCCATACCTGTAATTTTTCAAAGGGCGTTTATTTAAGTTCTAATAAGTAGAGGGGTATGTGCAATGGGCTGGGGGTGATGGTGGAGGAAATTCCAGGATAGAGTCCAGTCTATTTGTATCACAGGTGCATTGTCCAAGTGGGCATAGGAAGGGGAGCAATGGCAGTTCAAGGTGGACAGGGTGACAGAGTATGACACAAGGGTGACAATCATGAGAGTCCTACTTCCTGGTGGGGGTCTTGGCAATGTTCTCTGGCTTCTGCCTGGATCGCAGGGACCGTGTAGACGGGTCCCGGAGGACCCGGCACACTCACCTCGTATCCGCCATCTTTCGGCTGAATTCACGGAAACGGCACGGCGTTCCCCTGTCAACGGGGAGACGCCACAGCATCGACGACTTCCGGTTTCGCGGACTCAAAGAGGAGGCGGACCCGGAAAAGAGGAGAGCGACGGAGCACCAAGAGAGAGAAGAGTGGAGAGCGACGGGCGTGTGTGGTGGAGAGGAGACGAGCGGAAAGGAAATCCCGACCGGAGAGGGAGGAAACACCGAAGTGCGAGAGCTAGAAACGGAAGAGACTCAGGAGAAACGAGAGAGCCGCCACGACCCAGGAGGGTCGTGGCTTGACAAGGTACGGTCCCTCCTAGGGACGGGAGGGTCACGGGGAAAGTCGGTTATGGGGAAAGGCACCAGGGAAGTGGGAGGAGGAACGGGGAGGGTGAATAAGAGACAAGGGAAGGGGCCAGAAGGGAAAATAGGCACAGTTTGGACCCCGTAACCCTAAAACCCAACCCTGATCACCCCTTCACGAACTTACCCGCATGTTGCCTTAAACCCTCACGAGCACCGTACCCCATCCAGTATCCCAGAAGTACTTACCCCTTCTTTTTTTTTGTTTCTTTTCGACTGGGGTCCGAGAGAGAGAGACGTCCATCCTCCATGAGACCAAGGGCGACGGGGGAAGCAAGGAAAACCTAGGAGAAAAGAAAGACCTTAAGGAAAAACAGGAAGGACAAAGACTCAGACCCTTGACGCTACCGTTAAAAGAAATAGCCTGTGACTAAACAGAGAATAAAATCTAAACAGTAAAATACCCCATTGTTTTGACTCTATTTGATCCGCTCGTAACACAGCCTACCACAGTGGTGTCAGAAGTGGGATCACTTCTCAGGTGGGCTTACGAGCGTTTCATCATGAGTGAAACCCCATCCCTGGAGGACATAATTAAGCAACTCGCAGAAGGACAAAGACATCTGCAGTTGGTGTGGGAAGCACACCAACGAGAAGCCAAGGAGGACCGGGAGGCCTTACAATCGGCATTAAAAAGTCAGGCTACAATAATAGCCAATAATCAATTAGTACATGAGACTGCGTTGCAAAACCTAACCAATACAATCGCGGCCAGTAAGGTACACCCAAACGTTCCCAGTTCGGTCCTCCAAAAATACCAGGAAGGAGAAGACCCAGACTCATTTTTCACGAATTTTGAGAGGGTAGCCTCATCTGCTCAATGGCCAGAGGACCGCTGGGGTCAGTATGTGGCCCCCTTGCTTACGGGATTCCTACAGACTGCCTACCAATCCGTCAATCCTGATGGTACGACCTCCTATCAGGAGATAAAAAAAAGTATCCTGGGGCGGGTTGGGCATGATACAGAATATTATCGTTTACGATTTAGAAAAATAAAATGGAGTGCAAACGAGGACCCTCGGTCCTTCTATTTTAAGGTGAAAGACCTAGCTCAAAAATGGTTGGGACCCATAGGGACAACTCGGGAGGATGTCATTAAGACAATTACTTTAGAACAGTATTTGGATTCACTACCCCTTAGTACTAAGAACTGGATCCGACAACATCCAAATATGAACACTGAGGTGGCTATTGATTTGGCTTGGGCTTTCCATCGGTCCACGGAAAGTAAACCCGTAAACCCGAGACCTTTCCAAAAAAAAAACATTCCTCCCCTAAAACCAACTCCCAGGTATTTTTCTGAGGAAACGCGGTTCCCTGCACCCGTAGAACATCACCCTATGCAGTCCCCACAATGTTTCCACTGTGGTGAATGGGGCCATATTGCCAGAATATGTCCCAGGAAATCCGAAGGACCGGAACCAATGGAAATTGGAGTCACATAGAGTTCTGTGTACAGGAAAAGGGAATGTGAAATTTAGATACCTGGTCACCATAAATGGGCAGGTCATTTCGGCTCTAATTGATTCAGGATGTGGACAATCTGTAATCAGGAAGGATGTAATTCCTTTGGGTACTTCGGTCACCAACCGCTGGGTGTCCATATGTTGTATACATGGAGACCAAGGAACTTATCCCCTCACCACGGTCAAGATAGAATGGGGGCCCTTTCGGGATATACTTTCGATAGGGGTTATGGAGCAATTAATCGAGGACTGTATTATCGGGACTGATTATAGTCGGTTCTATGACCTATTGGATCAAGTTCGTAGGCCCGCTGGGACTCCTGACTGGTGGACCGAAGCCCCTTTTTCCAATGTCCCCATCGAAGTACCTCCATACCGAAAGAAACTTACGCGAAACGAGAAAAGACAGGGGAAAAGACGATATCAGGAAACCCAAAAGACGAAGGAGGTTCCTAAACTAATAGCAGAGATTAGTAGCAGACCCATCTCCTTTCCAAGGAGCCAGAGAGAAGATCCTACCCTTGCCCATGCTTGGAACTCGGCCAGAACAGAGATTACTAATGAGGTGGGTCCCTATTTTCTTATAAAAAAACACCTCCTATACCGGATAACTAAAACGGGAAAAGGGGAAACCAAACAACAATTAGTTGTTCCAGGCCCATTTAGAGATCACGTACTGTTTTTAGCTCACAATCAACCCGGGGGAGGTCATTTTGGTCGGGAGAAAACAGAAGAATACCTGATGCGGAAATTTTATTGGCCAGGAATATATACTCAGATACGCAGATACTGTTCCCAATGTTCTAGATGCCAATTAACTGAACCAGGGATGCCCAGGAAAGCACCATTATACCCCTTACCCATTATTGATATCCCTTTTAAACGGGTGGGCATGGACCTGGTAGGACCCCTCCTCCCCTCTTCTAAAGGTCATACCTACATATTAGTCATAGTGGACTATGCAACTAGATACCCAGAAGCCATACCCCTCGCCAGCATGACCACCAAAACAATAGCCCAAGCCATGATAACAGTATTTTCCCGTATAGGTTTTCCCCAGGAAATATTGACGGATCAAGGCACGCCCTTTATGTCAAAACTCATGAAGCAGATATGCCAGTTGATAGGGATTACACAGCTACGAACCTCAGTCTACCACCCCCAGACAGATGGACTGGTAGAACGATATAACCGCACAATAAAGACTCTGTTGAGGAAAACTGTAGATGAATCCGGTCGCAACTGGGATCAGAAACTTCCTTTGGTTCTATATGCGATACGGACTCACGAACAGTCCTCTACGGGGCATAGCCCCTTTGAATTGGTTTTCGGGAGGCAACCTCGCAGCCTTCTGGATATGGCTGCAGAGACCTGGGAGGAAGAACAGGAAGAAGGGAAACCCTTGATGGATTATGTCCATCAACTCCGAGGGCAGTTGCAAACCCTCTGGGAAGACGTTCATAGTCACCTAGTCACGGCTCAAAAACAGCAAAAGTCCTACTATGATAAGGGAAGCAAAGTTCGTTCCTTCCTCCCTAAAGAACAGGTCCTTATTATGCGACCTACATCTGACCATAAGTTGATCGCTAAATGGCAAGGACCCTATAGGGTCATTAGACCAGTCTCCCCTGTCACTTATCTATTAGAGATAAGCACCCACCCAAAGAAAACACAAATTTACCACATAAATCTGTTAAAACAATGGAAATCGGCAGAAGAGACTACCGACCAGACGGAAATTGGGTGTTTGGTTCTTATGCCCAAGAACGAGAACTAGAGTTATGCCCTATAAAAGAAACCCCTCCTGAAGAAAAACCCAATATTAATAGAAAGCTAACTGATACAAAAAAAAACCAACTAGACACCCTAATCAAGCAACATCCCCAATTTTTCTCCAAAACACAGGGAAAAACCCCATTAACATACCATCACATTAACACACCCCTAGGACAAGTAGTTCGTCTTCGTCCATATCGCATCCCCGAAGCCCGGAAGCCTATCATTGAAGCAGAAATCGAAGCAATGTTAGCCTTAGGGGTCATTGAACCCTCTAATAGTCCTTGGAATTCCCCCATAGTGTTGGTTCCTAAACCAGACGGATCGATAAGATTTTGCATTGATTTTCGCAAACTTAATGAGATTTCCCTTTTTGACACATACCCCATTCCCAGGGTGGATGACATCCTAGAGAAATTAGGGAAGGCTCGTTATTTATCCACCCTGGACTTAACCAAGGGATATTGGCAGATACCCCTCCACCCCGAGGCCAAGGAAAAGACGGCCTTTTCAACCCCTTCCGGCCTTTACCAATTTACGGTTTTACCTTTTGGTCTCCACGGCGCTCCCGCGACCTTCCAGCGTCTGATGGATCGAATCTTAAAACCATTCCAAACCTTCTCAGCTGCCTACCTAGATGACATAGTCATTTTTAGCGAAACCTGGCAAGAACACTTAGTCCATCTGGATACGATCTTTTCCGCCTTAACGGAAGCCGGTTTAACTGCCAACCCTAAGAAGTGTTTACTAGGAAACACTGAAATCTCCTATTTAGGGTATATCATAGGAAATGGCACTCTGCAACCACAACAAAACAAGGTTGAGGCTATATTACAAACGTCTGAACCTAAAACAAAGAAAGACCTACGGTCGTTCCTAGGTTTAGTAGGATACTACCGCCGGTTTATCCCCAATTATTCCACCATAGCTGCCCCTCTGACTGACCTACTGACCAAACAAAACCCCACCAGATTGGCTCCATTTTCAGACTTCCAACAGAGTAGCTTTGAACGCTTGAAGCAGTCTCTTGTCACGGACCCAATACTAAAATGCCCAGATTTCTCAAACACTTTTCACCTATATACGGATGCATCGGACGTAGGCCTTGGAGCCGTGCTTACACAGCCCGATGAAGAAGGCTTTGACCACCCAGTGGTTTTTCTAAGTAGGAAATTATTTCCGCGAGAGACACATTACCCAACGATTGAAAAAGAATGTCTTGCCATTAAATGGGCCATAGACTCCTTACAATATTCTCTCTTAGGGAGGTCCTTCGTTTTGTTCACTGACCATGCCCCTCTCACCTGGCTTGCCGCTCACAAAGACTCTAACTCCAGAATCTTGAGATGGTTCTTAGAACTGCAACCCTTTACGTTCCAGGTTCGCCATATCCCTGGTTCCTTACAAGGTCCCGCCGACTACCTCTCCAGGTTCCCTCCATCATCGGACCTCGAACAGCCCCGATCTAGGGTAGGGGATTGTAGACGGGTCCCGGAGGACCCGGCACACTCACCTCGTATCTGCCATCTTTCGGCTGAATTCACGGAAACGGCGCGGCGTTCCCCTGGCAACGGGGAGACGCCACGTCGTCACAGCATCGACGACTTCCGGTTTTGCGGACTCAAAGAGGAGGCGGACCCGGAAAAGAGGAGAGCGACGGAGCACCAAGAGAGAGAAGAGTGGAGAGCGACGGGCGTGTGTGGTGGAGAGGAGACGAGCGGAAAGGAAATCCCGACCGGAGAGGGAGGAAACACCGAAGTGCGAGAGCTAGAAACGGAAGAGACTCAGGAGAAATGAGAGAGCCGCCACGACCCAGGAGGGTCGTGGCTTGACAAGGTACGGTCCCTCCTAGGGACGGGAGGGTCACGGGGAAAGTCGGTTACGGGGAAAGGCACCAGGGAAGTGGGAGGAGGAACGGGGAGGGTGAATAAGAGACAAGGGAAGGGGCCAGAAGGGAAAATAGGCACAGTTTGGACCCCGTAACCCTAAAACCCAACCCTGATCACCCCTTCACGAACTTACCCGCATGTTGCCTTAAACCCTCACAAGCACCGTACCCCATCCAGTATCCCAGAAGTACTTACCGCTTCTTTTTTTTTGTTTCTTTTCGACTGGGGTCCGAGAGAGAGAGACGTCCATCCTCCATGAGACCAAGAGCGACGGGGGAAGCAAGGAAAACCTAGGAGAAAAGAAAGACCTTAAGGAAAAACAGGAAGGACAAAGACTCAGACCCTTGACACTACCGTTAAAAGAAATAGCCTGTGACTAAACAGAGAATAAAATCTAAACAGTAAAATACCCCATTGTTTTGACTCTATTTGATCCGCTCGTAACACAGCCTACCACAGACCGTTTGCAGGGTGGTTCTCCTTCTGCAAGGGGAGGGGTGCTGGTGGCCTGTTGTTTCTGTGGCGGGGCTTCCTGTCCAATAGCGGAGGTGGAGGGCTGTTCATCGGTGAGGCTAGTGTCAGGAGCCCGGTGGTGTGCCACTGCCTTCCTCATGGTGTTGGCCATCTCTGCCAGCACCCTTGCAATGGTGATCAGGGTGGTGTGGATGTCCTTCAGGTCCTCTCTGATCTCCAGGTACTGTCCCTCCTGCAGCCACTGGGTCTCCTGCAACTTGTGTAGTATCTGGCCCATCGTCTCCTGGGAATGGCGGTATGTTCCCAGGATGTTGGTGAGTGCCTCCTGGAGAGTCGGTTCCCTGGGCTTGTCCTCCCACGGTTGCACAGCAGTCCTCCCAGCTTCCCTGTTGTCCTGTGCCTCTGTCCCCTGAACCGTGTGCCCACTGCCACTGACCCCAGGTCCCTGATCATCCTGTGTTTGTGGGGTTGCTTGGGGTCCCTGTAGTGGTGGCACACTGCTGAACGACGTGTCCTGGGGACAGAGGTATGGGCCCACTGGGTGGGTGCGGTGCTGGTATTTCCTGAGGGGGGAGGCTCTACGGTGGTATGGGTCTGTGCCTGGGTAACCAACTGTCTGGAGATCCCTGATGGGCCAGGTTGGCCATCCAGATCCAGGTGTCCAGAACTGCTATAATCACTGTGGGCCTTTTCTGTGGGGGGACTGGATGTTGCTGGCACCTCCTCTCCTGTGATGTTGGGTGGGGGACCTGTGGAGATGTAAATGCAGTGTTATTGTTTCTGTATGTGACATCTTGTGCATGGGTGTGTTGCCCTGTATGGTTGCAATTGCCCCATCAGCTATGCATTATGTGAGTAATGAGTTTGTGGGCTAGGTGATTCTCTCTAATGTGCATGCTTTAGTGATGGGTGTCCATGCAGGGCTGTGAGTGATGTCCATGCATTGGTGGTGCATGCAGGGCTTGGTATTGGGATGGGTGGGTTGTGATGGTGGGGCGTATGTGAGGTCGTGGGGTATTGGAGTTGAGGCTAGGGGTGGGGATATGTGATGGCATGCAGGTGGGGGGGTGAAAGTAGTAAAGAGTTGACTTACCAGAGTCCAGTCCTCCTGCCACTCCTGCCAGGCCCTCAGGATGCAGTATTGACAAGACTTGCTCCTCCCATGTTGTTAGTTTTGGGGGAGGAAGTGGGGGTCCACCACTAGTCCTCCGTGCAGCTATCTTGTGTCTTTCTACCACGGAATGTACCTTCCCCCATAGGTCATTCCAACTCTTCCTGATGTCATCCCTTGTTCTGGGGTGCTGTCCCAAGGCGTTGACCCTGTCCACGATTCTCTGTCACAGCTCCATCTTCCTAGCAATGGATCTCTGCTGCACCTGTGATCCGAATAGCTGTGGCTCTACCCGGATGATTTCCTCCACCATGACCCTTAGCTCCTCCTCGGAGAACCTGGGGCGTCTTTGTGGTGCCATGGGTGCAGTGTGTGTTGTGTGTGTGAGGGTGTGTGGGGTGATATGTTGGGGTATGTGCTGTAAGGTGCATGGATGGTGTACGGGTGATGGTGTTTTGTGGCTCAATTTTTTGAGTCATAATGGGTTGTGGGTAGTGTGGATGTGTGTTTTATAGTGGTGTGGGGGTGTGGTATGTGTATGTGTGTCATGTGTGTGTAGTTTGAATTGTCCTATGTAGTGTTGTTTTGTATGTGTGTGTGTATTTTGAGCGCAGCGGTATGTACCCACCAACAGTTCACTGCAGTTGAATGTCCGCCGCGGTGATTCGTGGGTCATAATGTTGTGGGCATAGTTCTGTTTGCATAACGGTGTGGGTTTTGATACCGCCAGTTTATCACTGACCTTTGATCTCGCGGACTTGTGTGTGTGGGTGTATAGTGACGGATTGCTATGTGTGGGTAATAATATGGGTAGCGGTAAACCACTGCGGCGTTATGTTGGCGGCTGTCGGCATGGCGGTAAGCAGAATTAACCGCCAATGTCATAATGAGGGCCTAAGTTTTTCTTTTCTCAAAAAAGTTTGGCCTAATAGTTTACTAACTTTTTACTCTCTTCCCTAACCTCTTTCTGTCACTATGGTGGTCATTACAACCTCGGCGGTCTTTTTGCAAGACCGCCGAAGGACCGCCGTGCTGAAGACCGCCAGTGCAGGCAGTTTTCCGCTCGGCGAATTATGACTGCTGGCAGCCCTCCATCCTTTTCCAGATGGAGAGCCGCCAGCAGCCATACTGGCGGTCGGCGGGGAAGTGGAGGTTGCTCCACCTCCACCGCCCCGTCAACAGAACACTGCCCACCGAATCACGTTCCGTGCATCAGCATGGCGGTGTTCTGTTGACAGGGTGCTGGTGGCGGAGCAGCCCCCATGGATCCCGTCCCCTCCCGGAGGATCAACGGACCAGGTAAGTTGATCGTCCGTTAGGGGAGGGGGTGAGGGGGTGTTGTGTGTTGTGTGCGTGAATGGAGGTGTGCGTGTGAGTATGTAGAGGGGGTGTGTGAGTGCGTGTATGCATGCGTGGGGTGTGTTGTGTTTGGAAATGTGTGCGTGTCTGTCTGTCTGTATGTCTGAATGGATGTGTGCGTGTATGTCTGTATGTGGGTGTGCGTGTATGACTGTGTGTGTGGCTGTTGGCATGTTTGGTGATATGTGTGCGGGTATGTGTGTTGGTGGTGTATGCATGCGTGTACGGTGTGTGTCTGGGTTGTGATGTTGGGTGTAGGGGTGGGGAGTGGGGTCCTGCCACCTTTGGGGGGGTGTCAGGGGTGTAGAGGGTGTGGGGGGAGGAAGCGGGGGTGGGGGTGTTAGAGACCCCTACCAGTGCCAGGGAAGGAATTCCCTGGCACTGATAGTTCTTACAGCCATGGATTTCATGGCGGTTCCCAACCCCATGAAATCCAAGGCGGTCAGCCGGGTCGTGATACCGCCGGCGGTCTTGTGACCACCGCCAGGCTGGAGACCCAAGTCTCCAGCCCAGCGGTCATCTCCGCCCTGATGGTCGGATCGGAGAAGTGGTGGATGACCATGGCGGTAACCGCTATGGTCATAATTCCAATTTTTTTACCACCAGCCTGTTGGCGGTAAGACCGCCACTTCTCCGCCAACCGCCAGAGTCGTAATGAGGGCCTATGTCTGGTGTGGAGGCTACCCCCAAAGTTGTAAAAACAACTTATGAAAGTTTGAATTTTAAAAGTCTGAGGGGTCTCTACATTGAAAGATGTTTAGGGATTGGGGAGAACCCCAATAAGGAATTTGTCTTAAATCTCATGCAGGATAACCAGGGACTTACCACTGGTCAGGCACAGCCAGAGGGGGAGGTAGAGGAAGATTCCAACCAGGCAGACTAAGGAGAGCATTCTGAAGATCCTGGGGAGCGTCTTTCCACAAATCTTTCCATCAACAAACCCCATAGTGTAGCTGGTAGTGGGAAGGGGTCACACACAAGTAGGGCTCTCTTCACACATAGAGGCCAGGTAACTAGGGTAACTCAAGTTAGAGAAAGATCTGCCTCTGATAAATCCCATGTCACTTCTGTCTCAGAGGTGTCACACACATCCAACCGTGAGGACCAGTCCCTAGATAGGGAACTCAGAAAGCTGAGGTTGGAGGAGGCCAGACTGAGGCTACAGCAGCAACCGTTGGCCTTATACAGGGAATCCCTGGCTGTGGAAAGGGAAAGGCAGGGGTTGGGATAGTTCCCCGTGGTGGTAGCATGCCATTTCAGGAACTCCAGTGTTAGGGAACATATTATTGATTCCAGAAATCTGCACAATGTTGTTCCCCCTTACAAGGATGTGATTACATTTATAAGTGGTTTTCTGCACTTGAGAGGGCCTGTAAAGGTCACATGGTCCCTCAAGCACAGTAGGCTGCTATCCTGTGTTTGTCTTTCACTGGGAGACTCCTTATTGTCAGGGAGGATGACTCAGACAACTACCACATTCTGAAAAGTGCACTCTTGGATGGTCTAGGATTAACCTCTGAACAATGTAGAATCAAGTTCAGAGAGACCAGAAATGAGTCTTCACAGGATTGGATAGACTTTGTAGACTGTTCAATGAAGGCCCTAGAAGGTTGGTTAAATGGCAGTAAGGTGACTGACTATGAAAGCCTGTATAATCTCAAGATAAGCATGGGGATAAAAGTAAGCACAAAGATCACTTCTTCAGGTCCACAACACTCCTTTGAGGGTGGGGATAAATCATCTTCTTTATCTTCTTCTCACTCTACACACACTAAAAAGCCTTGGTGCTATGTGTGCAAAGGTAAAGACCATTGGCCGGGGGATACGTCCTGCCCAGGTAAAGTCCCTGAGCATACCACCACTAATACATCAAATTCTAGTGCCCCTAGCAGTAGTGGTAATAGTGGTGGGACTACTGTCAATAGTCAAACAAAGGGTATAGTTGGATTCACTTTCGGGTCCACCATAGAAAGTGGGGTAGGCAATCCCAAGACACTTTCTGTCACACCTGGTGGCATTGGCCTTGCCACCTTGGCTGCTTGTCCCCTTAGCATGAATAAGTACAGGCAGTCAATTTTAATAAATGGTGTTGAGGCCCAGGACTACAGGGACGCAGGTGCCAGTATCACTTTGGTGACTGAAAACTTGGTGTCACCTGCACAACACTTCCTTGGACAGAAGTACCAAGTTACTGATGTCAACAACTCCACTCAGTCTCTCCCCTTAGGTGTAGTTCAACTTAGTTGGGGGGGAGTTACTGGCCCAAAGCAGGTGGTGGTATCACCTAGCTTACCTATAGATTGTCTCTTAGGGGATGACCTAGAGGCCTCAGGTTGGGCTGAGGTAGAGTTTAGGACCCATGCATCCTTGCTGGGTATCCCTGAGGAATTGCTTCCTCTAATTTCTGGTGAAATGAAAAAGCAAAGGAGAGAAAAAGGCCTGAAATCTCAGGATCCCTCCCCACCAACAGGTAAAAAGAGTATCAAGGTATCCCTTCCCCACCCTACCACTAAAGATACCATTTCTGTGGTGGGAGAAACTTCTTCTGCGGTGGAACCTGTACATAAGGAGCCTTTAGCTGTCACAGCTGGACTCCTAGAGGAAAAAGTACCTCTCTGTGGAACCTCTAAAGCAGATGTGCAAAATTGTACCATTTTAGTGAATATGGAGCAGCCCTCCTGCCCTCCCAGAGAACCTTTAGTGCAGCAGTCCTGCACTACCTCTGAACACTTAGGACAGCAGCCCTGTCCTAATGTGGAACTTATAGGACATCAGCCCTGCCCTGCTCCAACCCAAGAGAAACAGCAACCCTGTTCTCTCTTACAGACATATGGACAAACCTCTTGCCCAGCTATAGCTTTATTGAGACAACATCCCTGTCTAGCATTCTCTTCATTTCACATAGGTCCAGTGGACCAATCCTGCTGCCCAACTTTAAAACATACTAATAGAAACTTCGAGAATTTACACTCACACTGTTGGTTAAGTAAAAATCTCCAAACAGGGTGGTTTGCATCCCCACAGGGAAGTAACCATATAGTGGATGATAAAGGGAGTAACCACTCTACTACAGATCTACTCTCCACTTATCACCACTTAGACAAAAAAGTCTCACCTGACCAAGGTTAGCCTTATTTTCCTTTGTTCGGAGGGGGTTATGTGAGAAAGTAGCCTCTTTCTAGCATGGTTACCCCCACTTTTGGCCTGTTTGTCGGTGTGTGTCAGTGTGTTTTTACTGTCTCACTGGGATCCTGCTATCCAGGACCCCAGTGCTCATAGTAAAAACCCTATTTGTCAGTGTGTTTTGCCTGTCTCACTGGGATCCTGCTAGCCAGTACGCTAGTGCTCATAGTTTGTGGCCTGTGTGTGTGTGTTGTCAGTAGTGCTTCACTGTGTCATTGAAGTTCTACTAATCAGAACTCCAGTGCTTATGCGCTCTCTGCTTCAAAATTAGTCACTATAGATTAGTGACTTCCTATTCCAATTCCCATTGGCACACTGGACCCCCTTATAAGTCCCTAGTATTTGGTACCCAGATACCCAGAACATTGGGGTTCCAGGAGATCCTTATGGGCTGTAGCATTTCTTTTGCCACCCATAAGGAGCTCAGACAAACCCTTCTTCATGACTGCAGCCTGCGTGAAATAGTGCACACACTATTTCATATCCATTTTCACTACACTTAAGTCACCTATACGTCTAACCTTCATTTACTGAAGGCTAGGTGCAAAGTTAATAAGTGTGAGGGCACCCTTGCCCTAGCAAAGGAGCTCCCACACTGTCCAGGGCCGATTACCCGGACTTCGTGAGTGTGGGGATACCATTACACGCATGCACTACATATAGGTCAATACTTATATGTAGCTTCACAATGGTAAATCCAAATACGGCCATGTAATGTGTGTAAGATCATGGAATTGTCCCCCCCATTCCAAATCTGGTATTGGGGGGCCAATCCCATGCATCCTGGGGCTCCACCATGGGCCCCCAGCACTGCCAAACCAGCTCTCTGAGGTTTGCACTGCAGCTACAGCTGCTGCCACCTCACAGACAGGGTTCTGCCCTCCTGGGGTCTGAGCAGCTCAGTCCAAGGAATGCAGAACAATGCATTTCCTTTGGGAGGAGGGTGTTACACCCTCTTCCTTTGGAAATAGGTGTTACAGGCTTGGGAGGGGTAGCCTCCCAGAGCCTCTGGAAATGCTTTAAAGGGCACAGATGGTGCCCTACTTGCATAAGCCAGTGTACACTGGTTCAGGGATCCCCAGTCCCTGCTCTGGTGCGAAACTTGACAAAGGAAAGGGGAGTGACCACTCCCCTGTCCATCACCACCCCAGGAGTGGTTCCCAGACCTCCTTCAGTGTGTCCCTGGCGTTAGCCATCTTGTTTTCCAAGGTGTGGGGACACTTTGGAGATCTCTGGCCAGTGCCAGCAGGTGACATCAGAGACCCCTCCTGATAGGTGCATTCCTGGGTAGGTAGCCAATCCCCTTCTCAGGGCTATTTAGGATCTCTCCTGTGGGTTCCTCTTCAGATTCAGCTTGCAAGACTCCTCCAGAAAAGTCTGCATCCTCTGCTTTAGCTTCTGACCGTCGGATCAACCACAGACTGCATATGTATGTATATGTAAATTGTCCTGTCCAAATTGGGTATCAGCCATTGTTCGTGGGCCAATGGGCCTAAACACATGGGCAAAGCTCACACAGGATACCCGACTCCAATGGAGAGAACACTGCAGGGGCATCAGATAGCAAAACTACAGGCACCTCAGGGGGAAGGGAAGGGGGGGCACCTCAGCCAGATGAGTCCACGACGCCAGATCCACGAGGGGCCTCCATGGCCACTGTTCAATCCTGGGGAGTGCAAAGCCACAGTCTCACAAGTCTCTACAGTGGGTGGATTGCCCACTGTGCCATCCTGGGGAGTGCAAAGCCACAGTCTCACGAGTCTCTCCCAGCGGAGCGGTGCTTGACATCAAGGGCACAGCGGAGCGGTGCAGAGACAGCGGTGCCCAGCGGAGCAGTGCTTGAGATGAAGGGCCCAGCGGAGCGGTGCAGAGACGGCGGTGCCCAGCGGAGCAGTGCTTGAGTTGAAGGGCCCAGCGGAGCGGTGCAGAGACGGCGGTGCCCTGTTCAGCGGTGCTTGACTTGAAGGGCCCTGTTTAGCGGTTCTTGACTTGAAGGGCCCTGTTCAGCGGTTCTTGAGACGGTGGTGCCCTGTTCAGCGGTGCTTGACTTGAAGGGCCCTGTTCAGCGGTTCTTGAGACGGCGGTGCCCTGCTCCAGGAACCGCCGTAACTGCAACAAAGTATCCAGGATGACTCCTGTGACCTGCAACTTCAGCTGCAGAAAGCAGTTGCAACAGTTTCCAAGGTGTGCATGCTCTGAGGACTCCCTGTCTTCACCCTGCATCAGAAGAACTGAAGGAATCTCTTGTGGAGTGACGGAGTCACTTCCCTGCTCCTGCAGGCATCTTTCAAGACAACAACCAGTTCTCTGGGACTCCTCTCCTGATGATGAGCGTGCTCCCTGGAACACAGGTAGTGGACCCATCTGACCCAGACTGTCCTAAGGTCCAGCTGTCCAAATTTGGATTAGTTAAGAGTTTGCATTCCTGGTTTGCAACAGTACCCCTGTGCACCACGTCATTTCTAGCTCCTGGGGCTTCTGTGCATTTCTTCCAAAAATCCTTTGTGCGCAGTGTAGCCCAGGTTCCGAGTACTCCATCCTGCGATGCACAACTCGCTGAGTTGTTCTCCGGCGGCGTGGGGCCTTCTTTTGTTGTGCCCCACCAACCGCAATTTGCACCTTCTTTGTCCCCATGTCCTTGGACTGCCGTGGGTGCTGTCTGGTCATCTGTGGGCTCTCTCCAGTGTTGGGAGCCCCCTCTGCCTCCTCAGTCTGAGTTGACGCCCCAAGGTCCCTCCTGGGTCCAGGCAGCGCCATTTTGACACTAACCGCGACCTTGCTTTAACCAAGGCTTGTTGGAAGAATCTAGCGATGCAAACAGCCTGCATCCAACTTCTCGACGTGGGACATCTCCTGCACCATGCAGGAACCCGCAGCCATCTTCTTTGGTGCTTTACTGCAGACTTCTTCTAACCGGAGAATCCTCTTTTGCACCATCTTCTAGGTTGGCAGGGGCTCCTGTCCTTCCTGGAATCTTCTGCGACTTCTGGACTTGGTCTCCTCTCTTCACAGGTCTTCAGGTCCAGGAATCCACCACTTGTTGCTTGCAGTCTTGCTTGGTTCTTGCAGTAACTCCTATCACAACTTGTAGTGTGTCCGAAGGAATACTTTACTCCTACTTTTCTGGGCTCTGGGGTGGGGTATTTTACTTACCTTTGGTGTTCTCTTATACTCCCAGCGTCCCTCTTCACACTACACTTGTCTAGGGGGTAATTTGTGATTCGCATTCCACTTTCTTAGTATATGGTTTGTGTTGGCCCTAGGCCTACTGCATTCTATTGTATTTTCTACTGTTTGCATTATTCTATGACTATTTACTTATCTGATTTTGGTCTATAGTGTATATATTGTGTATAGTACTTACCTCCAAAAGGAGTATTGCCTCTAAGATATTTTTGCCCTTATGTCACTAAAATAAAGTACCTTTATATTTGGTAACAATGAGGGGGGCATTCCAACCCTGGCGGTCGGTGTTAAAGCGGCGGCCAACCCACCAACAGGCAGGCGGTAAAAAAGATGGAATTCTGACTCTGGCGGAAACCGCCAACACAGACCGCCACTTTAACACTCCGACCGCCACGGCGGGACAAACAAACAGCGCGGCGGTGACCGCCAACAGACAGGCGGGAGACAATGTACTGCCCACCCTATCACAACCCACCAATCCGCCACCTTTTCCGGGGCGGTAGCCCCGCCGATAAAAACACGGCGGAAACAGACATTACGAACGGAAAACGCTCACCTCTACACACTCCACGAGGAATCTGGACAGCATGGAACCCGAACTACACATCCTACCAGCTATTGTCTTCCTGCTCACTAGCACGAACGCCGGAGCAGAAGACAACAGTGAGTACTGCACCTACAACACAGGGGAGGCAAAAAATCCGGGGACACACATACGCGACACACCCACCCTCACCCTCACCCACAACTACATACACATCAATGCAGAGCAACAACTCAGAGTGACACCGCCAAACCCCCCGGAAGAATGCAAAGACAAAATAAAATGACCATGAAATTTGAAGTATATTGTACGGCTAAGTTAAAAAATATATCAAACATCTATAACTTTATATACATATGTAAATTGTCCTGTCCAAATTGGGTATCAGCCATTGTTCGTGGGCCAATGGGCCTAAACACATGGGCAAAGCCCACACAGGATACCCGACTCCAATGGAGAGAACACTGCAGGGGCATCAGATAGCAAAACTACAGGCACCTCAGGGGGAAGGGAAGGGGGGGCACCTCAGCCAGATGAGTCCACGACGCCATATCCACGAGGGGCCTCCATGGCCACTGTTCAATCCTGGGGAGTGCAAAGCCACAGTCTCACAAGTCTCTACAGTGGGTGGATTGCCCACTGTGCCATCCTGGGGAGTGCAAAGCCACAGTCTCACGAGTCTCTACAGTGGGTGGATTGCCCACTGTGCCATCCTGGGGAGTGCAAAGCCACAGTCTCACGAGTCTCTACAGTGGGTGGATTGCCCACTGTGCCATCCTGGGGAGTGCAAAGCCACAGTCTCACAAGTGGATTACAGACTCCACTGGTTCTGGAGGAGGCATGGTGCCCAGAGTGCTTCGTGCAGCCCTGCCCGACACAGATGCGGGCCTGCCCCTTCTGCCAATGGGCCAGCGGTGCTTGAGACGGCGGTGCCCAGCGGAGCGGTGCTTGAGTTGAAGGGCCCAGTGGAGCAGTGCAGAGACGGCGGTGCCCAGCGGAGCGGTGCTTGAGATGAAGGGCCCAGCGGAGCGGTGCAGAGACGGCGGTGCCCAGCGGAGCTGTGCTTGAGATGAAGGGCCCAGCGGAGTGGTGCAGAGATGAAGGGCCCAGCGGAGCGGTGCAGAGACGGCGGTGCCCAGCGGAGCGGTGCTTGACATGAAGGGCCCAGCGGAGCGGTGCAGAGACGGCGGTGCCCAGCGGAGCGGTGCTTGACATCAAGGGCACAGCGGAGCGGTGCAGAGACAGCGGTGCCCAGCGGAGCAGTGCTTGAGATGAAGGGCCCAGCGGAGCGGTGCAGAGACGGCGGTGCCCAGCGGAGCAGTGCTTGAGTTGAAGGGCCCAGCGGAGCGGTGCAGAGACGGCGGTGCCCTGTTCAGCGGTGCTTGACTTGAAGGGCCCTGTTTAGCGGTTCTTGACTTGAAGGGCCCTGTTCAGCGGTTCTTGAGACAGCGGTGCCCTGTTCAGCGGTTCTTGACTTGAAGGGCCCTGTTCAGCGGTTCTTGACTTGAAGGGCCCTGTTCAGCGGTTCTTGAGACGGTGGTGCCCTGTTCAGCGGTGCTTGACTTGAAGGGCCCTGTTCACCGGTTCTTGAGACGGCGGTGCCCTGTTCAGCGGTTCTTGACTTGAAGGGCCCTGTTCAGCGGTTCTTGAGACGGCGGTGCCCTGTTCAGCGGTGCTTGACTTGAAGGGCCCTGTTCAGCGGTTCTTGAGACGGCGGTGCCCTGTTCAGCGGTGCTTGACTTGAAGGGCCCTGTTCAGCGGTTCTTGAGACGACGGTGCCCTGTTCAACGGTTCTTGACTTGAAGGGCCCTGTTCAGCGGTTCTTGACTTGAAGGGCCCTGTTCAGCGGTGCTTGACTTGAAGGGCCCTGTTCAGCGGTTCTTGAGACGGCGGTGCCCTGTTCAGCGGTGCTTGACTTGAAAGGCCCTGTTCAGCGGTTCTTGACTTGAAGGGCCCTGTTCAGCGGTTCTTGAGACGGCGGTGCCCTGTTCAGCGGTGCTTGACTTGAAGGGCCCTGTTCAGCGGTTCTTGAGACGGCGGTGCCCTGTTCAGCGGTGCTTGACTTGAAGGGCCCTGTTCAGCGGTTCTTGAGACGGCGGTGCCCTGTTCAGCGGTGCTTGACTTGAAGGGCCCTGTTCAGCGGTTCTTGAGACGGCGGTGCCCTGTTCAGCGGTTCTTGCCTTGAAGGGCCCTGTTCAGCGGTTCTTGACTTGAAGGGCCCTGTTCAGCGGTGCTTGACTTGAAAGGCCCTGTTCAGCGGTTATTGAGACGGCGGTGCCCTGTTCAGCCGTGCTTGACTTGAAGGGCCCTGTTCAGCGGTTCTTGACTTGAAGGGCCCTGTTCAGCGGTGCTTGACTTGAAGGGCCCTGTTCAGCGGTTCTTGACTTGAAGGGCCCTGTTCAGTGGTGCTTGGCTTGAAGGGCCCTGTTCAGCGGTGCTTGACATGTGTGTCCAGGTCACCAGATCCGGCCATTACATGGATTTCACTCGCCACCTGACATGTGGCTGCCGGGCCCTTCGTGCACATCTGTCTTCTCGCTTGCAGGGCCCTCCTGTGCTGCCGTCCCGGGCCCGTGGGTGTCCTCCTGCACACCTGGAATGGGGCTGGTGGGGCCCTCCTGGGCAGCTCGCCTGCTGCCGGACTTGTCGGGCGTGCTGCCCTTGCCACCCTTCCCTGCTCGTCTGTGGCCCTTTCCTCCCTTTGGCGGTGTGCCAGGGGGCACCCCACTCCCTGACGGTGCCAGGGTAGTGCTTTTGGAGCCTGCTGTCTTTGGCCTCTCGCGCCGGGCACTGGCTTTCTTGGCTTTTTTTTCAGGGGGTGGGCTGGCCGTCTCTTTACTCCTAGCCGAAGTAGCTGGCCTTGAAGGTGGTGGACTCCAAAATCCTTGGACTATTGTCTTTGTAGGTCCAGGTTTTGTGGTGGCTGAGGTGCTGATTGGAGTCTTATGAGATGGAGGGGGTGGGTCAGTTGTAGGAAAGAGGTCAAGGTTGGAAAGGAAAATCAATTTAGAAAGACAGGGACGGGTAGTTGTAGTGGGTATGGGAGTGGAGGAAGAGGATGTAGTTGTAGGAGAGTGAAGTCTGGTGTCTTTGGGTGCAGGTGCTTGTGCTGGAGGCTGTCGTGAGGTGGATGGCTGTTGGGTGGGTGACTGCCTGCGTTTGTGTGGTTTGGAAGAGGGGGTGACAGACACACTGGGAGAGGACACAGGGGACGTGTAAATGGTAGTGAGGGTGGTGACTGCACGTGTGCGGAGTGTTCTGGTGGGTGTGCTGGTGATGGACGTAGTGGCTGAAGATGTTGTGCATGCAAGTGTGAGTGGAGACGTCACAGGGAGGGAGGAGGGAGACGAGGAGGAGGGGGACACAGAGGAGGCAGTGGCTGTTGGCATGTCTGCATGTGGATGTTGCTTGGGTGAATGCTTGTGTGATGTGTGGTGCTTATGTCTGGATGCGCTTCCCTTGGGTGTTGAGGTGTGTGCAGGCTGGTCTGTAGGTGTGTCTGGGATAGGCAGAGGTACAGGGGAGTGGGACTGGTTTGAGGAAGCTGGAGGAGGGAGGCAGGAGACAGGGACAATGGCTGCCGTCAGTGCTGAGGCCAGAGCGTTGAACGATCGCTGATGGGCAGCCTGACCCGAATGAATGCCCTCCAGGTATGCATTACTCCGGTGCACCTCCCTTTCTAAACCCTGGATGGCATTCAAAAGGGTAGACTGCCCAACAATGAGCGTCCTCAGGAGGTCAATGACCTCCTCACTGAGGGCAGCAGGGGTAACTGGGGCAGGGCCTGAGGTGCCTGAGGAGAAGGAGATGCCCACCTTCCTGGGTGAGCGGGCACGGGGCAAAGGCTGAGGGGCTGCTGGGAGGGCGGCGCTGGGTGGCGGCTGTACCTGTTGTTGCGGTGGGCACGGATGTTGCCGCCAACACAAGGGAGCTCCCTTCCGAGGACGTGTCTGTGTCGCTGGTGTCACCACGTGTCCCCGCTGTGGAGCTCCCCTCGCCCTCCGTCTCACTGGTGAAATCCGAGTCAGTTGCATGGCCCTCCATGGCCATGTGAGATGCAGCTCCCTCGTGCTCCGATGCCACTTCTCCTCCGCCTGATGATGCTAATGCACACATGAACAGGAAGACCACCAAAAAAGGGGGGGGGGTGGAGAAACAAAGACATGTTGAGTGCATGCATTGGCGACACCGTTGGCAGAGAGGACAGACACAGAAGCCACCTGCACTACGCCGCGCACTTGGGGTACACTACTCAATCCGTGGGACATGGCCTACAAGCCTATGGACGACAACTCCACACATAGGTGACACAGGGCCATGAATAGCTGTACTAGGCTACCTACAGAGGTGGGGGGCGGGGGCACAGGGCCATGCCTAACGGAGGGGCCTAGCCTACAGAAATCGCCCTGGCCTAGGGATACCCACAGCCCTCCTCCCCCACCCAGACACCTCCAATGTGCGCAAAATCAGCAGAATGTGCTCGTACTCACCCCCTTGTGTCTGCTGTGATGTCCTCACGCGCCCATCCAAATCGGGGTAGGCCACCGCCAGGATCCGGGACATCAGGGGGGTCAAGGTACGACTGGCACCCCTCCTACGTTGGGAGGCCATCCCCAGCAGAGCCTCCGCGGTCTTCCTGCTCCCGCGGCGGATGTCATCCCACCTCTTCCGGCAGTGGGTGCCCCGTCTGTTGTGGACCCCCAGGGTCCGGACGTCCTTGGCGATGGCACGCCAAATGTCGATTTTCTGATGGGCGCTGACCTATGTGACATGTACAGGGGGAGAAAATAAAAAATCATCACCTTCTGCATGCTCGATGTGAGTGGCCCCCCATCCCCACCCTTGCCATGTGGCACATGCTCTCATCTGTCGTTTGATGCATGCCTCATTCGCTCCCCTCCATCTTTCATTCACCCCACTCAACCCAGGCATTGGCCACAAAGCATGGTCCCAGTGTACTTACTTGTTGGTCTGGAGGACCGTAGAGTAGCGCATACTGGGGGAGGACCCCATCCACGAGTTTCTCCAATTCTTCAGAAGTGAAGGCAGGGGCCCTTTCCCCAGTCGCAGCAGCCATTGTCTCTTCCAGACCGAGGTCACAGCAGCACTTGCAGTATAGGTCCTCTCCTGTGGATGATCAGGTATCGAGTGATTAAGCAGATAGAAAATGGCGGTCACGCCCGTGGCGGTGCGTACCGCGGCGGGGCGTACCGCGACCACCGGCACACATCGTCATTGGCTCCTGAAACCCTTAGGGTTCAATGTTAACCAATGCAGCTTTGCGCTGCGGTCTTCGACCGCCTACCGCCACGGTGTGCCACGCCAGCGCATTGACCTCACATCCCACTGTCGCACTTCACAGGTCAGGCAGCCGCCATTTCAAGGGCCCCCATATCTTAATTTCTACTGCGTCACACATGCCTAGGCCTTGCATCAACACTCATACAAGCCATTCAATGCATTGAGAATCGTGTACTGTGCAAGCTGTGGGAACGTACCTGTGGGTTGATTGACTCTGTGCTCCATGTTGTCCTTCCTAGGCACCGTCCGCTGGGACTTGCGAGGAGATGGAGGAATCTTCCCGTGTACAGACCGCTGGTGGACCTGTCGACAATGGAAGAAAGACATGTCATACTGACATACAAGCTTGACAGAGCCACTATACAGGAACTGTGTGCCCAGCTGGAGCCAGACCTGATGTCACCCATCCGCCAACCCACAGGGATCCCCCCTCTAGTGCAGGTTCTGTCAGTACTCCATTTTTTGGCAAGTGGGGCATTTCAAACAACAGTGGCCATTTCATCAGGGATGTCTCAGCCTATGTTTTCCAAGGTGTTGTCCAGAGTGTTGTCTGCCCTGCTGAAATACATGCGGAGCTACATTGTTTTCCCTGAGGTGGGTGATTTGGCTACAATGAAGGGTGATTTCTATGCGCTTGGACATATTCCCAACATCATTGGTGCAATTGATGGGACACATGTTGCTTTGGTCCCCCCCAGCACGAGTGAAGAGGTGTACAGGAACAGAAAAAGTTATCATTCCATGAATGTCCAGGTGGTCTGTTTGGCTGACCAGTACATCTCCCATGTAAATGCCAAGTTTCCTGGGTCAGTGCATGACGCGTATATCATGCGAAATAGCAGCATCCCTTACGTGATGGAACTACTTCAGAGACACCGTGTGTGGCTAATTGGTGACTCTGGTTACCCCAACCTGTCATGGCTACTGACCCCAGTGAGGAATCCCAGGACAAGGGCAGAGGAACGGTACAATGAGGCCCATGGGCGTACTAGGAGGGTGATCGAGCGGACCTTCGGCCTCCTGAAGGCCAGGTTTAGGTGCCTCCATATGACAGGTGGGTCCCTAATGTACTCACCAAAGAAGGTGTGCCATATCATCGTGGCCTGCTGTATGCTTCACAACTGGCTTTGCAACGCCAGGTGCCTTTCCTGCAGGAGGATGGTCCAGATGGTGGTGTTGTGGCAGCTGTGGAGCCTGCGGAGAGTGAAGAGGAGGAAGACGAAGAAGACAACACTGACAACAGGGACACAGTAATACAGCAGTATTTTCAATGACATACAGGTAAGAATCCACACCGGCATTTTAGATTTACTTAAAGTCTCCTGCCTCTCTACTGTCTGAGTTTCCCCCAGTGTATGTTAACTGAGTTGTGACTTTCCCTTCCAATTTCAGAGATGTGGGCCCCACTCCGTGACCTCTGCTTTGTTTCCCCATGGACTACAGCTGTGTGACAGTGGTATGTTGTCATCACAATGTAACTGGACATTTTGGCACGGTTCTGTGTAATACATTTGTTCAAAAATACAGGCAGACTCCAGATTATTTTTGTGCAATAAGTGTGTTTATTAAAGTGCTCAATTTTGGGTAATGGTTGCAATTCGGTGATGGGCGATGGTGGAGGAATGTCCAATGCAGAGTCCAGATTTTCAGTCTCACAGGTGCATTGTCCATATGCCTGTGGAAGGTGGAGCAGGGGCAGTTTAAGGTTGGACAGGGTGACAATGTGGGACAGTGGGATGACAATCGGGGGGTATCCTTTCCTGGCGGGGGTCTTGGCATCCTACTCTGTCTTCTTCCTAGATCTCAGGCCCCGCTTGCGGGGTGGTTCTCCTTCTGCAGGGGGTGGGGTTCTGGCGGCCTGTTGTTCTAGTGTCTGGGCCTCCTGTCCACTAGCGCCGGCGGAGGTGGTAGCCTGTTCTTGGTCCATGCTAGTGACAGGGGCCCCTTGTGGTGCCACATGGTCCCGCAATGTGCTGACAATCTGATTGAGAGCCACAACGATGGTGCCCATTGCGGAACTGATGTTTCTGAGTTCTCCCCTGAACCCCATAAACTGTTCCTCCTGCAGTACCTGGATCTCCTGGAACCTGGCCAGGACCGTCGCCATCGTCTCCTGGGAGTGGTGGTATGCTCCCATGATGGAGGATAGGGCCTCGTGGAGAGTGAGTTCCCTGGGCCTGTCCCCCCCCTGTCGCACAGTAGCCCTCCCAGTTCCCCTGGGCCTCTGTCCCCCGGACCGTGTGCCCACTACCACTGCCCCCAGGTCCCTGTTGTTGTTGGGGTGGTGGGTTAACCTGGGTGCCCTGTCATGGTGGACACACCGCTGATTGACGTGTCCTGGAGACAGAGGCATGGGCCCGCTGGGTGGGTGCTGTGCTGGTGTTCCCAGAGGGGGGTAGGTCTGCTGTGGCCTGTGGCTGTCTGAGGGGAACCGACTGTCCCGAGGTCCCCGATGGGCCGGGCTGGTCATCTGGGTCCAGAGAGACAGAGCTGCTGTCATCACTGTGGGCCTCTTCTGGGGGTGGAATGGACATTTCTGGACCCTCCTGGGCGGTGTCGTGGCGTTCGGGTCCTGCAGGGGTATAAGAGTATGGTTATTGCTTCTGTGTGTGCCATAGCGTGCAATGGGTGGGTGCCCGTGTACCCCAGTGCTGGCATTCCCTTGTGGGGGCTGTTGTGACTGTGGTTTGGGGGGGGATGGGTATGTGCAGTGGGCATGCTTAGGTGATGGGTGTCCATGGTTTGTGGTCACATGCAGGGCTTGGTGTTGGGATGGGTGGGTTGTGATGGTGAGACATTAGCAAGGAGGATGTGTGATGGCGGTGGGGGGGAGCGTGGGGGTATGATTTGGCATGCCGGTGGGTGGGGGGGATGAAGTAGTTGAGATTAGACTTACCAGAGTCCATTCCTCTGCCTACTCCTGCGAGGCCCTCAGGATGCAGGACCGCCAAGACCTGTTCCTCCCATGTTGTAAATTCTGGGGGTTGAGGTGGGGGTCCGCCGCCAGTCTTCTGCACTGCGATGTTGTGTCTGGATACCATGGAACGCACCTTCCCCCATAGGTCGTTCCACCGCTTCCTGATGTCGTCCCGATTTCGTGGATGCTGACCCACAGCGTTGACCCTGTCCACTATTCTTTGCCATAGCTCCATCTTCCTGACAATGGTGGTGTGCTGCACCTGTGTCCCGAAGAGCTGGGGCTCTACCCGAACTATTTCCTCCACCATGACCCTGAGTTCAGCGTCTGAAAACCTGGGGTGTCTTTGGGGTGCCATGGGGTGGTGTGGATGAGGTGTGGGGTGGTGTTTGTGGTGATGAGTGTGGTGAGTGTGGTGGTGTGTGGTGTTTTGTGCGTGGATGTTGTGTGGGTGATGGTGTAATGTGCCTGTGAATGCTCTGTACTAGCTGGTGATGTCTCTCTCTGGCCTTAGTCAATAAATGGTGGTCGTAGGGGTTTGTGGGTGATGTGGGTGTGTGTTTTATATTGTGTTGGGTGTGTGGGAGTGGTGTTTGTATGTGTATCAGGTGTGTGTATTTCAAAATGTCCAATGTGGCAGTGTTTTGGAGCTGTGTGTGTATTTTGACCGCGGCAGTGTGTACCGCCAATGGAATACCGCGGTTGAAAGACCGCCGCATGGATTCGTGGGTCGGAATGGAATGGGCGTATTTCTGTTGGCGTGACGGTGGAGGTTTGGTCATCGCCAGTTTTTCGCTGGCCGTTGGTGTGGCGGACTTTTGTGGATGGTGGGTTTTTGACGGTTTGCCTGTTGCGGGTCAGAATGACCGTGGCGGTTTCCCGCGCCGGCGGCGGTGTTATGGCGGTCTTCTGACCGGCGGTAAGCGCCTTTTACCGCCGAGGTCAGAATGACCCCCTGAGTATTGTCTTTTATTGTGTATAAGTACTGTGTAAATATAGTGGTATTGCAGGAGCTTTGCAAGTCTCCTAGTTCAAGCCTAAGCTGCTCTGCTACAGCTATCTCTAGACAGTCTAAGCTGCTACAACACTGCCTACATTTCACTAATAAGGGATAACTGGACCTGGTATAAGGTGTAAGTACTTTAGGTACCTATAAGCCAGGCCAGCCTCCTAGTACTCAAGTTGTGCGAGAATTTCTCTCACCCGTGCTTTAGCGTCATTTTTAATTGTGTATTGAGTTTAGATCTGTAGTGTAGATCTTATGGGAATCACATGGTAATGGGACTCTCTAGCCCATCCTACATGGTTATGGTATAGCGCTGGTGCTTGCGCCAATGTCCAATCTGCAGTGTAAGCTTTGTTTACTGGATCCAGAACTAGGACTGAGAAAGAAGGCAAAATGACATCTTCCCCCTGTGGCCAATCTTTTTTTGACAGTAAGATATCATAATTTAGTGTTAATCTTCTCCAAAAGATAACTTTAATAGTGTGCTCCTTGTCCCCCTAGCAAGAGGAAGGCGCGTCTGTCTGCTGCTTTGACTTCAAAGAAGTCATTAGTCGGTGTCACAGCAAGAAGATCTATAAGATTCATTTAACATCTTGTGATTTCTGCCGTGCTGTCTAGCAGAGACATTGCCTGCGTCCTGTTTTTCAGTAGGGATCTCAGTATTTTTGCCAAGTTTAACTGAGGGAGCTGCAACCTTTTTTCTTTTTTTACATTGGTGTTTTTGCTGTGGAATTTTCTCTTCCTTTTACATAAAATGTTCTGAAGAACATTGTGAGTCCGTGTTAGAAATGGGGTCTTTGGTTGGCAGTCAGGTTAACCCCTGTTTAAGCAAGGACCCTCACTCTAGTCAGGGTAAAAGAGAATCACTCTCAGCTATCCCCTGCTTACCCCCTTGGTAGCTTGGCAGAGCAGTAGGCTTAACTTCAGAGTGCTAGGTGTAAAGTATTTGTACCAACACACACAGTAACTTAATGAAAGCATTACAAAGTGACACAACACAGGTTTAGAAAAATGGAAATATTTATCTAAACAAAACAAGACCAAAACGACAAAAATCCACCATACACAAGTCATCAATAAAAATGCAAAAAAAGAGTCATTAAGTAGTTTTACACACACAATAGCGTTGCTTGCACAAAATTGTACCTGGTGCACGTCAAAAATAACCCCGCACGGGCGGCTGTGCCAGCTGCACGATAATCCGAAAACCCCGCAGCGCAGGTTGTGATCTCCCATCCTCCGTCAGCGATGCTGTGCGTCATTTCTCCTGCTCCGTGTGTCGATTCTTCGGTCGCGTTTCCTGCGAGTGTCGTTTTGTCAGCTGCGGAGCTGGCGGCGCGTCGTTTTTTTCAGCCGCAGATCAGAGTTGCGTCAATCTTTTCCCCGCACGGCGCTCTGTGCGTGAATTTCCTTGTCTTTAGCCTGCCAGCTTCTCCTTTCAGGGTCCCAGGAACTGGATGGGCACCACAGGGCAGAGTAGGAGTCTCTCCAGAGACTCCAGGTGCTGGCAGAGAGAAGTCTTTGCTGTCCCTGAGACTTCAAACAACAGGAGGCAAGCTCTAGATCAAGCCCTTGGAGATTTCTTCTCAAGAAAGATGGAAGGCACACGAAGTCCAGTCTTTGCCCTCTTACTCTGGCAGAAGCAGCAACTGCATGATAGCTCCACAAAGCACAGTCACAGGCAGCTCTTCTTACTCAGCTATTCAGCTCTTCTCCAGGCAGAGGTTCCTCTTGGTTCCAGAAATGTTTCTAAAGTCCGAGGTTTTGGGTGCCCTTCTTATACCCAATTTCTCCTTTGAAGTAGGCCTACTTCAAAGTAAAGTCTCTTTTGAATGTGAAATCCTGCCTTGCCCAGGCCAGGCCCCAGACACTCACCAGGGGGTTGAAGACTGCATTGTGTGAGAACAGGCACAGCCCTTTCAGGTGTAAGTGACCACTCCTCCCCTCCCTCCTAGCACAGATAGCTCATCAGGAAATGCAGACTACACCCCAGCTCCTTTTGTGTCACTGTCTAGTGTGAGGTGCAACCAGCCCAACTGTCAAACTGACCCAGACAGGGAATCCACAAACAGGCAGGGTCACAGAAATGGTATAAGCAAGAAAAAGCTCACTTTCTAAAAGTAGCATTTTCAAACACACAATCTCAAAATCAACTTTACTAAAAGATGTATTTTTAAATTGTGAGCTCAGAGACTCCAAACTCCACATTTCCATCCGCTCCCAAAGGGAATCTACACTTTAATCAGATTTAAAGGTAGCCCCCATGTTAACCTATGAGAGGGACGGGCCTTGCAACAGTGAAAAAACGAATTTAGCAATAGTTCACTGTCAGGACATATAAACCACATTACTATATGTCCTACCTTAACCATACACTGCAGCCTGCTCTTGGGGCTACCTAGGCCCTACCTTAGGGGTGTCTGACATGTAGGAAAAGGGAAGGTTTAAGCCTGGCAAGTGGGTACACTTGCCAAGTTGAATTTACAGTTAAAACTGCACACACAGACACTGCAGTGGCAGGTCTGAGACATGATTACAGAGCTACTTATGTGGGTGGCACAACCAGTGCCGCAGGCCCACTAGTAGCATTTGATTTACAGGCCCTCTCACCTCTAGTTCACTGTACTAGGGACTTACTAGTAAATCAAATATGCTAATCATGGATAAACCAATTACATACAATTTTACACAGAGAGCATATGCACTTTAGCACTGGTTAGCAGTGGTACAGTGCTCAGAGTTCAACCAACATAAACAGGTCAGAAAAAATAGGAGGCAGGAGGCAAAAAGATTGGGGATGACCCTGCATAAGCAAAAAAGTCCAACAGTCCGATTTTGGCTAATGTAGTCACTTCAATGTTCAGTCCACCCTCCCCTCTCACTCCGTTTATCCGGCATGTCCTGGAAGGAACGAAATGAGTGACTGTCAGTATGTTGGTATCTATCAAGTGTTTTTAAAGTTTCCCTATTTCTAAGATTGAATCTTTTGGCTGACGTATCCAGCTAGGGAGATTCTTCCCTTTGGCTTCTTCTTTCTTTATTTTATTTTTGTCCATCCCACCATTTTTTAAAGCTCTCTGGTGCCTGCTTAGTACCCTCCTTTCCTGAAGTACTCTTTAATTGTTGTTTAATTCATCTGGCTCTAAGACTATCCCTACCTATACTAGTATAAGTTTTGGAAATAATCTTCGGCAGCTCACGTTCTTGTTCATGTTGAGGAACCTCCTGGAGCCACTGGTGTATTGCCAAAGCTGCTGTTTCCCCTTTAATGTTATTTAAAGTAATTGAAGACACTGTGCCAAAATTGTATATCAGTTTCACCACTATACCCAGGGCCAGGGCTGCCTCATGTTCATTTTGAATTTGTTTAAATACTTCCAGTATGTGTGCAAGTGTTGGTGTAACATGTGTGGTAGTACATATTGTAGGAAAGACTGTGCCCCAAGTGGTGCAGTCATCTATGGAGGGAATTATCCCAAAAGGCATGCACATTGCTAGAATTCTATGCTTATCCTGGGGTCCCTTATGGGGAAACACTGCTTCCACCTGTTTTTTTTTTGTGCAACCCAAAACGGAATCTTCTCCTGCTCAGTTGGTGCCTTGCCCATTACTGAATCAACAGTTTGGGGATTTACACCAGATAGTTAGTGTTCAAAGTCCACATTACGAATTGTATTAAACATCTAAATGTATCAATGAGTCCATTGCATAATGTGCATATTTCATCTACTTGCATAGCTTGCACGTTGGGATGTGGTGTATATATAGTCAATGTTGGCTATGTAGGTCCATCATCACTTAAATAACCTAATCTAGCTAGTTGTATGACATGTGGGAGGGTGCCATTTAAACTAGGCATTGTGTTCTTGATAATTTAGAGGTATCTCTAAATATTGGTATGCGCTGCATTGTTGTGGTACACTCGCTATTCTATATGTGTGAAATATACTTGAGTCTGCATTAGCTCCAGAAAAGGTTACCCATGAGTAGAATATTTCTGTTCTGTATGCATCGTGAGCCTCAACTGCGAACATAACTTCACCACCCTCATTTGTTAGCCCATTAGTTAAGAGAAACTGCATGACAGGTTGCCTACAGTTTTCTGTGATGTTTACTGGTTGTGCCATAGCAAAGAATGGGGATCAGGGTCGGGACCACCAACGGGGAATCCTTTGAACGTTCAATCTTGAACAACCTACAGCCTAAAATATGTAGTCCCCATTCAGCTGAGGAGGATTTTTTCCTAACACCACGGATGTCCCTGTCTACGGTAATTAGGGTGCCTTTGCTTGTGCAAGAAAAAGATACTCAGGAGACCTGTAAAATTAGTGTATTACCAATGTTGGTGGTGCCATGTTGTAGGACTCTCATCATGGGGATGAGACTGCTTGTTTTGGGCAGCAGCACCACCACGTAAAGGGGACTGAGTCAATACTTCACCATCTGGTAACAGTCGGTCTAACGCTTTCGGCTGGCTAGCAGCACCTAACCAAAACCAAGAAGTAAAGGTGATTTGTGGCAGCCTGATTCATGACACTCAGCACCTCATTATGAGTCTAGCAGTCCTGGAGCCACGAGACTCGCAGTGGTGGTCAGATAATCACCAAAGCAGCAGTCCGGCCTCCACATTATGACCCTGGCCGAGACACCATGGCTCGACCGCCGGCACCCCAGGTTGCCGCCAGTCAACTGCCTGGCAGTGCAGGCGATCTTAATCCACCAGGGCAGCGCTACAAGCAGTGCTGCCCTGGGGATTACGACTCCCCTCTCTGCCGGCTTTTGCCACCACCATGCAAAGGCTGGTGGAGACGGGGTGCTGGGGGCCCCATGGGTGCCCCTGCACTGCTCATGCCCTTTGCATGGGCAGTGCAGGGACCCCCAAGGTCAACCCCATCGTGCTTTTCAAAGCCTGAATTATGGGCAGTAAAAAGCACGACGGGTGCTGTCGCACCTGACGCACATCAACATTGCTGCTGGCTCGATTATGAGCCGGAGTCAATGTTGTGGTGAGTTTCCTGCTGGACCAAGGGGCTGAAACGCTGTTTCCTCACCCCTTCTTCTTTTTTACATATTTCCTGACTTCTACTTGACTTTCTGCCCCCCGCCAGGGGTTTGAAGTAAACCCTCAATCACCCCTCGAAAGGGACACAAATACTGTTTTATTTTAAGTGGAGGGAGCACTTGAACACTTACCCTTGGGGTGAGGGGCGCTCATTAAAATATAACTGAACCCAAATCTTTCTTATACTCAGGGAAATCAACATTCAATAAACAGAGGAAAAACAAATTTGCAAGCAGCCAAGATGGAAGACACTCGGGTCCATATCAATGTTAGAGACCTATATAGATGGAATTATGAAGACCTATGGTTCTGAGCCAACTTTCCCAAGAGCCTTGAGTGTTCTGCAGCAAATGCACCAGGCAGCACAAATGCATTTGGAAATAGCTATTACTACCACCAGCAAAGGATCGCTTTTACAAAGCCTGTATGCATTGGAACTATCTAAAAGAGATAGATTTTTACATAGGGGCACAATCCATTTTCTCCTAGGAACTACATAATTAGGGCAGAAGAAAAGGAAATGTTCATCTGTTTCTTCACCTGCCAAACATAGTTTACACTTACTGTCACCATGACCTCTAAGGAACCACCGGACAGTAAAAGCATCCACTGGTAGAGTGCCATATCTAGACTGTAGAAACAAAGAACGGGCACAGTCCATAAAAGGCTCAGCTAGTGGTTCCTGCTAAACAAGCAGACATTCACTTGTCAGATGGCCTTTTACACTCCCTTGAAAAACTTGGGCAGTTGCTCTCTCCCTAAGTTTCTGTTAAATAGAGAAACAGCATTGGCTGGAATAGTTTTGCGGTCATCCCAAAACTGGAGCAGACCAAGCTCTGCCCATGTTAATTTAATCTTCAGCTAACATTCTCCAAGAAATTTGCTTGCCTCATTATGTCCCTTATACCCTCCCTGTAAGGCTCCAATTCCACCGTCTTCCAGAGGCGGATTCAATAGAGTAGGGGCTTTAGAGCTGCAAGATCTGTAATAGTATGCAGCCCAAGATCTAACCTTAAAGGCATCAGTGGGGTACCCCTGCCCATTACAACGATGTTTCCTAAAAAAAATGTTTCTTACCTGCGAGGATATTGAGGTTACTTGAGCCCCATAGTTCCGCACCATACTGCGCAGCTCCCCTGACCTGGGCTTTATATATTCCAATTACAAGGTTTAATGGGGGTCACAAGTCAGCTTTAGCTTTCAGGCTTAGGGCTCCCCCCTATGATATACTAAAAGGGAACTATTCCTAATATGAACATCCCACCTGCCAGAATCCATCAATCTTACCCCATGGTAGTCAATCTCAGTAACTCTTTCTAAGTCAACAGAATTCATGAATATATTTTGGCTTTCACATTTTTCTTCCCAGGTCAACAGACCATAAGTTTTGTTTTTCCTGCATTAACCTCAAGCCTAATGTCCTTACAAAACAAGCAGAAATTGTCAACTCAGTTCTGGAAGCCCCCCAAAGCTTCTGCCAGGATAAGAATATCATCAACGTGGAACAACCCTTGTATTTTCCAACCAGCCAGACTAGGAGAATAATTGATGCAATCAGTTACTCAATGCAGTTGTTGATGCACAGGCGGAAAAGGGTAGAGGCCAAAACACAACCTTGCAACACTGCCCCTCTCAAAATTAACTGGGTCAGTCAGTGCACCATTGTTGCCACATCTGATGGGAGCATATGTACCTTCATGTAAGCAAATAATCAGATTAAGAAATTCAGATGGAACACACAATCTCTTCAACATGCCCCACAGCTTCCACCTTGGAACTAAGTCAAAACCTGCTCGGAGGTCAATAAAAGCAACATACAGATTCCCTCCACCAATGTCCACAGTCGACCATCTGATTGACAAATATCTCAGAACTTGATCAATTGCACTAACTGCGGGTCTGAATCCAGCCTGCAAATTGGAAATAGCCCTACTCTCCTTAATCCACTCCATCAGCCACTCCAAGATCTGCTTAGCAAAAATCTTTTGAAAATTGACAATCAGACTTATCGGACGGAAATTTAATGGATTACAGGGATTACCGTTTTTGAAAAGAGGGACTATTTCTGCCCCTTTACATGTGTTGGGATTAGCCGCACCAGCAGCTTCTGCATTACCGACCATATTGACATAGGATACCCGGATATCAGGATGAGACTTATAAAGGTCGTCCAGTATTTTATCGAGTGCAGGGGCATTGCCCAATTTAAGTGAGTTTACAGCCGCAGATGTTTCGTTAAGGTGAACTCAAGTGAAGGGACATTCTCCCTTCCCAGAGACACTTGCCACTTCGGGTCTAGGCTTTTCCCCACCAGAGTAGAGTGTGCTAAAATGTTTGGATTCACTTTCAATCAGTGTGGCATCAGTGCACTGGACGTACTGCGCATCATATTGATTAAAAACAATAATCTCATGATATGAAGAAAGCTCTGTCCTTGTGTCCCAACATTATTTTTTAAAACAAAAATCTTTCTTCTTCAACAAGAATGATTTTCTTCTTTCATGTGGGTGACTAAACCTTCATGTCTCCCACACCACAGTGCAGATCAACTACCATATTAAACCAATTAAAAGGCAAGGTCCAATGTATTTGTTTCCCAATGCTTTCATAATTCCATGTTGACCTACTGATACTTCACAAATTGAAAGCTGCACTACTCTGCCCGGAAAGTTAAAATCCTTTTGATATTTTTTTGGCTCACTATGGCCACGAAAATGGCGAACTGATTTGTCATCTTTCTAACTCAGCTTGTGTAGCACTAGGCTCATACAGTGCTCATCCAATGTTTAAAAATGATGCTAGAAAAACAGATATTGAGGTACTGTCATGATTCAGTGAACACAGATGTCTTTGCAAAGGTAATGTTTAAGGACATAATAAAACTAAATGGAAATTATGGAATCTCTGTTGAACTCTATGTAGAGGTATTCTTTACTTGTGCTAGTGCTTTAGAACAGGTTGTGACAGAAGTGATGAGTCAGAGGTGTCTATTTGGAAATAATGCACGGATTAAGAGTGTCTTCTTGTGAAACAGAGATTGGAGCTCTCATCTATAGAATTTACTGGAAGCACTTCTGCTTCCCTCTTAGGGAATCTTTCCTAGCTTCACAATCTTTAGGTAGCAAAGCTGTTGATGTGTCAAATGTTTTTCAATCAGATATTTATCCACTGCAAATTTCTTTAGCGATCCAGACAAAGATAGAGGTGACTCTTAAAAATTGGATGTTTTCATAAATCAATTTAACATTCATTTGCATGCAGGCTCTCTCAATTTCCAGCTCCAAAACTAAGGCCCACATTACAAACCTGGTGGTTGGTGATAAAGCGGCGGTAATACTGCCAACAGGCCGGCAGTAAATAAAATGGAATTATGACCACGGCGGAATCCGCCCCCACAGACAGCCACTTTACGACACACAGACCACCACGGCGGTAGCAACAAGCACCGCAGCGGTAACCGCCAACAGCCAGGCGGAAGACAATGTTCTGCCCACAGTATTACAACAGGCCTATCCGCCACCTTTTCCGGGGCGGGACCAACGACATCAAAAGCACGGCGGAAACAGTAAACAGAAGGCAAAGAACTCACCTCTGGAGACTCAAGGAAGAACCACCACGCAATACAGCCCGAGTTGCACATCTTCCCCATGCTTGTATACCTTCTCATGCACTACGAACAGCAATGCCGGCAAAGACGACCACAGTGAGTACTGCCACCTAGCACACAAGGGAGGGGGGAGGAAAAAGAGAGTGACACACACAAGTAACACCACCACCCACAACACCATACACACAAACAGATGCAGTAACATTATATATTCACCCCGTACCCTTCAGGAATAATGCAAGGACAAAAGGAATTGATTAAAGTGAGTGTAATAAGATACAATACTAGAAAAACGTGCTTCAAAATCAAAACAGTATATACATATATACACAAATGGAGGGACACTGCCCAGTTCTTTATGTCCGTGGGCCACAGGGCCACATCACATAGGCCAAGGCCCCACTTGACTCCTGCAACAACACGGAGAGAACACTGCAGAGGCATAAGGTCAAAAATACACAGGCACCTCAGAGGGACGTGGGATGGGGGGGAGCACCTCAGCCGGAAGATGGTACAACGCTACTGGTCCTGGAGGGGGCTACATGCCCTGTGCGATGTCTTGGGGAGTGCAAGACCACAGTCCCTCAAGTGGGTGGATTGCCCACTGCTTTGTCCTGGGGAGTGAAGGGCCACAGTTTCTCAAGTGGGTGGATTGCCCACTGCTTGGCCCTGGGGAGAGCAAGGCCACAGTATCTCAAGTGGGTGGATTGCCCACTGCTTGGTCCTGAGGAGTGCAAGGCCACAGACTCTCAAGTGGGTGCATTGCCCACTGCTTGGTCCTGGGGAGTGCAAGGCCACAGTCTCTCAAGTGGGTGGATTGCCCACTGCTTGGTCCTGGAGAGTGCAAGGCCACAGTCTCTCACGTGGGTGAATTGCCCACTGCTTGGTCCTGGAGAGTGCAAGGCCACAGTCCCTCTAGTGGACGGCTTGTCCACTGGTTCTGGGTGGGGCCTTGTGCCCAGTGTGCTTCATCCTGGGAAGGCTGGGGTGAGTGGATGCTTTCTTCCACTTGTTTTGGAGGGGGCCTGTGCACAGTGTGCTTCATCCTGGGAAGGACTGGGTGAGTGGATGGCTTCTTCCACTGGTTCTGGAAGGGGCATTGTGCCCAGTGTGCTTAATCCTGGGAAGGTTGGGGTGAGTGGATGGCTTCTTTCCCTGGTTCTGGAGGGGGCATTGTGCCCAGTATACTTCATCCTGGAAAGGATGGGGTGAGAGGATGGTTTCCTCCACTGGTTCTGGAGGAGGCATTGTGCCCTGTGATGCAGATCTTGGGGAGTGCAAGGTCACAGGCTCTCACCTGGGTGTCACACCTACAGGATTAGCAGGGACCAGGACGCACTACAGCCCATGGAGGCAGGACTACACACTGCCCGCTGGCGGTGATGGCTGCTCAGTGGTGGCAGTGGCGGGTCTGGTGTTGGGCCTGGCAGTGGTGCTGGTGCTGGTAGTGGTGGAGGGAGGCTCCAGCCCATCCCCTGCAGCCTCGGACGGCTGCCCACTGGGGCTGCTGCTGCTGGCAGTGGTGCTTGTGGCGGTGCTGACATTGGTACGGGGAATCTCCAGCCTGTCCCCTGCAGCCTGCGACGGCTGCCCACTGAGGCTGCTGCTGCTGCTGGCAGTGGTGCTGGTGGTGGTGCTGGCAGTGGTGGGAGGAGGCTCCAACCCACCCCCTGCAGCCTTGGACAGCTGCCCACTGGGGCTGCTGCTGCTGGCAGTGGTGCTGGTGGCCGGGCTGGTGGCGGTGCTGGTGGTGGGGCTGGCAATGGGGGGGAGGCTCTAGCCGTTCCCCTGCAGCCTCGGACAGCTGAACCACCAGGGTTGGTGGTGGGGGTTCCAAATGAGTCCCAGCACCAGGCCTCCTGTCCTTCTTGCCTGCAGGTGCAGGTCCATTCCCCTTCACTTTTGCAGCTGGTGGTGCCTCCTTGCCCTTCCCTTTCACAGCTGGTGGTGCGTCCTTGCCCTTCACTTTGGCACCTGGTGGTGCCTCCTAGCCCTTCTCTTTCGTAGCTGGTGGTGCCTACTTGCCCTTCCCTTTCGCAGCTGGTGGTGCCTCCTTGCCCTTCCTTGATGCACCTGGTGCATGCACACTGGCTGGGTCCCGGGTTCCTCTCCCACCTGCAGTAGCTGTCAACACTACTGTGGCCGTGGACTGGGTGGCTGAAGCGCTCTCCTGGGTTCTGACCGCCCTGGCCAGACGTGAAGGACGGGGGGTAAGGGTACGGAAGAGGTCAACAGTGGAGAGGAAAAGCTTCTTAGGGACATTGGGGTGGGAAGATGGTGAAGGTTTGGGAGTGGAGGAAGAGGAAGTGGTTGTAGGAGGTGTCTGTCTGCTGTGTTTGGGTGCAGGTGCATGGGCTGGATGCTGTTGTGAGGTGTATGGCTGTTGGGTGTCTGAGTACTTTTGGAGGAGGGGGCACAGACAGAGTGGGAGAGGACACAGGGGACATGGGCATGGATGTGGGGGTAGTGACTGCCGATGAGGTGTGTGTAGTAATAGGCGTGCTGGTGATGGAGGTAGTGGATGAGGATGTAGTGCATGCAGGTGTGTGTGTAGAAGCTACTGTGAGGGAGGTGGACGAGGAGGAGGAGGGGGACACAGTGGAGGGAGTGGATCTTGGTATGTCTGCATCTGGATGGTGTTTGTGGGAGTGCCTGTGGGATCATGTGTGGTACTTGTGTTTGCCTGAACCACTCCTGTGTGCTGTCCTGGGTGCATGCTGGTCTGCCTCTGTGCTTGGGATAGGTTGGGGTTGAGGGGAATGGGACTGGGTAGAGGAAGTTGGAGGCGGGAGGCTAGAAACAGGGACAATGGCTGCCATCAGAGAGGAGGCCAGAGCCTGGATTGATCTCTGTTGGGCCGCCATGTCAGAGTGAATGCCCTCCAGGAATGCATTTGTTTGTTGCAAATGGGGTGCCAGCCCCTGGATGGAAGTCACAATGGTTGACTGCCCAACAGAGATGGATTGTAAGAGGTCAATAGCCTCCTCACTCCAGGCAGCAGGGCTAACTGGGCCAGGGCCTGAGGTGCCTGGGGCAAAGGAGATGCCCACTCTTGTGAGTGAACGGGCATGGGAAACTCGCTGAGGGGCTGCTGGAAGGGTGGTGCTGGTACGGGGGTGGCGTTTGCACCTGCAGTTGGAGTGGCCACAGAGGTGTCCGCCACCACCAGGGAACTTCCATCGGAGGAGGTATCACTGTTCGAATTGTCCACTCCAGTCTCCACTGTGGTGCTCCCGTCGCCCTCTGTCCCACCGGTGCCCTCAACCGTCGGTGGATTCGGCCTCCTGGGCCCTGTGGGATTCAGCTCCCTCCGTCGGCGGTGCCTCAGCTCCTCTGCCAGATGATGCTAATGCACATAAAGACAGGGTGACAAAACAAAAAGGGGGGAGAGACAAAGGATACACTGGGTCAATGGCTGCTCCAATACCACCGTTGGCGTACACGACACACACACGCACACACAGGGAAAAGCCCAACGCATTAGGCAATGCACTACCAGTCACAATGCTAGTCACCAGCCCATGGACAGTAATACCTAATGCCACTAACAGCATACCAGAAACCCACAGACCCCTGCCTAGTAGTGTATGCCTACTAGCTTGGTTGGAGGTGGTTCACATCATACCCTGCCCAACATGGGACCTAACCTGCAATGTCCGGCCTGGCCTAGGGGCACCCACAGGCCCACATCCACCACATGGAGACCACACCACTACGCGAAAGTAGTATATTGGGAAACTGTACTCACCCCCTTATGGCTGCTGTGATGCCCCAAGTGCCCATCCAGCTCTGGATAGGCCACTGCCAGTATGCGGGCCATCAGGTGGGTCAGGTTGTGATGGGCACCCCTTCCTCATTGGGAGGCCATTCCCAGCTGGGCCTCTGCCGTCTTCCTTGCCCAGCGTCTCAGGTCCTCTCACCGTTTCCGACAGTGGGTGCTCCGCCTGCCATAAACACCCAGGGTCCCCACGTCCTTGGCAATGGCACACCATATTCCCTTTTTCTGATAGGCGCTGACCTGTAGAAAAATACACATAGAAAAAAGGTATCAGTCAGATCGTCCGGCCTGTTACACTCATGTCCCACCATAGCCTCCCATCCCCTCACGCACAGATATTGCCCACCATACATGCAGCACGCTGCCCAGGGCCCTTCCAACAACCCCCTGTTACACGAGGCCCTCACACATAGCACTCCATGCATTCATGCCTCATGCATCGTGCTCACAGAGTATTCACCTGTTGGTCTGGAGGCCCATACAGCATTCGGTACTGGGGTAGGACCTCATCCACCAGTCTCTCCAACTCTGCAGCGGTGAAGGCTGGGGCCCTTTCCCCAGTCACAAGAGCCATGGTTGGTTCCAGACACAGGTCACAGCAGCGCTTGCAGTGTAGGTCCTCTCCTGTTGAATGTCAGGTAGCAAGTGGATGAACAGATAGAAAATGGTGGTCACATCCGCGGCGGTGTGTACTGTCACTGCCGGTGTACATCACCATTGACCACTGTAACCCACAGGGCCCAATGGGATCAAATGAGGAGTTGCACAGCGGTTTTCGACCGCCTCCCACAACGGGCACAACATCAACAGAATTACCTCATTTCCACATGTCACTCCATACAGGACAGGCGGATGCCATTTCAGGGGGGAGGGCAGGCCATGGCACCTAACTGCGTCACAGTACACATGTGCACCATTTGGGCCTTTACAACAAACTTGTGTTACAGTCACAACATGCAATGCAGTGTAGTGTTTTGAAATATGGGATACTGACCATCTACTCACCGTTTGCCCCCTAGATTGCAACCACTGTGGATGAATCGGAGATGGAGACATCCCCCCATGTACGGGCCCCTGGTGGACTTGGCAACAATGGAGGACAGGCACATTATCCTCACCTATAGACTTGACAGGGCCACAATCACAAAGCTGTGTGCCCAATTGGACCTGACCTGATATCTCCTATCCGTCAGCCCACCGGAATCCCCCCTCTTGTGCAAGTCCTATCTGTGCTCCATTTCCTTGCAAGTGGCTGCCTCCAAGTGACAGTGGGCTTGGCAGCAGGAATGTCTCAGCCAATGTTCTCAATGGTGCTGACCAGAGTGTTGTCTGCCCTGATTAAACGCATGCGCAGCTACATAGTTTTCCCCCAGGTGGAGGATTTGGCCACAGTGAAAGCTGATTTCTATGCAATGGGATATATCCCCAACATTATTGGGGCAATAGATGGTACACATATTGCATTTGTCGTCCCCCCGTAGAAATGAACAGGTGTTCAGAAATCGAAAGAGCTTTCACTCTATTAATGTGTAGATAGTGTGCCTGGCCGACCAATACATCTCCCATGTCAATGCAAAGTATCCTGGGTCTGTGCATGATGCCTTTATCCTGAGGAATAGCAGCATTCCATATGTGATGGCTCCACTCCAGAGGCAACGGGTGTGGCTAATAGGTGAGCCCTGGTTCCCACCCAGTGGAAGTTGGTGCATGGCTATGGTGTGGGCCCTAAGGGTTAGTATGTGGCTAACAGTTGTCCCTCGATATTTGCAGGTGACTATTTTTACCCCTACCTCTCATGGCTTCTGACTCATGTGAGGAATCCCAGGACAAGGGCAGAGGAATGTTACAATGAGGCACATGGGCAAACAAGAATAACAATAGAAAGGACATTCGGCCTCCTGAAGGCCAGGTTTAGTTGCCTCCATCTAACAGGTGGATGCCTGTACTACTCACCCAAGAAGAGGTGCCCAATCATCGTGGCATGCTGTATGTTGAACAACCTTGCCTTATGTCGCCAGGTGCCTTTTCTGAAGGAGGATGAGGCTGGAGATGGGCTTGTGACAGCAGTGGAACCTGTGGACAGTGAAGATGAGGAGGCAGTGGATGAGGATGAGGACAACAGAAATGCTATTAGAAGACAATACTTCCAATGACACACAGGTAAGACACTGTAATAACACTTTACATTGACAGTTTTGTATTTGACATTGTCACTGGCAGGCTGATTTTCCAAATTCTATGCCCACTTACTGTATCCTTTGGCATCTCTATTTTCAGATATTTCTGTCCCACTATCGCTCCTGGTGTGTTGACTCCAGCCAACTACAGGTCATTCCTATGTCTACAATACTGTACAGTTATATTGCAGTGTTAACAGCTTGTTAAATGAATACATGGTTAAATGATTTGACAGACTCCATACTTGTATTTATTCAAATGGTGTTTATTTAAGTGCTAATGATTAGAGGGGGATGTGCAATGGGCTGGGGTGGAGGAAAGTACAGGATAGAGTCCAGCCTATTTGTATCACAGGTGCATTGTCCAAGGGGGCATAGGAAGGGGAGCAATGACAGTTCAAGGTGGACAGGGTGACAGAGTGGGACTCAAGGGTGACATTCAGGAGAGTCTTATTTCCTGGCGGGGGTCTTGGCAATGTTCTCTGGCTTCTGCCTGGATCGCAGGGACCATTTGCAGGGTGGTTCTCCCTCTGCAGGGGATGGGGTGCTGGTGGCCTTTTGGTCCTGTGGGAGGGCCTCCTGTCCACTAGTGGCAGCGGAGGTGGAAGGCTGTTCATCGGTTTGGCTAGTGCCAAGGGCCCGGTGGTGTCCCACTGCCTCCCTCATGGTGTTGGCCATGTCGCACCCCTGCAATGGTGACCAGGGTGGTGTTTATGGACTTCAAGTCCTCCCTGATCCCCAGGTACTTTCCCTGCTGCAGCCGGTGGGTCTCCTGCAACTTGTCCAGTATCTGGCCCATCGTCTCCTGGGAATGGTGGTATGCTCCCAGGATGTTGGTAAGTGCCTCCTGGAGAGTCGGTTCCCTGGGCCTGTCCTTCCCCCAGTCGCACAGCAGTCCTCCCAGCTTCTCTGTTGTGCTGTGCCTCTGTCCTCTGAACCGTGTGCCCACTGCCACTGACCTCAGGTCCCTGATCATCCTCTGCTTGTGGGGTGGCCTGGGGTCCCTGTAGTGGTGGGCACACTTCTGATTGACGTGTCCGGGGGACAGAGGTATGGGCATTATGGGTGGGTTCTGTGCTGGTGTTTCCCGAGGGGGGAGGCTCTGTGGTGGTATGGGACTGTGCCTGGGTAACCGACTGTCCAGAGATCTCTGATGGGCCAGGCTGGTCATCCAGATCCAGGCGTCTAGAGCTGCTGTCATCACTGTGGGCCTCTTCTGTGGGTGGACTGGAAGTTGCTGGCACCTCCTCTTCGGTGACGTTGGGTGGGGGACCTGTGGGGAGGTAAATGCAGGGTAACTTTTTCTACGTGTGTCATCTTGTGCATGGGTATGTTGCCCTGTATGGTGGTTATTGCCCTGGCAGCTTTGCTTGTGTGAGTAGTGATTTTGTGGGCTAGGTGATTGTCTCTAGTGTGCATGCTTTAGTGATGGGTGTCCATGCAGGTCTGTGAGGGGTGTCCATGCATTGGTGTTGCATGCAGGGCTTGCTATTAGGATGAGTGTATTGTGATGGTAGGGTATGTGGGAGGTGGTGAAGTGATGGGAGTGAGAGTAGGGGTGGGGGTTTGTGATGGCATGCAGGTAGGGCGGTGATGGTATTAGAGATTTGACTTACTAGAGTCCAGTCCTCCTCCTACTCCTGCCAGGCCCTCAGGATGCATGACACCAAGACTTGCTCCTCCCATGTTGTTAGTTGTGGGGGAGGAGGTGGGGGTCCACCGCCAGTCATTTGTACAGCTAGTTGGTGTCTTGCTGCTGTGCAACATACGTTCCACCTCTTCCTGATGTCATCCGTTGTTCTGGGGTGCTGTCCCATGGCGTTGACCCTGTACACAATTCTCCGCCATAGCTACATCTTCCTTGTAATGGACGTCTGCTGCACCTGTGATCCGAATAGCTGTGGCTCTGCCCGGATGATTTCCTCCACCATGACCCTTAGCTCCTCCTCAGAGAACCTGGGGTGTCATTGCAGTGCCATGGGTGTATTGTGAGTGGTATAGGTGAGGGTGTGTGGGGTACTGTGTTGGAGTGTGTGATGTGGTGTGCTTGGATGGTGTATAGGTGATGGTGGTGTGTGTCTGTGGTCTTGCTAACTCTCTTGTGGCACTTGTTGTAATGGTAAAGGGTTGTGGGTAATGTGTGTGTGTATTTTATCGTGGTGTGGGTGTGTGGGTGTGGTGTGTGTATGTGTGTCAGGTGTGTGTTATTCAAATTGTCCAATGTGGTGTAGTTTTGTTTGTGTGTGTGTATTTTGAGAGCGGCGGTATATACCGCCAATGGTTTAGCACCATTGAATGTCCGCCACGGTGATTCGTAGGCCATACTGCTGTGGGTGTAGTTCTGTTGGCGTAACAGTGTGGGTTTTGGTACCACCAGTTTATCACTGACCTTTGGGCTTGCGGACTTGTGTGTGTGGCTGTATAGTGACGGATTCCTATGTGTGGGTCATTATATGGGTGGTGGTAATCCGCTGCTGCAGCGGTATGTTGGTGGCAGTCAGCATGCGGTAAGTGGGATTTACCGCCAAGGTCATAATGAGGGCCTAAATATCTTAGAATGTACTCACACCTTTACAAAGATAGAATTGGCCATAAAATCAGTTTTTGAGGAATGGAGACATTATTGGATGGTTTTTAAGGTACTAGTGTACATGGATCATGGTAATCTCTTATGTCTTCAATCTGCTTAGGCAGTTTCGAATAGATTGATGCAATTGTCTATGTTTTTCTCTCAATATAACTTTCTGATCACATACAGATCAGAAAGACTACATTGGAAAGCTGATGATTTATCTCAGATTCAAAGACACAAGACAAACAAGAATCTAAACCTTTCATTCTAGTCCTACCTTCTTAAAAGATTATACTGATTACCCAATAATTGAAAGATCAAGTTAGAAGCAGAATGTCTATTAAAGAAGTAAAGGAAAGGGCACAAGAAGATGAAGATCAATCATGTGAAGAAGGATTGCCTTGGTTTTATTCACTGATGCTGAACTTTGGGAAAAAGTGATTAAAGATTGTCATGATTCTTGTCTTGCAAGTCATCCCAATATAGCCAGGACCATGTAATTGATCAAGAGATATTTTTGTGGGAAAATACAAATAAAAGTGTCAAGCAATAGGTAACCACATGTGAAATTCGTAATCGGGGTAAAGAAGAGTATCAAAAGCCCATGCCATTCTCTAGATAGAATGGAGAAGTGTGGCTCAATGGTTAGAGCGGCAGACCCTGAAGCAGAGATCTGGCTCAAGACCAGGGTTCAAGTCCTGCTTCGGCAGGTCTTGGGCTCAATTCCCCTTGACCAGGTAATTCTCGCCTCGGTGCCTAATCCAATTCATGGGTCCCACTCTGCAACTCTGGGCAATAGCTTGCTTAATCTCCACAACGGCCCCAACAGTGCTTGGATGCCTGGCTTCACCCTGGGGGTGCTCAGGAGTGGGTGCCTCACAGGGAAAAGCCAGGAGGGGTTCCATAGCGGTATGAGTACAGCGCCTTGAGACCCTAACGGGTGAGTAGTGCGCTATACAAGTGCTAATTTACATTTATGCAGCTGTTCCACCCATTATCTATTCCCTCAAAACCTTTGCATACTATTTCTATTGATTTTATTGCAGAGACACTTTCAGATCATATCATAAGCAATACCATGGTGGTAATATACGCACTATCTAAAATGGCTGATATCATTCTACATAAAGGACATCCTAGTGCTACTAAGACTAGCAAAGTATTTTTGCAACATATAGTAAGACTTCTTGGTCTCCCCTCAGATTGCACTTTGTATAAATGTCTTCGAAGGTAGTTTGTGAAGACTGAGGGGGTGATTCTAACCCTGGCGGTCGGTGTTAAAGCGGCGGCCAACCCGCCAACAGGCTGGCGGTAAAAAATATGGAATTCTGACCCTGGCGGGAACCGCCAACACAGACAGCCACTTTAACACTCCGCCCGCCACGGCGGTACAAACAAACAGCGCGGCGGTCACCGCCAACAGCCAGGCGGCAGACAATGTACCGCCCACACTATCACAACTCACCAATCCGCCACCTTTTCCGGGGCGGGAGCACCGCTGATAAAAACACGGCGGAAACAGACTACGAACGGGAAAACGCACACCACTACGCACTCCAGGAGGAAGGAGGACAGCATGGAAGCCGAATTAAACATCCTACCTGCTCTCGTCTACCTTCTCATCTACCACGAGTACGAAGTCCGGCGCAGACGACAATGGTGAGTACTGCACCTATGACACACGGGAGGGGGGAGGACGAAAGGTTACGGGCACACACATATGCGACCCCCCCCCCCCAACTATGTACACACCAATGCAGAGCAACAAGTCACAGTGACACCACCCAAACACCCCTGAAAAATGCTAGGACATAATCAAAATTGGAATAAATATTTATGTACCAAAAAGCTCCTGAAAATTATCAGACAACCATGAAAGATATTTACAAGAAAACAAATGATATACACATCAGTGTATAACTGAAGTAACAAGTCCTGCACATCCTACGAATTCATCATGTCCGTGGGGCAAAGTATTGAGAAACAAGGGCAAAGCCCACACAGGAGACCTGAGTCCTTTGGAGAGAACACTGCAGGGGCATCAGATGTAAAAACTACAGGCACCTCAGGGGGAAGGGAAGGGGGGGGCACCACAGCCACATGAGTCCACGACGCCAGATCCACGAGGAGCCACCATGCCCACTGTACCATCCTGGGGAGTGCAAAGCCACAGTCTCTCAATGTCTCTACAGTGGGTGGGCTGCCCACTGTACCATCCTGGGGAGTGCAAAGCCACAGTCTCTCAATGTCTCTACAGTGGGTGGGCTGCCCACTGTACCATCCTGGGGAGTGCAAAGCCACAGTCCATCAGGTGGATGACAGTCTCCACTGGTCAAGGAGGAGGCATGGTGGGCACAGTGAACCATAAACAGTGATTGAGACGGCGGTGCCCAGCGGAGCGGTGCTTGAGAAGAAGGGCCCAGCGGAGCGGTGCTTGAGATGAAGGGCCCAGCGGAGCGGTGCTTGAGATGAAGGGCCCAGCGGAGCGGTGCTTGAGACGGCGGGGCCCAGCGGAGCGTTGCTTGAGAAGAAGGGCCCAGCGGAGCGGTGCTTGAGAAGAAGGACCCAGCGGAGCGGTGCTTGAGATGAAGGGCCCAGCGGAGCGGTGCTTGAGACGGCGGGGCCCAGCGGAGCGGTGCTTGAGAAGAAGGGCCCAGCGGAGCGGTGCTTGAGATGAAGGGCCCAGCGGAGCGGTGCTTGAGATGAAGGGCCCAGCGGAGCGGTGCTTGAGATGAAGGGCCCAGCGGAGCGGTGCTTGAGACGGCGGGGCCCAGCGGAGCGGTGCTTGAGAAGAAGGGCCCAGCGGAGCGGTGCTTGAGATGAAGGGCCCAGCGGAGCGGTGCTTGAGACGGCGGGGCCCAGCGGAGCGGTGCTTGAGAAGAAGGGCCCAGCGGAGCGGTGCTTGAGAAGAAGGGCCCAGCGGAGCGGTGCTTGAGATGAAGGGCCCAGCGAAGCGGTGCTTGAGACGGCGGGGCCCAGCGGAGCGGTGCTTGAGAAGAAGGGCCCAGCGGAGCGGTGCTTGAGATGAAGGGCCCAGCGGAGCGGTGCTTGAGATGAAGGGCCCAGCGGAGCGGTGCTTGAGATGAAGGGCCCAGCGGAGCGGTGCTTGAGATGAAGGGCCCAGCGGAGCGGTGCTTGAGATGGCGGGGCCCTCTTCAGCGGTGCCTATCTTCACGGCGGGCCCTCTTCAGCGGTGCCTATCCTCACGGCGGGGCCCTCTTCAGCGGTGCTCTTCTGCACCGCGGGCCCTGTTCAGCGGTGCTCTTCTCCACGGCGGGCCCTGTTCAGCGGTGCTCCTCTCCACGGCGGGCCCTGTTCAGCGGTGCTCCTCTCCACGGCGGGCCCTGTTCAGCGGTGCTCTTCTCCACAGCGGGCCCTGTTCAGCGGTGCCTATCTTCACGGCGGGGCCCTCTTCAGCGGTGCCTATCCTCACGGCGGGGCCCTCTTCAGCGGTGCTCTTCTGCACCGCGGGCCCTGTTCAGCGGTGCTCTTCTCCACGGCGGGCCCTGTTCAGCGGTGCTCTTCTCCACGGCGGGCCCTGTTCAGCGGTGCCTATCTTCACAGGGGGCCCTCTTCAGCGGTGCTCCTCTCCACAGCGGGCCCTGTTCAGCGGTGCTCTTCTGCACCGCGGGCCCTGTTCAGCGGTGCTCCTCTCCACGGCGGGCCCTGTTCAGCGGTGCTCTTCTGCACCGCGGGCCCTGTTCAGCGGTGCTCTTCTGCACCGCGGGCCCTGTTCAGCGGTGCTCTTCTCCACGGCGGGCCCTGTTCAGCGGTGCTCTTCTGCACGGCGGGCCCTGTTCAGCGGTGCTCTTCTCCACGGCGGGCCCTGTTCAGCGGTGCTCTTCTCCACGGCGGGCCCTGTTCAGCAGTGCCTATCTTCACGGGGGGGCCCTCTTCAGCGGTGCTCCTCTCCACGGCGGGCCCTGTTCAGCGGTGCTCATCCAGCAGGTCAAGGGAGCCAGACCTGGCCTGGACTCCCTGCTCAGTCGCCCTCGGACCGTGACGTTTCTGGACCCTTCGGGGACGGACTCCTGGCCTCCTTAGTGTCCTCCTTCCCAGCTGGGATGTGACATGTGGGGTCCACCTTCTCCGCGTTCCTGCTGCCCTTCCGCTCCTTTGATGGGGCTCTCGGGCCCTTGCCTCCCCTAGATGGTGTGGCTGGTGAAGTGGCCGCACATTGCTCCTTGGGGGCAGCCCTGTCAGTCCTCGCACGGCGGCCCTTGTTTTTGCGGGTCCTCTTGCCGGGGGGTGCTGGACGTGTCCTTGCTGCTGATCGATGTGTCACTGCTGGCAAAGGGTGGACTCCAGATCCCATGCACAACAGTGACACGCGACGCTGGGCTGGTGGTGGCTGCGGTGCTCTTGGGACTCTTTGCAGATGGAGGGGGGAGCTCATCGGAGGGAAAGAGGTCAAGATTAGCCATGAAAAGCTTTTTAGGTCCAAGGTAAAGGGTAGGAGAAGTGGTGATGGGAGTGGAGGAAGAGGATGTGGTTGTAGGAGAGTCAGGTGTGCTGTCATTGGGTGAAGGTGCTGGTGCTGTAGGCTGTCGTGAGGTGGATGTCTGTTGGGTGGGTGGCTGCCTGCGTTTGTGTGTCTTGGAAGAGGGGGTGACAGACACAGTGGGAGAGGACACAGGGGACGTGTACATGGCAGTGGGGGTGGTGACTGCACGAGTGTGGACTGTACTGGAGGGTGAGGTGGTGATGGAAGCACTGGCTGATGTTGGGGTGCATGCAGGTGTGAGTGTAGACGTCACAGGGAGGGAGGAGGGAGACGAGGAGGAGGGGGACACAGAGGTGGTTGTGACTGTTGGAATGTCTGCATCTGGGTGTTGCTTGGGTGAGTGTTTGTGGGATCTGTGGTGCTTGTGTCTGGATGAGCTGCTCTTGGGTGTTGAGGTGTGTGCAGGCTGGTCTGATGGTGTGGATGGGATAGGCTGAGGAACAGGAGACAGAGAAAGGCTGGAGGCAGTAAGAAGAGGGAGGCTGGAAACAGGGACAATGGCTGCCGTCGTTGATGGGCAGCCTGACCCGAATGAATGCCCTCCAGGTACGCATTGCTCTGTTGCACCTCCCTTTGCACACCCTGGATGGCATTCAAAAGGGTCGTCTGCCCAACAATGAGCGTCCTCACCAGGTCAATGAGCTCCGCACTGAGGGCAGCAGGGGCAACAGGGGCAGGGGCTGAGGTGCCTGGGGCGAAGGAGACGCGCGCCTTCCTGGGTGAGCGGGCACGGAGCGTAGGCTGAGGGGCTACTGGGAGGGCGGGGCTGGTGCGCTGGGTGGCGGCTGTACCTGTAGAGGCGGGGGGCCCGGATGTTGCCGCCACCGCTAGGGAGCTCCCATCCGAGGACGTGTCGCTGTCGCTGCTCTCACCAGCGGTCCACGTCGTGGTGCTCCCCTCGCCCTCCGGATCACTGGTGCCCTCGGTGTCTGTTCCTGGGCCCACCGGGGCCTTGTGTCCTGCAGCTCCCTCGTGCTCCGATGCCAAATCTCCTCCGCCTGATGATGCTAATGCACACATGCACAAGAAGATGAAGAGAAAGGGTGGGGGTAGAAAAAAGAAGACCAGGTTGAGTGCATGCGATGTCAACACCGTTGGCGGAGAGGACAGACACAGGAGCCTCATGCACTAAGCCGCACATTCGGGGTACACTACTCAGTACTACTGACTAGGACAACAGGCCAAGAGACGTCAAACGCGCACATGGGTGATGCTGGACCTTCAATGGCTGTACTTGTCACCCTACAGAGGTGGGGGCCGGGGGCACAGGGCCATGCCTAAGGGAGAGGACTACACTACAGAAAGCGCCCTGGCCTAATGTCACCCACAGCCCTCCTCCCCCACCCAGACGCCTCCACTGCGCAGAAAGATAGGAGAATGTGCTGATACTCACCCCCTTGTGTCTGCTGTGATGTCTTAAAGTGCCCTTCCAATTCAGGGTAGGCCACCGCCAGGATCCAGGACATCAGGGGGGTCATGGTGCGACTGGCACCCCTCCTAGGTTGGGAGGCCATCCCCAGCAGTGTTTCTGCGGTCTTCCTTGTTCCGCGGCGGATGTCCTCCCACCTCTTGCGGCAGTGGGTGCCCCGTCTGTTGTGGACCCCCAAGTTCCGGACTTCCTTGGCGATGGCACGCCAAATCTCGATCTTCTGATGGGCGCTGACCTATTTGACATGTACAGGGTGGAAAGGAGGAAATCATCAATGACCTGCATGTTAGATGTGATTGGCCCCCCCCACCAACTTTGCCATATGGCACATGCTCTCATCTGTCGGGCGTTGCACTCCTCATTCGCCCCCCACCCCACCAACTTACATCCACCCCAATCCACACAGGCATAGCCCATTCCATGTGCACCCGGTGTACTCACTTGTTGGTCTGGAGGACCGTAGAGTAGCGCATACTGGGGGAGGACCCCATCCACGAGCTTCTCCAACTCTTCAGACGTGAAGGCAGGGGCCCTTTCCCCAGTCGCAGCAGCCATTGTCACTTCCAGACAGAGGTCACAGCAGCACTTGCAGTATAGGTCCTCTCCTGTGGATGATCAGGTCTCGAGTGATCAATCAGCTAGGAAATGGCGGTCACGCCAGCGGCGGTGCGTACCGCGGCGGTGCGTACCGCGACCGCCGGCGCACATCGTCATTGGCTCCTGAAACCCATAGGGTTCAATGTTAACCAATGCGGCTTTGCGCCGCGGTCTTCGACCGCCACGGTGTGCCCCGCCAGCGCATTGACCTCACATCCCATTGTCCCACTTCACAGGTCAGGCAGCCGCCATTTCAAGGGCCTACATGGATTAATTTTGACTGCGACACACAGGCCTAGGCCTTGCATTGCCACACATACACGCCTTTCAACCCATTGCCATTCTTTAACTGTGCAAGCTGTCTGTACGTACCTGTGGTTTGCCTGACTCTGTGCTCCATGTTGTCCTTCCTAGGCACCGTCCGCTGGGACTTGCGAGGAGAAGGACGAATCCTCGCGTGTACCGACCGCTGGTGGACCTGTCGACAATGGAAGAACGCCATATAATACTTCGATACAGACTTGACCGTGCCACTATCCATGAACTGTGTGCCCAGCTGGAGCCAGCCCTGATGTCCCCCATCCGCCAACCCACAGGGATTCCCCCTCTGGTGCAGGTTTTGTCAGTCCTCCATTTTTTGGCAACTGGGTCATTCCAGACAACAGTGGCCATGTCATCTGGAATGTCTCAGCCTATGTTTTCAAAGATTTTGAGCAGAGTGTTGTCTGCCCTGATGAAACTCATGCGGAGCTACATCATTTTCCCAGAGGAGGGTGACTTGCCTACAGTGAAGGGTGATTTCTATGCCCTTGGACATATCCCCAACATCATTGGTGCCATTGATGGGACCCATGTGGCTTTGGTACCCCCAAAAGACGATGAGCAGGTGTACAGAAACAGAAAAAGTTATCATTCGATGAATGTCCAGGTGGTCTGTTTGGCTGACCAGTACATCTCCCATGTAAATGCCAAGTTCCCAGGGTCAGTGCATGACGCGTATGTGATGCGAAATAGCAGCATCCCCTATGTGATGGAGCAGCTACAGAGACAACGTGTGTGGCTAATAGGTGACTCTGGTTACCCCAACCTGCCTTGGCTACTGACCCCAGTGAGGAATCCCCGGACCAGGGCAGAGGAACGGTACAATGAGGCCCATGGGCGAACTAGGAGGATCATCGAAAGGACCTTTGGCCTCCTGAAGGCCAGGTTTAGGTGCCTGCATATGACAGGGGGATCCCTGATGTACTCACCAAAGAAGGTGTGCCACATCATCGTGGCCTGCTGTATGCTTCACAATCTGGCATTGCGACGTCAGGTTCCTTTCCTGCAGGAGGATGGTGCAGATGGTGGTGTTGAAGCAGCTGTGGAGCCTGCGGAGAGTGAAGAGGAGGAAGACTCAGAGGACGACACAGACAACAGGGACAGAGTAATAGAACAGTATTTCCAGTAGCACACAGGTAATAATCACCCATGCCATTTTACATTTCCTGAAAGCCTCCTGCATCTCAACTTTATCGATTTCCCCCCAGAACTATAAACATGATGTTTGATTTTCCCTTCCCTTTTCTGTGCTGTATGAGCCACTGCGTGACCTCAGCTTGGTTGGCCCATGGACTAATGCTAAGTTACCTCGGTATGTGTAATTCACAATGTTAATAATACGTAATTGATATGTAATGTGTCATACATTTGTAAATAAGACAGGCTGTGTCCTGATTGATTTCAGTGCAATGTGTGATTTATTATTAGTGCATAGATATTGGTACATGATAGTGAAACAGTGATGGGTGGGGGTGGAGTAATGTCCATGGCGGAGTCCAGTTCTCAGTCTCACAGGTGCATTGTCCATATGCCTGTGGCAGGATGGAGCAGGGGCAGTTCAAGGTTTGACAGGGTGGCAATGTTGAACAGTGGGAGGACTTCAGGGGGTATGTGATGCTGGCGGGGGACTTGACATCCTACTCTGTCGTTTTTTTTTATCTCAGGCTCCTTTTGCGGGCGGTTGTTGTTCAGCAGGAGGTGGGGTTCTGGTGGGCTGTCGTTGTGGTGGGGCCTCCTGTCCACTAGCGCCGGCGGAGGTGGTAGGCTGTTCCTGTTCCTGGCTAGTGACAGGGGCCCTGTGTGATGCCACATGGTCCCGAAACGTGTCCTCTATATGGTTCAGGGCCTGGACTATGCTCCCCATAGCGGTTGAGATGTTGGTGAGTTGGTCGCTGAACCCCATGTAGCGTTGCTCCTGCTGTGCCTGGATCTCCTGGAACCTGGCCAGTACCGTCGCCATCGTCTCTTGTGAGTGGTGGTAGGCTGCCATGATGGTGGTGAGGGCCTCTTGGAGAGTGGGTTCCCTGGGCCTCTCCTCCCCCCCCTGTCGCACAGCAGCCTTCCGAGTTGCCCTGTTTCCCTGGGCCTCTGTCCCCTGGACGGTGTGCCCACTCCCACTGCCCCCAGGTCCCTGTTGTTGTTGGGTTGGTGGGTTACCCTGGGGGCCCTGTAGTGGTAGACACACTGCTGCTTGACCTGTCCTAGAGACAGAGGCATGGGCCCGCTGGGTGGGAGCTGTGCTGTTGTTCCCAGAGGGGGTTGGGTCTGCAGTGGCCTGTGTCTGGGTGAGGGGAACCGACTGCCCAGAGGTCCCCGATGGTCCGGGCTGGTCGTCAGGTTCCAGGTCGACAGAGCTGCTTTCATCACTAGGGGCCTGTTCCGGGGGTGGGATGGACATTTCTGGTCCCTCCTGACCGGTGTGTTGTCGTTCGGGTCCTGCATGGGGTAAGAGGGTATGGTTATTGTTTCTGTGTGTGCATTAGCTTGCGTTTTATGGGTGCCCTTGTCCCCCAGTGCTGGCATTCCCTTGGGGGAGGTGTTGTGAGGGTGTTTTGTGGGGGGGGGATGGGTATGTGCAGTGGTCATGCTTAGGTGATGGGTGTCCATAGTTTGTGGATGGCATGCAGGGGTTGGTGTTGGGTGGGTTGTGCTGGGGAGACATTCTCAGGGAGGATGTGTGCTGGGGGGTTGGGGGTGAGGGTGGGGGTTAGCATGCTGGGGGGGGGGGGTGAAGTGGTTGGCCTTGTACTTACCAGAGTCCATTCCTCTGTGTACTCCAGCGAGGCCATCAGGATGCAGGATGTTTAGTACCTCTTGCTCCCATGTTGTGAATTCGGGTGGAGTGGGTGGGGGTCCCCCGCCAGTCTTCTGCACTGCGATGTTGTGTCGCGAGACCATCGAGCGCACCTTCCCCCGTAGGTCGTTCCATCGTTTGCGGATGTCCTCTCGATTTCTGGGATGCTGTCCCACCGCGTTGACCCTGTCCACGATCCGCTGCCAGAGCTCCGCCTTCCTTGCTATGGTGGTGTGCTGGACCTGTGAGCCGAAGAGCTGGTGTTCCACTCTTATGATCTCCTCCACCATGACCCGGAGTTCTTGGTCCGAAAAGCGTGGGTGCCTTTGTGGTGCCATGGGGTGGTGTGTATGAGGTGTGGGGTGGTGTATGTGATGATGTGTGTATTGGTGTGTGGTGCTTTGTGCTTCTATGTGGTGTGTGTGATGTTGTGGTGTGCCTCTGTGTGTCTGGCTCTCTATTCTCTGATGTGTCTCTCTCTCCTTCGTCTCTGGTTTTTGTTGGTAGGGGTTTGTGGGTGATGTGGGTGTGTGTTTTATATGGTATTGGATGTGTGGGAGTGGTGTGTGTATGTGTTTCAGGTGTGTGCCTTTCAAATTGTCCAATGTGGTAGGGGTTTGTAAAGGTGTGTGTATTTTGACCGCGGCGGTGTGTACCGCCAATGGAATACCGTGGTTGAATGACCGCCGCGTGGATTTGCGGGTCATAATGGGATGGGCGTATTTCTGTTGGCGTGGCGGTGGAGGTTTGGTCTTCTCCAGTTTACCGCTGGCCGCTGATGTGGCGGACTGCAGTGGAGGGCGGATTTTTGGAGGTTTTGCAGTTGTGGGTCAGAATGTCCGTGGCGGCTGACAGCGGCCGCAGCGGTATTGTGGCGGCCTTCTGACCGGCGGTAAGCGGCTTTTACCGCCGAGGTCAGAATGACCCCCTAAGAAATTAAACTAAGATTATCCCCCGTTTATCATCCTGAAACAGATAGGCAGACCAAAAGAGTAAACCAGGAATTAGAAAAATATTTAAGATGTTTTATTGAGCAACACAATTCTTGGATAAAGCAGAGTTCAGACATAATTATAGTGTATACTGTTTTTTTAACCACCAAGGATTTGATCCTGAAATTGTAGACAAACCCAGTCAATTGTCAATTATTCAAGAATGTCTTGATAAAACTAAACCCATTCAATTAGAAGATAAGAAAAAACTTAAACTGTCATGGAAAAGCATAAAAGTTGCTGATAAGATGGCGTTCCGCAAGCACAAGTAGACAAAGCAACAAAAAGAGAAAAGAAAATTTGACCTAGGCACTACAGCACAAACTTTTAGCTTGAACGTGCTTAAAGAGGGGGATGTGCATTAAAGAGTTATTCCATTCCAATTAAACCAATTTTTATAATGAATACAAAGAATAAATTGTATGTAAATGCATCCTTGTTAATGTACTGAGTCACATACATATACAACTCAATAGTACACTTAAAGTAATCTAATTCAGTTATCTCAATTCGCAAAGCCCATAATAAATTAAAGATGTCACCGAAAAAGCACATATAGTGGCTATAGTTCACACTTTTAAATCAGCTGGAACATTCACGCCCTACCAGGTTAAGTCAACACAATATACAATGCATTCAACATAATGCTGTGAGTCTCTAAATGTACAGTGTTCTCATAAATAATGTAATTTGAGATGGCATGGGTATTGTTATGAATGCTATGATTTAAAGTGCTATAAGTGATGTAATATGAAAGGGTATGCAGCGCATGGTAAAGACACAAGTTATAGTTGATTTAGTGTGCCTAGCAAGTTTACAACGCTCTCTATGAAGGTGCGTGAGTTCTAGAAATATTTGGTCAGTGCAGAAATTTTAACTTTAAGTTATAACTATAACTTTAATATTTCTAAGCTTTGTGTAGTTTAAGTTGGGTTACTATAGAAATAATGCACTATAACGTATTCTTGTTTTTTCTTTGAATTTCTATGTTTATTTTTGTTTGTAAAGGTCAGTTTGTAAATGTAGACTGTAGTTTCTTTTTGTATTAAGTATTTCATATTAAGCAGTACTTTCTCAAGTGGCTTGCTGAAGAATGATGCTAAGTGGTGTAGAGTGCAGTAGAGTGACATATAGTGGGTTAAAGTTGAGTGGCTTTGAGGGGACTACAGTAGAGTGACATAGAGTACAGTGGCATAGAGTGCAGTGGCATAGAGTAGAGTGGAGTAGAGTAGAGTTCAGTAGCATAGAGCACAGTAGCATACAGTGGTGCAGAGTAGGGTGCAGTAGGTAAGAGTGCAGTAGCTTAGAGTAGAGTGGTGCAGAGTACAGTGGCTTAGAGTAGAAGTGGGGTCAAGTGAAGTGGAGTAGAGTAAAACAGCGAGAGTGGCGTAGAGTAGAATGATATAGAGTGAAGTGGGATTGAGAAGAGTAGAGTGCTGTACAGTGGGATACAATGAAGTGCGGTAGATTGAAGTGGGTATAATGAAGTGGGTAAAGTTGTGACACAGAATACAGTGGCGCACAGTAGTGTGGCGTAGAGTCAAATGGGGTACTGTAAGGTGGGGTAGAGTGAAGTAGGGTACAATGAAGTGGGGTAGAGTACAGTGGTGTAGAGTAGAGTGGGGCAGAGTGAAATGGGGCATAGTAGAGTGGCATAGAGTAAACTGGCTTAGAGTGAAGTGGATTAGAGTGAAGTGGGGTAGAGTGAGTGGGGTAGAGTGAAGCGGGATAGGTTAGGGTGGCATACAATAGATTGGCATAAAGTACAGTACCCTCGAGTTAGGTTGCATAGAGTAGAGTGGTACAGAGTAAAGTACAGTGACATAGATTAGAGGGGTGGAAAGTAGAGTACAGTGCCATAGAGTGATTTGGAGTCAACTGCAGTGGGGTAAGTACAGTGGCATAGAGTAGAGTAGCATACAGTAAAGTGGCGTAGAAGGCAGTGGTGCCGAATACAGTGGCATAGAATGGAGTACAGTACAATGGAGTAGAGTGGTGTAGAATGGATTTGGGTACAATGACTTGGAGTGGCATATAGTACAGTAGCATAGAGTACACTGGTATAGAGTAGAGTGACATAGAGTACAGAGGCAAAGAGTGAAGATGGGTAGAGGCAAGTTTGGTAGATTGAAGTGGGTTAGAGTCGAGTGCCATAGAATACAGTGGTGTAGAGTGAAGTGGGGTAGAGTGTACAGTGTACAGTTGTGTGCCGGACATTAGAATGGGATACAGTAGAGTAGTGTAGAGTAAAAAGAGGTAGAGCAGAGTGGTGCAGAGTACAGTACACTGGTGTAGAGTGGCCTAGAGTGGAGTGGAAGTACCGAAGAGTACAGTGTTGTACAGTACAGTGGCATAGAGTGCAGTAGTGTAGAGTAGAGTGGCGAACAGTAAGAGTGAAGTGGGGTAGAGTGAAGTGATATAGAGTTAAGCAGGTTAGGGTCAAGTGGGGTAGAGTAGTATGGCAGAGAGTACAGTGGTGTAGAGTAGAGTGGCAGAGAGTTCAGTGGTGCAGAGAAGAGTGCACTGTCATAGAGTGCAGTGGTGTAAAGTGGAGTACAGTGGCGTAGAGTTGAGTAGAGTGGAGTAGAGTGGCTCGAGAGACATACAGTGCCATGGCGTACGATAGAGTGGTGGAGAGTAGAGTACAGTGGCATACAGTGCAGTAGTATAGAGAAAAGTGGCATATCAACAGGTAGTTGTTGTATGTTTATCGCACCTCTACTAAGATACATAGTAGTGTTAGTGAGTATCAATAACAGTACATACAGTCTATGTGGAGCTGGTCAGGTATGAAAGCCCTAACACCTAGAGCTTAAAGGTTATTGGTCCCATAAACAACCACTGTGACCTATTTAACAAAAAATACCCTCTGCACACATTATGTTGATATGAAATTACTGTTCAAAGCCCCATCACGGTAAGGATGCTTAGAACAGCAGGTACAATTCACTTCCTTTAATTGGCATACAATGGTTATCCTCTACAGCTGGCACATGTTTCATCACTTCTGTGACTTTTTCAAGGCTGTAAAAAGTGCATAAAAATATCACACTGTAATCATAGAATGAAGACAGGGATACATATGTTTAAAAACACAAGCTTCCGTGCATGTATCAAAAACGATGGTGCTTGAGCCAACGTGAAAGGGAAAAACTGTGTCACATGCAAGAAGTGGTAATACAGAAAGCTCATTCCAAATCCAAAAGATATACTTTAATGGGTACTGTTATGACATAGTGAGTCCCTAGAGAGAAAGTGTGGTTCCAATTCCAACGAGGAGTGATGAAAACATGATAAGGGAGATAAGAAAAGAGAAAAAAAACAAAAAAAGTAAATAGACTTGTTATATGAGTGGGCCAGAAGAGAGACTAACCTAATGATAATGTATAATGTCATGAAACAAGCAATACAATCCATATGTATCCGTATGTAAAATCTTAAGGAAGATAGGAAATTCCTCCGTTTATGCTGGTGGTTCGAGGACTATTGAGGAAAAATAAATAATGAGGACAATAAGGAAGGGGTAGCATTACAAACAAAAGAGTTATGGAGAAAGAAACATAATCTGAACATATAATCATGAAGCAGCAAGCAAGCGCTGATGTTACACCGCGGCGCTCGCCGCGGCCGCGGCCTCAGGTGGCCGCGGCACGTTAATTTTGGCATGGCCGACGCCCGGGCCGCGGTAGACGCCGCAGCAGACACCCAGGTCGCGGGGGTCGCCGCGGCTCCGTCGAGAGCCATGAAGGCTCCAGGGAGCCGGTCTGGGGGTCACGGCGCTCGCCGCTCCCCTTTTTTCAAGTTCTGCCTTAAAGGCAGACGCGGCAGAGCCTGAAACCCCGAGGGGGTTTCAGGCATGGCCGCACACAGCGCATTATGCGCTTAACATTTATTTTTCTTGCATGTATTCACCTGCCCACCACCACTTACCGATATTCCTAGGACAAACCGAACCCTTACACTGGGGGTTCTTTATACTTGCCTTTTTCTCTTCCCAGCATGCTTACCACTTCCTCTCTACCCAGCATGCAATGTTTAACACACATACCTAATTCATTACTGTTTTCTTTTCCCCAATCCAAGATGGCGGGTTTCTACTTCCTGTTTCCTGTTTCCTGTCCAGGGGTATTTAAGGGGATTCCAACTGCCTGTTCATTGTGTTGCAACACTCCTTGGTGATAGTCACGCTCCTATTTGATATCCTTCTGCGAATCCTGTCTGTTCCTGATCTGCCTTGTTTTCCTGCCTTCCTGATCTACGGTCCTAATACCCTGGTGTCCTCCTTTTCGTTTCAGGGAGTTCCTGTGGAGGTTTTTTACCCTACTGGGGTTTTTCCTCTGGGACTCCTTCTGGAGGGCACGGACTGTAGTGGTTCACTCATACCAAACAGCACCGTGGCTACCGGAAGGGGTCGCCCCTACCTCGGCCAGAGCAGAACCCGTCGGAACAAGGACCGTTCCCCTACACCTCTCAGCTGCAGGGGTAAGACCATTGAAAATCCTGACAGATTGCAACGCCCAAAATTCCAGTTGCAGTCCGGAACTATGGATAACCCGGTGGCAAGCCCGGAACCTACTAACCAGGACCTACTGGCGACGATACAACAACAGGCTCAAGAACTCCAGCAACTACGTACAGAGAATACTGTTTATCGACAAGCTTTTGCCTCCAGGACCACAGATGTCCCTGCAGTAGCCGCCTCTACACCTCGATTTTCCGGGGATCCTACCACATTAAAAGAATTCCTGGATGCCTTAATGGTGTACTTTGCCTTTCGCCCCTCGCAATTTGTACAAGATAAGACCAAGGTGGGGTATTTGATTAGTGCCTTATCAGGACCAGCCTTGGCCTGGGCCACACCTCTAGTAACTAGAAACGATCCCTGTTTATCTAATTATTCCACCTTTATCACTACTTTTAAACAGATGTTTGAACGCCCTGGACTCGAGGCGTCAGCAGAAGAGGCTCTTTGCGAAGTCCAGCAAGGGAGTCAAGATGTATTACAATACATCACCCGTTTCAGACAATTAGCTGCAGAAACAACCTGGGTGGAACGTACCTTGGTGACACTCTTCCGTAGAGGTCTAAGAGAGGACATCAAAGATGAACTAGTACATTCTGCCAGGATAGAAAACCTCAAAGGGTTGATGGACCAGGCACTAACAATAGAGTATCGGTTGAGTGAACGAAGAATGGAGAAAAAGAAGAGTCGGTTGCCTTCTCACTCAGTACCATCTCGTCCCTTTGCCCATCGCGCCGAGGAAGTCCGCCCTGAATCCAAAGGAAATACCGAAGAAGAGCCCATGCAGATTGATACAGCTCGCGGACCTCTATCCGCCAGTGAAAGGGAACATAGACGAAGGAAGGGGCTTTGCCTATATTGTGGTGCAGCTGGTCATCTAATTCGCGCCTGCCCCATTCGTCCAACCAAGCCCTTGGGAAACGCCAGCTCCCGTCCCCAGTAAGAAGGGTGAGGACGGGATATCGTGATATACCTTCTATTTGCTCTTTCAGGGAGGAAGGAACTGCTCTTTTTCTCTTACCAGTTACCCTCCATTTAACTGATGGCCGCAAAGCAAGAACTTTGGCCTTATTGGACTGCGGAGCCAGTGGCCTATATTTAGATGAAACCTGGGCCAAAGAACGACAGATAACACAAATACCCAAAGAAATACCAGAACAGGTACATACCGTTGATGGGTCGCTCTTGGCCTCTGGGCCTGTACAATACACCACCCCTACCTTCTGTTTACAGTTCGGTAAACATCAGGAAATTCTCTCGTTTGACTTAATCTCATCACCACACCATGTCATGATCCTGGGAATTCCATGGCTTACACAGCACAATCCTTACATCAACTGGGAAACAAAAACCATTTCGTTATCCTCCCAGTTTAGTCAACACCATTGCTATCCGGCCGGGGATTATTGGTCCCCAAAAAGTCTCTCAACAGCACCTGCCCAGGTGGGAGGATCCATTAATGTTCTACAGGGAGTTCCCAGACAGTATCAGGACTATATCGATGTATTCCAGAAGCCAGAAAGACCTGAATTGCCACCCCACAGGGAATACGACTGTGCCATTTCTTTAGAGCCAGACACTGTAGTTCCCTTTGGGCGGATGTACTCCCTCACCGAACCAGAGAAACAAATTCTGAAGTAGTACCTAGATGAGAATCTACAAAGTGGGTTAATAACTCCCTCCTCTTCACCCGCCGGGGCTCCTCTTTTCTTCGTACCAAAGAAAACCAAAGATCTGCGTCCCTGTATCGACTTCAGAGGGTTAAACAGGATCACTATCAAAGACCGGTATCCGTTACCCCTCATCAAAGACATCTTAGAAGCAGTCAGAGGAGCCAAGAGATTCACTAAGCTGGATCTCCGAGGAGCCTACCATCTACTAAGAGTCAGAGAAGGTGATGAGTGGAAGACCGCCTTTAGAACACCTTTTGGTCACTATGAATATAGAGTAATGCCCTTCGGGCTCACTAATGCCCCATCCATCTTTCAAAGATTCATGGATTCTATCTTTTCTGATCTTTTGCAACAAACAGTGGTAGTGTATCTTGACGATATCCTAATTTATTCGGTTCATCCAGAGGAACATTCAAAGCACGTTCGCCAAGTCTTAGAGAGACTCCGACAACATCATTTGTTCTGTAAGCCTGAAAAATGCGAGTTTGATCAGATAGAAGTAAAATACTTGGGGTACTGTATAGACCAAACCGGAGTTGCCATGGACCCAGACAAAGTACAGGCTATATTGAATTGGCCATCTCCTTCTTCCATCAAGGAGACTCAATGTTTTCTGGGACTAGCCAACTTCTACCGACAATTCATAGCAGACTTTGCCCAGAGAACCAGCTTCATTACCCAAACCCTCAAAAAGGAACATCTAAAGAAAGGTTTTTGTTGGACACCAGGCGCTGAGTCAGCTTTTCAGGACTTAAAGAAAGCCTTTATTCAAGCCCCTATTCTTCGACACCCAGACACCAGCAAACAATTCATTGTTGTCACAGACGCCTCAGAAAGAGCCATTGGGGCTGCCTTGTTACAAAAACAAGACGATGATGACCTAGAACACCCTGTATTTTATCTTTCACATATTCTATCTGAGTCTGAGCGAAACTATTCCGTGCTAGAACGCGAATTACTCGCCTTAAAGGTCGCGTGCACCGAATGGAGACACTTTTTGATGGGATCCAAGGAGCCTTTTGAAGCTCGGACCGATCACCGAAATCTACAGTGCTTAAGAAATTTCCAGTGCCAAAATAGCCGGCAGGCTCGATGGGCTTTCTTCTTCAGCCAATATGATTTCTATATCACCTACATCCCAGGTTCTCAGAACATCCTGGCGGATGCCCTGTCCCAACGTTATCCTGGGTGCGGTGATTCCGCGGTTCAAAACTTATTTGACAACAATAAAATCATAGGGGTAGCACAGACTTTTTTAGATCAAGTCAAGTCCGAATATGCCCGTCTACACGAAACAGAACTAAAAAAGTTACGTCCACAGCTGCACATAGATCATGACTACTATTATCGTGATAAGGCCCTGTTTTTACCCACTAAAACAGTGCAAATCGAAGCTTTACGCATGTGCCATGATTCCCCTATTGCAGGTCATCGAGGGATGAAAACGACTCAAGATCTTTTGCTTCGCTCTTTCTGGTGGCCAACTCTCAAGGCTGACACTGAGGCATATGTATTATCCTGTCCCACATGTGCTCAAGCCAAGACACCCCGAACCAGACCTGTGGGGTTACTCCGCCCATTACCTGTTCCCCCAGGCCCATGGCATACCATCTCCACCGATTTTATGTGCGCATTGCCTTCCTCAATGGGAAACCACGTCATAATGGTAACCGTGGACTCCTTCACTAAGATGGCCCACTTCACGGCCTTGAGAAAGTTACCAACGGCAAAGGAGTTAAGTCAGATCTTTACTCAAGAAATCTTCAGGCTACATGGGTTACCCCAAGTTATTATATCGGACAGGGGTCCTCAATATATCTCCTGTTTCTGGAATCAATTCTGCAAGACCTTGGGGATCCAGGTGGCCTTATCATCCGGGTTCCACCCTCAAACCAATGGACAAACGGAACGACTCAATCAGGGTCTCGAACAGTACTTACGTAGCTTCTGTAACGCTACACAGAGTAATTGGGCTCCCTACTTACCGCTTGCAGAATTCTCCTATAATAACTCTCTACACAGTGCCTCTAAGGTCTCTCCTTTCTATGGCTCTTATGGTTTCCATCCCAGGGCCTTCCCAACTCCCCTGAGAGACAACTCCAATCTTCCCGCTGTCTCCTCCTTCGTTCGACAGCTACGGGGTATACAACGAATTGTCCATTCCAACCTCGTGTCCACCAAGTCCCGCATGAAGAAGATAGCAGATAGAAGACGCTGTGCAGCTCCTCTATATCAGGTCCATGATAAAGTCTGGCTCTCCTCTAGATTCCTACCTCTCCGACTTACCCAAAACAAATTCAAACCCCGCTTTTATGGTCCCTTTCTAATTCTCAAGAAGATCAACCCAGTGTCTATGCGTCTTCGCCTACCTCGGACATGGAAGATCCACCCAGTATTCCATGTCTCGCAACTGAAACCTTACCGTCCTGATCTCTTTCATAGGCAGTTGCCCTGTCCCCCTCCTTTGTTGGTTGACAATGTGCCTGAATACGAAGTGCAGGAGGTCTGTGACTCTCGATTTTTCCATGGGCGCCTCCAATACCTTATTCATTGGAAGGGATACCCTTTGAGTGAGTGTTCCTGGGAGGATGCCTCTTCAGTCCATGCTCCTCTTTTAATCCGCCGCTTTTTTCGGCTCTTCCCTCACAAACCCGGGGCCTCGGGGAGGGGGCATACTGTTACACCGCGGCGCTCGCCGCGGCCGCGGCCTCAGGTGGCCGCGGCGCGGCACGTTAATTTTGGCGCGGCCGACGCCCGGGCCGCGGTAGACGCCGCGTCAGACACCCAGGTCGCGGGGGTCGCCGCGGCTCCGGCGAGAGCCATGAAGGCTCCAGGGAGCCGGTCTGGGGGTCACGGCGCTCGCCGCTCCCCTTTTTTCAAGTTCTGCCTTAAAGGCAGACGCGGCAGAGCCTGAAACCCCAAGGGGGTTTCAGGCATGGCCGCACACAGCGCATTATGCGCTTAACATTTATTTTTCTTGCATGTATTCACCTGCCCACCACCACTTACCGATGTTCCTAGGACAAACCGAACCCTTACACTGGGGGTTCTTTATACTTGCCTTTTTCTCTTCCCAGCATGCTTACCACTTCCTCTCTACCCAGCATGCATTGTTTAACACACATACCTAATTCATTACTGTTTTCTTTTCCCCAATCCAAGATGGCGGGTTTCTACTTCCTGTTTCCTGTTTCCTGTCCAGGGGTATTTAAGGGGATTCCAACTGCCTGTTCATTGCGTTGCAACACTCCTTGGTGATAGTCACGCTCCTATTTGATATCCTTCTGCGAATCCTGTCTGTTCCTGATCTGCCTTGTTTTCCTGCCTTCCTGATCTACGGTCCTAATACCCTGGTGTCCTCCTTTTCGTTTCAGGGAGTTCCTGTGGAGGTTTTTTACCCTACTGGGGTTTTTCCTCTGGGACTCCTTCTGGAGGGCACGGACTGTAGTGGTTCACTCATACCAAACAGCACCGTGGCTACCGGAAGGGGTCGCCCCTACCTCGGCCAGAGCAGAACCCGTCGGAACAAGGACCGTTCCCCTACACCTCTCAGCTGCAGGGGTAAGACCATTGAAAATCCTGACAGCTGAAGTCAAGAAGAAAAACAAAAGTGGGGGTAACCTCATACAAACAGCTGAACAGAGTAGTTATAAAAGTGCAAAACACTCAATTTAATAAGCGGCACCTCTCAGGTGATAAACCATGATGGCCTTGAGAAACAGTGACCTGGAGTCAGTGAGCAGACCTAATTGTAAAGTGAACAGTAAAAAATATAAGAAAAAACGCTGGTCTAAGAAATTGAAGAGACCAACTGTATAAATCCATTAAGTGGAAAAACACTTTACACCAGAGACGCATAGTAACCTACACTCAGCAACAAATTTAATGGTGTAAGGTCCCGCAGACAGCAACGCTCCATACACAGACTGTAATAAGTCTGTTATCTACATAGTAAAAAACAAAAGAAAATCATAAGCACAATCTTAAGCTACTAGTAGTGCTTGTTTTGATAAGGCGAGCATGTCATGCTGCCCAAGTCTAGAGGCTTCCCTTGGGGATGTGAAGATCTCACCTGAAATTCACTGTGTTGCTGTGTGGTGTGGTGTTAATGGCAAGCGCAGTGGAGACAACATGAGTCTGCCCCATATTGCTGTCCTAACATGCAAAGGAAACGTGTAAGCTATAACATAGGCGACGGACTGGGTGCGGAGTAGAGTGGAGTACAGTGGCTTTTAATACTGTGTTGTAAGTCAGTAGCGATTAGGTTAAGCATTAGCAGAAGACATCTTGTATTTAGCAACTATTGTGAACATTTTGCGGAATCCATTTTGTATTCATGGCAGCCATTTTCTATGCCATGTGCTCTGTCCTACCTTTCTGTTAACTACTCTTGAAAATCTGTCTAGTGACAAGTTGTATTTAGCATCTCCCACTTTCGCACATGCCCAGTAAGATCTGCAGCTGTTAGTAATCAGTAACAGACAGTAATGTGTCAACTAGTCCTTGAAAACTGTTAGCCCCTCCTACCTGTCGACTGTGCATTTCCATATGACCTTATATGTATATAAGTCTTGCTTCTATAATTGTACCACCTTCTTTTAGCCCCTGCGTGGGTATAAAAGGACCATGCTCTCTTAGTTCAGTGTGCTACTTCAAACATTACCAAAGGGTGCTGTTTGAACTGTAGTACCACCTCATGAGGTTTAACCACTTCGCTGCCAGGCCTTTTCCCCCTCCTGTGCCAGGCCTTTTTTTGCCTATTTGGGGCAGTTCGCGCTTAGGCCCTCATAACTTTTTGTCCACATAAGCTAACCAAGCCAAATTTGCGTCCTTTTTTTCCAACATCCTAGCGATTCTAAAGGTACCCAGACTTTGTGGGTTCCCCTGAAGGAGGCCAAGAAATTGGCCAAAATACAGTGAAAATTTCGTTTTTTTCAAAAAAATTGGAAAAAGGGGCTGCAGAAGAAGGCTTGTGGTTTTTCCCCTGAAAATGGCATCAACAAAGGGTTTGCGGTGCTAAACTCAGCAGCTTCCCAGCTTTCAGGAACAGGCAGACTTGAATCCGAAAACCCAATTTTTCAACACAATTTTGGCATTTTACTGGGGCATACCCCATTTGTGCAATTTTTTGTGCTTTCAGCCTCCTTCCAGTCAGTGACCGGAATGGTCATGAAACCAATGCTGGATCCCAGAAACCTAAACATTTCTGAAAAGTAGACAAAATTCTGAATTCAGCAAGGGGTCATTTGTGTAGATCCTACAAGGGTTTCCTACAGAAAATAACAGCTGAAAAAGAAAAATATTGAAATTGAGGTGAAAAAAACATCAATTTTTCTCTACTTTTTACTCTGTAACTTTTCCCTGCAATGTCAGATTATCGAAAGCAATATACCGTTACGTCTGCTGGACTCCTCTGGTTGCGGGGATATGTAGGGTTTGTAGGTTCATCAAGAACCCGAGGAACCCAGAGCCAATAAATGAGCTGCACCCTGCAGTGCGTTTTCATTCTATACCGGGTATACAGTAATTCATTTGCTGAAATATAAGGAGTAAAAAATAGCTATCAAGAAAACCTTTGCATTTCCAAAAAGGGCACAAGATAAGGTGTTGAGGAGCAGTGGTTATTTGCACATCTCTGAATTCCGGGGTGACCATAGTAGCACGTGAATTACATGGAATTTCTCAAATAGATGTCTTTTTTACACACACCCCTATATTTGGAAGGAATAAATGTAGAGAAAGACAAGGGGCAATAACACTTGTTTTGCTATTCTATGTTCCCCCAAGTCTCCCGATAAAAATGATACCTCACTTGTTTGGGTAGGCCTAGCGCCCGCGACAGGATATGCCCCAAAACACAACGTGGACACATCACAGAAAACAGAGCTGTTTTTAGCAAAGTGACTACCTGTAGATTTTGGCCTCTAGCTCAGCCGGCACCTAGGGAAACCTACCAAACCTGTGCATTTCTGACAACTAGAGACCTAGGGGAATCCAAGGAGGGGTGACTTGTGTGGCTCGGACCAGGTTCTGTTACCCAGAATCCTTTGCAAACCTCAAAATTTGGCTAAAAAAACACATGTTCCTCACATTTCTGTGGCAGAAAGTTCTGGAATCTGAGAGGAGCGACAAATTTCCTTCCACCCAGCATTCCCCCACGTCTCCCGATAAAAATGATACCTCACTTGTGTGGGTAGGCCTAGCGCCCGCGACAGGATATGCCCCAAAACACAACCTGGACACATCACAGAAAACAGAGCTGTTTTTAGCATAGGGACTACCTGTAGATTTTGGCCTCTAGCTCAGCCGCCACCTAGGGAAACCTACCAAACCTGTGCATTTCTGAAAACTAGAGACCTAGGGGAATCCAAGGAGGGGTGACTTGTGTGGCTCGGACCAGGTTCGGTTACCCAGAATCCTTTGCAAACCTCAAAATTTGGCTAAAAAAACACATGTTCCTCACATTTCTGTGGCAGAAAGTTCTGGAATCTGAGAGGAGCCACAAATTTCCTTCCACCTAGCGTTCCCCCACGTATCCCGATAAAAATGATACCTCACTTGTGTGGGTAGGCCTAGCGCCCGCGACAGGATATGCCCCAAAACACAACGTGGACATATCACAGAAAACAGAGCTGTTTTTAGCAAAGTGACTACCTGTAGATTTTGGCCTCTAGCTCAGCCGCCACCTAGGGAAACCTACCAAACTTGTGCATTTCTGAAAACTAGAGACCTAGGGGGATCCAAGGAGGGGTGACTTGCGGGGCTCGGACCAGGTTCTGTTACCCAGAATCCTTTGCAAACCTCAAAATTTGGCTAAAAAAACACATGTCCCTCACATTTCTGTGGCAGAAAGTTCTGGAATCTGAGAGGAGCCACAAATTTCCTTCCACCCAGCGTTCCCCCACGTCTCCCGATAAAAATGATACCTCACTTGTGTGGGTAGGCCTAGCGCCCGCGACAGGATATGCCCCAAAACACAACGTGGACATATCACAGAAAACAGAGCTGTTTTTAGCAAAGTGACTACCTGTAGATTTTGGCCTCTAGCTCAGCCGCCACCTAGGGAAACCTACCAAACCTATGCATTTCTGAAAACTAGAGACCTAGGGGAATCCAAGGAGGGGTGACTTGTGTGGCTCGGACGAGGTTCTGTTACCCAGAATCCTTTGCAAACCTCAAAATTTGGCTAAAAAAACACATGTTCCTCACATTTCTGTGGCAGAAAGTTCTGGAATCTGAGAGGAGCTACAAATTTCCTTCCACCCAGCGTTCCCCCAAGTCTCCCGATAAAAATGATACCTCACTTGCGTGGGTAGGCCTAGCGCCGGCGACAGGAAACACCCCAAAGCGCAACGTGGACACATCCTAAATTTTGGGAAAAAACAGAGGTGTTTTTTGCGAAGTGCCTACCTGTAGATTTTGGCCTCTAGCTCAGCCGGCACCTAGGGAAACCTACCAAACCTGTGCATTTCTGAAAACTAGAGACCTAGGGGAATCCAAGGAGGGGTTACTTGCGGGGCTCGGACCAGGTTCTGTTACCCAGAATCCTTTGCAAACCTCAAAATTTGGCTAAAAAAACACATGTTCCTCACATTTCTGTGGCAGAAAGTTCTGGAATCTGAGAGGAGCTACAAATTTCCTTCCACCCAGCGTTCCCCCACGTCTCCCGATAAAAATGATACCTCACTTGTGTGGGTAGGCCTAGCGCCCGCGACAGGATATGCCCCAAAACACAACGTGGACATATCACAGAAAACAGAGCTGTTTTTAGCAAAGTGACTACCTGTAGATTTTGGCCTCTAGCTCAGCCGCCACCTAGGGAAACCTACCAAACTTGTGCATTTCTGAAAACTAGAGACCTAGGGGGATCCAAGGAGGGGTGACTTGCGGGGCTCGGACCAGGTTCTGTTACCCAGAATCCTTTGCAAACCTCAAAATTTGGCTAAAAAAACACATGTCCCTCACATTTCTGTGGCAGAAAGTTCTGGAATCTGAGAGGAGCCACAAATTTCCTTCCACCCAGCGTTCCCCCACGTCTCCCGATAAAAATGATACCTCACTTGTGTGGGTAGGCCTAGCGCCCGCGACAGGATATGCCCCAAAACACAACGTGGACATATCACAGAAAACAGAGCTGTTTTTAGCAAAGTGACTACCTGTAGATTTTGGCCTCTAGCTCAGCCGCCACCTAGGGAAACCTACCAAACCTATGCATTTCTGAAAACTAGAGACCTAGGGGAATCCAAGGAGGGGTGACTTGTGTGGCTCGGACGAGGTTCTGTTACCCAGAATCCTTTGCAAACCTCAAAATTTGGCTAAAAAAACACATGTTCCTCACATTTCTGTGGCAGAAAGTTCTGGAATCTGAGAGGAGCTACAAATTTCCTTCCACCCAGCGTTCCCCCAAGTCTCCCGATAAAAATGATACCTCACTTGCGTGGGTAGGCCTAGCGCCGGCGACAGGAAACACCCCAAAGCGCAACGTGGACACATCCTAAATTTTGGGAAAAAACAGAGGTGTTTTTTGCGAAGTGCCTACCTGTAGATTTTGGCCTCTAGCTCAGCCGGCACCTAGGGAAACCTACCAAACCTGTGCATTTCTGAAAACTAGAGACCTAGGGGAATCCAAGGAGGGGTTACTTGCGGGGCTCGGACCAGGTTCTGTTACCCAGAATCCTTTGCAAACCTCAAAATTTGGCTAAAAAAACACATGTTCCTCACATTTCTGTGGCAGAAAGTTCTGGAATCTGAGAGGAGCTACAAATTTCCTTCCACCCAGCGTTCCCCCACGTCTCCCGATAAAAATGATACCTCACTTGTGTGGGTAGGCCTAGCGCCCGCGACAGGATATGCCCCAAAACACAACGTGGACATATCACAGAAAACAGAGCTGTTTTTAGCAAAGTGACTACCTGTAGATTTTGGCCTCTAGCTCAGCCGCCACCTAGGGAAACCTACCAAACCTGTGCATTTCTGAAAACTAGAGACCTAGGGGGATCCAAGGAGGGGTGACTTGCGGGGCTCGGACCAGGTTCTGTTACCCAGAATCCTTTGCAAACCTCAAAATTTGGCTAAAAAAACACATGTTCCTCACATTTCTGTGGCAGAAAGTTCTGGAATCTGAGAGGAGCCACAAATTTCCTTCCACCCAGCGTTCCCCCACGTCTCCCGATAAAAATGATACCTCACTTGTGTGGGTAGGCCTAGCGCCCGCGACAGGATATGCCCCAAAACACAACGTGGACATATCACAGAAAACAGAGCTGTTTTTAGCAAAGTGACTACCTGTAGATTTTGGCCTCTAGCTCAGCCGCCACCTAGGGAAACCTACCAAACCTATGCATTTCTGAAAACTAGAGACCTAGGGGAATCCAAGGAGGGGTGACTTGTGTGGCTCGGACGAGGTTCTGTTACCCAGAATCCTTTGCAAACCTCAAAATTTGGCTAAAAAAACACATGTTCCTCACATTTCTGTGGCAGAAAGTTCTGGAATCTGAGAGGAGCTACAAATTTCCTTCCACCCAGCGTTCCCCCAAGTCTCCCGATAAAAATGATACCTCACTTGCGTGGGTAGGCCTAGCGCCGGCGACAGGAAACACCCCAAAGCGCAACGTGGACACATCCTAAATTTTGGGAAAAAACAGAGGTGTTTTTTGCGAAGTGCCTACCTGTAGATTTTGGCCTCTAGCTCAGCCGGCACCTAGGGAAACCTACCAAACCTGTGCATTTCTGAAAACTAGAGACCTAGGGGAATCCAAGGAGGGGTTACTTGCGGGGCTCGGACCAGGTTCTGTTACCCAGAATCCTTTGCAAACCTCAAAATTTGGCTAAAAAAACACATGTTCCTCACATTTCTGTGGCAGAAAGTTCTGGAATCTGAGAGGAGCTACAAATTTCCTTCCACCCAGCGTTCCCCCACGTCTCCCGATAAAAATGATACCTCACTTGTGTGGGTAGGCCTAGCGCCCGCGACAGGATATGCCCCAAAACACAACGTGGACATATCACAGAAAACAGAGCTGTTTTTAGCAAAGTGACTACCTGTAGATTTTGGCCTCTAGCTCAGCCGCCACCTAGGGAAACCTACCAAACTTGTGCATTTCTGAAAACTAGAGACCTAGGGGGATCCAAGGAGGGGTGACTTGCGGGGCTCGGACCAGGTTCTGTTACCCAGAATCCTTTGCAAACCTCAAAATTTGGCTAAAAAAACACATGTCCCTCACATTTCTGTGGCAGAAAGTTCTGGAATCTGAGAGGAGCCACAAATTTCCTTCCACCCAGCGTTCCCCCACGTCTCCCGATAAAAATGATACCTCACTTGTGTGGGTAGGCCTAGCGCCCGCGACAGGATATGCCCCAAAACACAACGTGGACATATCACAGAAAACAGAGCTGTTTTTAGCAAAGTGACTACCTGTAGATTTTGGCCTCTAGCTCAGCCGCCACCTAGGGAAACCTACCAAACCTATGCATTTCTGAAAACTAGAGACCTAGGGGAATCCAAGGAGGGGTGACTTGTGTGGCTCGGACGAGGTTCTGTTACCCAGAATCCTTTGCAAACCTCAAAATTTGGCTAAAAAAACACATGTTCCTCACATTTCTGTGGCAGAAAGTTCTGGAATCTGAGAGGAGCTACAAATTTCCTTCCACCCAGCGTTCCCCCAAGTCTCCCGATAAAAATGATACCTCACTTGCGTGGGTAGGCCTAGCGCCGGCGACAGGAAACACCCCAAAGCGCAACGTGGACACATCCTAAATTTTGGGAAAAAACAGAGGTGTTTTTTGCGAAGTGCCTACCTGTAGATTTTGGCCTCTAGCTCAGCCGGCACCTAGGGAAACCTACCAAACCTGTGCATTTCTGAAAACTAGAGACCTAGGGGAATCCAAGGAGGGGTTACTTGCGGGGCTCGGACCAGGTTCTGTTACCCAGAATCCTTTGCAAACCTCAAAATTTGGCTAAAAAAACACATGTTCCTCACATTTCTGTGGCAGAAAGTTCTGGAATCTGAGAGGAGCTACAAATTTCCTTCCACCCAGCGTTCCCCCACGTCTCCCGATAAAAATGATACCTCACTTGTGTGGGTAGGCCTAGCGCCCGCGACAGGATATGCCCCAAAACACAACGTGGACATATCACAGAAAACAGAGCTGTTTTTAGCAAAGTGACTACCTGTAGATTTTGGCCTCTAGCTCAGCCGCCACCTAGGGAAACCTACCAAACCTGTGCATTTCTGAAAACTAGAGACCTAGGGGGATCCAAGGAGGGGTGACTTGCGGGGCTCGGACCAGGTTCTGTTACCCAGAATCCTTTGCAAACCTCAAAATTTGGCTAAAAAAACACATGTTCCTCACATTTCTGTGGCAGAAAGTTCTGGAATCTGAGAGGAGCTACAAATTTCCTTCCACCCAGCGTTCCCCCACGTCTCCCGATAAAAATGATACCTCACTTGTGTGGGTAGGCCTAGCGCCCGCGACAGGATATGCCCCAAAACACAACGTGGACATATCACAGAAAACAGAGCTGTTTTTAGCAAAGTGACTACCTGTAGATTTTGGCCTCTAGCTCAGCCGCCACCTAGGGAAACCTACCAAACCTGTGCATTTCTGAAAACTAGAGACCTAGGGGGATCCAAGGAGGGGTGACTTGCGGGGCTCGGACCAGGTTCTGTTACCCAGAATCCTTTGCAAACCTCAAAATTTGGCTAAAAAAACACATGTTCCTCACATTTCTGTGGCAGAAAGTTCTGGAATCTGAGAGGAGCCACAAATTTCCTTCCACCCAGCGTTCCCCCACGTCTCCCGATAAAAATGATACCTCACTTGTGTGGGTAGGCCTAGCGCCCGCGACAGGATATGCCCCAAAACACAACGTGGACATATCACAGAAAACAGAGCTGTTTTTAGCAAAGTGACTACCTGTAGATTTTGGCCTCTAGCTCAGCCGCCACCTAGGGAAACCTACCAAACCTGTGCATTTCTGAAAACTAGAGACCTAGGGGGATCCAAGGAGGGGTGACTTGTGGGGCTCGGACCAGGTTCTGTTACCCAGAATCCTTTGCAAACCTCAAAATTTGGCTAAAAAAACACATGTCCCTCACATTTCTGTGGCAGAAAGTTCTGGAATCTGAGAGGAGCTACAAATTTCCTTCCACCCAGCGTTCCCCCAAGTCTCCCGATAAAAATGATACCTCACTTGCGTGGGTAGGCCTAGCGCCGGCGACAGGAAACACCCCAAAGCGCAACGTGGACACATCCTAAATTTTGTTAAAAAACAGAGGTGTTTTTTGCGAAGTGCCTACCTGTAGATTTTGGCCTCTAGCTCAGCCGGCACCTAGGGAAACCTACCAAACCTGTGCATTTCTGAAAACTAGAGACCTAGGGGAATCCAAGGAGGGGTGACTTGCGGGGCTCGGACCAGGTTCTGTTACCCAGAATCCTTTGCAAACCTCAAAATTTGGCTAAAAAAACACATGTTCCTCACATTTCTGTGGCAGAAAGTTCTGGAATCTGAGAGGAGCTACAAATTTCCTTCCACCCAGCGTTCCCCCACGTCTCCCGATAAAAATGATACCTCACTTGTGTGGGTAGGCCTAGCGCCCGCGACAGGATATGCCCCAAAACACAACGTGGACATATCACAGAAAACAGAGCTGTTTTTAGCAAAGTGACTACCTGTAGATTTTGGCCTCTAGCTCAGCCGCCACCTAGGGAATCCTACCAAACCTGTGCATTTCTGAAAACTAGAGACCTAGGGGGATCCAAGGAGGGGTGACTTGCGGGGCTCGGACCAGGTTCTGTTACCCAGAATCCTTTGCAAACCTCAAAATTTGGCTAAAAAAACACATGTTCCTCACATTTCTGTGGCAGAAAGTTCTGGAATCTGAGAGGAGCTACAAATTTCCTTCCACCCAGCGTTCCCCCACGTCTCCCGATAAAAATGATACCTCACTTGTGTGGGTAGGCCTAGCGCCCGCGACAGGATATGCCCCAAAACACAACGTGGACATATCACAGAAAACAGAGCTGTTTTTAGCAAAGTGACTACCTGTAGATTTTGGCCTCTAGCTCAGCCGCCACCTAGGGAAACCTACCAAACCTGTGCATTTCTGAAAACTAGAGACCTAGGGGGATCCAAGGAGGGGTGACTTGCGGGGCTCGGGCCAGGTTCTGTTACCCAGAATCCTTTGCAAACCTCAAAATTTGGCTAAAAAAACACATGTTCCTCACATTTCTGTGGCAGAAAGTTCTGGAATCTGAGAGGAGCCACAAATTTCCTTCCACCCAGCGTTCCCCCACGTCTCCCGATAAAAATGATACCTCACTTGTGTGGGTAGGCCTAGCGCCCGCGACAGGATATGCCCCAAAACACAACGTGGACATATCACAGAAAACAGAGCTGTTTTTAGCAAAGTGACTACCTGTAGATTTTGGCCTCTAGCTCAGCCGCCACCTAGGGAAACCTACCAAACCTGTGCATTTCTGAAAACTAGAGACCTAGGGGGATCCAAGGAGGGGTGACTTGTGGGGCTCGGACCAGGTTCTGTTACCCAGAATCCTTTGCAAACCTCAAAATTTGGCTAAAAGAACACATGTCCCTCACATTTCTGTGGCAGAAAGTTCTGGAATCTGAGAGGAGCTACAAATTTCCTTCCACCCAGCGTTCCCCCAAGTCTCCCGATAAAAATGATACCTCACTTGCGTGGGTAGGCCTAGCGCCGGCGACAGGAAACACCCCAAAGCGCAACGTGGACACATCCTAAATTTTGGAAAAAAACAGAGGTGTTTTTTGCGAAGTGCCTACCTGTAGATTTTGGCCTCTAGCTCAGCCGGCACCTAGGGAAACCTACCAAACCTGTGCATTTCTGAAAACTAGAGACCTAGGGGAATCCAAGGAGGGGTGACTTGCGGGGCTCGGACCAGGTTCTGTTACCCAGAATCCTTTGCAAACCTCAAAATTTGGCTAAAATAACACATGTTCCTCACATTTCTGTGGCAGAAAGTTCTGGAATCTGAGAGGAGCTACAAATTTCCTTCCACCCAGTGTTCCCCCACGTCTCCCGATAAAAATTATACCTCACTTGTGTGGGTAGGCCTAGCGCCCGCGACAGGATATGCCCCAAAACACAACGTGGACATATCACAGAAAACAGAGCTGTTTTTAGCAAAGTGACTACCTGTAGATTTTGGCCTCTAGCTCAGCCGCCACCTAGGGAAACCTACCAAACCTGTGCATTTCTGAAAACTAGAGACCTAGGGAGATCCAAGGAGGGGTGACTTGCGGGGCTCGGACCAGGTTCTGTTACCCAGAATCCTTTGCAAACCTCAAATTTGGCTAAAAAAACACATGTTCCTCACATTTCTGTGGCAGAAAGTTCTGGAATCTGAGAGGAGCCACAAATTTCCTTCCACCCAGTGTTCCCCCATGTCTCCCGATAAAAATGATACCTCACTTGTGTGGGTAGGCCTAGCTCCCGCGACAGGATATGCCCCAAAACACAACGTGGACATATCACAGAAAACAGAGCTGTTTTTAGCAAAGTGACTACCTGTAGATTTTGGCCTCTAGCTCAGCCGCCACCTCGGGAAACCTACCAAACCTGTGCATTTCTGAAAACTAGAGACCTAGGGGGATCCAAGGAGGGGTGACTTGCGGGGCTCGGACCAGGTTCTGTTACCCAGAATCCTTTGCAAACCTCAAAATTTGGCTAAAAAAACACATGTTCCTCACATTTCTGTGGCAGAAAGTTCTGGAATCTGAGAGGAGCTACAAATTTCCTTCCACCCAGCGTTCCCCCAAGTCTCCCGATAAAAATGATACCTCACTTGCGTGGGTAGGCCTAGCGCCTGCGACAGGAAACACCCCAAAGCGCAACGTGGACACATCCACAATTTTGGGAGAAAACAGTGCCTACCTGCGGATTTTGGCCTGTAGCTCACCCGGCGCCTAGGGAAACCTACCAAACCAGTGCATTTCTGAAAACTAGAGACCTAGGGGAATCCAAGGAGGGGTGACTTGCGGGGCTCGGACCAGGTTCTGTTACCCAGAATCCTTTGCAAACCTCAAAATTTGGCTAAAAAAACACATGTTCCTCACATTTCTGTGGCAGAAAGTTCTGGAATCTGATAGGAGCCACAAATTTCCTTCCACCCAGCGTTCCCCCAAGTCTCTCGATAAAAATGATACCTCACTTGTGTGGGTGGCCCAGGTGCCTGCAACATAATAAGGCCCAAAACCTGAAGGGATAGAAGGGATAGCACAGCAAGTTTATAAGGGCATATTCTTTTATACATCTTTAGACGGACTCTGCTTTGGGGACCCACATAAGTGAGGTGTCATTTTACTTGGGAGACTGAGGGGAAAACTGGGGAGTAGGAATTTTGTGCTGGAGCGGTGATCCTACTAAGAAAAATCAGGAAAATATGCTTTTTTATGCAAATTGTGAGGTTTACAGAGGAGTCTGGGTAAGAAAATGTTGGGGGAGCCACACAAGCCACACCTCCCTAGACTCCTTGGGGTGCCTAGTTTAAAAAAGTTTCTGGGTTTTGTAGGTTTCCCTACATGACGGCCGCACCCAGGACCAAAAACATAGGTGGGCCCTCCCCCCCAAACACAGGTATTTTTGGAATATATCACTTTGATGTGTGCACATACGTCCGTGATGTGCCAAACACTAAAATTGTGAAAAGAAACACACTTAGGTTATGTGAAGAAGACCCCTCACCCACCAACCAAGTTGGTGGCATGCTTCATCATCGGGGTCCCACCTGAGGCACCTAGCGTGTCTCAAGTGTGCTGTGACGCCTGATTACAGCGGAGCAGGTTTTGTCATTTGTACCACACATACTGGTTGGATTTGGCACGAGGGTGAGTGATGGTTCAGTAGATCAAATTTTATTAACAAGAGATTTCACAAAAGTGAAATGCACTGGTAATAACTGAAAGGCCAAAAAACTGAACCAATGACTCACAGCTCGTGAGCTGTAAAGCCACGACAAGGCACCAACCGCTTTACAGTCCATTCACACACCTTTCATACATGACATGCACTAGACCATTCACGCCGCCAGCCACGGGCCCAGCACATTACAAGACTCGCATCCACAGACAGCGCCAGTCAAGGGCCCATCACTTTCATACGCCCACATGCCTGATACAGCAATCACACCAGCTGATGAGTGTGTGGACTGGCGTTTGGCCGGCACTGCCAGCCAAGCGCCACACCACCAGCCAAGCGCCACCCCACCCACACCACCAGCCAAGCGCCACCCCACACACACCGCCAGCCCAGCGCCACCCCACACACACCGCCAGCCCAGCGCCACCCCACACACACCGCCAGCCAAGCGCCACCCCACACACACCGCCAGCCAAGCGCCACCCCACACACACCGCCAGCCAAGCGCCACCACACCCACGCCGCCAGCCAAGCGCCACTCTACACATGCCATCCCCTTTTTTTTGTTTTTAAACAACAAAGAAACCACTAATCATAAATTAGTACAAAACTACAAACACAAAAGCTCTAACTGAATACATGACTAATGCCAACCGTGAAACCGAACATATAAAAATATAAAACACCAGTTTACGCTCACGGAATTTCCCAATAATTCTTCTGTGTGTGGTAGCTCCTGAAACAGCCACCCACACACAGCCCAGGCTTTGAAGGACAATCAGGGCAGTACATCCTAGTCTCCTTCCTGATACCTCTTCGAGCACAGACTCTACATCTCTTAGCAGGAAAGTTTTTTTTGGCCGTGGGAGGAATGTGCTCAGCAAAGTGACGATCTTTCAATCTAGCCACATCCTCCACCACTGCTTCTCTAGGAACTCTTGCCTGTTCCAGCACAACAAGGCTAGCTATGAGAGACTCCTGAAATTTCACAAATGTCATCCTTGACTCTGGAGAACTATCCTTAAACACAACAAAAGCATTAAAAGTTGCCAAGTGGAACAAGTGAAGCGCTAATTTCTTATACCACACATAAGACTTACGAGCAGCAGTGTAAGGTTCTAACCTCTGATCTACTCTATCAACACCACCCATGTGCTTATTATAGTCTAAGATGCACACAGGTTTGCGCACTTCGGCAACCTGACCCCAAACAGCCACAGGTGAAGTACTCTCATCATGGATGGTGCTTAGCATGTATACATCCCTCTTGTCTACAAATTTCAGAGCTAGCAGCTCATCATTCCGCAAGGCACTGCACTGTCCCTTCTCAAGTTTTTTACAGACAAGCTCTTTTGGATAGCCTTTCCGATTAGAGCGGATTGTGCCACAAGCAACAGTGTCCACTCTGAACAACTCCTTGAACAACCGAACTCCAGTGTAGAAGTTATCTACATATAAATGGTGACCTTTGTTAAACAGTCGTCTACCAAGTTCCCACACAATTTTCTCACTAACTCCAAAAGTGGGAGGACAACCAGGGGGGTCAATATTGGAATCCCTACCAGTGTAGACCCGGAAATTATAAACATATCCTGTACTACTTTCTGACAGCATATACAATTTAATTCCATACCGTGCCCTCTTGCTAGGAATGTACTGCCTAAAAACCAAACGACCCTTGAACAGGACCAAAGACTCATCTACAGATATTTCTTTCCCTGGAACATAGATCTCTGAAAACCGATCTACCAAATGATCAAGGACAGGTCTAATCTTAAAAAGACGGTCAGAATCAGGATGATCTCGTGGCAAGGCTAAAGCATTATCTACAAAATGCAACATCCGAAGAAGAAGCTCATACCGGTTACGACTCATGATGGCAGGAAATATAGCAGTTGCCATCAAGGGACTAGTAGACCAATATGAAGACAGCGACGGCTTCCTTATCAGCCCCATCAAAAAAGTTAAACCCAAGAACTTTTTCAACTCTTCCAGATTTGTGGGAATCCACCGGCTAGCTCTAGAGTGTGGCCTAAGTCTGGCAGCGTTGTCCCTCAAAAACTGCTCTGCATACAAATTAGTCTGCTCAACAATCTCTTCCAAAAATATATCGTCCATAAACAACTCAAAAAAGTTGACGGGCAAAAAGTTTTCCGTATTAACTCGACACCCTGGAAAACCAGTAAACGCAGGCAACTGTGGCTGCTCCATGTTTGGTGCAACCCATGCGTCAGGTCTTCCAATGGGAAGCCTTTCAGCCGCTGGCTCCTGCACCATTGGCACATCACTGTCCTCCTCTAAAACAGGCCCTTCATCAGCACTGAGAGTGGCTTCATCATCAGATGATTCATCTCTGACAGAAAATTCACTTCCAGAATCCTGCACTTCCTCCTCTGCCTCAGATGCAGAGTCAGTCTCATATTCATGGTCAGAAGATGACTCAAAAAGCACACTAACAACCTGCTGAGCGGTCATCCTACGGCTGGCCATGATCCTTCCTACTAAAATTAACTGGACAAATACACCACCAACAACCAGCACTGTGTAAGATAAGTAACAAAGTATAGGTTTATCACTAAGAATTATAAACTCAAAAACTATACTGCTCACTTGCCTGAAAAAGCTTGACTCACCAGCAACTACTCTGCACAGCCACAGCAATCACCAACGATATCCCACTAAAAAGAGAAAAAAAAAAGCAAATTAGACATAAGACAACACAATAATCATTGTGCATAACTCTAAGGACAATTTCACACACAATCCTGCATTCAGTACACCACCTACAAACATGTCATTCATGCATTGCAACAATACTCACTTGGAGTAAATTTATTTACTTACCTAAAACATGCAACTACGCAAACCGCAGGACAACTTCTGCCAAAACTGCAACAAGCCACAGCAAAGTCAGCAAAAGCTTTGAACTAAAACAAAAAGGAGAAAAACTGTTATTATCATAAAAGTAAATACTTCGCCAGTTGACAAACACTCCGCCACTAACCATTTTTTCATTTTCCCGTGTCTAGTCTTCTCTGCTTGGGGGAAGATGGGCCTAAAAAAAAATAGGCCAATCTACCCCCAAGGGGAGGGGGCAGAAATCGCCCAGATTACATTGCACCCTTTGGGGGGGGCGACCCTTGCCCAAGGTGCCACACCCCCACACAAAGCACACACACACATACATAGTATCCCTGGCGCTATGGGGATTCTGCCCCCCTTGGGGACAGAAAGGCCTAAAAAATAGGCATATCTGCCCCCTAGGGGGGCAGAACTGCCCAAAAATACATGTGGGCCCCTGGGGGCGACCCTTGCCCAAGGGGCCGCCCCCCAACACAAAAAATACACATCAACAATAAAATCCCTGGTGTCTAGTGGCTTTCTGCCCCCCTTGGGGGCAGATCGGCCTAAAAATAGGGCCAATCTGCCCCCAAGGGGGGCAGAAACGACGTAAAATACATTTGCCCCCAAAGGGGAGCGACCCTTGCCCAAGGGGCCGCCCCCCAACACAAAAAATAAAAATCAACAATAAAATCCCTGGTGTCTAGTGGCTTTCTGCCCCCCTTGGGGGCAGATCGGCCTAAAAATAGGGCCAATCTGCCCCCAAGGGGGGCAGAAACGACAATAAATACATTGCGCCCCTGGGGGGAGCGACCCTTGCCCAAGGGGCCACCCCCCAACACAAAGCACACATACATACATACTATTTCTGGCGCTATTGGGATTCTGCCCCCCTTGGGGGCAGAAAGGCCTAAAAAAAATAGGCCTCTCTGCCCCCAAGGGGGGCAGAACTGCCCAAAAATACATGAGGGCCCCTGGGGGCGACCCTTGCCCAAGGGGCTGCCCCCCAACACAAAAAATACACATCAACAATAAAATCCCTGGTGTCTAGTGGCTTTCTGCCCCCCTTGGGGGCAGATCGGCCTAAAAATAGGGCCAATCTGCCCCCAGGGGGGGCAGAAACGACGTAAAATACACTTGCCCCCAAAGGGGAGCGACCCTTGCCCAAGGGGCCGCCCCCCAACACAAAAAATACAAATCAACAATAAAATCCCTGGTGTCTAGTGGCTTTCTGTCCCCCTTGGGGGCAGATCGGCCTAAAAATAGGGCCAATCTGCCCCCAGGGGGGGCAGAAACGACGTAAAATACATGTGCCCCCAAAGGGGAGCGACCCTTGCCCAAGGGGCCGCCCCCCAACACAAAAAATACAAAGCAACAATAAAATCCCTGGTGTCTAGTGGCTTTCTGCCCCCCTTGGGGGCAGATCGGCCTAAAAATAGGGCCAATCTGCCCCCAGGGGGGGCAGAAACGACGTAAAATGCATGTGCCCCCAAAGGGGAGCGACCCTTGCCCAAGGGGTCGCTCCCCTACACTAATATTCACACACACACACACACATACAGAAATCCCTGGTGTCTAGTGGGCATTCCTGCTGCCCGATCGCATCGCGATCGGGCAGCAGGAATGCTCAAAGAGACATCGAGGGAAAGGAAAACCCTTTCCTTTCCCTCGATGCCTCTCTGAGAGCACCCCCACCCCGCAGGAAGGTGAAATACTCACCTTCTCCCTTGACGCGCTGGAAGCAAATGGCTTCCAGCGCGTCATTCCCCCTTTCCATGAAAGCAGCGCGCGATCGCGCGCTGACGTCATGGGGGGGGGGGTGGTCGTGAAAGGGGAAGGGATTCCCCTTTCAGCCCTGGCCTGGGGGTGTTGGGGGGCGGCCCTCGGGGGAAGCGCTAGCGCTTCCCCCGACTGCCAGTCCCTGGACGTAATGGTTACGTCCATGGCGCCACACGGGCGCTGCCATGGACGTAACCATTACGTCCGTGGCGGGGAAGGGGTTAATAAACTTTGTCTTTTATTTCAGTTTCTGTGCCAACTTCTTCTTATATGGTCTGAGGACTTTGTGCAGAGAAGGGCGAACCCCTTGCAATAGTAGGCCTTGCTGAGGCTTACTTTGACAAATTGGTGCCCGAACAGGGACTCATCGGTGACTGGGACGGCCGACGGATTGGTCGCGACGAAGGATTGGGATCTCGCTGCGGACGATCAATGCCTGAGGAGACCCGAGTCTTGGCAACCACGGCGTTTTTCCCTTCTTTCTGATTTGACCATCCAGGTGGCGCCGGTCCTCGACTGAGATCCTTTTTGTTCATTCGTCATGCAGTGACCATTTGGTCAATTTTAGAACTTGGAAGTTGGAACCTGGACGCCCTGTGATTGGTAAGAGACGATTTACGGCATTTGCTGTGGGTTTTGATGCCTTTGTTTGGTAATGAAGTTTAGCACCACTTACTGTGGCTCTCATGTTTTGGGTGACTAGTCAATTTGTGTCCTTTGAATTGCTATATAAATTGCAATTTATATGGGCAGGTAATGAGGTGAATTTTCTCCAATTTAATTTTGATTTGAATGGCATCTTAAGTGCACCTTGATTATAATATTGCATATTCTGCACTATTTTTGACATGCCTGTTTTTAGCGCACTTCGTAGGATGTGTTGCTTTTGTAATGGTACCAATTTGAGACTGGAAGAATCGCAACCGGCACCCCCAGAGGGGACGCCCAATAGAGATATGTATGTTAAACATGGTCTTTCTTCTATAATGTACAGCACATTATGGAATAAATACACTTGTGCGGATCCTGAGTTACGTAGGCCTATGCATGGGTCATTTGATTTGCGAAAGATTGAGTATGTGGAACAATGTATGTGTAAGCGAAGGTCTAGACAAGATATGTTTGACTGTGTACGAATGTGGGAGAAAGAAGTGCGTGGACGAGTGAAGCAGGAGCAAGTCTTGCTTGAGAAACAGCAGCGGAAGAATGTATATGTGAAAGCATTGGAAATAAGAAAGAAAGAAAGAAATGACTTAAAGGAGCGAGAAGAGAAAGAACGTAAATTACAGGTAACTGGCCAATACACTGTTAGGCAACGTCTCAATCCTACCCTTAATAAACCACACAATGATTTTTTGTTACTAGATCGCCCTCCACCTCCGTTTTTCGTTCCTTCTGCCCCTCATGAGTTATCTGAGGTCTCCGGTTTGGAGCAACAGAAGATACGAGACAGTCGCTCTATGTTGCTTGCTGACCGTGCGTCTGAGCTTAGATCTATTGCTCGTAAAACAATTTGTAGCGTTGTCTCTGCTTCTGAACTTTTAGACAACATGAAAGGGTGGACGGAAAAGGAGCAGCTATATTTTATTGAGGCATTTGGCACAGAAGTTATTGAACTATTTCGGAAATATTCTGATGAGTTAGAACCCGATGATGTAGCAGCTGATCATAAGCAAATGCGTGATGGTCTTTTTGTTTTCTCCCAGGTGGCTGATGCAATCAGGCGTTTGGTGAAATTATGTGTTGTGGCAGTCTGTTTGCAAGAGGAGAAAAGGGCCGTGGACGTAGTTGCACAGACATCTCAGACCGGCGGGTGCAAGCTTCCATCTTCGGAACAGATAGACTATGATAGTTCACGCGAAACCAATGCGGGAGGCGGTGCCTTTGTATGTTCCTCCTAAAGGATTGGGTACAAGTGATGATAAAACTTCTGTTGATGCTAAGGGTTATTTTATTTACAATTGGGTGTATACTCTTTGGAATAGGGCAGATGTAATGGCACTTAAAACAGCATTACCTGACCCGCTGAAAAATCCAGCCACCTTTTATGAGGAAGTTGAGGGAGCAATTAGTTCTTGTACTATGACTTTGGCTGACATTGATTTATTTTTCGGATTGATATTACAGGCAGATATGTGGAGAACTGTTCGTAAAGTTGATGATTGTGTAGTTTTTGGGGTGTCATGGAAAGAATTAGAACAGATGGACGGGGATAGGGAACCTGCGAAAAAGCCATATCAGTTGATTCTAGATCTTCCCGCAGCCATATTAGTTAAGTTAAAAATGATTATTCCTCCTAAAAAGATAGATTGGACTGTTTTAGCATCTTGCAAGCAAAAGGCAGATGAATCGGTCTCTGATTTCTTTACACGCTTTGAAGAAGCATTTCATGATTTTAGCGGCCAGTTATTGTCAGATGATACGGGCAGACATTTGTTTGTCGATAAATATTTTGCAAATCTGTTACCAGGAATAGCTAGTCATCTAAAAGCTAGTGAAAGTTCATGGACTACCTCTACTCCGGTTTCTCTTTTGACTATGGCTCAGTATTATGAACGTCAGGAATTAGAAGCAAAAGGTAGCGAGGATAAAAAGATTAAAGAATTTAGGACGAAGGTTATGTTGGGTCAAGCTTATGGTCCGCCTTTTAGAGGTAGTGATAGAGGTGGACGTGTATCTTATGGTTCTTCTTACACTCGTTAGAATTTGTCTGTTGTTCAGTGTGCGTATTGTAAGAAATTTGGGCATTGGGCTGCCGATTGTCCAGCACTACATGTTCAGCAGTGTTCACGTGGTCGGGGACAAATGAGAAATCGCTCAGGATATTCAGGGCCTAGAATAAGCATGAATGATCATGCTAGGGTTGATGCTAATGTACGAGGGCAGGATGGGTTTAACACTTTTGATAGACGGAACCAATACCAGATGTCTAACTATGTGCAGCCTGATTTCCAAGATTCTGCTTATGCATAGGATTGCCTAGGAGGGGGTAAGGAATCAGTTGAAGTTCCAGTAGATCAGAGGGGTCTCTATGTTACAGCACATGTTTTGTGTTCTATTGATCAGTTTCTGGTTGATACAGGAGCTACTCGTAGCGCCTTGTCTAAACAATTGATTCCAAGGGCTCCCCTGTCTGGCTTAACCATTACATCAATAGGTTTCGATGGAACACCTTCCCCTAGCCCATTGTCACTTGCATTCCATGTTGATAAATTTACTGCTCCATGTCCATTTTTGCTTTCTCCAAATACACCAGACAATATTGTGGGTCTTGATATGCTCAAGTATTTCAGGGCTACAATACGATGCTCTCCTGAAGGGGTGCGTGTTATTTTGAATGATAATCATCCTGTGATGGAAAGAGTTTGTCTTGTTAAAGAGGATATTGCATTAGCTTGACTCCCTAGTACTTTGTGGGCTACTTCAGATACTGATGTGGGACAAATGATTACTCCACCGGTACATATTAGTGTCAAGGAGGGAGCTGTATTGCCACGTTTGCCTCAATACAAAATTTCACAGGAGGGCGAAGAAGCACTCACACAAATTGTGCATGATCTTATTGCAGTTGGAGTTGTGGAGGAAGTTCCGTATAATATTTGCAACAGTCCGATTCTTCCTATTCTGAAAAAGGATACTGATACTAGGATTTACCGATTCATTATTGATTTACAAGAAGTCAATAAGATTGTGGTACCACAATATCCTGTGGTATCTGACATCAGAACACTTCTTACTTTGGTTCCCCCAACAGCAACTACGTTCTCTGTGATAGACTTGAAGAATGCTTTCTTTTCGATCCCTATTCATCCTGACAGCCGATATTTGTTTGGTTTTACTTTGAATAAACGATCATGTAGATTTTGCAGAGTTCCTCAAGGCTGTCCTGAGAGTCCTAGTATTTATAGTCAAGCGTTAAAATGACAACTTGATTCTTTTGTTTTGCCTGAAGGTGTGGCTCTCATACAATATGTTGATGATATTTTGTTGGCAGCTGGTACCCCTGAGCAATGTGAAAAGTGCACTTTGTCCTTACTTTCTTTTCTTGCTTCACACCATCATAAAGTGTCACGAAAGAAATTGCAATATTGTAGACCAATGGTAACCTATTTAGGTCACCTTTTGTCTAAGGAGGGCCGTGCACTTACATCAGATCGTATTCAAGCAATTTTAGACACACCAGTACCCTCTACTCAGAAAGATGTTTGTGCATTCCTTGGTCTTACTCCTTTTTGTAGGCAATGGATATTAGGGTTTTCACACATTGTCAAACCTTTGCTAGCACTTTTGACTAAAGATACTCCAATGCCCCTCCCATGGACAGATGAATGTGAGACTGCTTTCCGGCAGCTACGACAAGCCCTTTGTTCAGCACCAGTGTTAGGTACTCCAGATTACACTAAGCCTTTTGCACTTTACGTACATGAGAAAGATGGATGTGCATTGTCAGTTTTAGTACAGACACATGGCGATAAGCAGCATCCCTGTGCATATTTTTCAGCAGTACTTGATCCTGTCGCTCGAGCGTTGCCTGGGTGTTTTCGTTCAGTTGCCGCAACAGCTGTGTCAATACGTCAGAGTGAAGGGATAGTTTTGTCACATAAGCTGTTGGTGTTAGTACCCCATGCGGTTGATGCTCTTTTAAATCAAACAAAGACGCAACATTTAACTAGCGCTCGCCTGACAGGATATGAATTGACATTGCTGGCTCCTCACATTACACTGAAGAGATGTGCAACACTAAATCCAGCCACTTTATTGCCATATCCGGTGACTCAGACTCAGTTACAAGAAACACATGATTGTATATTCCTTACCGAAGAACAGACAAAGGGTCGTATTGATTTACAAGATACGCCCCTTCCAGATGTAGACGGGGAATTGTGGGTTGATGGGTCTTGTTTGAAGTTGCCAGACGGTACGATCTCAGCTGCATATGCAATCACCACACGGTGAGTGGAGACAGCTCGAATACCACAGAAGTCAGCTCAAGCAGCTGAACTAATAGCTTTGACACGAGCATGTGAGCTTAGTACTGACTTATGTGTGAACATTTATACAGACAGCCGCTATGCTTTTGGAGTGGCTCACGATTTTGGTTTGCTTTGGAAGGAGAGAGGCTTTCTCACATCCCATGGGATGCAGATAATGCACGGAGAATTAGTGCATAACCTCTTGACTGTATTGACATATCCAAAGAAACTAGCTATTGTGAAATGTAGTGCACACAAGAAAGTGACCGATGAGGTAGGGCAAGGTAATTCCTTTGCGAACCGTGTAGCACGTGAGACTGCGATGCAGCGAAGTACTACTTCTATGTATGTAGTGAAGTCACAAGCTGAACGTTGGCATAATGCTAGACAAGACGTATTAGACATACAGAAACCTGCTTCTGTGAAAGAACGTGAGCAATGGTCTGAAGAAGGAGAATTGGATGATGAGGGCTGTTGGCGGAATAAGCAGATGGATAAATGGAAATTGCCTATAGCTTTTGTACAACCTATGGTTCAGATGGCACATGGGCTGGCACATGTTGGAGCTTCAACAATAACGAAGTTGCTTACGCAAGTTTGGGAGCATCCAGAAATTTCCAGTACAGCTAAGAGAGTAGTACAGTCTTGTTTGATCTGTTTACAATACAATCCTGGAAAAGGGACACAAACTCCTGCGGGAGGGTTTGCTACACCAACTGCACCTTTCGAAGTTCTACAAATGGATTATATTCAGCTTGAAAGCTGCAACAATTTAAAGAATGTCTTGGTGGTGGTGTGTGCCTTCAGTAAATGGATAGAGGCGTACCCCACAAAGGATAATACTGCCATTACCACAGCGAAGGTGCTTTTGAAAGAATTTTTCCCTAGGTTTGGTGTTTTCAGACTTTTATGGAATGATAACGGACCTCATTTTGTTGGGGAAGTTATTAAGTATGTCCTGAAAGGATTAGGGATCAAACAGAAGTTCCATGCGGTTTTCCACCCACAATAAGCAGGGTTGGTGGAAAGGAATAATGCTACTTTGAAGCTGAAGTTAGCGAAGATACAGGCTTCCACATCCTTAACTTGGCCAGATGCATTACCGTTGGCATTATTGTCTATTAGGTCAGTGCCACACTCTCGAATAGGCCTTACCCCCTACGAAATAGTATTTGGAAGGCCAATGAGCATTTGGGGAGTTCCTAAGCCAAATTCTGTATATGATGTACCTTGTGTCCTGATGAATAATTATTTGGCACAGTTAACCGACAATTTGGTTCCTATTCATCAACAGGTTCGAGAAGCACTTCCTGACAGATCTACAGGTGAAGGCCATGAACTCCGACCTGGTGACCAGGTGATGATTAAGTCCTTTGAAAGATCAAGCAGCTTGGAACCAAGGTGGCGAGGCCCAGAGCAGGTGCTCCTTGTGACAAATACAACAGTTAGAATGACAAACCGAAAGAATTGGGTCCATAGTTCTCACTGCAAGAGAGTGCTACCTACCTTGGTGGAACCTGCTGTGCTGCCCGATCATCAAGAGATTTTGACTACGGAGAAAGGCCGTGCTATATCACCTGCCGAATCTGCGGAGTACTTCCCGGACCATACGATTTCTGGAGTGTTGCGATATAATTTGAGACTGAGGAAAGACCCTGTAGTGCTGGAGAAAACTGGTTGAGCTACCGCCCTGGGTTAGTGAAACGGAGAGCCAATGTGGCAAGGAGGGGGATCAGCCATGCATTAGAGTAGTGACACCCGTCTTGGCCCGTGGTGAAGAAATCAGCGGCTGCCCAGGGATAAGAGCTCCAACGATTGTTTTTAATTAATTTCTGAAAGGGTCGATTATCACTGTTGCTAAAATCAATAACAAACTGATCATTAGTACTATGGGGTTTGTTGTTGTTTTGGTGGTTATAGCAATAATCACCTGGTTTGTTGAAAAGAAGGCTCCTGCTCATGAGTTTTTTGTTGCCACTACTCCAGTACCAGAGGATCACTATTACTTTACGCTTCCCTATTAGGAGCAGAAGCACCGTCAATCGTACTTCAATAATACTTTCATTCAGATGTTGCATCATACTCATAATGCTACAAATACTACTAACTGTTGGGTATGTGGAATGATACCTGCGCATCAAAAGAAAGGAGGAACACCTTTCATTCCTCTTCCTTTTTCACACAACGGTTCTTGTCAAGCTTGGTATACGCTTTTGTTTGCATCTGGAAAACGTACAGAGGGCGGAGTTCTTTTTCTCCTTAATAAACTATGCTACCAAGACAAAGATGGGTATCCCCAAGCCAAAGGAACTAAATCGGAATGGGAAGAGTATCAACCGGACAATGTTTCAATACCATATGTCTTCACAAATATAAGAGACTCTGACAAGAAAGAGCAATTTGTGATTTCTGTTACAAAAACTAAAGCAGATTTATGTATACGTAGCATTGGGCGAATTCCAGTGGGGATAAGCGATTGTACCTTGATTTTAACTATTGAGGGTGTAAATAATAGTAATTTTACAGCTTCACATAATACATATTTTTTTTGTGGTAACTATGGATGTTACCAACTACCTGTTGGGTGGTCAGGTGTGTGTTATGTATCTTTTCTATTACCCCTGTGTTTTTGGCCCCTGCATCATATCACCAAGATTTTAAACTGTTCAATGACATCATTAAAAATAGATATAAAAGGACAATAAGTACGAATGAGGTAGACCAAACGGACACTAGCCTGCAACAATATGTTGATTTTAATTTAGGGTTGTTCTCCTTTGTGGGTGCTGCGTTAAACAGTAGGAAAGTGAGACGATTGACTAGGGTTGTGGAAGCTGTTACCAATCAGGCAGCTCTGGCACTTGGGAATATTACCGAGGAGCTCCAATTTTGCGAGGATTGTAGCGCTCCAAAATCGTTTGGTACTAGATGTGATATTAGCTGATCAAGGTGGTGCATGTTGCATCATCGGTAGTAGTTGCTGCGTTTTTATTCCATATCACTCACTTTCAGTATATGATGCAATATCTAAATTGCATAAAATTGCTGCAGAAATCCACACAGAGACTGGTACATGGACTTTTTCTGGATGTTTTTGGGCTCTTGTTTCCGCTTGGGGCTGGAAATTACTGACTATCCTGTGTGTAATGATTGCAATATTTTTCACCTGCTGTATCTGTATTCAGTGTGGTCCAATGTTCTGCTCCATGTGTATTACTGCTTGTATGCCTACCAAAAGAAAAATTACAGAAATGAAAGCACAACACATGTTAGATAAGGAAATAGCTGAAATGATGAGCATAAATATACAAGATGAATATTTAGATTATCCCAGAAAGACGAATTTCTTCAGCTAATGCTTAAAGGGTCGTCTGTTGTAAGTCAGTAGCGATTAGATTAAGCATTAGCAGAAGACCTCTTGTATTTAGCAACTATTGTGAACATTTCGCAGAATCCATTTTGTATTCATGGCAGCCATTTTCTCTGTCATGTGCTCGCCATGTGCTCTGTCCTACCTTTCTGTTAACTACTCTTGAAAATCTGTCTAGTGACAAGTTATATTTAGCATCTCCCACTTTCGCACATGCCCAGTAAGATCTGCAGCTGTTAGTAATCAGTAACAGACAGTAATGTGTCAACTAGTCCTTGAAAACTGTTAGCCCCTCCTACCTGTCGACTGTGCATTTCCATATGACCTTATATGTATATAAGTCTTGCTTCTATAACTGTACCACCTTCTTTTAGCCCCTGCATGGGTATAAAAGGACCATGCTCTCTTAGTTCAGTATGCTACTTCAAACATTACCGAAGGGTGCTGTAGAACCACCTCATGAGGTTTAATAAACTTTGGGGGTCATTCTAACCCTGGCGGTCGACGACCGCCAGGGCTAAAATGACGGGGGCACTGCCAACAGGCTGGCGGTGCCCCGCAGGGCATTCTGACCGCGGCGGTTCGGCCGCGGTCAGAAGTGGAAAACCGACGGTCTCCCGCCGGTTTTCCGCTGCCCTTCTGAATCCTCCATGGCGGCGCAGCTCGCTGCGCCGCCATGGGGATTCATACACCCCATACCGCCATCCTGTTCCTGGCGGTTCGCCCGCCAGGAACAGGATGGCGGTATGGGGTGTCGTGGGGCCCCTGGCAATGGCATGGCCAATGGCATGGCCATGCCATGGGCGTGGGGCCAATGGCATGGGCACTGCAGGGGCCCCCGTAAGAGGGCCCCACAATGAATTTCACTGTCTGCATTGCAGACAGTGAAATTCGCGACGGGTGCCACTGCACCCGTCGCACCTTCCCACTCCGCCGGCTCCATTCGGAGCCGGCGTCCTCGTGGGAAGGTTGTTTTACACTGGGCTGGCGGGCGGCCTTTTGGCGGTCGCCCGCCAGCCCAGTGTAAAACCCAGAATACCCGCAGCGGTCTAATGACCGCGGTGCGGTATTCTGGAGGGGGGAACTCTGGCGGGCGGCCTCCGCCGCCCGCCAGGGTGAGAATCACCCCCATTGTCTTTTATTTAAGTTTCTGTACTTCTTCCTATATGGTCTGAGGACTTTGTGCAGAGAAGGGCGAACCCCTTGCACTAGTAGGCCTTGCTGAGGCTTACTTCGACAACTGTAGAGTAGAGTTTGGTAGAGTACAGTGAAAATAGAGTGCAGAGATGTAGAGTAGAGTGGCGTACAGTAGAGTGGCATAAAGTGAAGTGGGGTAGAGTGAAGTGATGTAGAGTGAAGTGGGGTAAGGTGGAGTGGGGTAGAACTGAGTAGGGTAGTTTACAGAGGTGTGGAGTCCAATGGTAGAGACTGCAGTGGTGCAGAATAGAGGGCAGTGCCTCAGAATGCAGTGGAGTTGAGTGGAGTACAGTAGTGTAGAGTACAATGGTGTAAAGTGGAGTGGAGTTGAATGGGTTGGATTGGCACTGAGTGGAGTGGCAGAGAGAGAGAGTGGAGTGGCATGGAGTAGAGTGTCACAGAGTAAACTAAAGTGCAGTAGCATACACTAGAGTGACATTGAATGAAGTGGGGTTGAGTGAAGTGGAGTAGAGTGAAGTGGAGTTGAGTAAAGTGTAGAGTGAAGTGGGGAGGGTGAAGTGAGAGTGGTGCAGAGTAGAGTACAGTGAAGTAGGGTGGCACATAGTGGGGTGGAGTAGAGTGTAATAGTATGCCATAGAGTAGAGTGGCATAGAGTACAATGACATAGAGTGCAGTGGTGTAGAGTAGATTGTCGTACAGTAGAGTGGTACAGAGTGAAGTGGGGTAGATTGAAGTGGAGTAGAGTAGAGTGTGGTAGAGAACAGCGGTATAGAGTAGAGTGACAGAGAGTGCAGACGTGCAGAGTAGAGTGCAGTGCCACAGAGTGCAGTAGGTGGATTAAAGTGGCATACAGTGAAGTGGAGTTGAGTGGTTTGGAGTGGCATAGACTCCAGTGGCAAAGAGTAGAGTTGTGAGTAGACGAGAGTTACATAGAGTGTACTGGTGAACAGTGGAGTGGTGTAGAGTGAAGTGGGGTAGATTGAAGTGTGGTAGAGTAAAGTGGGGTGGAGTGAAGTGGCATGGAGAGGCTTACATTAGGATGGCATTCTATAGAGTAGTGTAGAGCGAGATGGGGTGGAGAAGAGTGGTGCAGAGTAGAGCAAGTGGCGAAGAGTGCAGTGGTGCACAGTAGAGTGGTGCAGAATAGAGCACAGTGAGTAGGTTAGAGAAGAGTGGAGTGGGGTAGAATGCCTTTAAATGCCATAAAGTAGAGTGGCATAGAGGACTGTGACATTGAGTGCAGTGGTAGAGTAGAGGGACGTACCGTAGAGTGGCATTGAGTGAAGTGGGGTAGAATGAAGTAGTGTAGTGATGTGGGGTAGAGTGAAATGGGTTGGGTAGAGTGGCATAGAGCACAGTGGTATAGAGTAGAGTGGCATAAAGTGCAGAGGTACAGAGTAGAGTACAGAGGCATAGAGTGCAATGTCAGAGTGGAGTGGATTTGAGTTGCTTAGAGTAGCTTAGTGTGTGGTGGCAAAGAGTACAGCGATGCAGAGTAGAGTACGGTGGTGTAATGGCATACATTAGAGTGAAGAAGAATGAAGGTGGGAAGAGTGAAGTGGGGTACAGTGAACTGGAGCAGAGTGAAGTGAGGGTACGGTAAAGTGGCATACAGAGGAGTGAAAAAGTGAAATGGGATAGAATAAAGTGCTACATACTAGAGTACGGTGGCATAGAGTGCAGTGGCCTACAGTAGAGTGGAGTAAAGTGGCTTTGCATGCATAGAGTACAATGGCATAGAGAACAGTGGCATACTGTGCAGGGGTGTAGAATGGAGTGCTGTACAGTTGAGTGTCATAGAGGGGAACTAGGGTGGAGAGAAGTAGTGTAGAGTGAAATGGGGTAGAGCTGAATTCCGTAGAGTACAGAGGAATATTGTAGAATGGCATAGAGTGCAGTTGTGCAGAGTAGAGTACAGTGGCATAGACTGCAGTGTGAGGTAGAGTAGAGTGGCATAGAGTAGAGTGGGGTTGAATACAGTAATAAAGAGTGACATGGGGTGGAATGAAGTGATGTGGGAAGTAGAGAAGAGTGAAGAGGGGTAAAGAAGAATGATGTAGAATATAGTGGCCCAGAGTAGAGTGGCCTAGAGTGCAGTGGTGCAGAGCAGAGTGCAGTGGCAAGAGTGCAGTGGGGTAAAATAGAGTAAAGTGGAGCACAATGGCATAGAATGTAGTGGAGTACAGTGGCTTAAAGTGGCATAGAATAGAGTGGCATGCAGTAGAGAGCTGTAGAGCTGTAAGCTGTGGCATAGAGCAAAATGTGGTACAGTGAAGTGGGGTAGAGTAGCATGTCATAGAGTAGAGGGATGTATAGTACAGTGGTGTAAAGTAAATTGAGGTAGAGTGGCATACAATGCAGTGGTGCAGAGTAGAGCTGAGTGGTGTAGAGTGGAGTAGAGTATAGTGCAGTGCAGTGGAGCCTCCCCCACCACTGCCTGCACCACCACCAGCATCACTGCCAGCAGCAGCAGCCCCAGTGGGCAGCTGTCCAAGGCTGCAGGGGAAGGGCTGGAGCTTCCACCCACCACTGCCTGCACCACCACCAGCACTGCCACCTGCACCGCCACGAGCACCACTGCCAGCACCACTGCCAGCAGCAGCAGCCCCAGTGGGCAGCCATCTGAGGCTGCAGGGGAAGGTCTAGAGCCTCCCCTACCACTGCCTGCACCACCACCAGCACCACTGCCAGCAGCATCAGCCGCAGTGGGCAGCCATCCGAGGCTGCAGGGGAAGGGCTGGAGCCTCCCCCCATCACTGCCTGCACCGCCAGCAGTACCACTGCCAGCATCACTGCCAGCAGCAGCAGCCCCAGTGGTCAGCCGTTCGAGGCTGCAGGGGAAGGGCTGGAGCCTCCCCCCACCACTGGCATCCCCAACACCAGCACCGGCACTGCCACCACTGAGCAGCTGTCGCCGCTGCCGGCCAGTGTGTAGTCCTGCCTCCATGGACTGTAGTGCATCCTGACCACTGCAAATCGTGTGGGTCTGACTCCCAAGTGAGTGACTGGGACCTTGCACTCCCCAAGTGCTGCATCACAGGGCACAAAGCCCCCTCCAGAACCAGTGGAAGAAGGCATCCACTCACCCCCCTCCTTGCCAGGATGAAGCACAATGGGCACAAAGCCCCCTCCAGAACCAGTGGAAGAAGGCATCCACTCACCCCCTTCTTGCCAGGATGAAGCACACTGGGCACAAAGCCCCCTTTAGAACCAGAAGAAGAAGGCATCCACTCACCCCCTTCTTGCCAGGATGAAGCACACTGGACACAAAGCCCCCTCCAGAACCAGCGGAGAAGCCATCCACTTGAGAGACTGTGGCCTTGCACTCCCCAGGACCAAGCAGTGGGCAAACCACCCACTAGAGAGACTGTGGCCTTGCACTCCCCAGGCCCAAGCAGTGGGCAAACCACCCACTAGAGAGACTGTGGCCTTGCACTCCCCAGAACCAAGCAGTGGGCAAACCCCCCACTAGAGAGACTGTGGCTTTGCACTCCCCTGAACCAAGCAGTGGGCAAACCACCCACTAGAGAGACTGTGGCTTTGCACTCCCCAGGACCGAGCACAGGGCATGTTGCCCCCTCCAGGACAAGTGGTGTTGTACCATCTTCCGGCTGAGGTGCCCCCCCATTCCCCGTCCCCCTGAGGTGCCTGTGTATTTTCGACCTGATGCCCCTGCATGTTCTCTCCGTGTTGATGCAGGAGTAAGTTGGGGCCTTGGGTTATGTCATGTGGTCCTGTGACCCACGGACATTAGGGACTGGGCAGTGTCCCTCCATTTTTATATATGTAAATACTGATTTGATTTTTGAGAACATATTTCTAGTATTTTATCTTATTACATTCACTTCAATCACTTCCTTTGTCCTTGCATTATTCCTGAGGGGTATGTGGTGGATGTGTAATGTTGTTGCATCTGTTTGTGTGTATGCTGTTGGGGGTGGGGGTGTTGCGTGTTGCGTGTGTGTTACTCTCTTTTTCCTCCTCCCTCCCCTGTGTGCTAGGCGGCAGTACTCACCGTGGTCGTCGTCGCCAGCGTTGGTATTCCTGGTGTAGGAGGAGGTAGGCCAGCATGGGGAACACCTGCAGTTCGGCCTCCATGCTGGCGTGGTTGTTCCCTGAGTCTCTAGAGGTGAGTCCTTTGCCTTCTGTGTACTGTTTCCTCTGTGCTTTTGATGTTGTTAGTACCACCCCGGAAAAGGTGGTGGATAGGCCTCTTGTAATAAAGTGGGCGGTACATTGTCTTCTGCCTGGCTGTTGGCGGTTACCGCTGTGGTGCTTGTTGCTATCGCTGTGGCGGTTGGTGTGTTAAAGTGGCTGTGTGGGCGGTTTCCACCGTGGTCATAGTTCCATTTTGGTTACCGCCGGATTGTTGGCGGTATTACTGCCGCTTTGCCACTGACCGCCAGGGTTGTAATGAGGGCCTAAGAGTCTTAATCCTTAGAAAACAGTGAGAAAGCTGTTGTTACACAAAACTCCTGGTTAGCGTAAAAAATAAAGCCACACGGACAAGCATGTTTCGAAAAAGGAAATCGATGCATCGATTTCTCACTTGCAAGCGAGACCGTGTGTCGTTCCTTCTCCAGTCGAGTTGCTTTGTGTTGATTTTTCATGCCCAGCGATATTGCGTTCAAAATCCGGTCGCATAGTGTCAGGAAACTGTGCTGCGTTGGGCTTGCATCATTATCAGCAGCTGCTAGCGGGTGTTCCACATCTTTTCTCCAGCTGCGATGCATCGATCTCCGAGCCACGATGCAGGTGGAGCATTGATTTTAGCCGCAAGGCCCGCGGCGTGTCATGTATCAGCTGCGTTGCGTATGGTGCGTCAAGAGTTTCCCCGCACTGGGTCTGTGCATGAATTTCTGTCCTTTCCCACCAGCTTCACCCCTTAAGGCCCAGAGACAGGTTAGTGCACCACTTGACAGGAGAGGAGTCTCAGCAGAGAGTCCAGGTGCTGGCAGAGAGAAGTCTTTGATGTCCCTGAGACTTCAACAACAGGAGGCGAGCTCAGTTCAAGCCCTTGGAGACTCTTCATCAGTGGGAAGTCACACAAAAGTCAGTCTTTATCCTCTTTCAGGCAGAAGCAGCTACAGCAGGCCAACCCAGCAAAACAAAGTCACAGGCAAAGGGGCAGTACTCTTCCTCCAGCTCTTCTCCTTGGCAGAGGTTCCTCCTGGTTCCAGAAGTAATCTAATTTTCAGGGGGTTTTGGTCCACTACTTATACCCCTTTCTGCCTTTGAAGTAGGCCTATTTCAAAGGAAGTCTCTGTTGTTCACAAGATCCTGCCTTGCCCAGGCCCCAGACACACACCAGGGGGGTTGGAGACAGCATTATGAGAGGGCAAGCACAGCCCATTCAGGTGTAAGTGACCACTCCTCGCTCCACTCTAGCACAGATAGCTCATCAGGCTACACCCCAGCTCCCTTTTTTGTTACTGTCTAGAGAAGAGGTGCAAACAGCCCAACTGTCAAACTGACCCAGACAGGGAATCCAAAAACAGGCAGAGTCACATAATGGTTTAAGCAGGAAAATGCCAACTTTCTAAAAGTGGCATTTTCAAACTATCAATCTAAAAACCAACTTCACTACAAGATGTAGTTTTAAATTATGAGTTCAGAGACCCTAAAGTCCAGATTTCTGTCTGCTCTCAAAGGGAATTTGCACTTTAAAGTAATTTACAGGCAGCCCCCATGTTAATCTATGAGAAAGATATGCCTTGCAACAGTGAAGACTGAATTTAGCAGTATTTCTCTGTAAGGACATGTAACACACAGCAGTTCCGAGGTCATCTTGCTTGTAGGGACCAGCAGACTTCATCCCTAATTGGTAGTGAGGACCTGCACTCCCCATGGAACTGTGCATTCTTTTTTGTTTTGTGTATGGCAAGAGTATGATGCACAGGACCAGATAAATCTCCCATACAATTTGTCCCCCCTTTTTCCATGTCAGTTCAGCAGTGAGCTGTGGGGCGTGATCTTACCTTTCCTAATTTTGCATTTGGGTTCATTGGAACTCGACGCAACCATGTTGTCCTTCAGGATGGATCTCTCACCAAGAGGTGGAACTCCTGGACACAAGGGAACCACAGGTCCCTTACTTTTACTGTCTCCTGAAGGTACACAAGGGGACCCCCCCCCCGGACATCCAATAGTGTCTGGTATAGTGGTATAGGGTCCATCCTTGAACCAAATTCTGTGATTACTTCCTACAACCCATAGTACAACAAATGTCCACTTTCCTAAAAGACACTAAGGACGCCTTGGTCCTGCTGGACCAGATCAATGCATGTGGCACCACTGACATGCTGATATGCATTGATGTTGAAGCCCTGTATATTTACATACACCAGGATGCTACACTGTAAGGGGTTGAAGAGATACTCTCCTCTACGACATGGGATTATAGGACACCTATCCGATTTATCCTTGAGTGCGTCACTCTGACTCTAAAAGAGAATGTCTTCGAGTTCAAAGAACAGTTATACCATCAGATACAGGGGACATCCATGGGCAGCACATTTGCTTCTAGTCGGCCTGTTTATATATGTATACCTTTGAGAAACAGTACATCTTGGAACCTTCACACCCTTTTTCTTCAAATATCCTACTCTGGTGATGATACATAGATGATATCCCCGTAGTCTGGAAGGGCGACAAGGATCAGGCTACACAATTTGTCATTTGGGTAAATACTCATGACCAAGTGGCTTTCCTGGACCTCTGCATTGTCCTGAAGGATGGGTTTTTGCATTCATCCATTTTCCAGAAGCAAACATACAAGAACACCTTACTTTTATTTGACAGTCATCACCCTAAAACCCTGAGGACTAATTTGCCATACGGCCAGATCATGAGATAGAGGCGCAACTGCAGTGACACACCTGACTTCAATACAGACACAGACAAACTGAGTAAGAAATTGAGGGACCCACATTGCCCAACCAAGGTGATTTCCCAGGCCACACACAGAGATATGTTTTATTGAATGACTCCCTAAAATCTCAACATACAAGACTCACTTGTGTCACCACATTCACAGTCCTCATTCTGTTACTGTGCCACCTACCTACACACAGTGCACTCCTGCAATACTCCATGATGGCCGCCACTTTCCTAAGTCATCAGTCAAGCACCATCGCACTCTGTGAGATGGCCGACGTTATCCCGGACTGTGTTCCTCAGACCACTTTTTGTTTCTAGGACACCCACCCTCCTTGTGAAATGCACCACCCCTCTGTGCTCTCTCCATTCTGGGGAGCATGGAGCTGGGGTAGGTGTACCAGAGGACATAATTCCTAAAACAAGTATTTGTTTGGCGACCCCCAGCTGCTCCTTGCTCTGGGAGTAGCTGGTTGAATCTCCTGAGGACCAGATCACTTGCAACTGAGTCCATTCCCTGGGGCAGGAGCTGACATAGTTGGCACACACCCACTCTGCGCAGCAGCTCTTCGCTAGGGTCATAAGTTCGAAGCCCGTTTTCAGGTTGGGGGCATTGATGGCTGAGAGCCTTAGATGAGATACATTATTGATGACAAACACTGCGATATTGAGCAGTTTGACCACTACACATGCCATGTGCTGCTGAGTCCGACCCATTGGCGAGAGCTCTCGGATGGTGTACACCCTCACCGCGCAGCATCTCCTTGCATGGGCTATAAGTTCCAAAACTAGTCCTGTGTTGGGGGCAAGACCAGCATGGATAGATGAGAGCCCCTTATGGAATACATTATTGATTATAAACACTGTAATATTGTGCAGCTTGACTACTATATGCATTATATCAACATTTTTGAGCAATTACCTAGAAGTCACTAATCAGATCCGAAGCCCGACCGCTTGGCGGGAGCTGTCATACTTGATGTGTGCTTTCAGCACATAGTGCTTGCCCATTTTCATAGACTATTTCTGGTAGGACGCATGATTGGCTACGATGTATGAGAGCCTACATTTGATACTACAGTGAGAGTGACCTGAACCGGCTTATTGGATGCCGGTTTCACCCATGACGTGTAACACATTAACACATTACGTATGGGAAAATAGGTGTGAATTTGATTGGAACTAACCACTTTGACGTTGAGTTGGCCCCCTTGGTGGAAGCTGTCATACACAGTGCATGCCTATATCATGCAACCCCCTACTAGCCCTACCAGCTTGTGACACTATTCCTGGGGGATGCGGGAACAGACACTATACATTATATATAAAAACTAATGTGTTACTCATTACGTGCCACAATATTATGATTTATTGCCAGTTTAGAACACTACAAGTAGTCAGCATGATCCGCATAGATCACTGGTCTATACACATTAGATGACCTTTTACCACTCTTGTGACTAGAATTAGCCTACTCATTTCAGGGACACTGAAAATGACCTTGATTAAGGCTGTACAGCCACTAAAGCTTTTTTTACTCTAAGTTTCCACAGTGGCTACTGCTTGTTTGTTCCTATTTGAAGTAGAAGGCCTACACCATGTTGGTGCATAGTAACAATGTTTCTGTTCTCTCTTTCCTTTAACCATGTGTGCAGATTAATATGTTTGTTGAACAACGCAAGCCCAGTGTTATCCCCATTGGGCCCATACTTCTCATTCAAGGAGGGTAAGAGTTGTCCTACCTACTGTAGGTCATCTGTTTTGTGACATGTAGTTGGTAGCATGTCTCACGTTCCTTTGAGCACTGAATTTGTTTGAGGTGGTTCCACTGTGATGCTTGACACCTATTTACACTTGACGAACTTTATTACTTGCTGTCAATGCACTGTATGAGTAACGGATTCTTCTTACTCCACTTTCAGGTTCCTGCTTAGATTACCATATCAATTAATCATATGGTATGTATCTACATGATAGTGAGGATTAGGTTGCTTATTTATAGGTCCTGATGAATCGTGAATAGCTCCTTATGACTACTAGAGCAAGAAACTTGTTGACCAATTTTTGATAGGTAGTGCAGGGATTACCAAAACTTGACCCTTTGAGTCAGTCCCTGAAGTAGTGGTACATGACACACATTTAGTCATACTTGGAGGGGATTGTGTAATTGTACTCCACCCCCTTTTTTTGCTTTTAACCTTGACAGGGGCTCCATCTTCATAATAAAGATCGGTCCTCTGGATCCCCCAGTCAATTTTAACAGGTTTTCACCAATCTCACATTCTTGCACTGACCATCAGCAATAATTTCTAAAAGATTTCTGGCAAAGAGCCACCTTGAAGGGTCCGTCAGACATTGCAGTGCCGGCCTAATGAGGAGCATAGCCCGATGATGAAGCATCTCACCAAAAGATGAGTGAGAACTCTTGTTCTGAGTTCATCTTGTTTGTAGGGACTGGCAGACTTCTCCTGCAGCCTCGAACAGCTGCTGACTGGGGCTGCTGCTGCTGGCAGTGGTGCTGGTGGCAGTCCAGGCAGTGGTGGGGAGAGGCTCCAGCACTTCCCCTGCAACCTCAGACGGCTGAAGTGCCATGGTTGGTGTTGGGGGCTCAGACTCTGTCCCAGCACCAGGCCTCCTGTTCTTCCTGCCTATAGGGGCAGGCCCTTTGCCCTTTCCATCTGGTGGTGCCTCCTTGCCCTTGTCATCTGGTGGTGCCTCTTTGCCTTTGACCTTGCCAGCTGTGGTGCCTCTTTGACCTTTCCAGCTGGTGGTGCCTCCTTGCCCTTCCCATTGTAAGCTGGTGGTGCCTCATTGCCCTTGCCAGCTGGTGGCACATCCTTGCCCTTCCCCTTGGCAGATGATGGTACATCCTTGCCCTTCCCCTTGGCAGCTGGTGCAGGCACACTGCCAGTGCTGATGGGTGTTTCCTCAGCACCTCTCACATCTGCAGTAGCTGCCGAACCTACTGTGGCCGTGGACTGGGTGGCTGAGGTGCTAGGCTGGGTTCTTCCCACCCTGGCCCGACGTGAAGGACGGGGTAGGGAAGAGATCAACGGCGGAGAGGAAATGCTTCTTAGGGACACTGGGGTGGGAAGAGGGTGAAGGTTTGGGAGTGGAAGAAGAGGGAGTGGTTGTTGGAGGTTTCAGTCTGCTGTGTTTGGGTGCAGGTACATGGGCTGGATGCTGGTGTGAGGTGGATGGCTGTTGGGTGTCTGAGTGCTTGCGTTTGTGTACTTTGGGAGGAGGGGGCACAAACACAGTGTGAGAGGATACAGGGAACGTGTGCATGCATGTGGGGGTGGTGACTGCAAGTGAGGGGCGTGTAGTAATAGGTGTGATGGTGATGGAGGCAGAGGGTGTGTATGGACTGCATGCAGGTGTGAGTGGAGACACTACTGGGAGGGAGGTGGACAAGGAGGAGGAGGAGGACACAGTGGAGACAGTGGATGCTGGTGTGTCTGCATCTGGATGGTGTTTGTGTGAGTGCCTGTGGGATGATGTGTGGTGCTTGTGTTTGCCTGAGCCACTCCTGTGTGTTGTCTTGGGTGCATGCTGGTCTGAATGTGTGCTTGGGATAGGTTGGAGTTCAGGGGAATGGGACTGGGCAGAGGAAGTTGGAGGGGGGAGGCTAAAGACACGAACAATGGCTGCCATCAGGGAGGAGGCCAGAGCCTGGAAGGATCTCTGTTGGGCCGCCATGCCAGAGTGAATGCCCTCCAGGAACGCATTTGTTTGTTGCAAATGCCTTGCCAGACCCTGGATGGCATTCTCTATGGTTGACTGCCCAACAGAGCTAGACCTCAGGAGGTCAATAGCCTCCTCATTCAGGGCAGCAGGGCGAACTGGGGCAGGGCCTGAGGTGCCTGGGCCGAAGGAGATGCCCACCCTCCTGGGGGAGCGGGCATGGGAAACTCGTTGAGGGGCTGCTGGGAGGGCGGTGCTGGTTCGGGGTGGCAGCTGTACCTGTAGTTGGAGTGGCCACAGAGCTGTCCGCCACGACTAGGAAGCTTCCATCACTTTCAGAACTGTCCCCTCCTGTCTCCGCCGTGGTGCTCCGCTCGCACTCCATTCCACTGGTGCACTCACTGTTGGTGGATTCGGCCTCCTGGGCCCTGTGAGATGCAGCTCCCTCCGTTGCCGGTGCCTCTGCTCCTCCTCCAGATGATGCTAATGCACAGAAGGACAGGGTGACAAAATAAAAAGGGGGGGAGAGACAAAGGATACACTTGATCAATGGGTGCTCCGTTGGCGTACATGACGCACACACACACACACACACACACACAGGGAACAGCCCTACGCACTAGGCAATGCACTACCAGTCACAATGCTAGTCACCATGCCATGGACAGTAATACCGAACGCCAATTACAGCATGCCTGAGACCCACAGAGCCCTGCCCAGTAGTGGATGCCCACTAGCTTGGTTGAAGGTGGAGTTCATCAGTCCCTGCCCAACAAGGAACCTACCCTGCAATGTCCGGCCTGGCCTAGGGGCACCAACAGGCCCACATCCATCACCCGGAGACCACCCCACCACGCGCAAGTAGTATACTGGGAATCTGTACTCACCCCCTTGTGGCTGCTGTGATGGCCTCAAGCGCTCATCCAGCTCCAGATAGGCCACCGCCAGCATGAGGAACATCAGGGGGGTCAGGGTTCGACAGGCATCCCTTCCTCGTTGGGAGGCCATCCCCAGCTGGGCCTCCGCCATTTTCCTTGCCCAACGTCTCAGGTCCTCCTACCGTTTGCGACTGTGGGTGCTCCACCTGCTCTAGACCCCCAGGGTCCGCACATCCTTGGCGATGGCACGCCATATACCCTTTTTCTGATGGGCGCTGAACTGCAGAGGAAGTAAACATAGAAAAAGGGAATCAGTCATACCGTCCGGTCTGTTACACTAATGGCTCACAATTTCCCTTTCATCCCCTTACGCACATACATTGCCCACCATACATGCAGCACACTGCCCAGGACCATTTAACCACCCCCCCTTACAGGAGGCCCTCACAAACAGCACTGCATGCATTCATGACCCATGCATCGTGCTCACAGTGTACTCACCTGTTGGTCTGGAGGCCCATACAGCACTCAGTACTAGGGTAGGACCCTATCCACCAGTCTCTCCAACTCCGCAGCAGTGAAGGCAGGGGCCCTTTCGTCAGTGACACAAGCCATGGTCAGTTCTAGACACAGGTCACAGCAGCACATGCAGTGTAGCTCCTCTCCTGTTGAAGGTCAGGTAGCAAATGAGAGAACAGATAGAAAATGGTGGTCACGTCCGCGGCGGTGCGTACCGTCACTGCTGGCGTACATCACCATTGGCTACTGTAACCCATAGGGCCCAATGACAAGCAATGAGGAGTTGCACGGCGGTACTTGACCGCCTCCCGCACTCTGTCAGCGGCATTACCTAATTTCCACCTGTCCATCCACACAGGACAGGTGGACGCCATTTCAGGGGGGGCAGGCTATGGCACCTAACTGCGTCACATCACACATAGGCACCATTTGGGCCTATACAACAACATACTGTTTCTGTCACAACGTGCAATGCACTGTACTTTTTTTAAATGTTGAATAATGACCAGATACACATTGTTTTTCTCCCTAGATTACAACCACTGAGGATGAATAGGAGAGGGAGACATCCCCCCATGTACAGACCCCTGGTGGGCTTGGCAACAATGGAGGACAGGCACATTATCCTCACCTACAGACTTAACAGGGCCACAATCCAAGACGTGTGTGCACAATTGGAGCCAGACCTGATCTCTGCTATCCGTCACCCCATTGGGATCCCCATCTGTGCTCCATTTCTTGGCAAGTGGCTCCTTCCAAGTGACAGTGGGCTTGGCAGCAGGAATGTCACAGCCAATGTTCTCAATAGTGCTGACCAGAGTGTTGTCTGCCCTGATGAAACACATGTGCAGGTACATTGTTTTCCCCCAGGTGGACGATTTGGCCACAGTGAAAGCTGACTTCTATGCAATGGGACATATCCCCAACATCACTGGGGCAATTGATGGTACTCATATTGCTTTTGCCCAACTCCCCCCCCCCCCCGGGAAATAAACAGGTGTTCAGAAATCAAAAGAGCTTTCACTCGATGAATGTGCAGATAGTGTGCCTGGAGGACCAGTACATCTCCCATGTCAATGCAAAGTATTCTGGGTCTGTACATGATGCCTTTATCCTGAGGAATGGCAGCATCCCATATGTGATGGCTCAACTCCAGAGGCACAGGGTACAGCTAATAGGTGAGCCCATGGTCCCAGCCAGTATATGTTGGTGTATGGGTATGGGGTTGGCCCTTAGGGTTAGTGTCTGGCTAACAGGTATCCCTCTGTATTTTCTGGTGACTCTGGTTACCCCAACCTCTCATGGCTACTGACCCCAGTGAGGAATGCCAGGAAAAGGGCAGAGGAACGTTACAATGATGCACATGAGCGAACAAGAAGAATTATAGAGCGAACCTTTGGCCTCCTGAAGGGCAGGTTTCGGTGCCTCCATCCAACAGGTGGTTCCCTGTACCACTCACCCAAGAAGGTGTGCCAGATCATCATGGCATGGTGCATGTTGCACAACCTTGCCTTACGTCGCCATGTGCCTTTTCTGCAGGAGGATGAGGCTGAAGATAGGAGTGTGGCAGCGGTGGAGACTGTGGACAGTGATGAAGATGAGGCAGTGGATGAGGATGTGGACAATAGAACATCAAGCATACGACAGTACATCCAGTGACACACAGGTAAGATACTGTAACTTCACCTTCCATTGCAGTTTTGTATTGTAAAATGTAACTGGCAGGCTGATATTCCCACTACTATGGCCACTTACTGTACCCTTTGACATGTCTAATTACAGATATCTGTTCCCCACTCTGGCTCCAGGTGTATTGACTGCAGTCAACTACAGGTTGACTTTATAGATTACTGTACAGTTGAATTGCAAGGTCTACAGATTGATAAACAAATACATAGTTCAATCATTTGACAGACTCAATACTTGTAGATTTTTACAAGGATGTTTATTTAAGTGCTAATAAGTGGATGGGGTATTGCTATAGGCTGGGGTGGTGGTGGAGGAGAGTCCAGGTAAGAGTTCCAGTCTATTTATATCACAGGTGTATTGTCCAAGGGGGCTTAGGAAGTGGAGCAATGGCAGTTGAAGGTGGACACGGTGACAGAGTAGGACACAAGGGTGACAATCAGGAGAGTCTTATTTCCTGGCGGGGTCTTAGCAAAGTTCTCTGGCTTCTGCCTGGATCACAGGGACTGATTGTGGGGTGGTTCTCCTTCTGCAGGGGGTGGGGTGCTGGTGGCCTGGTGTTCCTGTGGTGGGACTCCTGTCCTCTAGTGTCCGCGGAGGTGGAGGGTTGTTCATCATTTTGGCTAGTGTCAGGGGCCCGTTGGTGTGCCCGTTGGTGTTGGCCATGTCTGCCAGCACCCATGCAATGGTGACCAGGGTGGTGTGGCTGTCCCTCAGGTCCTCCCTGATCCCCAGGTACTGTCCCTCCTGCAGCCGCTGGGTCTCCTGCAACTTGTCCAGTATCTGGCCCATCGTCTCCTGGGAATGGTGGTATGCTCCCAGGATGTTGGTGGGTGCCTCGTGGAGAGTCGGTTCCCTGGTGTGGCCTGGGGTACCTGTAGTGGTGGACACACTGCTGAGTGACGTGTACTGGGGACAGAGGTATGGGCCCGCTGGATGGGTGCTGAGCTGGTGTTTCCTGAGGGGGGAGGCTCTGTGGTGGTATGGGACTGTGCCTGGGTAACTGACTGTCTGGAGATCCCTGATGGGCCAGGCTGGTCATCCTGATCCAGGCATGCAGAGCTGCTGTTGTCACTGGGGCCTCTTCTGTGGGGGGACTGGATGTTGCTGGCACCTCCTCTTCGGTGACGTTGGGTGGGGGACCGGTGGGGATGTAAATGCGGTGTTATTGTTTCTGAGTGTGACTTCTTGTGCATGGGTGTGTTGCCCTGTATGGTTGTGATTGCCCTGGCAGCTTAGGCTTGTGTGAGTGGAGATTTGGTTCGATAGGTGATTGTCTCAAGTGAGCATGCTTTGGTGACGGGTGTCCATGCAGGTCTGTGATGTTTGTCCATGCATTGGTGTTGCATGTAGGGCTTGGTAGTGAGAGGGGTGGGTTGTGATGGTGGGGTGTATGTGAGGTGGTGGAGTGATGGGAGTGAGGGTGAGGGTGGGGGTATGTGATGTCATGCAGGTAGGGGTGTGATAGTAATAGAGATTTGACTTACCAGAGTCCAGTCCTCCTTCTACTTCTGCCAGGCCCTCAGGATGCAGTATTTCCAAGACTTGCTCCTCCCATATTGATAGTTGTGGGGAGGAGGTGGGGGTCCACTGGCAGTCCTCTGTACTGCTATCTGGTGTCTTGCAACCACGGAATGCACCTTCCCCTGTAGGTCGTTCCACCTCTTCCTGATGTCATCCCTTGTTCTAGAGCGCTGTCTGACGGCATTGACCCTGTCCACGATTCTCCGCCATAGCTCCATCTTCCTAGCAATGGATGTCTGCTGCACCTGTGATCCGAATAGCTGTGGCTCTACCCGAATGATTTCCTCCATCATGACCCTTAGCTCCTCCTCTGAGAACCTGGGGTGTCTTTGTGGTGCCATGGGTGTAGTGTGAGTGGTGTGTGTGAGGGTGTGTGGGGTGATGTGTTGGGGTGTGGGCTGTAAGGTGCGTGGATGGTGGATGGGTGATGGTGTTCTGTGGCTCTGGTTGTGTGGGTGCTCTTGCTGTATCTCTCTCTAGTGGCAATTTTTGGGGGTAGTAAAGGGTTGTGGGTAATGTGTGTGAGTGTTTTATAGTGGTGTGGTGTGTGTGTATGGGTGTCAGGTGTGTGTTATTCAAATTGTCCAATGTGGTGTTGTTTTGTTAGGTTGTGTGTATTTTGAGCACGGCGGTATGTACCGCCAATGGTTTACCGCGGTTGAATGTCCACTGCGGTGATTCGTGGGCCATAATGCTGTGGGCGTAGTTCTGTTGGCGTAATGGTGTGGATTTTGGTACCGCCAATTTATCACTGACCTTTGGTCTGGGGGACTTGTGTATGTGTCTGTATAGTGACGGATTGCTATGTGTGTGTCATAATATGGGTAGCGGTAAACCGCTGCGGCGGCGGTATGTTTGCGGCAGTCAGCATGGCGGTTAGCGGGACTTACTGCCAATGTCATAATGAGGGCCTTATTCTTTTTAAAATTCAGATCTTGACTTGTGTATGTTGGACTTTTGTCCTTCTGGTCTTGTTCGATTTAGATAAATATTACCTATTTTTCTAAACTGGTGTGGTGTCCATTTTGTAGTGTTTCACTGTATTACTGTGTGTGTAGGTACACATACTTTACACATTGCTCCTGAATTTAAGCCTGTCTGCTCGTGCCAAGCTTCCAAGGGAGTGAGCGGGGGTTAACTGAGGGTGATTCTCCTTTACCCTGACTAGAATGAGGGTCCTTGCTTGGACATGGGGTAACCTGACTGCCAACCAAAGACCCCATTTCTAACAGTTCCAATCAAATTCACACCTATTTCCCCATACATAGGGGGTCATTCTGACCTCGGCGGTAAAAGCCGCTTACCGCCGGTCAGAAGGCCGCCACAATACCGCTGCGGCCGCGGTCAGCCGCCACGGACATTCTGACCCACAACTGCAAAACCTCCAAAAATCCGCCCTCCACTGCAGTCCGCCACATCAGCGGCCAGCGGTAAACTGGAGAAGACCAAACCTCCACCGCCACGCCAACAGAAATACGCCCATCCCATTATGACCCGCAAATCCACGCGGCGGTCATTCAACCGCGGTATTCCATTGGCGGTACACACCGCCGCGGTCAAAATACACACACCTTTACAAACCCCTACCACATTGGACAATTTGAAAGGCACACACCTGAAACACATACACACACCACTCCCACACATCCAATACCATATCAAACACACACCCACATCACCCACAAACCCCTACCAACAAAAACCAGAGACGAAGGAGAGAGAGACACATCAGAGAATAGATAGCCAGACACACAGAGGCACACCACAACATCACACACACCACATAGAAGCACAAAGCACCACACACCAACACACACATCATCACATACACCACCCCACACCTCATACACACCACCCCATGGCACCACAAAGGCACCCACGCTTTTCGGACCAAGAACTCCGGGTCATGGTGGAGGAAATCATAAGAGTGGAACCCCAGCTCTTCGGCTCACAGGTTCAGCACACCACCATAGCAAGGAAGGCGGAGCTCTGGCAGCGGATCGTGGACAGGGTCAACGCGGTGGGACAGCATCCCAGAAATCGAGAGGACATCCGCAAACGATGGAACGACCTACGGGGGAAGGTGCGCTCGATGGTCTCGCGACACAACATCGCAGTGCAGAAGACTGGCGGGGGACCCCCACCCACTCCACCCGAATTCACAACATGGGAGCAAGAGGTACTAAACATCCTGCATCCTGATGGCCTCGCTGGAGTACACAGAGGAATGGACTCTGGTAAGTACAAGGCCAACCACTTCACCCCCCCCCCCCCCCAGCATGCTAACCCCCACCCTCACCCCCAACCCCCCAGCACACATCCTCCCTGAGAATGTCTCTCCAGCACAACCCACCCAACACCAACCCCTGCATGCCATCCCCAAACTATGGACACCCATCACCTAAGCATGACCACTGCACATACCCATCCCCCCCCCACAAAACACCCTCACAACACCTCCCCCAAGGGAATGCCAGCACTGGGGGACAAGGGCACCCATAAAACGCAAGCTAATGCACACACAGAAACAATAACCATACCCTCTTACCCCATGCAGGACCCGAACGACAACACACCGGTCAGGAGGGACCAGAAATGTCCATCCCACCCCCAGAACAGGCCCCTAGTGATGACAGCAGCTCTGTCGACCTGGAACCTGACGACCAGCCCGGACCATCGGGGACCTCTGGGCAGTCGGTTCCCCTCACCCAGACACAGGCCACTGCAGACCCAACCCCCTCTGGGAACAACAGCACAGCTCCCACCCAGCGGGCCCATGCCTCTGTCTCTAGGACAGGTCAAGCAGCGGTGTGTCTACCACTACAGGGCCCCCAGGGTAACCCACCAACCCAACAACAACAGGGACCTGGGGGCAGTGGGAGTGGGCACACCGTCCAGGGGACAGAGGCCCAGGGAAACAGGGCAACTCTGAGGGCTGCTGTGCGACAGGGGGGGGAGGAGAGGCCCAGGGAACCCACTCTCCAAGAGGCCCTCACCACCATCATGGCAGCCTACCACCACTCACAAGAGACGATGGCGACGGTACTGGCCAGGTTCCAGGAGATCCAGGCACAGCAGGAGCAACGCTACATGGGGTTCAGCGACCAACTCACCAACATCTCAACTGCTATGGGGAGCATAGTCCAGGCCCTGAACCGTATAGAGGACACGTTTCGGGACCATGTGGCATCACACAGGGCCCCTGTCACTAGCCAGGAACAGGAACAGCCTACCACCTCCGCCGGCGCTAGTGGACAGGAGGCCCCACCACAACGACAGCCCACCAGAACCCCACCTCCTGCTGAACAACAACCACCCCGCAAAAGGAGCCTGAGATCAAAAAAAACGACAGAGTAGGATGTCAAGACCCCCGCCAGCATCACATACCCCCTGAAGTCCTCCCACTGTTCCACATTGCCACCCTGTCAAACCTTGAACTGCCCCTGCTCCATCCTGCCACAGGCATATGGACAATGCACCTGTGAGACTGAGAACTGGACTCTGCCATGGACATTACTCCACCCCCACCCATCACTGTTTCACTATCATGTACCAATATCTATGCACTAATAATAAATCACACATTGCACTGAAATCAATCAGGACTCAGCCTGTCTTATTTACAAATGTATGACACATTACATATCAATTACGTATTATTAACATTGTGAATTACACATACCGAGGTAACTTAGCATTAGTCCATGGGCCAACCAAGCCGAGGTCACGCAGTGGCTCATACAGCACAGAAAAGGGAAGGGAAAATCAAACATCATGTTTATAGTTCTGGGGGGAAATCGACAAAGTTGAGATGCAGGAGGCTTTCAGGAAATGTAAAATGGCATGGGTGATTATTACCTGTGTGCTACTGGAAATACTGTTCTATTACTCTGTCCCTGTTGTCTGTGTCGTCCTCTGAGTCTTCCTCCTCTTCACTCTCTGCAGGCTCCACAGCTGCTTCAACACCACCATCTGCACCATCCTCCTGCAGGAAAGGAACCTGACGTCGCAATGCCAGATTGTGAAGCATACAGCAGGCCACGATGATGTGGCACACCTTCTTTGGTGAGTACATCAGGGATCCCCCTGTCATATGCAGGCACCTAAACCTGGCCTTCAGGAGGCCAAAGGTCCTTTCGATGATCCTCCTAGTTCGCCCATGGGCCTCATTGTACCGTTCCTCTGCCCTGGTCCGGGGATTCCTCACTGGGGTCACTAGCCAAGGCAGGTTGGGGTAACCAGAGTCACCTATTAGCCACACACGTTGTCTCTGTAGCTGCTCCATCACATAGGGGATGCTGCTATTTCGCATAACATACACGTCATGCACTGACCCTGGGAACTTGGCATTTACATGGGAGATGTACTGGTCAGCCAAACAGACCACCTGGACATTCATCGAATGATAACTTTTTCTGTTTCTGTACACCTGCTCATCGTCTTTTGGGGGTACCAAAGCCACATGGGTCCCATCAATGGCACCAATGATGTTGGGGATATGTCCAAGGGCATATAAATCACCCTTCACTGTAGGCAAGTCACCCTCCTCTGGGAAAATGATGTAGCTCTGCATGAGTTTCATCAGGGCAGACAACACTCTGCTCAAAATCTTTGAAAACATAGGCTGAGACATTCCAGATGACATGGCCACTGTTGTCTGGAATGACCCACTTGCCAAAAAATGGAGGACTGACAAAACCTGCACCAGAGGGGGAATCCCTGTGGGTTGGCGGATGGGGGACATCAGGGCTGGCTCCAGCTGGGCACACAGTTCATGGATAGTGGCACGGTCAAGTCTGTATCGAAGTATTATATGGCGTTCTTCCATTGTCGACAGGTCCACCAGCGGTCGGTACACGCGAGGATTCGTCCTTCTCCTCGCAAGTCCCAGCGGACGGTGCCTAGGAAGGACAACATGGAGCACAGAGTCAGGCAAACCACAGGTACGTACAGACAGCTTGCACAGTTAAAGAATGGCAATGGGTTGAAAGGCGTGTATGTGTGGCAATGCAAGGCCTAGGCCTGTGTGTCGCAGTCAAAATTAAGCCATGTAGGCCCTTGAAATGGCGGCTGCCTGACCTGTGAAGTGGGACAATGGGATGTGAGGTCAATGCGCTGGCGGGGCACACCGTGGCGGTAGGCGGTCGAAGACCGCGGCGCAAAGCCGCATTGGTTAACATTGAACCCTATGGGTTTCAGGAGCCAATGACGATCTGCGCCGGCGGTCGCGGTACGCACCGCCGCGGTACGCACCGCCGCGGGCGTGACCGGCATTTCCTAGCTGATTGATCACTCGAGACCTGATCATCCACAGGAGAGGACCTATACTGCAAGTGCTGCTGTGACCTCGGTCTGGAAGTGACAATGGCTGCTGCGACTGGGGAAAGGGCCCCTGCCTTCACGTCTGAAGAGTTGGAGAAGCTCGTGGATGGGGTCCTCCCCCAGTATGCGCTACTCTACGGTCCTCCAGACCAACAAGTGAGTACACCGGGTGCACATGGAATGGGCTATGCCTGTGTGGATTGGGGTGGATGTAAGTTGGTGGGGTGGGGGGCGAATGAGGAGTGCAACGCACGACAGATGAGAGCATGTGCCATATGGCAAAGTTGGTGGGGGGGGCCAATCACATCTAACATGCAGGTCATTGATGAGTTCCTCCTTTCCACCCTGTACATGTCAAATAGGTCAGCGCCCATCAGAAGATCGAGATTTGGCGTGCCATCGCCAAGGAAGTCCGGAACTTGGGGGTCCACAACAGACGGGGCACCCACTGCTGCAAGAGGTGGGAGGACATCCGCCACGGAACAAGGAAGACCGCAGAAACACTGCTGGGGATGGCCTCCCAACCTAGGAGGGGTGCCAGTCGCACCATGACCCCCCTGATGTCCCGGATCCTGGCGGTGGCCTACCCTGAATTGGATGGGCGCTTTAAGACATCACAGCAGACACAAGGGGGTGAGTATCAGCACATTCTCATATCTTTCTGCGCAGTGGAGGCGTCTGGGTGGGGGAGGAGGGCTGTGGGTGACATTAGGCCAGGGCGCTTTCTGTAGTGTAGTCCTCTCCCTTAGGCATGGCCCTGTGCCCCCGGCCCCCACCTCTGTAGGGTGACAAGTACAGCCATTGATGGTCCAGCATCACCCATGTGCGCGTTTGACGTCTCTTGGCCTGTTGTCCTAGTCAGTAGTACTGAGTAGTGTACCCCGAATGCGCGGCTTAGTGCATGAGGCTCCTGTGTCTGTCCTCTCCGCCAACGGTGTTGACATTGCATGCACTCAACCTGGTCTTCTTTTTTCTCCCCCCACCCTTTCTCTTCATCTTCTTGTGCATGTGTGCATTAGCATCATCAGGCGGAGGAGATTTGGCATCGGAGCACGAGGGAGCTGCAGGACACAAGGCCCCGGTGGGCCCAGGAACAGACACCGAGGGCACCAGTGATCCGGAGGGCGAGGGGAGCACCACGACGGGGACCGCTGGTGAGAGCAGCGACAGCGACACGTCCTCGGATGGGAGCTCCCTAGCGGTGGCGGCAACATCCGGGCCCCCCGCCTCTACAGGTACAGCCGCCACCCAGCGCACCAGCACCGCCCTCCCAGCAGCCCCTCAGCCTACGCTCCGTGCCCGCTCGCCCAGGAAGGCGCGCGTCTCCTTCGCCCCAGGCACCTCAGCCCCTGCCCCTGTTGCCCCTGCTGCCCTCAGTGCGGAGCTCATTGACCTGGTGAGGACGCTCATTGTTGGGCAGACGACCCTTTTGAATGCCATCCAGGGTGTGCAAAGGGAGGTGCAACAGAGCAATGCGTACCTGGAGGGCATTCATTCGGGTCAGGCTTCCCATCAACGAGCGTTCACTGCTCTGGTCTCAGCACTGACGGCAGCCATTGTCCCTGTTTCCAGCTTCCCTCTTCTTACTGCCTCCAGCCTGTCTCTGTCTCCTGTTCCTCAGCCTATCCCATCCACACCATCAGACCAGCCTGCACACACCTCAACACCCAAGAGCAGCTCATCCAGACACAAGCACCACAGATCCCACAAACACTCACCCAAGCAACACCCAGATGCAGACATTCCAACAGTCTCAACCACCTCTGTGTCCCCCTCCTCCTCGTCTCCCTCCTCCCTCCCTGTGACGTCTACACTCACACCTGCATGCACCCCAACATCAACCAGTGCTTCCATCACCACTTCACCCTCCAGTACAGTCCACACTCGTGCAGTCACCACCCCCACTGCCATTTACACGTCCCCTGTGTCCTCTCCCACTGTGTCTGTCACCCCCTCTTCCAAGACACACAAACGCAGGCAGACACCCACCCAACAGCCATCCACCTCACGTCAGCCTACAGCACCAGCACCTTCACCCAATGACAGCACACCTGACTCTCCTACAACCACATCCTCTTCCTCCACTCCCATCACCACTTCTCCTACCCTTTACCTTGGACCTAAAAAGCTTTTCCTGGCTAGTCTTGACCTCTTTCCCTCCGATTAGCTCCCCCCTCCATCTGCAAAGAGTCCCAAGAGCACCGCAGCCACCACCAGCCCAGCTTCGAGTGTCACTGTTGTGCATGGGATCTGGAGTCCACCCTTTGCCAGCAGTGACACATCGATCAGCAGCAAGGACACGTCCAGCCCCCCCCCCGGCAAGAGGACCCGCAAAAACAAGGGCCGCCGTGCGAGGACTGACAGGGCTGCCCCCAAGGAGCAATGTGCGGCCACTTCACCAGCCACACCATCTAGGGGAGGCAAGGGCCCGAGAGCCCCATCAAAGGAGCGGAAGGGCAGCAGGAGCGCGGAGAAGGTGGACCCCACATGTCCCATCCCAGCTGGGTAGGAGGACACTAAAGAGGCCAGGAGTCCGTCCCCGAAGGGTCCAGAAACGTCACGGTCCGAGGGCGACTGAGCAGGGAGTCCAGGCCAGGTCTGGCTCCCTTGACCTGCTGGATGAGCACCGCTGAACAGGGCCCGCCGTGGAGAGGAGCACCGCTGAACAGGGCCCGCCGTGGAGAAGAGCACCGCTGAACAGGGCCCGTCGTGGAGAAGAGCACCGCTGAACAGGGCCCGCGGTGCAGAAGAGCACCGCTGAACAGGGCCCGCCGTGGAGAGGAGCACCGCTGAACAGGGCCCGCCGTGGAGAAGAGCACCGCTGAACAGGGCCCGCCGTGGAGAAGAGCATCGCTGAACAGGGCCCCGCCGTGAAGATAGGCACCGCTGAAGAGGGCCCCGCCGTGAAGATAGGCACCGCTGAAGAGGGCCCGCCGTGAAGATAGGCACCGCTGAAGAGGGCCCCGCCGTGCAGAAGAGCACCGCTGAAGAGGGCCCGCCGTGAAGATAGGCACCGCTAAACAGGGCCCCGCCGTGAAGATAGGCACCGCTGAAGAGGGCCCCGCCGTGCAGAAGAGCACCGCTGAAGAGGGCCCCGCCGTGAAGATAGGCACCGCTGAAGAGGGCCCCGCCATGAAGATAGGCACCGCTGAAGAGGGCCCCGCCGTGAAGATAGGCACCGCTGAAGAGGCCCTTCTTCTCAAGCACCGCTCCACTGGGCCCTTCATCTCAAGCACCGCTCCGCTGGGCCCTTCTTCTCAAGCACCGCTCCGCTGGGCACCGCCGTCTCAAGCACCGCTCCGCTGGGCCCTTCATCTCAAGCACCGCTCCGCTGGGCCCTTCATCTCAAGCACCGCTCCGCTGGGCCCTTCTTCTCAAGCACCGCTCCGCTGGGCCCTTCTTCTGAAGCACCGCTCCGCTGGGCCCTTCATCTCAAGCACCGCTCCGCTGGGCACCGCCGTCTCAAGCACCGCTCCGCTGGGCCCTTCTTCTCAAGCACCGCTCCGCTGGGCCCTTCATCTCAAGCACCGCTCCGCTGGGCCCCGCCGTCTCAAGCACCGCTCCGCTGGGCCCTTCATCTCAAGCACCGCTCCGCTGGGCCCTTCATCTCAAGCACCGCTCCGCTGGGCCCCGCCGTCTCAAGCACCGCTCCGCTGGGCCCTTCATCTCAAGCACCGCTCCGCTGGGCACCGCCGTCTCAAGCACCGCTCCGCTGGGCCCTTCATCTCAAGCACCGCTCCGCTGGGCACCGCCGTCTCAAGCACCGCTCCGCTGGGCCCTTCATCTCAAGCACCGCTCCGCTGGGCCCCGCCGTCTCAAGCACCGCTCCGCTGGGCCCTTCATCTCAAGCACCGCTCCGCTGGGCACCGCCGTCTCAAGCACCGCTCCGCTGGGCCCCGCCGTCTCAAGCACCGCTCCGCTGGGCCCTTCATCTCAAGCACCGCTCCGCTGGGCACCGCCGTCTCAAGCACCGCTCCGCTGGGCCCTTCTTCTCAAGCACCGCTCCGCTGGGCCCTTCTTCTCAAGCACCGCTCCGCTGGGCACCGCCGTCTCAAGCACTGTTTATGGTTCACTGTGCCCACCATGCCTCCTCCTTGACCAGTGGAGACTGTCATCCACCTGATGGACTGTGGCTTTGCACTCCCCAGGATGGTACAGTGGGCAGCCCACCCACTGTAGAGACATTGAGAGACTGTGGCTTTGCACTCCCCAGGATGGTACAGTGGGCAGCCCACCCACTGTAGAGACATTGAGAGACTGTGGCTTTGCACTCCCCAGGATGGTACAGTGGGCATGGTGGCTCCTCGTGGATCTGGCGTCGTGGACTCATGTGGCTGTGGTGCCCCCCCTTCCCTTCCCCCTGAGGTGCCTGTAGTTTTTACATCTGATGCCCCTGCAGTGTTCTCTCCAAAGGACTCAGGTCTCCTGTGTGGGCTTTGCCCTTGTTTCTCAAAACTTTGGCCCACGGACATGATGAATTTGTAGGATGTGCAGGACTTGTTACTTCAGTTATACACTGATGTGTATATCATTTGTTTTCTTGTAAATATCTTTCATGGTTGTACGATAATTTTCAGGAGCTTTTTGGTACATAAATATTTATTCCAAATTTGATTATGTCATAGCATTTTTCAGGGGTGTTTGGGTGGTGTCACTGTGACTTGTTGCTCTGCATTGGTGTGTACATAGTTGGGGGGGGTCGCATATGTGTGTGCCCGTAACCTTTCGTCCTCCCCTCTCCCGTGTGTCGTAGGTGCAGTACTCACCGTTGTCGTCTGCGCCGGACTTCGTACTCGTGGTAGATGAGAAGGTAGACGAGAGCAGGTAGGATGTTTAATTCGGGTTCCATGCTGTCCTCCTTCGTCCTGGAGTGCGTAGTGGTGTGCGTTTTCCCGTTCGTAGTCTGTTTCCGCCGTGTTTTTATCGGCGGTGCTCCCGCCCCGGAAAAGGTGGCGGATTGGTGAGTTGTGATAGTGTGGGCGGTACATTGTCTGCCGCCTGGCTGTTGGCGGTGACCGCCGCGCTGTTTGTTTGTACCGCCGTGGCGGTCGGAGTGTTAAAGTGGCTGTCTGTGTTGGCGGTTCCCGCCAGGGTCAGAATTCCATTGTTTTGACCGCCAGCCTGTTGGCGGGTTGGCCGCCGCTTTAACACCGACCGCCAGGGTTAGAATCACCCCCATAATGTGTTAATGTGTTACATGTCATGGGTAAACCCTGCAACCAGTAAGCCAGTTCAGGTCACTCTCACTGTGGTATCACATGTATGTTCTCACGCATTGTAGCCAATCATGCACCCCACCAGAAATAGTCTCTGAAAATGGGAAAGCACTAGGTACTGAAAACGCACATCAAGTATAACAGCTCCCGCCAAGCGGTCAGGCTTTGTATCTAATTAGTGAATGCTAGATAATTGCTCAGAAGTGTTGATATAACACGTGTAGTAGTTAAGCTGCACAAGTGGGAAGGGTAGTGCATTTCACGATGAGGGTGGGAGTCCTAGAAACAAAAAGCAGATTGAGGAACACAGTCCGGGAGAATGGCGGCCATCCTAAAGAGTACAATGGTGCCTGACTGCAGACTTAGGAAAGTGGCAGCGATCATGGAGTATTGCAGGAGTGCCCCTTTTGTGGGTAGGTGTCACAGTAACAGAAAGAGGACTAGAGAACACAGTCTGGGATAATGGTGGCCATTTTCGAGTGTGGGATGGTGCCTGTTAGAAATGGGGTTTCTGGTTGGCTAGGGTATGCACCTCAGCCAGGCAGAACTTACCCACTCTAGTCAGTGCAAGGGAGTTACACGTCCAAGATAACCCCTGCTCACCCCCTTGGTAGCTTGGCACGAGCAGTCAGGCTTAACCCGGAGGCAATGTGTGAAGCGTTTGCACAACACACACATACATGTGACGCAACATCCCCACCACAAAGGAAACACAACACCAGATTATACGAAAATATACTGTATTGTACACAACGTAATTATCAGACCAACATCACATAACAGTATTATCCTGCTACCTTAGCAGTTGTCAGAACGTTACACATTAGTTACTCTGCAAACTAGCAGTAGTCACACATAACACACACGTTACTCAGTATTCTGCAACATAAGCAGTAGTCAGGAAACACGTTATTACATTAGGACACTTGTCATAAGAATATCATAAAACGCCCATAGTAGGAACATTAGAAAACCTATGGCAAGTTAGGGAAACATATTAGCAAGTTATGCCCATAGAAGGAACATTTGCACATATATGTAGAAGCATCATAGTACAGGTAGGCAATATATCATAATTAACAAAGTCTGTAGCAAGAACTTAAATTATGATTCTATTGGTCCGTTTCAAGGAATACCTGGGAATGATGAAGCAGGCACCTTCCGTGCCTCGAAGACAAAGAAGAAAGGGGCCCCCAGCGCTCCTCTGCGCAATGAGGGGGGTCTCCTTAAACTCCTGGGAAAGAGGGGGGCGGCACGCACCCCCTCTGCACTGCTGACGGGCCTCTCCTGGGGCCCGCGCTCACTGGGGGCCCCCCTGGGCCTCCACCGGCCCTCACGACACCAATACTGGTATGGAGGAGGGGGGCACCACGCACCCCTCCGCTGAAGGACGGACCCCTCCTGGGGCCTGCCAAACGCCACAAAAGGGCCCCGCGGCACGGGGAGCCTCTGACGAGGCCTCCACCGCACCTGCCCAGAGCTGTGGCCTAACAAGGAGGGAGGGGGCCCAGCGAGCCTCGGTCCTCCTCCGACGAGGCCACTCGGGCCTCAAGGAATGAATCGTGCTCCTCCGGGAGCGAGGGCTGAGTCTGCCAGGGCTCCCAGCTGGCCCAGCCGCTCCTCAAGCCAGCAACACGGAGCACTTTGGAGGCGGGACAACTCTGCTGGTTCCCCGCGGATCACTGGAGCCGCGCCCAGGCTGCCCTGCCCGACCGGCAGGCGAATTCACCTTCCCCTGGGCCGCGGTGAGAGAAATACGGGAGGAGTCTCATTGGTGCCCCGGGGCACTATCAGGAGCACGCCGGCTCCTATCTTCGTCAGGTGGTGCCCCGGGGGTCTGATACAGCGCGTTTCACTCGCGCTTGATGGAAGCAGCCTCCCCGGGCTGCGGCGGTGATCTCGGCCACCACAACACGCTCTCTGAGGGCAAAAGGAAGCCCGGGTTGCGGCGGTGACTGTCTCCAGCCACCATAAACAACACTCTAAAAATAAAAGGGGAGCGCTTTCAAGCGCTAGTGGAATCCCCAAAAGGAGCGCTTTCCTAAGCGCTAGCTTGGACATCACGTGAAGCACCCCCGTGCTTCAGGGTCACTGCAGGGGTCAGGGGCCACAGCACCCTGCCCCTGGGGAGAAAAGGTTCAGGAAAGGCCCACAGGTGGAGGGGCCCTAGCAACAGGCCAGCACAAGGGAAAGGCAGCAAGTGGCAAGTCCTTTACAGTGACCAAGCAGGTCACAGGTCAGCACAGCAGCAGCAGCAGTCCATGGCGGTCCCTGGTAAGTCCTTCCAGCATTTCTGTGTCCAGTTCCATGATGTTCAAAGTCTCCAAATTGTGGGGAAAATTCCCCTGTACTTATAGTCAGTTCTTACAGTGTTTTACAGTGGTAGGGAGAGGAGGTTCCAGCCAGTTACAACTGGTTCTGGGAGTGCCCCCTCTCTCCTTTCAGCACAGGCTCCAAACATCAGTGGGGGGTTAACGACCCTATTGTGTGAGGCCAGGGCACAGTCTTTACAAATGCAGGTGTGCCCCGCCTCTCCCTTCTCTCAGCCCAGGAAGACTATTCAGTATGTAGATGCACCTCTGTGACACCTCCACCCTCCCTGTGTACAGGCTGTCTGAAAAGTATGTACAAAGCCCCAACTGTCACTCTGCCCAGACGTGGATTAGAGTCAAGCTGCAAAACACCAGAATCATAAGCACAGATAAATGTGCACTTTCTAGAAGTGGCATTTCTGTGATAGTAATAACAAATACACCCACACCAGTAAGCAGTATTTATTATCCCCATCACAACCATACCAAACACGCCTACGCTACCCCTCATAAATCAGACAATACCCCTTACACATAAGGCAGGGCATTTCTAATGCAATCCTATGAGAAGGCAGCACTCACAGCAGTGAGACACCAAGTTAGGCTGTTTGTCACTACCAGGACAGGCCATGCAATACGGCACATGTCCTGCCTTTCTACATACATGGCACCCTGCCCATAGGGCTAGCTAGGGCGTACTTTAGGGGTGACTTACATGTAGTAAAAGGGGAGTTCTGGGCCTGGCAAGTAAATTTAGATGCCAGGTCCCTGTGGCAGGAAACTGCGCACACAGGTCCTGCGCTAGCAGGCCTGAGACAGGTTTGAAAGTCTACTTCAGTGGGTGGCGCAAGCAGCGCTGCAGGACCACTAGTAGTATTTAATTTACAGGCCCTGGGTATAGAGATACCACTGTACAAGGGACTTATAGGTAAATTAAATATGCCAATTAGGTATAAGCCAATCATACCAACTTTAGATGGGAGAGCACCTGCACTTTAGCACTGGTCAGCAGTGATAAAGTGCTCAGAGTCCTAGAACCAACAGCGAGAGGTCAGAAAAACCAGGAGGAAGGAGGCAAAAAGACTAGGGATGACCATGCGTATGGCCAAAAGTCCAACAGTGCCAAACTACAGACTGTAGGTAAGAGACAGCTATGTTCGAGTATGGCAGGAGTACCCCATGTATGTAAAAAAAACACAAGGGAAGGGGGTAGAACGTACCCCATGTATGTAAAAAAACACAAGGGAAGGGGGTAGAACGATAAACACCCTCCCAATTGCACAGCAATGTGCAGCTCACCTAGCGATGCCATAAATGGTCATCAGCGAGTGATGACCATCAAAGTATGGGTAGATGACGCACAGATGACGCCCCCAAACTGATGGCGTGTGCATAAGCTGTTGCAGTAACCTACAGTACAGTGCAGTGATGTAAAGTGAAATGGAAAGGTAACTTCTCAGGCTACGTTGGCTTCTATATACCTGTTTCCTAACAACATTGCACACATTTTTTAACGCTATTTATTTAGGCCATTAATGGGACTTTTAGGCAATGCGGGTCTATGAGCTTATAGGAGGATTCATTTTCCTTTTGTTGATTTTACTACAGTCTTACATCATGTCCGGATTGACTGTCCCTTATTGATTACTGAGTGTGTGTTGTGTTTAATGCCATCTGTTGTGATCGTTAGTACAGAAGCAAGCGGGAAAATATAGAATAATTATATTATTCTCTGTAATTATTTAAAAATGTTATAACACTTAAGAAACCTGTTGGGATGAATAGTGGAATAAACTGTCCCTTAAAAACAAAATTCAACTGTATTGTGATGAAAATGGAAATGCTTTCAAAATATGTTTTCAAGTGCTAAAACATAATGTAAATTATATTATTCTGTGGATTTATTTGTTTCATCACAGTCGTTTGAGTGCTTCATGGAGGGTACGGATAATTTCTTATTATGGCATTAAATTTCCATAGTAATCACCATTTTTGGTCTCACGAAGTCTACATTGCCACACTGGTCCCTGGCTGTTAAAGGAGCAACTTTCTGTACGCTCTTTGTGAAAGGGCAGAATGCTGCCAGTCACAGTGAAGTCAGCCCGTGGATGAATTGGGCAGCCCGGGGGTTTATGTTATAGTTGGTGGAAGAAAAATACGAATGACACACAAAGGGCCTGATTTAGAGGTTGGCGGATGGGGTTACCCAGTTACAAACGTGACGGATATCCGGCCCGTCATATTACAATCCCATGATATCCTATGGGGATTGTAATGCGGTTGTCAGGATATCCGTCACGTTGGTGATAAGGTCACCTGTCCTCCAAACTTTATATCAGGCCCTAACAGACCAATGGATGAAGAGGGCTAACGGAAAACCCCTGTAGTTAAGTATGTTATGCAAATAACTTTAGTAAAATCAAAAGGTCATGGCAAACGCCAGACCTGAAAACATGGAAAACAACAAAAATGTGCACACATTTAATAACATAATAATTCAGCAAATAAGCTACTGCTCATCATGCCTGTACTCCTATTTTTTTAAAGGTGCAGAAGGGACGCCATTTTACTGTCCCCATTCACCTGCATCAGTTTGGCTGCATTTCAGCTTTCAGAATCGAAGACAGCTGCTTTTATATTCTCGTCAGCCAAGTATGAGGACTGAGAATCTATTGCTCATGACCTCACAGTCCTGAGCTCTTAATGAGTTTCCTATCTGGAGAAATATCTATAACTCTGGTTGTATTCTCAGAAAACAGCTTTAGAAGCACAGTTCAAGAGGGAATATAAGGCCGTCACAGCTTAAACAAACATAGATTTCAGTTGCTCTTGCAAATTAAACCAAAACAAACTACGTTAATTTATGCACGTTTTGGCATGTGACCTTTTTTTAATTTAAATCAATGCTGCTAAAAGTAAATAATAATAATAGTAATAATAATAATAATAATAAATGTATAAAGCGTGTGCCTAACCCAACGGGGTTTCCCAGTGCTAGAAATGGGAGGGTAGCGTGTATTAATAAACTCAGCATGGATGAGTACTCCGTTAATCTCCATTTTCTACCATTACTATGTAATTTGAGCAGTTGTGCAAACTGCACCACTGTTTTAGGTCTTGGAAACAAGACATAGAAAAATTTAATGGATCATAACATTTGCAGAGGAAAAACTGAAGTACAGCTAGGAAACATAAACCTTGGTTTAGTAGATGGTGGGTGAATCTGGGACAGAGAAAGGGAACAGGGGATTGAAAGAGAAGAAAAAGAGAGATGGGGAAAGATTGTGAGCAGCAGGCCCTGCTTAGTTTGAACCGGTAATTGGTAGGGAGACTCAGCACTCTGTTTTGTGGAGAATACCACCTACCACTACCACCACCTCAACAGACCTTGATGTGGAGTGAGAGAAAAAAACACAAACAAAGGAAAGAAGGAGAAATAGAAATATGGAAACATTGTAACAAACGGAGAAAGCCAGTGTGAAAAAGAACCTGCAAGAGTGATAAAAAGAGGCAGGAAGTGTGGAATGGATGAAGAAAGAGGCATGAGGTGGAATCAGGACTTCACATCCTTGGTATTTGGCATGTCAATCTTTAATAGCACTGGCCAGGGGCTTCCGGCAAAACTTCAAGCCCCAGCACTTATTGTTTTACAAATTAAACACTGGCTAGCGATGTAGGGAGAGAGAGAGAGTAAAAGTGACACAGCCCGTTGGCAAAACATTGTGGCCCTACAATGAGCTTCAAGCCAGCCATTGCTTTCCATTTGTTCGCTTTCTTATCAGTCTCATTTGTTTGCTTCCTTCCTAGAGCATAACTTCTTTACCCATCTTTTGAATAGATAACTTGTATCCTCCCTCTTCCTACATTCAGAGAACTATTTATTTGCTTCTTGTTCCACAGTCCATAAGAATGATTGTGTTTCTTGATCTTGCCCTCATTTGCTGCTTCGTCCCCCATACCCGCCCTCTGTGTGGTCTGTGTTGCTCCCTCCAACCCCATCAGCTTGTCCATTGCTCACCCACACCTCCACTGCATTCTTTCAGCATATTAGTTTATTTTTCCTCCCCTTACCTCAAGCTCCCCCATTGCTCCCATGCTCCCTGAGCACCCACTGTTGCTCCCTCGTGCATTGCCCATGCTCCCATGCACTCCTCCAATGCTCATCTACCCTTCCATTTGCAGATACCATTTGCTGTAGGACTGCTCTGTTTTTTAATATGTGCTTTTGTGATGTTTATATTACATTTTTTATTTACCATTCCGAGATTGGCATCCCCCTTCTTAAAACAGTACATTTAAAAAGTTAGCAATATCACAACCACGTCATGCCGTATGCATGCATCGGCCACACAAAAGTTGATGAGAGAAATACTTTCAAAAAGTCTAACCACTGGCATTCACTCTGAGTTGCATTTAAACCGATTGTTTTTCACCCACTCTGTGACTCTCGACAACCTTATGCAAATCAAAACCTACCCCAATCATGGGATCTGTCCATTCCAAATGACTAGATGAGGCCCCCGCCAGAAGGGAACACAAACAATCCCAGACAACTTTCGGCCTCAATATGCGTCATCAGTGAGGTGTAGGTGGATCCTATGCACAGTGAACAAGGGACCCATGGCTGAGCATATCCTTGGTCACTGACGGCCGAACAGCTACCACTAGAAAGGCCAGGGGAGAAATGTTTGCAAAAAGTTTAATCACTGCCAATCACTCAGAACAGCGCTCTAATTCATCGTTTTTCACCTACTGTGCCACTTTAGACAATGGCTTTTATGTCAATTAGTACTGATCGCGCTCCTCATTTGAATAGTCTATCCGGAAATGCCAGACGAGGCCTTTCCCACAAGGGAACACAAGGAACCACAGACCGATTTCAGCCTTGTTAGTCCTCCTCAGTATGTATAGTTATGAAATTAAATGTTTATTTTTTATACCTCTACTTAAAATTTCCCTCTGCAAATGCTATGATCTGTGACATTTCTCTACAACCATACATGTTTTTTTCTAAATATCAAATCTGTATATCTTTACCTTTCTTAGCATTTTTTGCATTTCACAAAAATGAAGGGACTGGACCTCATACTTATGTAAAGCGTTACGACCCCATTCTGGATCATGCTGGTACAATGTAAAACTGCATAAATAAGTAAATAAATAAAGAAACTCTGGGTTCTGACAAGCTAGGTGTAACTTTACACGTCTTTCAAAGATTCACACCCATTATTCACAGTTAGAGGGCATTGCTTTCCCTGTTTTCCATCTGAATATTAATAGTCGAGGGGCTTGTAGGTAGCAGTAATAACTTACATACCAACTTGCCTAATATCGAACTAATATTGCAACTCTACTTCTTTGTCAAACCTTGTATGTTTCATTATTTTAATGCTATGTTGCAGTGTGCGATATTTGAAACATTTTAGGTTACATTTTTATGCTACCTGCGGCTCAGTTCTTAAAGTACAATGATAAAGAGCTGTGTCCTTTGAACCCCACAGTTGGTATTAAAATGGATGCCGCAGCGTGGAACTTGCTTTTTTCTTTAATTCAGCCAGTCACAGGGCCCGTAAAAGGACATACTTTGTGTACAAAATTTTTCAGATCAAGGCCCTTGTGCATCATAGCACGTTTTGCACTGCTTGCGACCAGCCGTACTTAAGGCCAGATGTAGCAAAGTTGGAAATTGCGACTTGCAATTTGCGAGTCGGAGCGACTCGCAAATTGCAAGTCGCAATTTCCAATGCAGAACGGTGTATCAGACACCGTCTGCGACTCGCTATGGGGTCGCAATGACCCACCTCATTAATATTCATGAGGTGGGTCGCAAATTGCGGCCCCATAGCGAGTCTAGGCACTCGCAAACATGGAGGCCTGCTGTCGTCAGCAGACCTCCATGTTCGTGACTGCTTTATCAATAAAGCAGTTTTTTTTTTTTTAAGTGTAGCCCGTTTTCCTTAAAGGAAAACAAGCTGCACTTAAAAAAAAAAACGAAACCTTTAGTTTCGGTATTTTTTCAGGGCAGGTAGTGGTCCCTTGGACCACTACCTGCCCTGAAAAAATTGTTTTGGGTCCATTCGCAAAGAAGAAGGGGTCCCATGGGGACCCCTTCCAATTTGCGAGTGGGTTACCATCCACTTGAAGTGGATGGTAACTGCGATACCATTTGCGACCGCATATGCGGCCGCAAATGGTATTGCATGCCACTCCGAATCGCAAATAGGAAGGGAACACCCCTTCCTATTTGCGATTCTGAGATGCATATTGTGAGTCGGTCCCGACTCGCAATATGCATTTCTGCATAGCAAAGAGGCATTTGCGCCTCGCAAACGGCGATTTTCGCCATTTGCGACGCGCAAATCCTTTGCTACATCTGGCCCTTAGTGCAGTGTGTGGGATTTTCAAATCCCTCGCAACGCTCTTGGTCGATTTTTGAAAAGCTGCAAGCTACCAATGTGGCTGCTTTGCGACTTTGTCCCATAAAGGGTCGGGGTCACAATGCCATGAACAGTGACGCATTGTGAATGGGACATTGGGGAATGCATGCAATGGCCGGTGGGGCAACATGTCCGCACCTCTCGATGTCTGTAGCTTCCACAAGCGAAGTGTAAACTGTCAAATAGTATCAGCTTCTCCATTGCCAATGATAACATCCAGCAGTTGGCAGGATGGGAGCATTTCATGCTCTGAAAATGCACAAATGGGTGAAAAGCATCTAAGCGCCCCATTATGAATCTCTCCGTCGGGGTGCTCCTTTGATACTTCTTTCCCCTTGTAACTTGCATGGTTTTGCAATGTGTGTACAGTATTGTGATTCATAATGGCAATGGTAGATCGCAAAGCATTTTTCTCCATTACAAACAGACTTTGCGTTTGCATTTCCAGATGCAGGCTAAACATTGCAGTGCCTAGAATAGAGTGGACGCCCCCTGTTGGCAGGAAAAGGACCCTGTGGCCGCAGGCTGTCACACCCATTCATGGAAAATGCTTTAAAGGTCCGAGGTGAACCCTCTGTACTTTGTCCAGTAGGATGCAGAATTCATGACTCCAATGGAAAGCCCTTCCCTACTCATAAACAAAAGGATTACTGCGCTAATGACAAGCAGACGTCGCCAGGAAGCGGGCCACCCAGGATTATCATCTTGATAAAGGAAAGCAGTGATTTAGAGGCTTGAACCTTAAGTCATTCCAGCTCAAAAATAGTTTATTTTCTCCTGTGAGATCTTGTAAAAAATAGTTATCTGGTGTGAAAAAGCAAGAATGAAATGCCACTCCCTATTTCCATGTTCACATAGTGTCACGTCATTTCGAACAATGTTTCTTGGCGTGCATTTAATAGCCTATGCTGTTGAGTGCATTAAATAAAATAAGAAAACATCGAATTGCAAATTCTGTTCCCTGGATTGGTCGAACCATTCATTACTGTGTGATGTTGAAGCTCTGCTTATGAGCAACCTCCGGGCCGCACCCTGAACAAACAGCTGTGTGACAATTTTCCCCTCGCAAAAGAGGCTTTTGATGCATTTATTCGCAGAGCGATGGTGACATGGCTATTTAGACTTCTCTACAGGTTTCATCAGTTCTCAGACTGTCTGAAATCCAGCATTACTATTCAGCATGATGTTGAATCTCAGGAGAGCTGGGCTCAAGTGCATTACTTGCAGGGTGTGGATTGAGCGTTTGATAAAGTTTGTTGACCCAAGAATGGTAGCCCCGTGGAAACGATACACAAGCACCGGTGTGTGAGGTGCCTTTTCTCTCTTGCATGTGCTGTAGCTTGGCACCACCAAGTATGGATGATAGCCTGCAGCAGAGACACTCTGTGAAGCCCTTGGCCAGAAGATGTACCCCTGATGGTGGAAGGTGGTGCTCACGAGGAGGACAGCAGCAGCTTGCAGCACCACTGAGAGGCGTTAAATCCCTGGAAGCCATAGACTGGCACGAGATGTTGGGTATATTGTGTCTGACATAGCTGAGGTGAGACCTCAGAGTATAAGTACTGCGTGGGTCGCCATGCCTTGCGTATTCATTATGGGTATATGATTAGTTTGAGCCGTTATGATCCCAGACCTGTCATTTAGGATTACCTAGTTAAAAGATTTCAGTCTTCTCTTATGAGGTTCTCATCCCCTAAATGGAGAGGGAAACATTCCTCAATAAATCAGAGTGCTTCATACAGCTACTTAATGCAGCTATTTGAGTGCTGCAAAGAAGAATTCAATTCAACAAAGACACCACTGTTACCGAATGCTAAGGTAGTGTATAGTTCTGTGGTTATTTTTAGTGCTGAGCACCTATTTTAAGTGATTTAAAAGTAAATAAATAATTTAGAACTGCATACTATTTTTTCTCAGGATTTTCTTTAAAAAATGAAGGGGTTTGACAGCCTTTAGCTGTAAGGATGTGCACTAAAGATTTAGTTTTTGCAAATAGTTCATTCTTGTTTGTCAAAGCTACAAGAACTATTTCCATGACTATGCACACGGAAGTCCAAAAAATATATGTTGGTGCCCACCACATGCAACCACAAACAAATGAAGCCCTTATTATTGAGACTGTTTTCTTTTCTGGCTTGTTAAGAACTTTCCAGTATTAGTTCTCATGATCTTAAGGCCATCAGTGTTTGATTATTTAAGCCACTAGAATTGTGGAGCCAAGGTGTGTGATTAGTTCCTAGTGCATGAAGGTGATGGCTAAGGTAATGTAGAGTACTGTCATTGGCAGTTTTTCTACAAAGTCATGGGTAATAGATGCCATTTTCTTCAAAGATAGTTAAATGTAAAAAAAAGTAAAGCTAAACTTGCATTGTGAATTTGAGTATCTTTGAGATAACAGATAGGAATTAAATACCGTCCAGTGTTACTCCTATCATAAAGATATTAATATATCTGATAATATTTAAACATAGCAACCAGAAAACAATAATTTCTCAAATCAAAAATTACAAAATGTTGATTATTTTGAAATGATTCCCCACTCATTTGGAATTATAGATTTCAAATGAGTGAGAAATAATAATGAGGTGTTGGCTTACCAGATGCAACTCTGAACATAAATATTATAGTGAAACAGTAAATAGGAAACATGATTATAAGGACAGAAATAAAAAGACAGGAGGCGCTCACCTACAAGAAAGTGAATGAATCAGCTTATAACACCCAGTAAATAGGAAGGAACTAAGGACTTGTGGAAAGAGATAGAGCATTAAAAATGGCCAACGTCCTTCCTCCCTAACCCCAAACGTAAACCCCAAACATGGGAAGAAATTAAGAGATATGCAGTCAGAGGGAGCGCAGGTCTAAGAAGATGGAATCTTGCACAGGCCATAATGGCTCAGAGAAAGAATTCCCTACTAAACATTCCCATCTCAGGAAACATAGGTGCAATGCTATCCCTCACTGCTATCTGCGAAAACAACCGTGCCCTGCTAGACAGTGCAGGAAATAGATGCATTCCTAAATGGTTCTCATACTTGAAACAGAACTAGACTGCTAAAGAGTGTGCTAGATCTGGAAAAGGTTGTCGGCTGCGTGACAGGCCATGAGACTGCTAGATGGCCCAGTGATTTAAGCATTTGCTGTTGACATTTCTTATGACCTTGAGGTCACGAGTTGATGTGACCAAAAAATCATACTTATCTCAAAACAAAGGCAGTCTGTTGATTGAGGGGCACAATCATCTGCTGGTGCTTGTGATGTGACGATGGAGACCATCCACGTAAATATGTAAATAACAAGGAATTTTTACAGCACTCCTCAAGTCCAATTATTTCTCCTTTATTTCATTTGCATAGCCACCAACACATTTCAAATCGCCTGGAGTCATGATCAAGAGTCCTTGATATATATATATATGTATAGATAGATAGATAGATAGATAGATAGATAGATAGATAGATAGATATAATAATTTATAGTATTTACAATTGTTTCCAAAAATTCTGGTACTGCTAACCAGGGCGCACTGCTAGCCAATGCTGACTCAGCGGAGAAATGAGTGCAGCTAAAGAGTGCATGTCCAGAAAGGAAACAAATGGTACACTGTTAAACAATGGTAGCACAGCAACCAGTCACTTACAACACGGAATAAAAGGCTCAGTAAAAGGTCATTGTGATTCGTACAAAATTAAGAAGCAGGAAATATCCTGGAAGGGAAGGGTGATTCACAAATAGGAACGATGCAAGAGTGGCAAATGGCAGAGCGAGGCAATTATAGGCGTTTTAAAAGCTTGTTAATTAACTTACACTTCAAGTCTTTTTAGTCAAGACTACGTCTGTCAAGAACGGGGTATGGTTTCTTTCACCTCACCTTGGCCTTCAATGACAAAGCTTTGCATAAGGACTTCTAGGAAATGCAGTCTTGTGGAAAAACGTAATTCAAACTCCTCTGAGGATCAACATTTAAAAGCAAGCCAAGAATACATTTCTAGAGCTTGATTATCACCAGAGATTGAAGAGGACAGGATCTTTGGGGACCGACATGCCCATACTTTTTTAAAGTTAGAAAAAAACGAAATTCATACTTTTTGTTGACAAAAAAACATCTTTGGACAGTTAGTGCGACGACGAGGTGCCTCTAGCTGAAATGTATGGACGTGAGTCTCCTGTGCTGCAACATTGAAGGAGGGATAGACAGAAAAAAAGCAAACCTTCTTGCTAAAGTGCCTACTTCCTAAAGGAAATGCAATTGGCTAATCATCAAATCAAAAGGCAGCATAGGCTTTAACTGATGGAGTCATTTGAAGCTTCATGATAACAAAGATTTGTTCGTTTTGAGAGGTAACTGAATGGTGGTACCAGCTGAGTTCTGGAAAGTCTCCTTTTAATGGACATCTATTAAAAAGATTTGCACTAGGTGTAGTCTACATGTTACTAAACTGTATGTTTTGCAAGCACTTGTCTTAATCTTAAACATTGAATTGTTTTGCATATTTGGTGGCAGCCTATCATACTATGTGCAACATAATTTAAAAATGACGAAATATTTTATAGCACTATAAATACACCGGGCACTATCCTGCACTGCGCCAACCAGGATTTAGGGCCAGATGTAGCAACCCTTTTGCAAGTCGCAAACGGCGAAAATCGCCGTTTGCGACTCGCAAACGTGGGTTTGCAATGCACAAATGCATATTGCGAGTCGTTACCGACTCGCAATATGCATGTGCGACTCGCAAATAGGAAGGGGTGTTCCCTTCCTATTTGCGACTCGCAATGGTATGCAATACCATTTGCGACCGCATATGCGGTCGCAAATGGCATCGCAGTTACCATCCACTTCAAGTGGATGGTAACACAATCGCAAATTGGAAGGGGTCCCCATGGGACACCTTCCAGTTTGTGATTGCACCCAAAAATAGTTTTTCAGGGCAGGGAGTGGTCCAAGGGACCACTCCCTGCCCTGAAAAAACCGAAACAAAAGGTTTCGGATTTTTTTAAAATGCAGCTCGTTTTCCCTTAGGGAAAACGGGCTACATTAAAAAAAAAAAAAACTGCTTTATTGAGCAGCAGGTCGCTAACATGGAGGCCTGCTGACGTCAGCAGGCCTGCATGTTAGCGAGTGCCCATAGTCGCTATGGGGCCGCAATTTGCGACCCACCTCATTAATATTAATGAGGTGGGTCTTTGCGACCCCATAGCGACTTGCAGAAGGTGTCTGAGACACCTTTCTGCATCCCAAATTGCGACTTGCAATTTGCGAGTCGCAGAGACTCGCAAATTGCAAATCGCAATTTGGTTTTTTCGTACATCTGGCCCATAATTCTGTAATTGTCTGGTTACACAAATAAACATCTACAATGTTCAAAAGAACCAGATGTGGCTTCATAATGGAAAAGAGTACAGTTCCAATCAGCATGACATGCAATTATTTTCCATTTGAAGTGTTTGCATTATTTTATAAAGAAAAAGATCAACAAAATAGTTACAGAATAGTTTGTTCTTTTTAGTCATGTCTCTAGCCCTGCCTCCATTGCACCCATGATCACAGCTCATATACCACTTTTTTGCTTGCTCTAATAGGCTTGTTAGGATAACTGAAAAGGTCCACTTCTTATAATAATAATGGTAACATACCCGCTTACTAATAGTAATCATTGGCAGTGGGAAAGGCAGAGGAATCCTTCCTTAGCAAGTTGCAATTAAGGCCCAGTGTTACATAACTGAGGCCTAAAAATGCCCACTTTGTTCTTACTGTGTCCCAGTACACAAGCACGACTGGACACTTGATTAATTTAACACTGACCACAAGGCGCAAATCATGTAAAACGTATCCGTTCCCTAACAGTGTAGTGTAAAAAGTATCCTATATGATCACATGGGCAGAGCCTCTTTTCTGTTTTCTCTAATAGGTTTCAAAAGTAAATTAAATAGAACACTGCTTAATGTAAGTATACAGTACACTGCTTACAGAAAGAATACCAAACATGGGTGCCAGTGGGAAAGACCGAGGATTCCCTCTGTCAAGCATCATTGGTGGGAGCTGTGATCAGAAAATAAAAGTAGGTGCACTAATGCCATCAGGCCACGTGTGGTCGTCCTGTGGTCCTAGCACACCCATCCTTTTGCCCCACTTCACAAGAGGCCCATTGTGCTTTTACGCCTATTCAAGCTCGTCATCCAGCTGCTGGACCGCTGGAGAGGGGAATGGAGCTTCCTTACTGCCGGCACGCTCCCCCAGGCATCTCAAAATATGACGTCACAATACACAACACATATATTTCCTGCCAGTTAAAGTTGAGGAGCATTTTTACTCTGCCTGCATTGTTTGTGCTGCCTGGGTACGCCCCCTGTCGCCCCAGATCCAGTTCATCCTCTTCCTCTTGTTATCTTTAAAAACTCCTGTTCCTGATGTACAGTGCTCCCTGGCCCCACACTGCCAATGGCCGTTTAATTTAAGCCCCCTTCCTACAATCATTGCCCTTTTAGTTTTGGCCTACTGCCCCTGGAAACCCTGCCTATCAAATGGCCTTAGGGAGTGGCTACCATCAACCGTGGGATCTTGTATAAAAGTCGCACCCCCGCATGCGCTAACTGCTTGGCTTTCAGAGTTCCCAAGAAGAAAGTCTGTTTGTTCTGAGGTCCTTTTTTTTTTTCAAGACTTGATGCCATTTACTTGATCCTGCAGACTGGACTCTCCATCCTGACTTCCGTAGTCAACGTTTTCTGCACAAGGCTATCACCTGCAAGAAGAGCAAAAGAGACAGTCATTTCTTGCACAGTAAGGCTGATTACAATGTCATTGTTATAGCCAGGAAAAGAGTGCCACAACTAAAAAAAAATGCTTGTTGGACGATGGTATGCTGAGTTATTTAACTTTCATTCCTACTACAACTATGTCAAAATAAAGCATGGAACTTAAGGAGCTGACATAATGATTGATACTTAGCAACAACACTTGTACAAACCCTGTTACTGCAATCAATGGAAACATATCAAGCTGTGTTTGTTCTTTCCCCCCAAGATGAAAAATGCATTAGAAGAACATACACTGCACAGAATACAAAGTTAAAGTGCCTTGTGCAAGTCTCACACATGCCCTGCAGGATCACAGTCCAGCACTGCTTTCAAATAAACAAAGACCCACATGTTTGGTAAAAATCAATGCTTAGATGTCCTTGTGCTGCTTTCAAATAAATGTTAAATAAACACAAAATCCTTTAGACACAGCCTTACAGTGTAAAACCAATTTCATTTAAGGTGCAAACTGCACAAGAAAATGACCCATGGCATTTTTCACATTGGTTTCTTTACTACCTCAGCTATTTGTATCGTACAGGAGCACACTTTGCTGTCGACAAAGTCCCTATAGCTAACGGTATGACTATTAGTTCCCTATCAGGCATCTCCCCTATGCCCAGTGAGAACATAATTGTTCAAGATCAGACTGTAATAATATATGTATTAGCTAATTCTTTCTTGGAGTCTAAAGGAAAAGAACAGGCCTAAGTGATACTGGTCTGCAATAACAGCGCACCAACACCTCTCAATATATTTCTTATGCTGTAAGTGGAAAATAATAGTCCAGCTGCATTGTGCCATTTGTCTAAATAACAGAGCAGCCGGGAAGTCTCCAATGTCCACCATTAACGTTTTATCTACCACAATCAATCCTTAATGAGGTGCAAACATCTCCATCTACGCACACGGTTGTCATGGTTTGGGGCTGGATAGCTGAAAAGGGGTACACAATTAGGGTTTTGGGACAGCTGTGTAGGACTGTAGGCCCTTTATCCCTTACCTGAAAAACACCAGAAATACCCCACTGGTCACAATTTAACTAAATCGAAAATGTTTCTGGGACGATTCAACTATAACTTTAATTCATTGGATATCAACATAACCTAGTGATGCAAAGTATCATAATAAAACATAATTTATTGTCCTATGAATCATCACTTCATGCAATTCATTTTTATCAATAACAGTGAAGCAGTTACTATACCCAACCATGCTTAAACATAAATAAAAGTCATAACATCAACTCACCACATTACAAGGTTGGCGGCAGACCTGCTAACCTACCGTCGTCCCTGACGGGATCCAAGATCCTGACGGGCTGATGGCGATCCTGGTTGTAATCAGCCAGGGCGGTGCTGAACTCAGCGCCACCCTGCTGATTCCAGCCTTGTTCTCCACCAGCCTTTTCATAACAGTTTCACCACCATTAAAAGTTTGGTGGAGAACAAGTGCAGGGGTCCCCGTACCCTGCACCCTTGAAATGCAGTGCAGACAGTGGGCATTTCAAGGGTGAAGGTGCACCCTGCGTGCAGCGGCATTGCAGCCGGCTCAAATAGTAGCCTGGAACAATTCCGCCACACCTTGCCCACTGGGCTGTGTGGCAGAAATCTTGGTCAGCAACATCAGTGATGGGAGATTTTTTTTTAAATATTTAGGTAGATTAGGGGAGGGTAATTCCAGGTTTGGAAAGGGTGGGTGGCTGTATACAGGGTATTTTATTGTTGAATATTTGGGATGGGAACGGTAACCTCAAGATTGGTGTCGGTGGACCGCAGGTTGTTAAGTATTTTTTATTTAATTACGAGAGGAGAGATTGTCACTTGGGGTTGTTGGGGTGAGTGTCAGTGCACCAGGTCTGAGTTTTAATGAATATACAAATTAGGCAGGCTGATGGCCATGTTCTTCATGGTTTCCCCATGACTCCTCTAACTCTGCACTGCTGACTTTAAAGGGGAAAGGTTATTAGGGGGAGGATGCATAAACACCATAAAACTGTTGATGGATAACTGTGAATAAAATCAATATTTTCAACTCACATTTCTGAGTTATATGAAATACATATCAAACGTTGAGCTAGTTGTCTGTTTGTTGTCTGTTTGGCATTTCCCTGGGATCTCAAGGCAGTCAGGGGCACAGGTCCTCAAATGTACCAATTTGAGGTTGTTCACCACTGTTGGTGTGGGAACATCAAAACTATGGTAGTCCAACTGGATGAGCACGTACTTCCCTTGATTATCTGAGTCTCACAGATCAAACATTATTAAAGGATATGATATGAGGATAGACGCTTTGAATGCAGTTTACTCAGCAGTAGGGTTAATGCAAAGTCAAATCTTTACTAGGAAAAAGAAAATGACCTTATTACACATAAGCATATAAGAATGCACACAAAATCAGAAAATCAGAGGTGTCTGGTACCAAACGTCTATACCACCTTGCCCACCTCAGAGCCCAACATAACAGTAATGTAGCTCTTAGGATGCTACAGTTTATCTTACTACTAGGGCCTGTATCCCATGGTCTGTCGATAAAAGATATTCAATAACGTCCTATTAAATTCCATAGCGCAAGCAAATCTAAAATGATATGCTACAACTACATTGGAGGCTTTACTTTGAGCTTTGAGGAACATTACATTCCAGGCAAGTACTACTGAATAGTTGTTACATTACAGGTAAGTTTATTGGGTGTTTACCTCACATCCCTGCTGTTTAGGCTTTTAGCTCACAGGATAGTACTTCGCAGGTGATTGCTTTATATCTCTGTATATATCTATGTTTATAAAGTCCTAAGGTCTTAATATGTGTGTGTGCGCATGTGTTTTCCACAAGTCATTTTATATGTGTGTGAATACATATCTATTTGTATATGTACAAATATATATATATATATATATATATATATATATATATATATATATATATATACATAAATATGCATAAATTAAATTAATTAATCGTAATAGTAAAATTAACTGAATTGTTATACATTAATATGTAAATGTAATATAATATGAAGTGATTTATTGTTAAACAATCATCAATAATAACTTTAAAAATGTACCATTAGATTTAAATGATAGATCTGAAGAATTTCTTAAATAATTCGATTTCAAATTTAAGGTATTCAATGTACAGCATTACTAAATACATTTTCACTTTTTTATGGGTATTGTATAGATACAGTATGTGTTTTTTGGGTTAAAGTTGGGTAGTGGATAGGAGTAGAAAGAAGGTTTTAGGCATCATGGATGGGCAGTGTAAAAGGGTAATAAGGAGTTTTTAGGCCTCAGGTATGGGTAGTGTATAGGGGTAGTAAGAAGTTTTTAAGGGTCAGGGTTGGGTTGTGTATAATTGTAGTAAGGAGTTGTTAAGGACAGGGATGGATTGTGTACAGGGGTAGTAAGACGATCTTAGGGTTCTGGGGTAGGTTGTGTATAGGGGTAGTAAGGCATTTTTAAGGTTCAGCATTGTGTTGTTTATAGCAGTAGCAATGGCATTATAAACAAATGGGTATCTTATAGAAAACTGATTATTTTATACTGTAAGAACTAAAATAAATAATTTAATTAACCTGTTAAAAAGAAAATAATATTTAATAAAATGAAAAAAAAAAAAAGTTAGTGTTTAATTTCTTTATATATGTATACAAAAACCAAACTAAGTAATACATATTAACTATTAACATACCAATAATAAATTAAATGATAGGGGTTCAATACCTGCAAAGTAATGGACTAGAGATGTAGAGGCATGCAATGTATTCCCAATATAATGGCATGCAGTGCAATGGCACACTTGATGAAAACAAATGTGATCAAATAATTCCCAATGTAATGGCCTTTGTTGGACCTGGCCCCCTCTGCACTGTAACCCCCAAATGTTTTGCCTTTTTCCCTCCACTATTATTGAATTCATTTTGTTGGCCTTAGGATTCTTTGCTTCTTACTACTGCTAACCAGTGCCAAAGTGCTTGTGCTCTCTCCTTTAACCCTTTAAATGCCAATGACGTGATGGTTACGTCCTGTGGTGCTCAGCCTCCACAGATGTAACCATTACGTCTTGGTACTGCCTCTCGGGGCCTTCCACCTTTCCCCCCCCCCAGGGCAGGGATGGAAGGGGAGTTGCTTCCCCTTCCACCGCTGCCCCCCTGGCTCCCCTCTTGACGTCTAATGACATCAGCACTCGATTGTGTGCTGACTTCATCAGAGGTCGCCCCCCCAGTGTGATTGGAAGAGAAATGCAAAGCAATTCTCTTCAGATCGGGGAGTGGGGTATGGCAGAGAGACTTTCCTTTCCTTTCATGTCAGTCTGAGCATTTCTGCAGCCCGATCGGAAAGCGATCGGGCTGCATAAATGCCCAGTAGACACCAGGGATTTTGTTTTGCTTTATATAAACAATGAAGGGGAGTGACCCCTTTGGCAGATCGGCCTATTTTATTTAGGCTGATCTGCCCCTGGGGGAGCAGAAGCCACTTGAAGCCACTTGACACCTGGGATAATTGTTGTTTTTATTTTTTTACAGGAGAAGAGCGACCCCTTAGCCAAGGGTCTTTCCCCGGGGGATTAAATTGTATTTAGGCCATTTCTGCCCCCATTTGGTCAGACTGGCCTATTTATATTGGGCCAATCTGCCCCCAAGGGGGGCAGAAACTACTAGACACCAGAGATTTTTTTCTGACAATTTCACTAATGGGGAGCGACCCCTTAGGCAAGGGTCGCTCCCATGGAGGGCAAATTCATTTTGGGCCATTTCTACCCACCTTGGGGGCAGATCTGCCTATTTTTCTTAGGCCAGTGTGCCCCTAAGGGGAGCTCCCATGAGGGGCAAATTTATTTTAGGCAATTTCTGTCCCACTTGGGGGCAGATCATCCCATTTGAATTAGGCCGGTCTGCCCCCAAGATGGGCAAAAACCTCTAGGCACGAGGGATATATATTCATATATTGTTTTACCTATGGGGAGCGACCCCTTAGGCAATGATCGCTCCCCTGAGAGGAAATTTATTCTAGGCCATTTCTGCCCCCGTTGGGGGCAGATCGGCCTATTTCTGTTTGGCCGATCTGCACTCGGTGGGGGCAGAAACCACTTAGGCACCAGGGATTGGTGTGTGTTTTGTTTGGGGGGCAGCCCCTTGGGCAAGGGTTGCTCCCCATGGGGGCATATTACTGTTGGCCATTTCTGACCCTTGGGGGGCAGATCAGCCTATTTTTGTAAGACCCATCTGCCCCCAAGGGGGACAGAACGCCCAGCAGAGACCAGGATAGATTTGTTTTAAAAAAAAGAGGGTGGGGGTATAGCCATACCCTCACCCCAAATAAATGGGGACAATGTTGTTCTACCCACTGGTGGGCAGATGAGGCAATTACCCTCGATCTACTCCTCAGGAGGGAGAAAGCCTATTAGATGCCAAGAAATTTAAAATAAATAAATAAATAGTGTTGTAGTGGCTACCAACCAGTATGGGCATGGTTGCGCCCCCACCCCAACTGAAGGGGGTAACAGTCTTTAGCTCTCCCCCGCACACTAAAACATCTTATCTCAATGGCAAGCAAGAGGGCATTTGATTATTTTGGGTTTAGGTTTTCTATTTTGGCAATGAGATCTAATCTAACTCTCAAAATCGTCCCACTTGAAATGGTGAGGGCTGCACTTTTTGGACTTTGGGACGCTGCCATGTAGAAAAATCTACTAGACTTAGACACATCTGAAAACCAAACATGTGGGTGAGGCCATGGTGGTGCGCTTCACATGCACCCCCCACCATTTTCCTACCTACAATGCCCTGCACTCCTCAAACTTTGCTTGAAATCACATATTTTCCCCACCTTTTTGTGATGGAACTTTCTGGAATCTGAAGGAATCCTCAAAATTCCTCACACCCAGCATTGTTGCATCTATACCAATAAAACTTCTGCCCCTTTTGGACCCGCTTTGGTTCCCCCCTCAATTTCAACATGATTTTGGCTCTTCCCTGTCATAGGCACTTGGCCCAACTACACAAGTGAGGTATAATTTTTATAGGGAGACTGACCGGAACATTGGGTGGTAGGAAATGTGTGCCAGTGCGGTGATCCCACACAGAAATGTGGGAAAATATGATTTTTTAGCTACATTTGAGGTTTTCTGAGGATTGTGAGTAAGAAAACACTGGGGGATCCACGTAAGTCACAACTTTCTGGACTCCCTCGGTGTCTAGTTTTCAGAAATGTCTGGGTTTGGTAGGTTTCTCTATATGGCTGCTGATCCCAGGACAAAAACGCAGGTGCCCACCCCTGCAAAAACAGGTAGTTTTGTATTTGATAATTTGTATGTGCCCACGTAGTGTTTTGGGGCATTTCCTGTTGCAGGCACTAGGCCTACCCACACAAGTGAGGTACCATTTTTATTGAGAGACCTGGGGGAATGCTGGGTGGAAGGAAGTTTGTGGCTCCCCTCAGATTCCAGAACGTTGCAGCACTGAAATGTGAGGAAAAAGTTCTTTTTTTGCCAAATTTTGAGATTTGCTAAGGATTCTGGGTAACAGAACCTGGTGAGAGCGCCACAAGTTACCCCATCATTGGTTGCCCTAGGTGTCTTGTTTTAAAAAATGTACAGGTTTGGTAGGTTTCCTTAGGTGCCAGCTGAGCTAGAGGTCAAAATCCACAGCTAGGTACTTTGCAAAAATACAGGTCAGTTTTCTTTGGGAAAATGTGACGTGTCCATGTTGTGATTTGGAGCATTTCTTGTTACGTGCACTAGGCCTACCAACACAAGTGAGAGACCATTTTTATTGGGGTACTTGGGGGAATGCTGGGTGGAAGGAAATTTGTGGTTCCTCTCAGATTCCAGAACTTTCTATCACTGAAATATGAGGAAAATGTGTTTTTTTTGCAAAATGTTGAGGTTTGCAAAGGATTCTGGGTAACAGAACCTGGTGAGAGACCCACATGTCACCCCACCCTGGATTCCCCTAGGTGTCTAATTTTCCAAAATGCACAGGTTTGGTAGGTTTCCTGTGGTGAATGAAGGTATCGGTCCACAATAAAGGTATTGTAAACAACTTTAATGGTAATGCGCGACCTAGCATTCAGCAACTCGGAGAAACAGGTCAAACTGTCATCTCCAGAATCCACTGAACACAAACGTTCTGAAGAACGCGCACCGAACCCATACACAACATATCCTCTTGCCTTCACATAGACTGTGTACAAAAGGAAATATCTAGCATAAAACATAACTTAAACAAAAAACAAGTTGTTACTTAATATTACAGTTTTTCAGATCAAAAACAATTATAAAACTAAATCACTTCAAAATATAATCTTTAAGATAACCAGGACATCTGCGAGACCTCATCAATTGCTCACGAACCACTCCTTCTGTTCGAGACTTCTCAATCTCTTGAGTTACACTTTGTGATTCACTCTCTCCAGCCTCAGAAACATGACCCCTACCAGGAGTAGATTCTCTACCATCATTTCTTACAGTATCAGAATTAGTACTGTGATTTATATCTGACTCACCATCAACACTCCAAAAGAAGGAGCTAGAACATTCATCCTCCACCTGACTAGAAACACACTTCCCCCCCTTCTGATAAAGAGCCACATTTCTCACATTCCACTTCTCTCCTTCCTCCGTCTCAACTTGAAATCTTCCAACCTTCTTCACACGAAAGGGGCCTCTAAATTTTGAAACACCCGCTCTTACTCTACCTGACTTAACCTTGACCCAGTCACCCACACTCAGTCCGTGATCATGCTGACAGGGAACACCCGTCTTGTTACTACCACCAGATGCAACCCACTCTTGAAGCCAAGAAGGAATCAATTTCGTCCCCATCGGTCTCCCTCTCATCACACTGAAAGGAGACACACCAATAGTACTATGAATCGTGGAGCGATATGCTCGTACCACATCAATTATCATCTTCTGCACACTACAGTGATTAGCCAAAGCTAGCTGTATAGTTCCCTTGATTAATCTGTTAATCCTCTCAACAATTCCATTACCCTGTGGGTAGTACAGAGACGTCCTGGTGTGTCGCACTCCACAATTCTTCAAAAACAAACACATCTCATTCGAAGTTAATTGAGTGCCATTGTCCGTGATAAGAACCCTGGGAATACCTTCCTCCATGAAAATGTCTTCCAAAACTTTTATAGTCGTGGTCGTGGTAACATCATGTACAAATCTAACCACTAACCATCTAGAGTGAACATCCACAATTACAACAGCAAAACACATTTGAAAGGGAACTTCCATTAATGGACCAATGAAATCCAAACAAATTGTGTGCCAAGGTTTTCCCTGATCTTCAATATGGCCTTCCACCCTACCCACTCCCACTTTCAACCTTTTCTCACTCTCTTTGCATAGTGCACACTGCTCCACCCAACACTTAACCTGCTCATCCAAACCAGGCCACCAAAAATTTTCTTTCAATCTTCTGCTAGTCATCCCCTGACCCAAATGACCCTCATGAGCTAAAGAAAATAACTTAAACCTCAATCCCACCGGCGCAACAAAACGTTTCCCTCGCATCAATACACTGTCCCCACAACACGACAGCTCATCCAACACATCCAAGAAAGGCCTAACAGACAGTGGAAGCGTACTCTCCCTTCGAAGCTAATCTCGCTGACCCCTTACCAGCACCACCAGCCGATAATATTCTCAATAAGGGTTTGTGATCACTCCTCAAAGTAAACTCCAACCCCCACAAATACGTTCTGAAATGTTCTGTGCCCCAAACAGCCGCTAAAGCTTCCCGCTCAATAACAGAATAGTTCCGTTCCGTTTGTGTCAACGTACGAGACGCAAACGCGACTGTCTTCTCTTGCTTTCCATGAACTTGTGACAACACAGCTCCTAAACCAGTCCCACTGGCATCCACAGTCAGGATAGAACGTAAATTAATATCAAAAGCTGACAAAATACCTGCACCACAAATTTCATCTTTAATACGATTAAAACCATCCACTTGTTCCTCAAACCAACAAAACTTACTCCCTTTCCTCAACAACTTCCTTAGACACTCAGTCTTGCTCGCAAATTTATGTACAAACTTGGAGTAATACTCCACCAGTCCCAAAAAGGACCTCAACTGGTCTTTGTCAGCTGGTGCAGGTGCAAATTTGATGGCTTCCAACAGGCTTTTCTTTGGTTTAATACTACCTTTAGCAATAGAATACCCAAGATAGTCAATTTCCTCTACCAAGAAAATACACTTCTCCTTATTCAAGCTTAGACCAGAATCTCCAATGATCTTGAGTACTTTCCTCAGTGTGACATTGTGTTCATCAACGGTATCACCCATCACAAGTATATCATCTTGAAAAAATAATACATCCTTGAATTTTCCAAACATCTGACCCATCAATCGCTGAAACACACTCGCAGCGGAAGCCAAACCAAAAGGCATACGAGTAAATTGGAAGGTACCTTCCGGAGTGACAAATGCCGTGACATGCTTGGAATCAGGATGAAGTCTAATCTGATGGTAAGCACTCCTCAAATCTAATTTAGAGAAAAACCTACCATTTTTTACCGCAGATAACAACTCACTTATATTGGGTAAAGGGTAAGTATCAACGACAATGTTCTGATTTACAGACCTCAAGTCCACACATAACCGAACCTTCCCATCCGATTTCCGCGTAATAACAACCGGGGAAATCCATGGAGACACTTCAACCGGTTCAATGATACCCTCAATCAACATGTTGTTAATCACTTTCTTGACTTCCTCTCTTACCACAAATGGTATCTTGCGGACTTTATGTTGGATAGGATGAGCATCCTCTCTCAATACTATTCTATGCACGTAGCCCTTTAGACATCCTAATTCTTTTTTAAAGACATCCCCAGCACCTTCCAAAATATCTTCCAAAAGTATATTTGCAACCAACAAAACCTGATTGGACGCTCTGGGACTGATGACAATGTTGAGATCATATTGATGCATCCAACCCAATATAGGTGGGCCCTCAACAGACACATAAACTTTTCCAAGAACTTTCCTACCCCCAAAATGAATTTCCTTCAACATGTAACCCAGCAACATAATTTCCACACCTTGATATCCCCCCGGGGATATATCCTTAGGTAATAACTCTTCTTTACCCCAGAAACGTCTAAAAAGACTCTCAGGAATAATGGTGTACAACGAACCCGAGTCCACCATGAGGTTTAGTTGAACTTCCCCAATTAAAAAAGAGGCTGTCGGTCTATAACATCGACGATCACTCACACTCACTTTCACGTTGGAGTCTTGTCCAACCACAAGTACTCTATCCTCACAAGGAGACTCACCACTTTCCTCAACCAAATTTATGCTTGATCTAAATTCCTTAGTACCCCGAGTATTTTCTCTGCACACACGGGCATAATGTCCTCTGCGACCACACTTGCGACACTCCTTATTGATGGCAAAACATTTCTTGGAGTCACCCAAGTGCGAAGTACTACCACACCTAAAGCACTCCCTCCCCTTACTACCACCAAGCATGTTTTTCTTTGCTGCAGTTCTAGTTTCTGGTCTCAAAATTATAGAATCATTTGTTAAAGCCATAACTTCCACAGTTTTCTCTTTCCTTTCCAATTCCTTAATACAGCGTTTCGATTCCTCCATCACTTTTGCCAAGTCAATTGCTTCTTGTAGCGTGGGATTCTTAGCCGCCCATAGCCTCTCCTGAATTTTTTTATCGCGGCACTGCACAATGAGTTGATCACGTATCAGTTCATCTGTCATGGTACCAAACTTGCATTTAACAGACAATTCCCTCAACCGCGACACCAAATCATCAATCGACTCATGATGATCTTGAGGTTGAGTGTAAAATTTATACCTAGCTAAAACTAAATTAGTTTCTTTTGCAAACCTGTTCTCCAACCTCTTAATTGCTTCTTTATAAATATCGTCCATAGGCTATCCATTGGGCCCCATACAAGGAGGAAGATATTTAAAAATCCTTTGACCCTCACACCCCAGAGTACTCAAAAGGATAGCTTTTTTCCTTTGAGGAGAATAACCCTGACCATCCAAGGCACTTAAATGCAGTCAGGAGTTTCAAAGAGTCCCTATAGAAACGAGCAGAAACAACAAAAATAATGTTCTCACAACTCCACCTATTTTAACACTTAGGCGAACCAAGGCAGGAACACTTCCAGGATACAGCCCAGGAATCTACTTCCTGCACAAGAGGTTCCGGTTGCACAAGAGGTTCAGTATAAAAAACAAAGACGTCACATCAGCGCCGGCTCCTGCGCATACTGAAAGCCCCAGCCGTTCCGCTCCTCCAGAAAACACCGCGCACGTTTCCTACACACAGGAAACAGCGGTATTGTCATCAGTAGTGACACTCCTGCCTCAGTGTCGGCTCTCCGCACACACGCCCGAAACAGCACAAAGGAAACCGCTCTGGTGCTCCACCAAAAACTTCGATGTCAATGGCAGTATCAGCGCTGGCTCTCTGCACGACAGTATCGGCGCTGGCTCTCAGCACGCTAACACGAAGCAGCACACTCAAAGCTGCCCCGCTACTCCAGTGAAAATCGAGGTGTCAACGACAACGCAGGTTCACCCACTTCTCCCTCGGGAAATGACAATGTCGATCATATCCACTCCTCCAGGAAAACACCCTGCCGCTGCAGACCTAGGTCGCGCCAAGTCCCTCGTCGCCAAACTGTGGTGAATGAAGGTATCGGTCCACAATAAAGGTATTGTAAACAACTTTAATGGTAATGTGCGACCTAGCATCCAGCAACTCGGAGAAACAGGTCAAACTGTCATCTCCAGAATCCACTGAACACAAACGTTCTGAAGAACGCGCACCAAACCCATACACAACATTTCCCCAGGTGCCAGCTAAGCTAGAGGCCAAAATCCACAGCTAGGCACTTTGCAAAAAACAGGTCGGTTTTCTTTGGGAAAATGTGATGGATCCATGTTGTGTTTTGGGCATTTCCTGTTGCAGGCACTAGGCCTACCCACACAGTGAGGTGCCATTTTTATCAGGAGACTTATTGTTATTGCCCCTTGACTTTCTCTACATTTTTTCCTTCCAACTGTAAGACAGTGTGTAAAAAAGACATCTATTTGAGAAATGCCCTGTAATTCACATGCTAGTATGGGCACCTCGGAATTCAAAGATGTGCAAATAACCACTGCTTCTCAACACCTTATCTTGTGCCCATTTTGGAAATACAAAGGTTTTCTTGATACCTATTTTTCACTATTTACATTTCAGCAAATGAATTGCTGTATACCCGGTATACAATGAAAACCCATAGCAAGGTGCAGCTCATTTATTGGCTCTGGGTACCTAGGGTTCTTGATGTACCTACAAGCCCTATATATCCCCCCAACCAGAAGAGTCCAGCAGAAGTAACGGTATATTGCCTTTAAAAATCTGCATAGCTAAAAAAAAGTTATAGAAGAAAAAGTGCACAGAAATGGCTCTTTGTTTCACCTCAATTTCAATATTTTTTATTTTAGCTGTAGGAAAACCTTGAAGGATCTACACAAATGATCCCTTGCTGAATTCAGAATTTTGTCTACTTCTCAAAAATGTTTATCTGTCTGGGATTCAGCATTGGTTTAACACCCATTTCTGTCACTAACTGGAAGGAGAGTGAAAGCACAAAAAATAGTAAAAATGGGGTATCCCAGTACAATGCCAAAAATGTGTGGAACATGTAGTTTTCTGATTCAAGTCCACCTGTTCCTGAATGCTGGGAAAATTGTGATTTTATTACCACAAACCATTTGTTGATGCTATTTTCAGGGAAAAACACAAGCTTTCTCCTGCAACCGTTTTCCCCATTTTTTTAAGAAATGAAAATGTAGCTGTATTTTGGCTAATTTCTTGGTCTCCTCCAGGGGAGCCCACAAACTCTGGGTCCCTCGAGAATCCCTAGGATGTTGGAAAAAAAGGACGCAAATTTGTTGTGGGTAGCTTATGTGGACAAAAAGTTATGAAGGCCTAAAAGTGTAGACTACCCCAAATAGCCACAAAACGGCTTGGCATAGGAGGGGGAAAAGACCTGGCAGCGAAGGGGTTAAAGATAGTTTGATTGGCGTCCACCTAATTGGCATAAATAATTTACTTATACGTCCACTGTAGAGTAGTAAATGCCACCAGTGGACCTGCAGCACTTATTGTGCCACCATATACCCAGGACCTGTAAATTAAATGCTACCATTATGTCTGCAGCACTTATTGTTCCATCAACTTAAATAGCACATTAAAACACGTCCCAGGCGTGCCACTGCAGACTGAATGCAGTTTTAAGCTGTCATGTACACTTGGTATTTAAACCCCCTCCCCAAGTCTTAAACTCCCTTGTTATTACATATATCACCCCAAGGTAGGCCCTCAGTAGCATATAGATCAGAATGCAGTGTAAAAAAAAAGGTTGGGCATGTACTTTTAAGTTTTAGATGTCCTGGTAGTGAAAAGCTCCTAAATTTAATAGGCTGTAATTCCCAATTGGGAGCAGGTAGCTATGTCATGTTTGGTGTTGGATCTGGCCCTTTTTGCAGGTCATCCCCATAATTTTTGCCTTCCCCCTCCTATTTTTCTGACCTCTTGTGGTTGGCTCTAGGACTCTAAGCCCATTATCACTGCTGATCAGTGCTAAAGTGCAGGTGCTCTCCCTTCTAAAGTTAGTACAATTGGCTTACACCTAATTGGCACATTTAATTTACCTTTAAGTCTCTTGTACAGTAGTATCTCTATACCCAGGGCCTGTAAGTTAAATGCTACTAGTGGGCCTGCAGCGCTGCTTGCACCATCCACAGAAGTAGGCTTTCAAACCTGTCTCAGGTATAATAGCGCAGGGCCTGTGTGCACAGTTTACTGGCGTCTAAATTTACTTCCCAGGCCTGGAACCCTCTCCATTTACTACATATAAGTCACCCCTAAGGTAGGCCCTAGCTAACCCCATGGGTAGGGTGCTCTGTATGTAAGAGGCAGGACCTGGTTGTGAGGCCTGTCCTTGTAGTGACAAACAGCCTATTTGATTTCTCACTGCCGTGAGTGCTGCCTTGCTCAGAGGATTGCTTTGGAAATGCCCTGCCTTATGTCTAGGGGGTACTGTCTGATCTATGAGGGGTAGCATAGGCATGTTTGGTATGGTTGGATTGGTAGTGAGAAAAGCTGCTCACTGGTGTAGGTAGATTTTGTATTACCATTATAGAAATGCCACTTCTAGAAAGTGGGCATTTCTCTGTGCTTTGCAGATTGACACCAATCCATGTTTGGGGCAGAGTGGCAGCTAGGTTTTGTGCATACTTTTCAGACATCCTATACACAGGGAGGGTGGAGGTTTCACAGAGATACATCTGCATATTGAATGGGCTTCCTGAGCTGAGAGAAGGAGAGGCGGGGCACACCTGCATTTATAAAGGCTGTGCACTGACCTCACACAAAGGGCTTGTTTACCCCCAACTGATGTCTGGAGCCTGTGCTGGAGGAGAGAGAAGATACTCCTAGAACCAGTCAGAACTGTCTGGAACCAATTCTCCCCCTTTTGTGGAAATTTGTGGAAAACTGGGTATATGTATGGGGGATTCCCCCATGTAAAAGAGACATTCTTGGACTACTGAACTGGACACAGGATGCTGCTGGAGGTCATTGCCAGGAACTGCCTTGGACTGCTGCTGTTGTGCTGACCTGTGACCTGCTGGGTCACTAGGATGAACTGCCACTGCCTGCAACCCTTTGTGCTGGCCTGTTTCTTTGGCCCTGCCACCCTGTCCTCCGTCTCACTGTCTCCAGGGGCTGGGTGATATGCCCCCAGTTTCCCTGCAGCTCTTCCCTGTGCTGACATGGTGCAGGTAGAGCGCTCTGTCTGAAGAATCCTGGAAGTGCATAAAGATCGATTCGTTGTGTCTGATCAGATTGCTTTACTTTTGTGAGAGGAAGCACATTCAAGAGCTTTGTTTTCTGCAGCATAAGCGTGTTCCAAGTGCTTTACTTTTGTGAGCAGAAGCACGTTTTGAGTGCTTTATTTTGAGAAAACGAAGTGCGTTCTGAGCACTTCCATGTTGCCACCTGAGAAAATAGCCACTGTGACCCGGGCACGTCAACAGAATCCAAAGGAGCGTGAAGCGAGCCCCTCATCGGTGCCCCCGGGGCACAGGAACATGCAGGAGCATGCCACGAGGGCACAGGCAGGCACTGTTTGTTGAAAAATAACCACTGTGGCCTGGGACGATGACTTGGAGAGGCTCACGCACCAGATCCGGTGTGGGCGTGTCAAGGAGTGAAGGAACGGCAGCCAGGATGAAGGAAAACCTCATCGGAGATCCCTCCCGCTCTCTTGGCCACCCTAGGTCCTGCGACGCAGGGGCATTATGCTCTGGGTGGAGCCTTGTGGTCTCCCGAGGCACAAGAGGCTGCGTGAGCCTCTCTTTCTCTCACTGGGTGGCGAGGAAGCCTCAGCAGAGGCCCCACCTGGCAGAGGATGAGCTGCAAGGTGACCCCTATCCGAAGAGGAGGCACCCCATGTGCAGGACCTGGGGAGCTGCGGGTGAGTCCCTCTTCCCAGGTTGCTGCGTGAGGAGCGTGTGAGCTCCATGCACTCGTCGGTTCCAGAGATCTATTCCTGTCCACCCACCCTCACAAGAGCCGGTTGTGGCCTCCGGGGGTGATTAGGGCAACTTGGTGGATAATAGGGAGAGCTCTCCCCATTGTAAAGGAGGGGGTGGGTGCTTCCCAACTCCCTCACACTTTGCAAGACAGCTCCCCGGCAGAAGGTGACCCTCGGCATAGGCCCCATCCCTGCGAAGCCGGTTTGGGCCCCAGTTAGCGCAGAAGGAGCACTGGAGACCCCTTATGTGGTCCCAGGGACTTCTTCATTCTTATGAGTATTCCAGATGTTGTGGTGACATCTGCATAATATAAATTCTACTGTACATTCATGATGCTGTTTGACCTTTCTGGTGACATGTTTTCCATGATATGTGCATTCCTAGTGATTTTGTTATCCTGACTACTGCTTATATTGCAGAATAACCAGTCATCTATGTGTTTCATGTGAATACTGCTGATTTTTGCAGAGTACTAGTAACTGAGTAATGTTCTGACTACTGCTTGTGTAGCAGGGTATTACTGACATGTTGTATATGGTATAATGATGTTCTGTACAATACAATTTATTTTTATATAACTTGGTGTTGTGTTTCCTCTGTGGTTTACTTTTTGCAGCACGTGTGTTGTGTGTGTTGTGCAATTGCTTTACACATTGCCTCTGGGATAAGTCTGATTGCTCGTGCCAAGCTACAAAGGGGGTGACCGGGGGTTATCTTGGGTGTGTGACTCCCTCACCCTGACTAGAGTGAGTGGGTTCTGTCTGTCGGTATCTATGAAATTGTAGTGATTAAACTTGCTTTAATGCTAAAGTCAGATTTCTTTTGCAATTTTGAAAACATCACTTTTAGAAAGTTGGCATTTTCCTGTCCTTAGCCCTTGTTGTCTACATCCTGTCTTGGCTTACGTGACTGGGGGTGGCTGACAGAATTTGTGAATTCTTCCCAGACAGTCACACAATAAAGGGATTAGGTGTGCCTTAATGGGCCACCTGATGGCAGGCTGGTGAGGAGGAGCTGAGCACACCCCACTTGCAACTTAATAGCCTGTGCTCTGCCTTCACACAAAGGGCCTAACAACTGCACATTATCACTGCAACTAGCTTGGAGCCAGGGCAGAGGAGTCAAGAAAGACCATTTCTTACTTCAATGAAGCTTTCTAGAAGGTTCTCCCACCTTCCATGAGAGGGGTACCGGAGTATAAAAATAGGGCCATCGCACCCACTCTTCGGTTCACCACAGGAAGGACTGCCTGCTGCTGTGACCTGCTGTGCACTCTGCTACACTGCTTTGCTGTACCTGGAAGGTCTGCTTTGCGGCCTGGATCCTGCCTTGAACCCTCAGAGGCCAGCCCTGCTGTTGAGCCCTACATCTTCACTTGTACCCAGAACTACCAGGATGATCCAAGGGCTAGTTTTCTGGCCTCCTGTTTAGAGCCACAGGGACATAAAGGATCCCACCATCTTGAAACCACACCTGAACCCAGCCTAAGTGAGTATTAAATCCCAAAAAGGCTTCCCACCAGCCCTTGGAAGTGGTGCTAAGGGTCCCCAGATGGCCAAAACCCAAAACTGAGGACTTAACTTTTGGCCAAAAGCTGCTCTGAGAACCAAGAGGAGACTAGGACCAACCTGCTCCCCTATATGGCCAAGATGCATCACTGGTCGGTTCTCCCATTACATTCTTCTCCACAGCAGCAAATCCTATTCAGCTGCCCTTCGCCACAGAGGTATCAGACCTCTTGGAGCTGTCTTCGGCTGTAGCCTTCTGTCTCGTCCTGCTGAAGATTTCTGACTTCCATTTCGACAACTAAGCCAGAAAGTAGAAATCTTCACCGTAGCTTCAACCAATGGCCATCCAACAACAATGCTCCCTCCATGCACACCTCCTGCAGGGTTGCCCCGTGGAACTTTACCTTCTCAGACACTTTTTCTCAGATTTTCTCTAAGCCCAAAGGTAAGCACTGATCAAGCCGAATCCACTTCTTTTATCCAAACAACACTCCAATGCGGTTGACCATATTTTTCAACTTTGACCCAGTCTTGCACGTCTGGATGTCCGCCGTTGGAGCTTTGGTCTTTTAAGTGCTAGTTTTACTAAGAGCTTTTAAAAAATCATAACTCCTGTTCTACTGTTTAAATTTGAGTCAGTGTGGTGTGTAGATAATTTTTTTAAATGTGCTACATTTCTGTAACTTACATTGGGATTTTTCTTGTGTTGTGTTTTTACTTTGTTACTGATTCTGTGCTGCATAAATACTTTACACATTGCCTCAGTTATTTCTGACTGCTTCTTGTGCCAGGCTACCCAGAGGTAAGCACAGGTTAATTTGGTGACTCACACCACAGTAAACCAGCAACCCAATTTCTCGCAGTCTTCAATGTAACAACTGACATTCATCCAACACTAAGGGGGTGATTCTAAGACTGGCGGGCGGCGGAGGCCACCCGCCAGACTTCCCCCCTCCAGAATACCGCACCGCGGTCGGAAGACCGCTGCGGCTATTCTGTGTTTTACACTGGGCTGGCGGGCGACCGCCAAAAGGCCGCCCGCCAGCCCAGTGTAAAACTACCTTCCCACGAGGACGCCGGCTCAGAATTGAGCCGGCGGAGTGGGAAGGTGCGACGGGTGCAGTTGCACCCGTCGCAAATTTCAGTGTCTGCAAAGCAGACACTGAAATTCTTTTTGGGGCCCTCTTACGGGGGCCCCTGCAGTGCCCCATACCGCCATCCTGTTCCTGGCGGGAGAACCGCCAGGAACAGGATGGCGGTATGGGGTGTCAGAATCCTTCATGGCAGCGCAGCTTGCTGCGCCGCCATGGAGGATTCATTTGGGCAGCGGAAAACCGGCGGGAGACTGCCGGTTTTCCACTTCTGACCGCGGCCGAACCGCCGCGGTCAGAATGCCCAGCGGGGCACCGCCAGCCTGATGGCAGTGCCCCCGTCATTTTAGCCCTGGCGGTCTTGGACCGCCAGGGTTAGAATGACCCCCCAAGTATCTTTTCCTACACTACAGGACTGAAGTACAATAAGTGTTCTTCGAGCTACAGTTCAAAGGTTAAAGCAATTATATTTGCATTTTAGTTCAAGTGATTCAGTTCAATGGGTTTATCACAAGTTTTTAATTGCCTTTTAGTATACAGTGATTAAGTTACTATTGACCCCAAAGCTAAAACCTTCCACAGACCACAAAAAGCACAGATGATGGACAGAAAGCTGAACAATGTCAGGCATTGACCCCAGTCACAGATCTAGGCCTAAATCCATTGTGTTTTTTGCCTTTCCAGTTTGGACCTAGCTATATACAAATCAGCCTTGGCCTTGCTCCCTATGGAAACAGTCCAGCCTGAACTGTCAGGAAGGGTCCTCCCTGGACCGGAAACAAGCATCCTGAAACCCGTTTCAGGGCATCACCCCTCATCAGCCAGGCTAGCTTGAATCTGATGAAAAGACAAATGTGACCATAGATTGGAATTCTCAAGTATCTTGTGTGATAACCACTGAAGTACCTACATTCAGTGGCCACTGAACAACTAGTTGGGGTTAGTGGGTGGTCAGAATATCTATCCACTTTCAGTGTTGCAGATGTCCCGTTACCAAGCCAGTGCTAAAGTACCCTTTTAGACATTTTCAGATGATGTTCTCCCTCTAAGGCTACTGAGAATGCTCACATTTTTGTTGTTGAAACATCAAAAACAAAAACAAAAAATAGAAGATCAAATATTCTGGCAACCGGACCACAGTCTAAATGTATTCCTGATTATATATTGACAACAGTTTGCAAAGAGACATATGTCGCAGTTCCTTTTGCAACAAAGTTATTTTTGTTCTGGGTCCCATGCTCTACAGTATGTACAGCTCAGATGTGCTTTCACCTTGATAATCCAATAAAGTAAAAGAAGAACATTTTCATTAGTGTTATTTTATTTCGGAGGAGAATGTTGAATCTTAGAGTCTTGTGTGCTAGGTGTATGCACAAGTTTTGTTGTTGATTGAGCATTTCGGTCTTTCGTTTCTACTGTAAGACAAACCTCATGATGTATCACTTTTTGTGAGCATGCTCTAACCACTAGGCCACTACTAGCCATCTTTCAATGAGAATGTCATCAGAAATGATAAGTGCATTTTGGTCTATACCTTCTACAATGTAAAGACCCTATGTGAAAAGAATAAAAAAAGGGGATTTATTTTTTTCAGACAGATCTCACGCCATCCCTCAGCTTGTGTACTCAGATACGTATCACATTAAACCCATAATTTGTGGAAAGATTTATCTCTGATAGTTTAACGCAATGTTAGTGTTTCTTGGTGATTACCATCTAAAATATTCATAAATTGCACCCTGTCATTTATAACCTTTATACATTCTGTGCCCCATAAGTTTACTCTACAATAAGAACTCAAGTTCCAAGTTCTGCTGACACAATTTAGTTGATTTAATTCTCAGTTCTATCATGGTAGCATTGTCAAGCGTCAAGCACGTCTGTGGGCGTGTACTGAAAACAAATGGAAGACACCTCCTCTCTGCTACACGTTAATCACCAAGGGAATTCTGGTTCCATAGGACGCATTGAAGCAGAAGCCAGAGCTCCGTTACTGTTTGGGATATCAGGTCAGTTCAAGGAGTACATTACATCAATTCATTTACAGTGACTTCAGCATCTTCGTTTTCACTGACAAGGAGTGGCATGTTTCGGTGATATACTGTTAGAACAATTTTAAGTACCCTACGAAATTGGTTTAAAAAATCACTTGAAGAAAGATAGGCACATACATGAAAATGACCAGGAGAGGGAGAAGCAGGAGAGGTTGCCCTGCTCCCAGTCCATTAACAGGTCTGCTCAGCTTTCCGTCCTCGGTCCTAGCCAGTTGGCTCTCATGCACTTTTCTTTCCAAAACATATACATACTTTTGAACGAGAAGTGAGTCGAGTGAACAAGAGCCTTATAGGAAAAAGAACAGTATGTGAGGTAATGTTAATTAACTGGTAGGAAAGATGGTTGGTAGAATATGTCAGTCAACTGGGGGAAAAGGGATGAGATAAACCTTTTTCCCACTCCCTACATGTCCATTGACCTTGCCCACTTCTTGCCCGCATTGGCTCTTCTTCCTATTTTGCGGGTTAGGGCCAGACTATCAATGTCCTAGAATGGAATGGAATTTAGATAAGATGCACACGTTGTTTTAAAAATCTACCCCACTTAAGTTCTTACCAACAAGTACAGAAGCTGGCAGGAAAGGAGGCAGGGCAGAACCATCAATGGGCTGGGAGGGATAGGGATCACTCTCCTTCCCAGTCCACTGGTAGTACCGCCCCAGTCTTTCGTGTTACAGAACATTAACAGTTCCCTTTTATTCCATGAGAGTGGTGCTGACTATCGATGTCTTGGGATGGAAGGAAAGCAGAGGCGGTGCAGATGGTTCTGCCATACGGTCTAAGTATCTGGCCCATTTCCTTTTTCATCAAGGGAAAACACATTTAGGATTTTATTTTTTAAATAGTTTTCAAAAGGGTGAAAAATATATTTACGTAATGATCTTCATGAAAGTCACATCAAAGACAAAGCCCCAAATAAAATAGATGGACCCACTGATTGGTTGGAACAGAGGATTTGCTTAGGGTCTCAATTAAATGAGGGTATATCCAAATCCAAGTTTCAATACCACTGACAATGCAGGATGGCCAAGAGCACTTCTTGGCTTGTGCTCTGACCAGGGATCAGGAAGAGAATAGCAAATTAATTATTCTTACATGGGATTCAGCATATTTTTCAGAAGCAACTAATCACTTGCCATTGCTGGTGGATAAATGTATTCAGGTGTGGCTTTAATGTCACTGCTAAATCTTTTGGGGGTGTCCAAGAGGAATGGAGAGTGGTGCAGAATGTTGAATTGTAGAGTTTGTGAGTGTTTTTTAGTGAATAATGCAAGTGGTATATATGATATTAAAGTTCAGCTGCTATATGTTTAGTTTACTGCATGTTCTCATGCCAGTGATGCATGATCTCAAAGAACTGTCTGTCTTCCCATTGAAGGCAGGGAGCGGTACATTTGCAGTCATAATAAACACATGTCTGAGTAAAATATTACTGCAAAACTGGTGTTCATTCCCAGACTATTTTCATTTAAAAAGCAAATGTGTAGCTTAAAGTATTGTATTACAGACTGTAAAAGTTGAAAAGCTAAAAGGCGCAGAATGCAGTATATTTGGTTGTTGTCATACCATTTGAATAGCTGCACTGCATACAAAAAAGTGCAGCCCCCACGTAAAATGTTGTAGCACTTCTTTCCCTCCACCCATTCAGCTGCAGCATCCCTTTGCTGTACCTCCCTTGCTCCTTAATTCTAGTTTGGGGCTGAGGGTGAACAAGTGAAGAAAATATGTGTGTTCTCTTTTTTAACACATTCAAGGTGAGTGTAGTCTACGGGTTAAGCACTGAGATCCCCAGCAGCACTGATACAAGGTGTTAGCAACACCATTTTCCTGGTTTGTCACTCCTGGAACTTGTGAGCACAAAGGTTGTGGCTATCACAGGTCATTAAATAGAAGGCATCCATCCTCATGGAACCCTACTCGTGCTGGGCTGGCATGTTTGCTCCATTGATGATTTGAAGTGTGCAGGTAAAACTGATGATTGGGCAAACATTCACCCCTTGTCTGAACTCTCTTCTGCTCCATTCAGCGTCAAGGTTGCCTAAGTCACTGTGCTCCATAAAACTTGATTGGGCTGAAAAATCATAGGCCCTCATTATGACATTAGCGGTAAATCCCACTTACTGCCATGCTGACTGCCGCCAACATTCCGCCGCCTCGGCGGATATCCGCTAACCATATTATGACACACACACACCAATCCATCACTATTCAGCCACACACACAAATCCGCCAGCCCAAAGGTCAGTGATAAAGTGGCGGTAGCAAAACCTACATTGTTACGCCAACAGAACTATGACCACAAAATTATGACCCACGAATCACCACGGCAGACATTCAATGGCGATAAACCATTGGCGGTAGATAACGCCGCGCTCAAAATACACACACACATACAAAACACCACAATGGACAATTAAAACTACACACACCTGACACCCATACACACACCACACACCCACACCACTATTAGACACACACCCACACTACCCACAACCCCTTACGACTACAAATAATTGCCAGCAGAGAGAGACAGCAAAAGCACTCACACAACCAGAGCCACATACCACCATCACCTATACACCACCCACACACATCACCCTACACACCCTCACCCACACCACTCACACTACACCCATGGCACCACAACAACACTCCAGATTCTCTGAGGAGGAGCTAAGGGTCATGGTGGAGGAAATCATCTGGGTAGAGCCACAACTATTTGGATCACAGGTGCAGCAGATATCCATTGCTAGGAAGATGGAGCTATGGAGGAGGATCGTAGACAGGGTCAACGCCGTGGGACAGCACCCCAGAACAAGGGATGACATCAGGAAGAGTTGGAACAACCTACAGAGGAAGGTACGTTCCATTGCAGCAAGACACCAGCTCACTGCACAGAGGACTGGCGGTGGACCCCCACCTCCTCCCCCACAACTTACAACATTGGAGGAGGAAGTCTTGACAATCATGCATCCTGAGGGCCTGGCAGGAGTAGCAGGATGAATGGACTCAGGTAAGTGAACTCTCAATACTATCACCCCCTACCTGCATGCCATCACATACCCCCACCCCACCCTCACTCCCATCACTCCACCAGCTCCCACACACCCCACCATCACAACCCACCCATCCCAATGCCAAGCCCTGCATGCCATACCAATGCATGGACACCACTCACAGACCTGCATGGACACCTATCACTACAGCATGCACACTAGAGAGAATCACCTAGCCCACCAAATAACAACTCACACAAGGCAAAGCTGCCAGGGCAATAACAACCATAGAGGGCAACCCACCCGTGCACAAGATGTCACACACAGAAACAATGACACTGCTTTTACATCCCCAAAGGTACCCCACCCAATGTCACCGGGGAAGAGGTCCCCCCCACAGAAGAGGCCCACAGTGATGACAGCAACTCTGGTCACCTGGATCTGGATGAACAACCTGGCCCATCAGGGACCTCCGGACAGTCGGTTACCCAGGCATAGTCTCACACCAGCACAGAGCCTCCCCCCTCAGGAAACACCACCACAGCACCCATCCAGTGGGCCCATACGTCTGTCCCCAGGACACGTCAATCAGCAGTGTGTCCACCACTACAGGGACCCCAGGCCGCCCCACAAACACAGAACAATCAGGGACCTGGAGTCAGTGGCAGTGGGCACACGGTTCAAGGGACAGAGGCACAGGACAACAGGGAAGCTGGGAGGACTGCTGTGCAACAGGGGGAGGACAGGCCCAGGGAACCGACTCTCCAGGAGGCACTCACCGCAATCCTGGGAGCATACCAATATTCCCAGGATACGCTGGGCCAGATTGTGGACAAGATGCAGGAGAACATGCGGCTGCAACAGGGACAGTACCTGGGGATGAGGGAGGACTTGAAGTCCATTAACACCACCCTGGTCTCCATTGCAGGGGTGCTGGCAGACATGGCCAAAAGTATGAGGAAGGCAGTGGCACAACAGCGGGCCACTGACACTAGCCAGACTACTGAACAGCCCTCCGCCTCCTCTGCCGCTAGTGGACAGGAGGCCCTGCCACAGGCCCAACAGGCCACCAGCACCCCTCCCCCTGCAGAATGAGAACCACCCCGCAAACGTTCCCTGCGATCCAGGCAGAAGCCAGAGACTATTGCCAGGACCCCCGCTAGGAAATAAGACTCTCCTGATTGTCACCCTTTGTCCCACTCTGTCACCCTGTCCACCTTGAACTCCCCTTCCCATGCCCCCTTGGACAATGTACCTGTGCAACAAATAGACTGGACCCTAACCTGGACTTTCCTCCTTTATCACCCCAGCCCATTGCACTTCCCCCTTTTCTTCTTACCACTGCAATAAACGCACTTTGAAAAAATACAAGTATGGAGTATGTGAAATGATTTCAAAATATTTTCGTTTAACAAGGTTCAAACATTGCAATTCAACTGTACAGTAATGTTTACATAGGAAAGATCTGTAGTTGGTTGCAGTGAACACAGCAGGAGCAATAGTGGGGCACCAACATATGCAAAAAGAGATGCCAATGGGTACAGTGAGTGGGCATAGAATTAGGAATTCATAGCCTGCCAGTGACAATGTCACACATCAAACTGTCAATGAAATGTGAAATAACACTGTCTTACCTGTGTGTCATTGGAAGTATTGAAGAATGACTGCACTTCTGTTGTCCTCATCTTCATCCTCTGCCTCCTTATCTTCACTGTCCACAGGGTCCACTGCTGCCACACGGCTATCTCCAGCCTCCTCCTCCTGCAGAAAAGGCACATGGCGTCGCAAGGTTGTGCAACATACAGCATGCCACGATGATCTGGCAGACCTTCTTGGGTGAATAGCACAGGGATCCACCTGTTAAATGTAGGCACCGGAACCTGGCCTTCAGGAGGTCGAAGGCCCTTTCTATTATCCTTCTTGTTCACCCATGTGCCTCATTGTAGCGTTCCTCTGCCCTTGTCCTGGGATTCCTCATAGGGGTCAGTAGCCATGAGAGGTTAGGGCAGCCAGAGTCACCTGAAAATATATCGAGGGACAACCGTTAGCCACACACTAACCCTTATGGCCCACATCATACCAATACACCAACATCCACTAAGTGGGAACCAGGGCTCACCTATTAGCCACACCCTGTGCCTCTGGAGTTGGCCATTTGGGATACTGCTATTCCTCAGGATAAAAGCATCATGCACCAAGCCTGGATACTTAGCATTGACATGGGAGATGTACTGGTCCGCCAAACACACCATCTGCACATTCATCGAGTGATAACTTTTACGATTTCTGAAGACCTGTTCATTTTGCTGGGGGGGGGACAAATGCAATATGTGTTTCATCAATCACTCCAATGATGTTGGGGATATGTCCCATTGCATAGAAGTCAGCCTTCACTGTGGCCAAATCCTCCACCTGGGGGAAAACTATGTAGCTGAACATGTGTTTAAACAGGGCGGACAACACTCTGGTCAGCACTATTGAGAACATTGGCTGACATTCCTGGTGCCACGCCCACTGTCACTTGTAAAGAACCAGTTACCAGGAAATGGAGAACTGATATCACTTGCACAAGAAGGAGGATCCCTGTGGGGTGACGGATGGCAGATATCAGGTCTGGCTCCAGTTGGGCACACAGCTCCGTGCTTGTGGCCCTGTCAAGTCTATAGTTGAGGATAATGTGTCTGTCCTCCATTGTTGCCAAGTCCATCAGGGGTCTGTACACAGGGGGATGTCTCCATCTCCTATTCATCTGCAGCGGTTGCATTCTATGGGGTAAAAGAGCGAGCAGCTGGTCATTATTTGTACATTGGAAGCACTAAAGTTCAATGCATATTGTGATTGTTACAATATTTTGGTGGCATATGTCCAGATTGTGAAATTGTGAACTGTGATGCAGTTAGGATCCATGGCCTGCCCCCCCCCCCCCCTGAAATGGCATCTTCCTGTCCAGTATGGAGGGACAGGTGGAAATGAGGTAATTCCGCCGACATTGTGCGCCGTTGCGAGAGGCAGTCGAGAACCTCTGTGCAACTCCTCATTGGTTATCATTGGGCCCTATGGGGTACAGTGGCCAATAGTGATGTACGCCAGCAGTGACAGTATGCACCGCCGCGGATGTGACCGCCATTTTCTATCTGTTCCCTCACTTGCTAACTGACTTTCAACTGCATGTGCTGCTGTGACTTGTGTCTGGAATCTACCATGGCGTGTGTGAGTGGGGAAAGGGCCCCTGCCTTCACCTCGGTGAAGTTGGAGCGATTAGTGGATGGTGTCCTACCCCAGTACCGACTGGTGTATGGGCCTCCAGACCAACAGGCGAGTACACTGTGAGTACGATGCAAGGGGCATGAATGCATGGAGTACTGTGTGTGAAGGCCTCATGTGGGGGGGCTGGTGGAGGGGCCCTGGGCAGCGTGCAGCATGTATGCTGGGCCATGTCTGTGCTAATGGGGATGGGATCAGGCATTGTGGGCCATGAGTGTAACAGGCAGGACGGTCGGACTAATACCTTTCCCTGTGTGTATTTCTCTGCAGGTCAGCGGCCATCAAAAGAAGGTTAAATGGTGTGCCATCGCCTAGGACGTGCGGACCCTGAGTGTCTTCGGCAGGTAGAGCACCCACTGTCAGAAACGGTGGGAAGACCTGAGATGCTGGGCACGGAAGAATGCGGAGGCCCAGATGGGGATGGCCTCCCAACGAGGAAGGGGTGCCCATCGAACCCTGACCCCCCTGATGGCCTGCATACTGGCAGTGGCCTATCCAGAGCTGGGTGGGTGCTTGGTGGCATCACAGCAGCAACAAGGGGGTGAGTACAGTGCCCTTCATTCCTACTTACGCCTGGTGGGGTGGTCTCCGGGTGGGAGATGTGGGCCTGTGGGTGCCCCTAGGCCAGGCCTGGCATTGCAGAGTAGATCCCTTGTTGGGCAGGGTTCTGATGTGAAATTCCTCCAACCTAGCTAGTAGGTATCCACTACTGGGCAGGGGTGTGTGGGTCTCAGATATGCTGCAGTTGGCGTTATGTGTCCCTTCCCATGGCCTGGTGACTAGCATTGTAACTGGTAGCGCATTGCTTACTGCGTAGGGCTGTTCCCTGTGTGTGAGTGTGTTGTGTATGACAACGGTGGTGTTGGTGCCGCCATTGACCAAGTGTATCCTTTGTCTTTCCACCCCCCCCCCCTTTTTGTTTTGTCATCCTGTCCTTATGTGCATTAGCATCCTCTGGCGGAGGAGCAGAGGCACCGGTGACGGAGGGAGCTACATCCCACAGGACCCAGGAGGCCAAGTCCACCGACAGTGAGGGCACCAGTGGGATGGAGGGCGAGGGGAGCACCACATTGGAGACTGGAGGGGACAGTTCGGACACGAATACCTCCTCCAATGGAATCTCCCTGGTGGTGGCGGACACCTCTGTACCCACCCCAGCTACAGGTGCAGCCGCCACCCCCGTACCAGCACCGCCCTCCCAGCAGCCCCTCATCGAGTTGCCCATGCCCGCTCACCCAGGAGGGTGGGCCTCTCCTTCGCCCCAGGCACCTCAGGCCCTGCCCCAGTGAGCCCTGCTGCCCTGAGTGAGGAGGCTATTGATCTCCTGCGATCCATCTCTGTTGGGCAGCCAACCATTGTGAATGCCATCCAGGGGCTGGCAGCCCAAATGCAACAGTCCAATGCATTTCTGGAGGGCATTCACACTGGCTTGGCGGCCCAACAGAGATCATCCAGGCTCTGGCCTCCTCTCTGATGTCAGCCATTGTCCCTGTTTCTACCCTCCCCCTCCAACTTCCTTTACCCAATCCCAATCCCATTCCCCTCAACCCCAACCTATCCCAAGCACGCAGGCAGAGGAGCATGCACACAGGACAACACACAAGAGTGAACATGGCAAACACAAGCACCACACTTCATCCCACAGGCACTCACACAGACACTATCCAGATACCATACACTGCCTCCACTGTGGCCCCCTCCTCCTCCTCGTCCACCTCCCTCCCAGTTGTGTTTCCACTCACACCTGCATGCACTACATCCTCATTCACTACCCCCATCTCCAGCACACCTATCAGAACACACACCTCTCTGGCAGTCACCACCCCCACATCCATGCACACGTCCCCTGTGTCCTCACCCACTGTGTCTGTGCCCCCTCCTCCCAAGGTAAACAAAAGCAAGCACTCAGACACCCAACAGCCATCCACCTCTCAACGGCATCCAGCCCATGCACCTGCACCCAAACACAGCAGACTGACACCTCCTACAACCACTCCCTCTTCCTCCACTCCCAAACCGTCTCCCTCTTCCCGCCCCAATGTCCCTAAGAAGTTTTTCCTCTCCAACATTGACCTCTTCCCTACCCCTCCCCCCGTCCCTCACATCAGGCCAGTGTGGTCAAAACCTAGGCAAGCACCTCAGCCACCCTTTGTATGGGCACGTTAGTGTCCCCATCAACTCAAGGTGGGAAAGGATCCCGGCCACCAGCCAGCTCTACAGAAAGGGTGCCTGCCCCAAGTGCTGCAGGAAGGAAGGGCAAGGAGCCAGCCCAAAGTGCTTCAGGAAGGAAGGGCAAGGAGCCAGCCCCAAGTGCTGCAGGACGGAAGGCAAGGAGCCATCCCCAGCTGCTGGCAGTAAGGACAAAGGGCCTGGTGCTGGGACTCAGTCGGAGACCCCACCACCAACCATGGTGGTGCAGCTGTCTGAGGCTGCTGGGGATGGGCTGAAGCTTCCCCCCACCACCAGCACCACCAGGTAGCCGTCTGAGACTGCAGGGGATGGGCTGGAGCCTCCCCCCCACCACCAACAGCAGCAGCCCCACCAGTGGGCAGCCATCCAAGGCTGCAGGGGATGGACTGGAGCTTCCCCCCACCACCAGCACTAGTGGGCAGCCATCCGAGGCTGCGGAGGATGGGCTGGAGCCTCCCCCCACCACCACCAGCAGCAGCAGCACCAGTGGGCAGCCGTCCAAGGCTGCAGGGGATGGGCTAGAGACTCCCCACCACCACCACCAGCTCGACCAGCAGCACCGCCACCAGCACCAGCCCCACCAGTGGGCAGCCATCCAAGGCTGCAGGGGATGGACTGGAGCTTCCCCCCACCACCAGCACCAGTGGGCAGCCATCCAAGGCTGCAGAGGATGGGCTGAAGCCTCCCCCCACCACCACCAGCAGCAGCAGCACCAGTGGGCAGCCGTCCAAGGCTGCAGGGGATGGGCTAGAGCCTCCCCACCACCACCACCAGCTCCGCCAGCAGCACCGCCACCAGCACCACCGCCAGCACCAGTGCGCAGCCATCCGAGGCTGCAGGGGATGGGCTGGAGGCTCCACCCTACACTACCAGCAGCAGCAACACCACTGCCACCACTGAACAGCAGTCACCGCCGGCGGACATTCTGTAGACCTGCCTCCATAGGCTGTTGTCCGGCCTGCCCACTGCTAATCCTGTGGGTATGACACCCACCTGAGAGAATGTCACCCCATCCTCCCCAGGATGAAGATCACAGGGCACGATGCCCCCTCCAGAACCAGTGAAGCTCACTGGGCACGATGCCCCCTCCAGAACCAGTGGAGATGCCATCCACTCATCCCATCCTCCCCAGGATGAAGATCACAGGGCACAATGCCCTCTCCAGAACCAGTGGAGATGCAATCCACTCACCCCATCCTCCCCAGGATGAAGATCACAGGGCGCGATGCCCCCTCTATAACCGGTGGGGATGCCATCCACTCACCCCATCCTCCCTAGGATGAAGCTCACAGGGCACTATGTCCCCTCCAGAGCCTGTGGGCAAGACACCCACTTGAGAGACTGTGACCTTGTACTCCCCAGGACAGAGTAATGGGCATGTTGCCCATCCAGAGGAAGTGGGTAAGTCACCCACTTGAAAGACTGTGGCCTTGCTCTCCCTAGGACAGAGTAATGGGCATGTTGCCCCCTCCAGAACCAGTGGGCAAGTCTCCCACATGAGAGACTGTGGCCTTGCACTACCCAGGACCATGAACAGGGCATGTTGCCCCCTCCAGGACCAGTGGCGTTGTACCATCTCCTGGCTGTGGTGCCCCCCAATTCCCCATCCCCCTGAGATGCCTGCCTATTTTCGACCTGATGCCCCTGCAGTGTTCTCTCTGTGTTGTTGCAGGAGTAAAGTGGGGCCTTGGACTTTGTAATGTGGCCCTGTGGCCCACGAACATTGAGGACTGAGCAGTGTCCCTTCATTTGTAAATATGTATATACTTTTTGATTTGGATGCAGGTATTGCTACTATTTTATCTTATTACACTCTTTTTACTCTATTGTAGTAGTCCTTGCATTATTCCTGAGGTGTACAGGGTCAATATGTTATGTTGCTGCATCTGCTTGTGTGTATGGTGTTGGGGGTGGGGGTGTTGCGTGTGTGTGTCACTCTCTTTCCCCTGCCCCTCCCCTGTGTGCTAGGCAGCTGTACTCACTGTGGTCGTCTTCGCCGTCGTTGGTGTTCATAGTGGAGCAGCACGTAGAAGATCATGCGGAAGACATGCAGTTTGGGCTCCATGGGGTCGTGGTTGTTTCCTGAGTCTCCACAGGCGAGTTGTTTCCCCTCTGTGCAGTGTTTCCACAAGGCTTTTGATGTCGTTAGTACCGCCCCGGAAAAGGTGGCAGATTGGACTGTCTTAATACAGTGGGTGGAACATTGTCTTCCACCTGGCTGTAGGCGGTCACCGCCGTGGTGCCTGTTGATTCCACCCTGGCGGTCGGTGTGTTAAAGTGGCTGTCTGTATGAGCTCTTTCTGCCATGTCCATAATTTGGCAGTATTTACCGCCAGCCTGTTGGCGGTATTACTGCCACTTTATCACCAGCTTCCAGGGTTGTAATGACCCACATAATCTTCCAGACCTCTCTCCGTGGTAACTTGGCTGAGGTGGGTGCCTGTGATATGGTTACCCCCCTCTCTTTTCTAGGTTGTTATGGTTATTTGTGGGTGTTTTTAATATTTTTGTAATATCCTTTCAATTAAATTAGTTTGTGAGTTTTAATGCATGTATTTGTTAACTGAAATGTTATTTTGCTGTAGCTGTACATGTACCACGTGCTCCCTTCTATGAGGAATACCTTGTTGCTCATGTAATAGGCAACCAAGTGCAAGCTTGTAATTCCTCTACATCAAGACTGAAGCTTTGTTACTCTGCTGTCTGGCAAATTGGTTCTCTGTAGTATATAGTACTTAGTAAAACAAGCCTTGAAAAATCAGGAGTAGCTCATAGTTTGTTTAGAGAGTGGCCCCTTTCCATAGGTATAACAGGTTCTTGTTTTTCTAGAAGTCTCTTGGCATGCCACATCCAAGCATAAAATTATGCCTGAAACAGCAGCCAACACATCATCCAAATGAGACACACGCTATATGCTAGCCAAAACAATAAAACAAAACACAGCTAATCATATGCCATAAAATGAATGAGCACTATATACAACTTAACTAGAGTTTATCATCACTGGAGCAGGAATTATCGATTAAGTCTAGTGATTATAAAAGCAGATTATTGCATAGGAATCCAGGTGGTGTCACTGTCACTGGTCACTGTCAGAATGCCATGAGTAATTTTAGGAAACTTGGGGTCTGATATACAAAAGTATCTTGCAGTCACAAATGCTGCAATTTGCAAAATAGATGCATTTGCGACTGCAAGATAGATTTTACTACATACTAATCCTATTTTAGGAGTTGGTAACGTTTCACTGACTCCTAAAATGAGATTGTTAATCGATATGAGATGTAACATCTATTTGCAACCCCAATCTTGTCCCAGAAAATGCAATTATTACCGACTTTCAAGTTGGGGGTGGCACATCTTCCACGTTTTGATTATAAAATGTTTTTTGTTGGGGAGAAGACAGTATTCCACCCTAGCAGGACACCAATCGTTTTGAGTCATAATTTGCAAACTGACGAATGACGTTATGAGACAGGGAAGTCTGAGGCTCACTTTAATTCCCTATTTTTCGAACCTATCTACTACTACATAGGTTGGTTCACAAAATCAGATTCCATCCACAAAAGGTTGAGGCACATTCTGTGCCCACCATTTACAAATGAAATCATCATACGCCAGGCCAATGATCTCTCTAGTAAAACATATGTGCCTGTAACTTTAGGGAGTTTAAATATTCTGCCTCATCTTCCACCTGCGGTAAAAATATATACATACATCAGAACTGTTCTGATTTTACTCTTATCTCTTCTACAAGATTAACAACTTTTGAACAACTTACCATGAAAATATTGGGGTTTTACATGACTATTAAGGGCTCAACATCAAGGTGATAGTGTGAGCCACTATCCGAGCAGGTATTTAAGGTCTGACTGTTAGTCTTCTTTTCCACTCTGAGGGAAAAGAAACATCATTAAGGAAAGATAACATGATCAAAGCTCTCAGGGGACTGCAAATGGCTCGTTCTGAATATACAATGAAAAATCAACATAAAACTATTTTTTGGCAGCTGATGAAACAATAAGCTTGGATAAAGTGACAATATCAGTCCAATACTTCAGCAACCTTGCATCCCCCAAAGGGAACCTCTCTAGCAATAAGAGTCGTGCTACGTGTTATGTAATCTTTACAATGACGCAAAAAATACTCGACGGGAATTGAAAGAACAGCTCCGATCTGAATCAGAGGCTGGTAAAATCCGAAGCCGAGAGAGGAATGTGAACTCCTAATTTCATCTGCATTGTTGTGTTTTCTCAAATGTGTAGATAAGAAAGTGATAGGAAACAAACGGCCAGATGTATCAAGGCACTAGCTGCAAAACCCAGTCTTGTTGCGACCAGTAACAAATATGCGAAGGAACCTGTGTAGTTCACTTCGCAAAGTTCCAAATCAGATTGAGACACAGTCTAACTAACGAATGAATATTTATTTGGTGAGTCGCCAACTCCAACTCACTTCAATTGGACCCAATCACGTGGATAGTGGCCTGCAAGGGTCAGTAGACCACCAGTCATATGATTGCTTTTGAAAAATCAAAACGTTTCTTGTAAACTACTGATTTCCTTAAAGAAAACAGGACGGCTTTGGAAAAAAATGGCTTTCGTTTTTCCGAACATTCAGCAAAAGTTGGCAATGATCTCCTGCACCACTGACTACTCCCCCTGAAAATTCCACCCAAAATCAAGGGGGGTCATTCCGAGGCCGGGGATGCGGGAGCACCGCCAACAGGCTGGCGGTGCCCCGCAGGGCATTTTGACCGCGGCGGTTTGGCCGCGGTCAGACAAGGAAAACCGGCGGTCTCCCGCCGGTTTTTCACTGCCCTGGGAATCCCCCATGGCGGCGCAGCTTACTGCGCCGCCATGGGGGATTCCGACCCCCTCACCGCCATCCTGTTCCTGGCGGCTCCGACCGCCAGGAACAGGATGGCGGTGAGGGGTGTCGTGGGGCCCCCGTAAGAGGGCCCCACTTTGTATTTCAGTGTCTGCTTTGCAGACACTGAAATACGCGACGGGTGCCACTGCACCCGTCGCACATACCCACTCCGCCGGCTCCATTCGGAGCCGGCTTCCTCGTGGGGAGGGGTTTCCCGCTGGGCTGGCGGGCGGCCCTCTGGCGGTCGCCCGCCAGCCCAGTGGGAAAGCCAGAATGGCCTCCGCGGTCTTTCGACCGCGGAGCGGCCATTTGGCGGCTCCCTCCAGGCGGGCGGCTCCCGCCGCCCGCCGGGCTCAGAACGAGCCCCAAAAAGAGTAAGGGGTCCAAAAATGGACCCCTTCCCTTTTGTGAAAGAAGTTATCACCCCAGTTTGAGAGGCGGTAACTTTTCAATGTTTTTCAGTTCTAGTCACAAACCAATGTTACAACTATTACCAATCACAATTAGGAAATGACGCCCACAAATAGCCCCTTTTTAAATTAAAAATAAATAATAGGTTTTGTTCATGAGAAATAGCTTTTTTGGCAGCGCAAACTCCAAATCGGAGTGTTTATGACTGCAAAAAAAGCTTATTACATCTGCCCCCATAAATCCTACACTCCCGGGTGGTGATGCTCTGGGCTTTGGCATACTTTATAAGAAGGGCCAACTTACCACCTACATATGTAAGGAGGTTAAAGGCATTATGGAGAGAGGGGAAACCTAACTTCAGGGTGTAGTTAAAGTATGTTTTTTCCCAAAAAGAACAGACTACCTTGAATGGTCTTCATATTATGCAATATGCCTTCACACTGTAGATTAAAAACGTATATACTTGTCTACTAAGACGGTATTCAATAGGTTATTCACGCATTTTCCTTCGGACCATCTGGACAATATGAACATTACCAAAATGTTCATTGATTGTGTGAAAAAGCTTAGGTTTCACCTAAAACAACAACTTCAAAAGGATTATTGTCAGATACTAAGTAGTATTTGCTAAGGCTGCCTTTTCTTGCCGTCATTATTTCTATAACACCACAAACAAGAATTGGGGAATTCGGGGCACAACCTGCTCTGCCCTGCTGACACCCACTGTAAGTCAGATCTCTCGATTTATAGGTTAGTGGGAGCATATACAGTGCGGATGATACCATGATCCCCACAAATATATTAATAATTAGATTCACAAAGACGAATCAGAGGCCATACAATTATCGTGACAATCTTTTTAATGTCATCACCAATATCACAGTTTTTATTCTTCAGTTATATACATATTCCAGTCATAATTCGTAATAACTGCCGCCGTTCAAAATAACAGCCTAGGCGTGTTTTGCTGACACTCTGCTGTGCCAAGGCAGTAAAATGAAAGACAAGGTCTAAATTATACCCCATATATAGCAATCTAATTAGAATAGTTGATAGTTGTTTACCACATCTTAACAGAGACTCTTTTTAGTCTGAAAGAATAAGTTACTGTACAAAAAATCAACATCAGTTATCATCCATAATCGGCCAGTTGAACAATATTGAAGGGTTAATTCCTTAGATGAGCAGTGCTGCCTTCAGGGCTATGTCCCTTATGTACCTTACTTTAATAGGGGTATTGATGCCTACTGGATTTCTCTTCGGTGGCAGAAAAATGCTGCCTACACACTAGCCACACGACGCAGTACGTGATCTATGCTCCACCGAGGCATTTTTAGTTGATTGGGAAGAATTGAAAACAAAAAGTGTGGACAGCATCCTTTAATGCATTGAAGTGATTGAACACCCTTCATTTTGTTCACCATCTCATTCTGCAGTCAGGCAGTGAAGTCTTAATCAGCAGTGGGCCAATGCCAAGGTCAAACACAAGGTGGCAGAAGCCACCATATTGCGTCCATACGTAGGACGCAAAAATGCTGCATCACTACTTCTATCGTGGAGCCATTTTAGTTGCTTTAAACATTGCTAATAACCACAAGGACATTTTTACACCATCTCACCAGGTAATGTTTCTCCTAACTTTACAAGTAGAAGCCTAACCAACCAACGAGTAGACACTGAACCTCTATCAGACTAATATGTCAGTGCTGGGAGAAAGCATGGGAGCATCCAAACTACATTCAACTACATGTATTTCTCATCTGCAACTGAATTTGGGTTTGTGCGCTTTCAGGCAGCAATTCAATGGATCCTTAGTTTGTGAACTGGTATGGAAGGAGTAATGCCACCTACTCCTTTTTGAAGTCTATTTAGAGGTAATCTTGTAAGAAGTGTTCATATTCAAAAGAATATATACTTTACTCAATGTTGGGCCCAAAGGGCATATAAGTTAAAATTATGGTTAAAGTAGAACTTATTGTACCAGTGTGGGGTTATGTAGTGCACAAGACTGCCACAGTTTCAAGCATGGTTGACAACTGACCCCACCCCAAGAAGAATGCAGTACTCAAAAGACACAATTTATTCCACAAATTCCTGTTGTTTGAAAACCCGCAGATGCATATGTGGCTGGTTTATGGATGTTCGTGGCTCCGTACAGCTATGATACATTGGGGCATGAAATTATAAGAACTCAACAGAATTTAACAATGGCAGGAAAGCTCAGATGCAACTGCTGTCCCAAGCCTTGAGCAGGCTATTAAAATAATGAAAGTTCAATTTGAAAATTATGAAAAGAGTGGCAGGTATTACAAATGTATAGCATATTCAATATAGGCATGGCCAAACTGCCAACTACTGATGGATCCACTGGCCTATCACAGCCTCCTCGTCATACTTTACTCCCACTGTACAAGAGAAAAAAATCACTCTCTCCAAAGCACCACTCTGTCTCACCCTATACCTCTCTCAATCTATCCTCTAGCTCCACTCTCTGACTCAACCCAAAACTCATTCTACTACTATGATCTCCAAAATAACCCTTCCTAGACTCTTCCTCTATCCCTCCTAGCTCACCCCAAACCTCAGTTTACTACTATGATCTCCCAAACAACCCTACTAAATTCTTCCCTCGTGTATCTCTCCTTTGACTCTTAGCAAACCTAATTTTGCTACTATGATCCCTGATCCCTTTCTACAGACTTCTCCCTCCTCCACCTGCCCTTTTACTCATCCTAAGCCTCATCTTGCTACTATGATCTCCCATTTTACACTTTCCACAATCTTCCCTGTCCTATTCCTCAACTACTCTATTCAATCCAACTAACAGACTTGCATGTCCACTGCTCAAATTAACTCATATTTCCCTATACTAATCTACAATTAATCATTTTTGGTTCCCGAGTAGCGTGCTACTCCCTGAAAAGCGCTGCAATGCCTCGTCAGGGGTAGTAAGCACTATATAAATGCAATTACAATTACTCATTAAGGGACTCACTGCAACATTTCAAATACAACCTTTGAACACTGAGCTCACTAAAATTGAACGGTACGAATGCACCACCCAGTACTTGTAGAAAAGTACCATCTTGCCTGGTATGTTACCCCCATATTTCACTGTATATATGTTGTTTTAGTCTATGTGTCACTGGGACCCTGCCAGGCAGGGCCCCAGTGCTCATAGGTATGTGCCCTGTTTGTGTTCCCTGTGTGATGCCTAACTGTCTCACTGAGGCTCTGCTAACCAGAACCTCAGTGGTTATGCTCTCTCTGCTTTCCAAATTTGTCACTAACAGGCTAGTGACTAAATTTACCAATTCACATTGGCATACTGGTACACCCATATAATTCCCTAGTATATGGTACTGAGGTACCCAGGGTATTGGGGTTCCAGGAGATCCCTATGGGCTGCAGCATTTCTTTTGCCCCCCATAGGGAGCTCTGACAATTCTTACACAGGCCTGCCAGTGCAGCCTGAGTGAAATAACGTCCACGTTATTTCACAGCCATTTACCACTGCACTTAAGTAACTTATAAGTCACCTATATGTCTAACCTTCACGTGGTGAAGGTTGGGTGCAAAGTTACTTAGTGTGTGGGCACCCTGGCACTAGCCAAGGTGCCCCCACATCGTTCAGGGCAAATTCCCCGGACTTTGTGAGTGCGGGGACATCATTACACGCATGCACTGTATATAGGTCACTACCTATGTACAGCATCACAATGGTAACTCCGAACATGGCCATGTAACATGTCTAAGATCATGGAACTGTCACCCCAATGCCATTCTGGCATTGGGGGGACAATTCCATGATCCCCCGGGTCTCTAGCACAGAACCCGGGTACTGCCAAACTGCCTTTCCGGGGTCTCCACTGCAGCTGCCCCTGCTGCCAACCCCTCAGACAGGTTTCTGCCCTCCTGGGGTCCAGGCAGCCCTGGCCCAGGAAGGCAGAACAAAGGACTTCCTCTGAGAGAGGGTGTAACACCATCTCCCTTTGGAATTAGGTGTGAGGGCTGGGGAGGAGTAGCCTCCCCCAGCCTCTGGAAATGCTTTGATGGGAACAGATGATGCCCATCTCTGCATAAGCCAGTCTACAACGGTTCAAGGATCCCCCAGCCCCTGCTCTGGCGCGAAACTGGACAAAGGAAAGGGGAGTGACCACTCCCCTGACCTTCACCTCCCAGGGGAGGTGCCCAGAGCTCCTCCAGTGTGTCCCAGACCTCTGCCATCTTGGAAACAGAGGTGTTTGTGGCACACTGGACTGCTCTGAGTGGCCAGTGCCAGCAGGTGACGTCAGAGGCTCCTTCTGATAGGCTCTTACCTCTCTTGGTAGCCAATCCTCCTTCCTAGGTAGCCAAACCTTCTTTTCTGGCTATTTAGGGTCTCTGCTTTGGGGATCTCACCAGATAACGAATGCAAGAGCTCATCAGAGTTCCTCTGCATCTCCCTCTTCACCTTCTGCCAAAGGATCGACTGCTGACTGCTCAGGACGCCTGCAAAACCGCAACAAAGTAGCAAGACGACCACTAGCAACCTTGTATCGCTTCATCCTGCCGGCTTTCTCAACTGTTTCCAGGTGGTACATGCTCTGGGGGTAGCCTGCCTCCTCTCTGCACCAGGAGCTCTGAAGAAATCTCCCGTGGGTCGACGGAATCTTCCCCCTGCAACCGCAGGCACCAAAAGACTGCATCACTGGTCCTCTGGGTCCCCTCTCAGCACGACGAGCGTGGTCCCTGGAACTCAGCAACTCTGTCCAAGTGACTCCCACAGTCCAGGACATCCATCCTCCAGAAGTTCCTAGTCCTCGTCTTTCTTGCAGAACTCCAAGCTTCTTCCAACAGGTGGCAGCTTCCTTGCACCCTCAGCTGGCATTTCCTGGGCTCCTGCCCACTCTCGACACTGTCGCGACTATTGGACTTGGTCCCCTTGTCTTACAGGTACTCAGGTCTAGAAATCCACTGTTGTTGCATTGCTGGTGTTTGTTCTTCCTGCAGAATCCCCCTATCACGACTTCTGTGCTCTCTGGGGGTAGTAGGTGCACCTTACACCTACCTTTCAGGGTCTTGGGGTGGGCTATTTTTCTAACCCTCACTGTTTTCTTACAGTCCCAGCGACCCTCTACAAGCTCACATAGGTTTGGGGTCCATTCGTGGTTCACATTCCACTTTTGGAGTATATGGTTTTTGTTGCCCCTATATCTATGTGCTCCTATTGCAATCTACTGTAATTTTACACGGCTTGCATTACTTTTCTTGCTATTACCTGCATAAGTTTGGTTTGTGTACATATATCTTGTGTATATATCTTATCCTCATACTGAGGGTACTCACTGATATACTTTTGGCATATTGTCATAAAAATAAAGTACCTTTATTTTTAGTACTTCTGTGTATTGTGTTTTCTTATGATATTGTGCATATGACAGCAGTGGTATAGTAGGAGCTTTACATGTCTCCTAGTTCAGCCTAAGCTGCTTTGCCATAGCTACCTTCTATCAGCCTAAGCTGCTAGAAACACCTCTTCTACACTAATAAGGGATAACTGGACCTGGCACAAGGTGTAAGTACCTCTGGTACCCACTACAAGCCAGGCCAGCCTCCTACAGTACTTTCACACCGGACACAGAAACCCTAGCTGGAATCACCTATTCCACTGTTTATTGACCTCACCAATTTGGCTTCGAGTTTGCTGGCCTTCTTACCACTAGAAAAAGCCTTGACAAAGACCTTTGGATGAAACATGTGTTGGCTTTTCAGAAGTTACTATGTGTCCGCACCGTCTATTTGGAACCAAGAGTGATTAAAACTCTACTACTAATCTAAACTAAGTGTCATGGATTTTAACCTATTGGTTGTTTGTGTGCTCCTTCACCATGATGTTTTTATACATTGTGACAGTCCTCTCCCGTTAACTCCTATGACAACATTGGGTAGCAGGGTGTTTTAGTTGGAGAGCACTGAAAACAGTCACATAATTTGTACTGTAACTACCTAATATACCTCAAAATATAGCAGTATTACAGAGAGTTTGTTGGACTGGACACTCCACTACGTTTGTGGCATATTACCCTCACCATCAAACTCTAAATATACCCTTTAGACTTCTTTGGTGGAATGTTAAGGATCTAGGAGTGAGAAAGTAGAACCATTTATTAATGTACCTTAATGCCAATGCGTACTATGAACTTACCAAAGCCTTTATACCTTAATACACATAACTACGCTTTATGTTGAATTGCAATATTGTTTCTATGCTAGCAGGGGCAGAGATGTGCCTAGCAGCTAGACCTGTTGACATTGGAACATGGGGACCCAAGATCCAATTAAGGGCTTGGCACTTGATTTAATGACGTGTGATTCTGGACAAATCATGTAGGGCCTGATTTAGATCTTGACAGAAGGAACCCTTTGTCACAAACATGACGGATATCCCATCCGCCTTATTACTTCCACCATAAGATATTGTGGGATCATAATAAGGCAGATGGGATATCTGTCACATTTGTGACAGAGTATTCCCCTCCTCCAAGATCTAAATCAGGCCCTTGATCTGTGCATGCCTAAAAAATGTAATGTATGCTATGTATTTATGTAATCCTCACTTGATGTACATGATCCAGTAGGTCTTCTCCTTATACCCCTTGTAATGTACAGCACGCCATTGCTTCCTAGCTAGTTTTGTGTTATATTAATACCAATACATGCATAACGTACACATTAACTTTAGCATGATTGCTAAATTTTATGGATTTCTGAGTCCCAGTGAGCATTTTATTTGATGTTGTACATTTGCAGACTTCCTGCACTGTGTTGTGAGATTTAAAAGAGTGGTTGGCACTCATTAACGATAATAGAAAGAAGTCTTGAATTGAACATCGTAGCTTTGATACAGAAAAATTAATGAATTTTCAGAAGACACTGAAAGATCCGAAAAACAAGATAAATAGCGATCAATGGCTATTTTTCCATACAATGGCAAGAGGAGGCACATAAATGCTAACCCGAATCCCAAGTCTATGGTACACAAAATACCCAGGAAAAGCTAGAGTCTTAAATCAGTCACTTTAAGCAAGAGTTAGGGCTTGTACACTGACTGTTCCTCCTCCTCTCTCTCTCTATTCTCCCAGATTACTAATCCACTAGAAAAACAGAAAGAAAGTGACAATCACAAGGAAGATTTGCTAGATGATTCCACCTGCCATCCAGGCATAAGCAGAAGATGCACTTGGAAATATACAAGCAATCACGTCAGTGTGACAGTTAAGCGCCTGGTAGAGGGGTACAAGTAACTAGACAGGTTGCCGATTCCATTACTGTAGATTGGTCCCGAGCAAGTGCAAGTATGTTCTGCCCTTGTAAGACACAGAAAACTCCATAAATACAGCTCTGCTACAACTAGAGAAAGTTTAAGTTGAACTGCAAATTTATTGGCTTGGAGACGCTTCCCCACTCCCCATTCTACCAATGCCGACGTGAAAGCGTTTTTTTGAAATATTCAAAATATGTAAATCACATGTGAAAATAATCTTTGAAATACTTTCGTTCTAATAATGCATAGAGTCATAACCGATGAAGTGATGATATTGTACAGCCAAAACCATCTTTAAAAGAAGAAGCCAAGCAAGAGGACTTAATTTCCCATCATCCATCAGCACAGGCAGTGACATCACTGAATTTCCCATTATCCATCTGGATAGGAAGTGACATTAATGGTTGTCCCACCAAAACCGTCTTTAAAAGAAGAAGCCAAGCAAGAGGACTTCATTTCCCATCACCCATCAGCACAGGAAGTGATATCACTGGAGCTCCTATCATCCACCTACACAGGAAGTGACATCACTGAATTTCCCATCATCCATCTGGACAAGAAGAGACCTAACTGGTTTTCCTGCCAAAACCGTCTGTAAAAGAAAAAGCTAAGACTTCATATTCCATCACCCATCAGCACAGAAAATTACATCACAGCACCTTGCACTTCTCCACCTTCCCAGGACCTACTTACTGGCAGCTGCAACATGGACTCGTATCAAAGACATGCAGCGGATGTGAAGCGGATGAGCCACTGGCATGCTGAAGGTGCATCAAACCTGCAAACCTGGGCCACGTCCAGCACCAGGAACCCTGGTCCAATCGCCCTCCATTGATACTAAGCAACACGTTAGGACATTAGGCCTGGACGCCGTTCCTTCAGATGCTGTTGTGTCTCGCCTCCCATTGTGGTACGAGCTTTCACCTGCACCCATTCCCAGTTCTCCAGCAGCCACACCCCCACACCCCCATACCCCCATGCAAATACAAACAGTGCTTTCAACACCCCCTCCTAACATACAAGCACCAACAGCGTGTACTTTAGCGCCTGCTGCAATCCGTACACATGATGCAGCAAAGGTGGAGCATGGCAGGAATAATGCGGTTTTTGGCCAGCAAGAAACTGCTTAGCTTTCTAGCTATGCCTCTGCAGTTTCCTGCCATCAGGCACTTACCTGTCTGTTTCTGGGTCACAGCATGCCACATCGGCAATGTCGGTGGTCCGTCGTCGGCTTTCCTCCTGCTTTCCGAATCCTGGGATTTCGGTGTATGGCAGCTCCTGTTTCTCTCCTGAATTTAACCCTATAAAGAAAACAGTGGACAAAGAGGAATTTAAAGCATCACATCTGTCTACTACATAGCAGTAACTTGCGCTGCACTTGTATGATTAACTGACTGCAAATTACTTATCTTATATCAGCATCCGGCATCTGGGACCTTCGATATTTGGCACGAGGAGATATTTACCCTGTGAAAACTAAACAGGGCACATTTAGTACTGGTTCTGGACTTTTATGAGGACATGGTACTAAGAACTCTGTGAAAGGCTATATCGTTTTTTCTGTTATAGTTCGAGTTATATTATTACTCAGCCTCACCCTTTTTAACATACACCCAACACCAACATCATCTGATCACAAGACTTCACCGTCAGCTCCCACTCTGATGAAAACAAACTCATCCTCTCAAGACAAACACGACCAGGACCAACTTCACCAACTGCATGAACATGGTAGTAGACTGGATGCAAACCAACTGCCTCGCAACACAACTCCGACAAGACAGAAGTACAAGTCTTTGGCAACAAGACCTCCTCATGGGACTCCACCTTGTGGCCGTCGGAGCTAAGACCAACACCCACACTCTACAAACCATGCAAGAAATCTAGAGATCATCCTAAATGACAAGCTCAACATGAAGGCTCAAGTCAACGCAGTGTGCACCTCCTGCTTCCACAACCTATGCATGCTACGAAATATCTTCAAATGGTTGCTTCAGAACAGCAGACGGAACTGGGGCCAATACAGCCGCTGGACAAACATAGGCCCTCATTACAACCCTGGCGGCTGGTGTTAAAGTGGCGGTAATACCAGCAACAGGCCGGCGGTAAAAAAAAATGGAATTATGACCATGGCGGAAACCGGCAACACAAATAGCCACTTTAACACTCTGACCGCCACGGCGGTAGCAACAAACACTGCGGCGGTCACCGCCAACAGACAGGTGGAAGACAATGTACCGCCCACACTATGACAAGGAACCAATCCGCCAGCTTTTCCGGGTCGGTACCAACACCATCAAAAGCACAGCAGAAACAGGAATTGGAAGGGAAACCACTCACCTCACGACACACAAAGAAGAACTAGGACGCCATGGAGCCCGAATTGCAGATCCTGCCCATGTTGCTGTATCTGTTAATACACCACGAATTGGAAAGAAGGCGGTGGCGGCGACGACAACGGTGAGTACTGCACCTAGCACACAGGGGAGGAGAGGAGGGAAAAGAGAGTGACACACACACACGACACGCAACACTCCCACCCACAACAATACACACACATATCCAATAACATCACAGATACACCTCGTCACTTGCTGGAAGAATGCAAGGACCAAACAAAATGAGTTTAACTAGTGTAATATTTGAACAATCAGATAGACCAAGAGAACAGCAAATAATCAGCATAGACAAATATTTACAGCAAGTACACAAGTCCGTACACTGTCCCATGAAATGTCCGTGGGCCAGTGGTCCCAAAAAGCATGGGCGAAGCCCACACATAACACCTGCCTCAAAACAGAGAGAACACTGCAGGGGTATCAGGTCGGAAAAAAAACAGGAACCTCAGGGGGAAGGGGAGGGGAGCACCTTAGCCGGATGATGGTACGATGCCGCTGCGCCTCGAGGGGGTTCCATGCCCATTGCTTGGTCCTGGGAAGTGCAAAGCCACAGTCTTTTAAGTCTCAGGGATAACAAAGACTTCTTCCTGCCAGCACCTGGAGTCTCTGGAGAGACCCCTACTCTGCTCTGTGGTGCCCTTCCAGTTCCTGGGACCCTGAAAGGAGAGGCTGGCAGCCTAAGGACAAAAATACACGCACCGAGCGCCGTGCGGAGAAAAGATCGACGCGAATCCGATCGCGGCTGAGAAAACGACGCGACGCCGGTTCCGCAGCTGAGAAACGACGCCGCAGGAAACGTGACCGAATCCGACGCCCGGAGCAGGAGAAATGACGCGCAGCATCGCTGACGGAGGCTGAGAGATCGCACCCTGCGCCGCGGGACTTTCGGATCGTCGTGTGGCTGGCTTTTTCAACACGCACCGCCGTGCCGAGTTGTTTTCGACGCACACAGCCGTGCAGGGTTACTTTCGACGCACACCGCCCGTGCGGGGTTATTTTTGACGCAAACCAGGTACATTTTCACGCTAGCAGCGCTAGTGTGGTGTTACAACTACCTAAAGACTCTTTTTATTTTAAACCTTTAAAAAATCATAACTTGACTTGTGTATGTTGGATTTTTGTCGTTTTGGTCTTGTTTTGTCTAGATAAATATTTCCTATTTTTCTAAACTGGTGTTGTGTCATTTTGTAGTGTTTTCATTAAGTTACTGTGTGTGTTGGTACAAATACTTTACGCCCAGCACTCTGAGGTTAAGCCTACTGCTCTGCCAAGCTACCAAGGGGGTAAGCAGGGGTTAGCTGAGGGTGATTCTCTTTTATCCTAACTAGAGTGAGGGTCCTTGCTTGAACAGGGGGTAACCTGACTGTCAACCAGAGACCCCATTTCTAACATTGTCCCACTGCGTTGACCCTGTCGACAATTCTCCGCCATAGCTCCATATTCCTAGCAATGGATATCTGCTGCACCTGTGATCCGAATAGCTGTGGCTCTACCCAGATGATTTCCTCCACCATGACCCTGAGTTCCTCCTCAGAAAACCTGAGGTGTCTTTGAGGTGCCATGATGTGGTGTGAGTGATGTGTGAGGTGATGGTAGTTGTGATGTGTGGGGTGATGTGTTGGGGCGTGTGGTGTGTTGTGCGTGGATGGTGTATGAGTGATTGTGTTGTGTGCCTCTGGATGCTGGTGTGGTCTTTGCTTTTCTCTCTCTCTGCTTCTTCAAAAACGTTCGGTGTAAGCGGTTGTGAGTAATGTGGGTGTGTGTTTTATAGTGGTGTGAGTGTGGTGTGTGTATGTGTGTCAGGTGTGTGTATTTTGAATTGTCCAATGTGGAGTAGTTTTGTAAGTGTTTGTGTATTATGAGCACGGCAGTGTGTACCGCCAATTGTTTACCGCAGTTGTAAGACCGCTGCGGTGATTCGTGTGTCGTAATATTGTGGGCATATTACTGTTGGCGTGACGGTGTGGGTTTTGCTATCGCCAGTTTATCACTGACCTTTGGTGTGGCGGACTGTATGGGTGTCTGTATAGTGGCGGAATTCTCAGTGTGGGTCATAATACCCGTTGTGGATTTTCGCCGCGGACACGGTGTGTTGGCGGCCATCAGCATGGCGGTCAGCCGGATTTACCACCAGGGTTGAAATGAGGGCCATAGTGTATGACGTCCATGCATATTGTCTGTTTAGATCTGCTATAAGGAGTCATGAGAATGAAAGGAAAAGCAAAAACATGACAACAATCCCCCAACTGGGTTAAACTGATAATGTCCATGGAGTGAAAACAGTCCATTGGCATACCATAGCGGAGTGCCTTATCCCTGTGTGTCACATCTTCTGAGTAAGGGGGAAGGGAAAACACGACATCTAGCCCTGAAAGGGGAACCAGAGGGAAAAAGACCCCAAGTGTCTCATTGATAGTTGTGTGGGGGGGCTGCTGAGGCAAGGGTATGGCTACGTTAATATGCGATGTGTTGCAAGTCGTCAGAGGGATGCCTCTAATGAGGGTCCCAGGTCATGCCAAGAAGCGGCGATCAGTAAGTGCCTGGTTTCCATGTGGCCCCTTGTCTGTCTTTGCTGACAGATTGTCGAGCTATTTTTCCCACGTGTCCAATGGAGTTGCCACTCCTTGTTGCGGGGGCGGTGAGCATCGAGTGGCCATCCCAGTGGAGTCCCATTTATAAAGATCACTCCGCCAGAGACAGTGCAGGTGCCACCGCGGACTTCCAGACCATTTCTATGCAGTGCTTTAGGAGGATAAACACCAAATCGGTGAACTTAGTAGCATATTTATTCTTGTGTGTATGAGGGGTCAGTCCCAGAAGGCAGTATAGGGGATCCAGCTGTAGGCCTTAAGCTATAATATCAGACAGTATCTGTACTGCTTCCATTCAATATCACTCAACCTCAGGGCAAGCCCACAGCATGTGGTAAAAGAATGCCTCTGAGCAGGGGCATTGTGGACATTTTGGGGTTATTCCTGGAAAGATGCAATGGAGTTGTAAATTGGTGAGATAGGTCTGGTGAACATAGTGGAACTGGGTATATTTCAGTTGGGAATTCCTGGAGACATCCCAGATCTGTTCCAACACAAAAGACCATTGGCTGTTTGTAAGGTCCTATCCAGTAGACAGAGCCTACTTATCTCTTAAGGCATGGAGGTTCAGGTTATGATGTTCCAGCAACTCTTTATATATTAGTATTATCGCAAGTTTAGCCATACTATGTTCCAGCAATAATTGTAACACTGGAGAGGTGGGGAATTCACTATGCCCAGGACCCCATAGAATCCCCAGTGGCTGTTGTCAGTGTGTTGTAAGTCAAGAACTGGCTCTCATGAATGTCATCATGCTCTCTGAAGTCTTGGATTTTATGTTCATACAGGTCTCTGACTGCAAGGATACCTGGCTCCTTCCAGGCTCTAGTGCTATGACAGTTCGCACTCCATGGGGTGCCAGAAACACCCACAGCGGTAGAATGGGCATCTATGGCATTGGACCATGCCAAGGGGTCACATACTTGCCCCACACAAAGCTTGGCTACCTTGGTGAGACGTCCCACATTCAGGGCATCACGACGGAGGTCCATAAGCCAGTCAGGTATGTCGTCGTCATTCACATCCCAGAAGATGAATGGCTGCCCAGGAATGGCAGCCGTTGACAGCCATCACATGGACCACTGTAGCTGTGCAGCTGCATAATACAGCTCGTAATGAGGTGTCCTCAATTCCCCTTTCTCCAGTGGGGCATGGAACTTGTGTAAGGCCACTCTTTTCCTCCCTTTCCCCATATCAAGTCTGAAAGGATTGTGTTCTGTTCCCAGAAAAAGCATTGGGGAAGGAAGACAGGTAGTGCTGAGAAATGATAAAGTACCCAGGGCAGTATCACTATTTTTTCAATTCAGACTGACTGGAAAGGAGTTCCAGAATGTCAGAGAGAGACGCACACCTGTTTTGGCCTTTCCCAGGTTACCTTCTATCAAATCGAGCTCTGCATGACAGAAATTCACCCCAAGAATGTGGAAGGTGTTATAGTGCCAATTACAGCCCTAAGTGGTGTGGTCCCTCTCACTCCGACTCAGAGAGCTACCACAAAGGGAAGAGGCAATATTTAGTTCAGTTCCGTCTCCAGCCTGAAGGGTGGAGGGGCCACGCCCCCCCACCTTTTGCCCCTCATGAACAGTGTCTGTCAGGCTGAACGAAGGTTAGCCTGACAGACACTCTTCATGTTCAGATCAGGCAGCCAAGAGCAGACACGTGCGATTTGCGCAGACTCATGGCTGCCAGAGCTGAACTTTGCTGGGCTGAGGAGGTCACAGCTCCTATGGGCGTGACTTCCTCAGCTAGGCAAAGGTGCCTCGAGGCCCTCCTCTGGGAGACGAGAAAAGCGTCACCTATTGTCTTCGACTTGAAGCGCCCAGGGCGAGTGTCAATCAGTGATAATTCGTCACAGAGTGGGTTGGGGTCAGCAGTCTCACTGACCCCATCCCACTCTGTGACGAGGCTGGGACTGCGAGTCTGAAGGTAAGTGTGTGTGTGATCTTTTAAAATTAATGTTTGGTGCATGCGTGCATGTTTGAATGTTATGAGTGTTGTTAATGGATGTGTGTGCGTGTGTGTGTGAAAGAATGAGTGTGTGTGATCTTTTAAAATTAATGTTTGGTGCGTGCGTGCCTACATGTTTGAATGTTATGAGTGTCGTTAATGGATGTGCATGCGTGCGTGCATGCATGTGTGAAAGAATGAGTGTGTGTGTGCTTCCCGCCCGCCCCACTCCCTCCTAGAGCTCCCAGGTGCCACTGAGCCTGAGACCTTACCGAAGTCATCCAACACCCTCATCACCTGGGGCAAGTCTCTACACAAGTCCCGGTGATAAATTAGAGAGTCATCTGCACAAAGTGAGATCGCCTCCCGGGTCTCACTGCTCAGTATTCCCCGTTGTGGGCCTTGTTATCAGAATAGTCCTGACAGTCGTTCTAGTGCCAGGGCAAACATAATCAGAGAGCATGGCATCTCTGCCAGGTGCCCCTGTTCACCAAAATGGTGCTGACATTTTTTTGCCTGTGCACACCCTGGCGACCAGCTTCATGTACAGTAGATCAATCCACTTCAATATCTCCGGACCCATACTCATGTGTCGCATCACTTCCTAAAGATATGGGCATCCTAGGGTATCAAAAGTTTTTCAATATCCAGAAGGAGTTCCACACATGCAGGCGGCTCAGGAGTATCCTCGTCCAGAAGGCAACACAAGTGCCTCGGACTGAGAAATGGGATGAAACCATTCTGGTCATGGTGAACCAATGTAGCAACATACGGTAACAGCTGACTCACTGTTACCTTCCCTAGGATCTTACAGTCTGTGTTGAGGAGGGAGAGTGGTCTGTATAAGCGTACCTTCAATGGGTTCCTATCCAGCCTGAGAAGGACAGCAATCAATGCCTCTCTCATGGATGCAGGAAAAGTTCCTTTGTCTTTTCGGATTGAAACAGCTTTGGTGGGAGTGTTGCTCTGTAGGTCGAATACAAATTCTACAGGGAGCCCATTGGTCCACTGGGTTTCATGATGTACCATCTGGTCTATTGCCAGGCAAACCTCAGCAATCAATAACAGCTTGTCCAGGATGCAATGTTTGAAGGGGTTTAGGCTGGGGATCTGTAAGGTGTAGAGGTAAGCAAATAAGGTGAACTCCTCAAGCCCATCTTCCTCCTTATAAAATAGCTATAGTAATCAAAGAATGGCAGATTATTTTCCACCTGTGCAGTGAGTATTTCTCCCGTTGGTGCCCTAATTGCATTCAGTTGAGGTCAATCTACCTCTTAGCGCAACAATCAAGCCAGTATACACCCTGCTTCGTCGCCACCTGTATGCTGTTTTGCTACATATTCTGTAGAATCTAACTTCCCAAGTCTGCCTACTAATGCTCTGTATTCTGTCCTTAAGAGTGGTGAACTCATCTACCCAACCCAGGCATTCTCCCACCCGAATTTCTGCCTCTCATATGGCAGCTTCTTTGTCTATTAATTAATTAATTAATTTGTCTATGCCTGTTATTATGCCAGTTTCACACTATATTCAGTCTTAATACAGAACAGGCATTCCCCTCCACCCCTCTGTCAGTTGCTGTATCCTCGTTGGGCTCAAAGTACTGGAGAACATGGGAGCTCATGGTCTCGTAAAAAACATTATCCAAGAGTGGAAGGGTATGTAGCCTCAGTGTGGGTATAGGAGGCCACTGCCTGCCTCACTGGATTGTGGATTGTGGTCCAACAACATACGACCCAGGTATTCAGCGGATCTGACAAATTTGACAAATGGGATCATGATGGAGTTACAGAGGAGAAGGTTGATTCTTATGTGAAGCCGGTGGATCTGGGAAGTGTGAATACTCCCTTGTGAGAGGATGCAGGGAGCACCATATGTCTTGAAGTCAGCTGTGAGGTAATGAGTCTGGAAAGGAGTGTGCGGTCTGGGCCACCTGTGTTTCATGGAGTGGAGGCTTAGTGTCATGGACACAGCTGAAGTCCCCATCCCATATGCTCAGTGTGTTGAGCTTGTGTACCATCGCTGGAGTAAGGGTGTCTAGGAATTGGGACTAACCTCCCTTTCACCACCACATGCCTCCCCTCGGTATCAACCTTTTGGTGTGTAATCACAAATGGCACCGGAGGTATCACCCATATCATCACACCTCTAGCCTACTCTACGTAGGCAGTTACCACAAACAAAACCCCTCCATCAACATTGAAGTCCGAGCAGTTCTCTGGCTGTCTTGTGCATTTCTTGGAGGTAGACTATGTGGATTTTAGTTTCAAGCTGGGTCAAGGTCTTGCACTCCCTTCCTGTTAAGAAATACTCATTTGTGGGGGGTAGTCCACTCATTGAGGTTTGGACCTACTTAACCTCTACTGAGGTAAATTGAGAGAAAAAGACTGAGTGTATCTACCCATTGAGTTACAGAGAGACACAAAGGCATTATTGTATTGCTTTGTCTGTTATTAGGCAACCTCCCAACTTGAAACCAGCTCATTACAAGAAGTTGCTTACCCAACTCTGACCTTACTACCTGTAAGAAGTCTAACTACACTATAAAATGGCGACCCCGCGAGCACTGATGCCAGTACTGGCCCGCACACGACCCAAAAGAAGGGTAGCATAGAGAATTTACATCTATTCACTCATTTGTATTAATTGTCTCTTAATAAAGGTAAAAATAATGATTTAGACTACTCATCAACATTAAACCAGTTTCTTGCTTCATCGCTCCTTATGCATAGATGAGTTTTGCTAACCTATCACTGGATCCACTACCTGTAGGGAGCCAAAATACAGTATATCATGGTGACCCTATGAGTACTGACGGTGGTGTCGGCCCGCACACGACATTGAAGAGGGACTAATGCTTCTGGTTTCCCTGTAAAAATGGCACCCGTGCAGCACGCCAGTTGCACACTAATATTGCATTGCACTTTGCAAACTGGAGGTTGGTCTGCTCCAGAATGCTACGACAGATGTGTTTTCTCTCCTTGCACTACATGTACTGCTTTGCAATGCTCTTAATGCTGCACCGTTATTACCCAAGAGACATCACCCTAATGTTAGTACATGTACAGTCACAAATATCTCACCAATAGACCATGCAAAGGAAATTGTTAGGTGAACATGCTGGCTGTCTCCCTCGAGCCATTCGTGACGCCTATCAATGCAATTAGATAATCTTTGTGTCCCAACAGTTCCCTAATCCTTCTCTGCACCTTTTATGCCATTCTATATATCAGTTATGTTTACTCTTGGTGTCTTTGAGCCACCACACTGCTTTACATATTGCCATGATTTAAATGCTAGCAGGAGGCAGCCAGCTATTAATGTATCAATAGCATATATAGTCTAGCATCGTTACAATAAACAAGCATGACCTTAAATACACACAGGAATATAGAGTTTAAAGTGTGTACTAATACCAATGAGCACCGAATTACCAATGTGTTCACAATGCCTCGCGTTCAGATAAGCTGAATTGCCTTCATTTATTCTTACACCTGTACACTGCACAAACTTAAAGGCTGTCTAATTAATGCGTTATAATGGCTTACACCAAGTGCACCTCACACTATTCTGTAAATAAGGCCATCACAATGGCAACCTTGCTGACTCTAGAGATAGGATATATTATTATGCCCTTGATATTGTTGTGCGCAAAAGGATTAAAGAATTGTCTCCCTACAGAGAATTTTCTCAGGATTGTAATGACGTGTATGACTTACATTAGCTGAATTCTAAAGAACAAGCATTTGCAGAAACTGAAGTTTCTTTGATGAGGTAAGGCTAAGTGTAAGACCAGAGATATATATTGTTGGGGTACTAGAAACTAAATAATCACTAAAGGTGTGGGGTAGTAGAACCTGAGGGTAGAACTGGGTCGGTATTCCCTCAGTGAACGATGTTAGTTAAATCGCTTTAGATTCTGAAGCGGGGTAGTCATGGTTGGAAAATATCCAAGCGAGGGGGGGATTTGTTGTCCTACAGGTGGAGGGGGGAGTTCCCTTACGGACTAGGTGGTCTCACACACATAATAGTGTCTTGCTTCATCATTTGACCACCTAGCCCCACCCAAGTAAGATGATACTACTCACCCAGATGGGGTGAGAAATAAAATTACCAAGCAAGTCACCAATTATTACTGCTAGTTTTAATGAGGGTGTATGCTGGTAAGGCTAAGAACAAGGGGGGAAGAAGGCTCATTAGAGGATAATGTCTCTTAGAGTCTAAAAAGAAGTACGGATGACCAACATGTTTCTGCCCTCACAAAGTGCTGGTAGGTCAGGGGCACTCGTCAGGGTCGGAGCACACGCAATAGGTGAGGTGCTCAAAGTGAAAAATTTTAAATGTATGGCCTACCTGAACAAGTAGTTCACGGTGGGGTAGGTCTATAATAGCCCGGAGTTGGGGGCGATTTGCCTCTGGTCTGGCTAGTGCCGGGGGGGGGTTTCCCTTGTAGTCACACTCACTCCAAAGGGAATACCATGGGGTGTTCCTACATACCAGAGCGGCCTGGCTCCGGTATGTAGGTACCCCAATGTAATAGTAAAGTTAGACTTTTGGCCTAAGTTTTGACCAAAAGTCTAAACTTAAACCAAAACTCTAACTTTACTCGGAGTAAAGTTAAAGTTTAGAATTTTGGTCTAAAACTAGACCAAAAGTCTAAACTTACACTTTTATTCTAACTTTACCTTTGTGAATCAGACCCATTGACAGCACCATACGGCTTATGTAAGAGTTGCGTGCCAGTACTCACAAATTTTTTTTTTAAAAACATACTCTCACCCTCTCATATAACCACTAGCACTTCAGGTGATCACAATTTTATGCAGCACTACCACATGAAAAGACCATTGCACACACATGTTGGATACATATGTGGATAATGCATATTACTCACTAATGATTCGCAATCTTTACAAATGCCCGAGAAACAGGCATAGTGGGATTTTAAATTACTTAATGCATGATGGTGGACACACCTGCTTGAAATACAAATAGCCCAATTTCATGTTTTCAGCCTTGAAAAGCCCCAGACAATGCAGCCACGCAGGAGGCGAAATACTGTTAGCACATCTGACCTGAATTAGTAAGCTTGCAATGGGACGCGAATAGGTCGATGAACCTTTGCACTCGCAATTAAGATGATCCCACCATAACTCCCATACATGCAGATCAATAATTAATCGATAACATCAATAATCAATAATAATGAATGACATTAATAATCAGTTGGAGTCAGTAATTGTCACACACCTGGGCCTTTCAAGTCATGAATCACCACACCTTTTAGAAAAAGTTAGAATATGTATTTCCCTATATTAAAAATGCTAAAGTCATGTAAATTAATCTCAAAATCAAATGATACACGTACAGAAACAACACTGGCTGTCCAAATCTACGGAAGAACCACAATCTAATCAAAGCTTGAACTATTACACATTCTAAGGTTACGGTGCCAATTAATAACAAGAACATTTGCGCAAATGATATAACATACATTTAGAGTCAACAGGGAAATTCATCAAAGATTATTCCCTATTGGCACACTTTCATTAGTGAGAATCCTTAGCTAACCTCAGATTAGCATCAGCATGTTGGGCTACATGCAAAACAATTTATTAACACAAATTTGGAAAACATCTAACTATGGTTCTATCAAAACAGTGCGGTTGGTTCCTATAAAGAAAAGGCAAATAAGCATGACAAACACATGGGTACAGTAATACCTCTCCTCAATTGGATCGGCAAGCTAAAATAATCTTCGTCATCAGTTCAGTCAGCAAGGATTCAGGATTCAGCATCAAAGTTCAGAAACGCAAAGTCTGAAAGCAATAAAGTTAAGTAGGTCTCTTGTCAAGACGGAAAATGGGCAAGAATGGGCTGACTTCGCTTGGTGCAGTCTTGTTAAGTTAAATTCCCTAAAATTACTTCCCAAGTCCCTATTGGTCAAGGGATCGCATGTTCACACTTTGACCAATAAAACTAAAACTTCCAATCTATGAATCTACTTCTACTCTGTTCACATGTCGCTGATTGGTTTCTCCTGTAATGTTCTCATCATCCGGCTGGTCAGGTAACAATATTGTTGCAGCTTCTACTCCAGTCAGTGTCTCCATTGTTCTCCTCCTGAGAAAGTCAGTCTTACACACATTACACACATAGGGGGTCATTCTGACCCTGGCGGTCGTCGACGACCACGGAAGCACCGCCAACAGGCTGGCGGTGCTTCCTTTTGTATTACAGCCACGGTCACCCAGCCGGGTCCGGCGGTTTCCTGACGGATTACCCCCGGCTGGGAGAATCCTCCATGGCGGCGCTGCTTGCAGCGCCGCCATGAGGATTCCGACCTCCTTCCCGCCAGCCTGTTTCTGCCGGTTTTCACCGCCAAAACCAGGATGGCGGGAACGGGTGTCTTGGGGCCCCTGGGGGCCCCTGCACTGCCCATGCCACTGGCATGGGCAGTGCAGGGGCCCCCTAACAGGGCCCCAGAAAGATTTTCACTGTCTGCATTGCAGACAGTGAAAATCGCGACGGGTGCAACTGCACCCGTCGCACCCCTGCAACTCCGCCGGCTCCATTTGGAGCCGGCTTCATTGTTGCAGGGCCTTTCCCGCTGGGCCGGCGGGCGCTCCTTTGGCGGGCGCCCGACGGCCCAGCGGGAAAGCCAGAATGACCGCGGAGCGGCCAAGTGGCGGTTTCCGTTTGGAGGGCCATAATGTTACATTTAGGAAGAACAGCATCTTCTAGCAGTTGGTTCTCATGAGAAAACTTTCTAGCTACTAGCTCATTTAAACTACAATGGAAAATCACAATTTAACTCTCTAGGACAGCCATTTATTAAATGTTAAGAAATACAGCTTGACATGAGGCCGGGCAACTAGGCCAAGACCTTCGCTAAGTTAAGGCTTACAATCAATAAACATAAACCCTTAATGTGACATATTACTACATTAGTCAAACATATGCTCAATATTTCATATTAATACAGTAAACTACTAGTAATCACACTTCGTGAACATTGGCGGCCTCTCATCGCGATCACATTTTCCAATGCGTGCATTATTTTTCTACGTTATTATGTTTTCTACACAAATCCATTACTCAGAGTACATGAATGCCCATTAATAATTTTTAGTAAAACTCCTGCGCTAGCAATCCCTCCTCTGATGACTCAATGTGTCATCACACTAAACTATCACTCACAAATTTTTTGCATCAGCTAAAATTCTGTCAATTTAATCTTCATACTTTTCTTCCCTTTTTGAGTTTTCCCTGAACAATGTTTCCCTTTTCTTTTCTTCCATCTTCTGATCATTCTCTGTCTTGTTCAATTTAATCCTTTTGCACAATTTACGCATTACCCATATCCCAATTAGGCAAATCATAAAAATGAATATCGCCTGCAATATTTTCAATAGAATCCCATTCCAAATGTTGTTGAGACAATTTACCACTGAAGCAAAACCTTTGCCAACCTTTTCCCAAACACCTGGTTCTTTCAATTCTTTCGAATCAGCACTGTCATTAGTCAGGATAGTAATTAAGTCTATAATTTCTTTACTATTATTAGGAATATACAAGCAAAAATGCCTAGAATTAATCATTCTACAAACTCCACCATCCTTTGCTAAAAGAATGTCTAAAGCAAGGCAATTCTGAATAGTCATAACTCTTTTAGCAGCTAATGCAGCATCTATCAGGAGTATGGCGCCTGAAAAAATTGTCAGTATGTTATCCACAATAGTAGACAACTTTTGAATCTTTATTGAATTCAGAACAACTCCCACTGAAGGAATCATTGCTCCAAATATATCTCCCACTATACCAGAAGGAGATTCCCTCCTCTGTTTCATATGATGTAATTCAGTCACTTTCAGTAACTTCTTCAAATCATTCATTTGATACATCTTTGGGAAAACTATCTCCAAGTGACATGTCCCATACCATCCTCTTGGAAGACGGTAATAATCATTAGGACCACAGATGTAATAAATCTCAGGAATAGCTGGGTCCTGTCCATTGAACATAAACTTCCATTTACTCTGAAACAAAAACACATGTTTACATTTACTCGTTCCCACAAACAAAGTGTCAATGCGTGATCTAGGCCTATATATACAAAGTTTCCATACGTGTTGCACATCTAAAGCTAATTTCCCTTGCGTTTTAATTGCACTATAAGTATATTCATTCCTGTAAATCCTTTTCTCTAAGCCTTTTTCTAACTTCTCCTTCAACACCTTTGGCCTTTCATCTGTATGATCTAAGAAGCTTTTCTCTAAAGGTGTAAGCAAGCATCTTAAATTGTTGTGGTGTGCGTAAGCTGTGCCAAATGTCAATGGAGGTTCAGAGAAACCTCTTACTATTACTATGTCATTATCCCTAGATACTCTACTACATTATCCTAATTATAGGGACAAGTCAAAACACAACATCATAGTTTGAGTAAAAGTACTGGATGTACTCCTGGTTATAAAATCTTGTTCGTAGCAAACTACAACTTATTCCATAAGTTAGTGGCAGACTATGGTACATAACTCCTTTCTCAACTGATGAAGTAATCTGCGTACACACATAACAATTCCTCGCATCCATCGTCTCAACATACTCACTCAATAAGCGATAGAAGACATTAGAAGAAAGTTCTCCTTGCGCATTAGTACCCTCATGTAAATACTTCTCATCTAACCTAAACTTCTCTATTGCCGTTAGTACAGTAGTTGCCTCAAAAGCAGAAGTATGGTTAGCTTCACTCTTATCAAGAACAGACACACCCACAATCAATACCACAAACAGTATCCCGCACATAATTGCCAAACCAATACTCATATATCTACAGCGCTTAGTATGCCTACCCTGCTGGCTAATGTTACTCATGTTTATCACAATCAAGAGGGACAGGGAGATTTACCAAGGTCCAGTGTACAACCTTCCTAAATCATGAAAATGTCAAAAAAGTACACTGTTCCTGAGAAAAAGAAAGGAAGTACAACAATCCAGGCACAGGTTCAAACTAAAAAACATTTAAATTTAGAAGCGAAAACCCTCACAGATCCATTGGATGTCATGCTTCATCACAGGGTCCGCTCCTCGTCAGACCGGCGCTGCAATGTCTGACGGGCCCCACAAGGGGGCACTTTGCCAGAATACCTAATCAGAAGTGTGTGCTATGACAGGGGGGTGGGAATAAATTTAGCCCTCACCTTAAGAGAGAGCAGGAGAGAAATAAAAGATTAAAATTGGCTCAAGAGTCTCCCAACAATAAGTTTTAATTGGCGAGGAGACCCCTTGGTCAATATTAAAAACACACGGGAGCGGAGAAGAAGATTAAGTTCCACCACTCACCAAAAAGAAAACAAAGCTAATGTGGGCAGTGTCCAATTTAGCTCATCTATACGGTCAACATGCATCACGCCCCAGATGTCCCTACAGGTCATATGGCACTTTGTCAGGACCAAAAAGAGAAAACAATGAAGAACTCCTAAGCTACAACATATCCCCTAATCAGAATCTTGGAAAAGATATTACTTACATAAAGTGCTATACCACCTAAAGCCAAGGTAGGTGACCCTGCGAGAGACATAAGGTAGAAGATGTTATTAGACAAAACATAGGGGCTCATTCTGAGCCCGGCGGGCGGCGGGAGCCGCCCGCATGGAGGGAGCTGCCAAATGGCCGCTCCGCGGTCAAAAGACCGCGGAGGCCATTCTGGCTTTCCCGCTGGGCTGGCGGGCGACCGCCAGAGGGCCGCCCGCCAGCCCAGCGGGAAACCCCTCCCCACGAGGAAGCCGGCTCCGAATGGAGCCGGCGGAGTGGGCATGTGCGACGGGTGCAGTGGCACCCGTCGCGTATTTCAGTGTCTGCAAAGCAGACACTGAAATACAAAGTGGGGCCCTCTTACGGGGGCCCCTGCAGTGCCCATGCCATTGGCATGGGCACTGCAGGGGCCCCCAGGGGCCCCACGACACCCCTCACCGCCATCCTGTTCCTGGCGGTCGGAGCCGCCAGGAACAGGATGGCGGTGAGGGGGTCGGAATCCCCCATGGGGGCGCATGGGGATTCCCAGGGCAGCGGAAAACCGGCGGGAGACCGCCGGTTTTCCTTGTCTGACCGCGGCCAAACCGCCGCGGTCAGAATGCCCTGCGGGGCACCGCCAGCCTGTTGGCGGTGCTCCTGCATCCCCGGCCCCGGAGGTCCTTGACCGCCGGGGTCGGAATGACCCCCATAATGTACTTCTCAATCACCGGTTAGTGTGGTAACACACACAGTGTCATGTGTTACCGTGCAAAAAGAGTGGAACAAAGCAAAGTGCAGAAGTTACTTAACCTCCCATATTGGAGATCAGGTTCCTTGAGACAGAGCAGCCTGATGGACTCACGTCACTCAACACAACAACAAATTAAATCAATAGGGCTGTTATGTACAACTCAATGAACATCAATAATAAATAGACAGTAAGCTGAGCATGGTACTTTGTTGCTCTATAAGGTCCGGACTAATAGGGAGTAAAGAATTAGCTCACTTCTAGCTTCTAGAAATAACAAAAATGCTCCATGGTGTACTCTCCTATTGACCCATTAAGTTATGAAATTAAGGCAGACTTAAAAAAATAAGGTCTCCACAAAGAATGTCCAATATGTCAACATGACAAAAAGCTTACTAGGAACAGAACTGGTGCAGTAAGAGTCTATTATCTATATTGAGAGTTTGAGGATCTCCGTAGTGCTAATAAGTCAAAAAATAGCAAAAAGGAAATGCTCGATTTGCCAGTGTGTTTAATCGTGTCAGTTTGTCAGAAACATAATAGAGGCAAAAAAAGGATGCTGTACGCATCTGTTTTCACATATCCAATCAATTCAATTCAATTCAATCTTTATTCGGATTTTACTCCATAAAAGATATAGAACACTCTTTAAAGGGATAATAATGTACAATACAATATTTTAAAACATTACTGATAAATGAATAGATAAGGACCTTCACTGCAAAAAAAATAGGCCCTTATTCATTACTCATACCAGAGGTTTTCTAAGTGCGTCATTTTTTTCCTTTGTTCTATAGCATGTAAAATGAATTGTATCACTGAATCACATTTCTCTTTGGTGTCCAATTTACATAAATAGTTAAAAGCTTCTCTACAATAAAATAGTTTGTTAATAACAAATAAAGGTTTTAAATAATATTAACTAATATCATGATAAAATTTACAGGATATAATAAAGTGCATTGTAGATTGTGCAAATCGCCCCACACAGGGGCACTTCAGTAGGTTTTTGCTCCACATCCTCACCTTTGGAAAAGCTACTAAAAAATGCAACGTCCTAAAACATATCCGAGTTAAATAAAATCTATCCGGAGTGTTTGCAACCATCAATAGATAATTTAGCATTACCTCGTTGACTTCAGTCATACAAAGTGCTACTGTTGGTTTCCTACATTCTCTGTTTACTCTATCTCTATCCCTCCATACCGTTAATTGATTTTTCACTTATTTTTTACTAAATTGGAGTAGAATACCTGGATCATCTAAATTTTGTGCTAGATTTATGCCTTCCAGCAAAACGTTCAGGTGCGTGTACCATGGGATTCTATCCTGATATTCTAATGTGAGGCAGCCTTTGATAATCTTATGGGTAAATCGAGTCCCTTCTTTAGACCAGATGCCGTGCCAAGCCAATAAGGCATTGGTATATATTAGGTCGTCCACATAAGAGCAGCCCAGTTCCCTATGTACCATTAGTGTGGAAGTAGTATTTGGCACTGCAAGTAGTCTACAGAGGAATCTGTTCTCTAATACTTGTAATGAATGGATCTCGGGCGTTAAGCCCCAGAGTGCCGAATCATACATAATGCTGCTCATTGATTTGCTTTTGTAAATTTGCAGCATTTCCCTAAGGGGTTTATTACCAATTTTATTTGAAAATCTAAAGACAGCCTCTGTTGCCCTAATATACTTCATCTTGATAATTTCTAAATGTTGTTTCTAATGGCCCATATTGGAAAACTGGACACCCAGATATGTAAATCTGTTCACCTTTTCGCATTTATGATCCTTGAAAAATAAGTTTTCTTTCTGGCCTATCTCTGTCCACAAGTCATTACAACAGTTTTATTCATATTCAGAGACATATCTCTTGCCTCCATAAAGTCTACAAAACCCTCCATCAGCCGCTGCAGCCCATTGACGGTTCGTGACAGCAATACCGCGTCATCTGCATATAAAAGGACTGGGATAGGACATTCCCCTATTTTAGGGGTATCAATTTCCATATTTTTTTAGGTGGGCATCTACTCCGTTTATATAGAGGGAAAATAGAAGGGGCACCACGGCACAGCCTTGACGTATCCCTCTCCCTATCCTAAAACCTGAAGTACACTCCCCATTTCTTCCATATCTCACCTGTGCTGTTAAATAGTTATACAATTGTGCCAAGAAATTAATTATATCTAGGGGCACACCCAGGTCTACTAAGACTTTCCACAGCTTTGCATGGTTCACCAAATCAAAAGCGCTGCTAAGATCTGCAAAACAGAGGAACACCTGACCCTTTTTTGCTATTGTATATTTACTTATTAATAAATTAAGATTAATACATTGTTCCAAGGTGCCAACCCCAGGTCTAAATCCCAGTTGGGCCTCTGTAAGTATATGATTGTCGGTTGCACATACCTCTAATCTTTCTAGGAGTACTCTCCCTAATAATTTAACAGAGGTGTCTAGAAGGGAAAAAGGTCGGCGACATTTAGGGCCACCTCTATTACCCTTTTTAAAAATAGGAACAATTATGCTTTTGGTCCATGATGTTAGGATATATCCCTTTGACGCACTCAAAAACACTTGCCTCAAAATAGGGGACCATAGATCAATATGTGTCAGATAGGCATCTATTGGCACCCCATCAGGCCCGGTGCCTTCCCTTTCAGTCATCTTCCCATGGCAGATTTCACTTCACCTAGACTAACTGGTTTCAGAAAGGGTGGCTTGATCTCAATTATCCCAATATTCGATGGATACATAATCAGATGATCTGGGTTAAAAATCAAGCCAAAGTGGGAAAGACATTCTGATGATGGAACAAGTACAGTTATTTCGAGTGCATCACTATTTTTTAGGAATGGTTGATTAATTGTTTGCCAAAATAGGTACTATCTCTCAGTGCCGCTGCTTGCTCAAGATTATCCCATGCCCTAGCTCTCAATTATGCCTTCTTGTTAATCAATAGGTCCTCAATGACCTGCAGAGTAGCATCCTGTGGAATATTGGTATACAGAGACTCAACGTCCAAGCTAATTAAAGCATGGACTTGTTCAGAGGCATTGATCTGTTCAATAAGATTCAAGACTTCAGTTCTGTCTTTTAGGAAAGTTGGAGTCTCCTAAAACGACGACATTCCACGGATGAGCTTCTTTACTGGCTCATGACCATTTAGATTAACAAATCCCACCTTAGCTTTGCTTCCACATCAACAGCTAAACATGACTGTTTTTTTTAATTATTTTACAGTTGAGTATACACTTGACAACTTGCCTTTTGTTTTTTAATTTTTAAGGCTATCTCTCAAGGTTTTTGGACTGTGTACATGATTTTTTATGTCCACCTTGTAGTGGTTTAGGACCTGATACAGCGTTTATGCATTTGCATAATCTGTTACGTTAATGCCAACTACCTTCTTTTTGCAAAACCATGCCCTTTCATTAAATTATATTTATTATTTGCAGTAAAAATGATATTTTTTCCATACTTGTGTCCTGACCAACTCGACACATGACCCTTTGTTTTATGTTAGGAATTAATTTGATCACGCCTCCATCTGTTACACCATTTGTTGTTTGTAAATTGTTGCTAATAATTCAAATTGTGGTAAATCACCCCTCATCTGTAGCACATGACGCTTTGTTTCCTTGCTCGCACATTTGCCTTTCCAATACGCAAGTTCGTTGCTCCTTAATAGAGAGGGGCGTGACCCTCATTAGGCCACCATCAGTTACCCCTAGCAACATAACAGCACTCGGATTGGCCCCTGCCGTACGTACGGACCTTTAACCTGGCGCCGCTGTTCTCCCACACTCATTTTCGGGAGGACGGCCGCCGGGTACGTCCTCGGCGAAGGACCATGTCGAAATAGTGAGTATTTACCACTGATAGTATTGCTGTTATCGCTTTTCTTTTTGGCTTTATGGGTTTTACATTATGGCTGTGCCTTGATTGAATATGTGAAAACAGACGGGCACTGCGTCCTTTTTTTGCCTTTATTATGTTTCTGATGAACTGACATGATTAAACACACTGGCAAATCGGGCATTTCCTTTTTGTTATTTTTTGGCTTATTAGCACTACAGAGATGCTCAAACTCTTAATATAGATAATAGACTCTTACTGTGCCCGTTTTGTTCCTAGTAAGTTTTTTGTCATGTTGACATATTGGACATTCTTTGTGGAGACCTTATTTTTGTAAGTTTTTTTTTTCTCCTATCTGCCTTAATATCATAACTTAATGGGTCAATAGGAGAGTACACCATGGAGCATTTTTGTTATTTCTAGAAGCTAGAAGTGAGCTAATTCTTTACTCCCTATTAGTCCGGACCTTATAGAGCAACAAAGTACCATGCTCAGCTTACTGTCTATTTATTATTGATGTTCATTGAGTTGTACATAACAGCCCTTTTGATTTAATTTGTTGTTGTGACTCACACAGAGTGACTTGAGTACATTAGGCTGCTCTGTCTCAAGGAACCTGATCTCTAGTATGGGAGGGTAAGCAACTTCTGCACTTTGCTTTGTTCCATTCTTTTTGCACGGTAGCACATGACACTGTGGGGATCATTACGACCTTGGCGGGTGGCATCAGCCGCCCGCCAAGATCTGACCGCCGTGCGGCCGCCAATGCGGCCACACCCCCGCCGCAGCCATTTGGAGATCCCCGCTGGGCTGGCGGGCGAAAACCTGGTTTCCGCCCGCCGGCCCAGCGGGGATCACGGCCGCAACATAGGAGCCGGCTCCAAATGGAGCCGGCGGTGTTGCGGCCGTGCAACTGGTGCAGTTGCACCCGTCGCGCTTTTCACTGTCTGCATAGCAGACAGTGAAAAGCTGCATGGGGCCCTGTCAGGGGGCCCCTGCACTGCCCATGAGTGGCATGGGCAGTGCAGGGGCCCCAGGGGCCCCACGACTCCCCGTTCCGCCAGCCTTTTCCTGGCGGTGCAAACCGCCAGAAAAAGGCTGGCAGTCGGGGACTCGTAATCCCCTGGGCAGCACTGCAAGCAGCGCTGCAAGCAGCGCTGCCCAGGCGGATTATCACCGCCGGGGCAAAAGTGGCGGAATACCGCCGGCTCCGGCGGTGCGACCGCGGCGCTTCCGCTGCGGTCGTAATAGGCCAGGAAGCACCACCAGCTTGTTGGCGGTGCTTCCGTCATTTTAGCCCTGGCGGTCTCGTACCACCAGGGTCAAAATGACCCCCTGTGTGTTATCACACTAACTGGTGATTGAGAAGTACATTGTGTTTTCTCTAACAACATCTTCTACCTTATGTCTCTCGCAGGGTCACCTACCTTGGCTATAGGTAGTATAGTACTTTATGTAAGTAATATCTTTTCCAAGAACCTTATTAGGGGATATGTTGTAGCTTAGGAGTTCTTCATTGTTTTCTCTTTTTGGTCCTGACGAAGCGCCATATGATCTGTAGGGACATCTGGGGCATGAAACATGTTGATCGTATCGATGAGATAAATTGGACACTGCCCCCATTAGCTTTGTTTTCTTTTTGGAGAGTGGTGGAACTTAATCTTCTTCTCCACTCCCGTGTGTTTTTAATATTGACCAAGGGGTCTCCTCGCCAACTAAAACTTATTGTTCGGAGACTCTTGAGCCAATTTTAACCTTTTATTTCTCTCCTGCTGTCTCTTAAGGTGAAGTCCAAATTTATTCCCACCCCCTGTCACAGCACACACTTCTGATTAAGTAATCTGACAAAGTGCCCCCTTGTAGGGCCTGTCAGACATTGCAGCGCCAGTCTGACGAGGAGCGGACCCTATGATGAAGCATTACATCCAATGGATGTGTGAGGGTTTTCGCTTCTAAATTTAAATGTTTTTTGGTTTTAACCTCTGCCTGGATTGTTGTACTTCCTTTCTTTTTCTCAGGAATAGTGTACTTTTTTGACATTTTAATGTTACTCATGATCTGTAAAAATCAGAAAGCAGAAGAAATTTAGAAAAACTGCAGCAAAGTCAAAACAAACTCTCCTTTCAGCAGTTATTAGGAGCTCTCAGTTTCACTTCCAGGATCCCTTGTCAAAATCGGTAAGTAGCTTGTCAAAATCAGGTTTCAAAAGTCAAATCAGGTTATCAATGTCTTTTCCGGTTATTTTCAACAGTCTCTTTCTCAAAACTTTTCTCAGATTATCTCCCAGATTGTCTCAACAGTTCAGTTCATCAGCTTCCTTCAAGTGCCAAAATATTGACCCGGAATGTCTCTATCAAAACAAAAAGACAAAAATTCTTGCTACCATTCACTTGTAATTGCATATGCCCATTCAGGACTAGTGTATCTTCGACTTACTATTCTCTTTCTTTTTAACTTTCGATCGCCATTTAATTCTCCTTCACTTAGATCATCTCTCTGTGTTGTATTTAATTCTTCCTCGATTGTTGTCTCAACAACCACTTCCTTTCCCTTTCCTTGCGACTCCGGCCACTTATCTCCTTTCAGCGGACCTTTTTTCAGTGTTCTCTGCAGAGCTGACCTTGAAATATCTCCTTGCTCTGCGGTGTTTTTTCTTGACGGACTTGCAACAGGTTCAGGAGTAGTAAGACCACATTGACTTTGATACGCCTCAACTCCTTTCCCCTCTGGGTCTGGCAATTGTTCCTTTTGTATCTCAAAATCGTCTGCTTCTAGGAAAGCCCTCCTACTAGGCTTTTCTGCTGCCTCAATTGAGATAGGCTCTCCGTCACCCTCTTGGAGGTCTTCTCCTTCATCTCCCACAGGAGTGACTGACACAGGAGTGACTGAGCCCTCAATGGGCTCAGATCCGATCTCAGTTCCTCTTTGTTCTCTTTCCGGCCCTGAGACTTGCTCTGCTGTTGTTGGTACTTTCAACATCTCTTCTTCATGATCCAGTGGACATGCCACTTTCTTCGTGTTACTGGCATGGATCCAGTTTGGAACTCCAGCGCACTTCACAGCTGTGGTAGTTATCAGAACTACCTGAAACTGTCCTTTCCAATGAGGTTCCAGACACGTTTTCCTCATGTGTTTCTGGATCACAACCCAGTCTCAGGTTGTGCCCTGGGTCATGGATCGGTGGCAGTGTGGTAGCCTCCACCAGCTGAGAGAAAGAGTGAACCACATCAGCAAGACCTTTGCAGTAGTCCAACACTATATCATCTGTATTGTTGATAAGTGCATTTGCACCCTCATGGCTCAGCACATAAGGACCTTATGCGGCGACAATCCTGTCTTCCTGTCGGGTGCGTTTCTCATTGTCATCAGAACTAAAGGCAATGCATCGGACCATTGCAAATTCGTGGACGCAAACATCTTTGCAACTCTTGCCTTCAAGTTACCATTCATCTGTTCCACTAGTCCTGATGCTTCAGGGCGGTAACTACAATGCAACTTCTGCTCAATGTTCAATGCTGCATACAACAATTTAATTACTTCATTGCTGAAGTGACTTCCCCAGTCTGTTTCTAAAGAGATTAGAAACCCGGAGAGTGGTATCAGTTCACTAAGCAGTAGTTTCGCTACTGTGAGAGTGTAATTTCTTCCTGTGGGGTAAGCTTCAATCCAGTGACTAAAAATGCACACAACCACCAACACATATCTCAAACCTCCACACAGAGGCATCTCAATAAAATCCATCTGCATTCTGCTGAATGGAGCTCATGCTCTTCCAATGTGGCTCAAATTAACGACTGTCTCTTTCTCCACGTTCATTTGTTGGCAAATGACACAACAATGGCAAACTGCTTCAACAACCTATATAAACCTTGGGTTGAGCCAATCATGTTTGAACAACCGAATCATGGCATCTCTCCCAACATGCGCTTGACCATGATAATACCTAACCATTTGAGAAAACAGGCTGTTTGGCAAAACCAATTGACCCTCCTCTGAAACCCACAATTCATCTTGTCTATGCTCACATTTCAGTTTACTCCATGAACGTTTTCCCTCCCTGTCAACATTATTCTGCAACATTTTCAATTCCTCCAAGGTGTCACTTACTTTTAATGCAAAACTTGGAAATGTTTCGTCTTCTTCAGGTGACATTTCCCACTTATCTTTGAACGATATACAGTTCAATGCGCAAAACCTTGCGACTTGATCTGCATATCCATTTCCCACTGACCGGAAGTCCTGCGCCTTCAGATGACCACAGCAATCTTTTCAGGCATTTGGATAGCATGTAACAGTTCTTTAATTCTCTCACCATTTCTCACTGGTGAACCAGAAGAGGTCATGAAACCTCTCTGTGACCACAACTTGCCAAAATCATGAACTATGCCAAATCCATACTGGCTATCCATATAGATTGTAACTTTCAGCTGAGCAGAAACATGGCACACTCTAACAAGGGCTACCAGTTCCACTACTTGGGCAGAATACACTCCTCAAAGCCAAGAAGCTTCAAAAATACCAGTAATTGTGCACACGGCGTATCCTGCTCTCAGTGTCCCTGCATTGTCTCTCAGACAAGAACCATCAACAAAGATAATTTGGTGATTCTCTTCCAATCGGGAATCTCTAATGTCAGGTCTTGGTTTTGTGCACAAATCAGTTACTTCAAGACAATCATGCTCAACATCTTCCATCTTTTCAATTTCAACATTTTCATTCGAGAGTAAGGTTGCCGGGTTCAGCACTGTACATCTTTTCAATTACACATTTGGTGACCCTAGAATACTTGTTTCATATCTGGTCAACCTCTCACCAGTCAAATATTGGGTTTTCATCCTTGTAAGTAGAATCTCAATAGAGTGAGGGACCATTATAGTCAGGGGTTGTCCCATCACAATGCCTTCACACTGTGTAAGGCTTTGACCAACCGCTGCAACTGTGCGCAAACAACATGGTAAGGCTGCTGCAACTGAGTCCAAAGTAGCTGAAAAATATGCTACTGGGCGGATTACACCTCCATGGACCTGTGTCAAAGCAGACAAAGAACATGTATCACGCTCATGACAAAACAATGTGAAAGGCTTTGTGTAGTCAGGCATACCCAAAGCTGGAGCCTTGCACAGACTCTCTCTCAATTCAGTGAATGCTTTCATTCCAGCTTGGTCTAACACTAAGGGGTCAGTGACTTCCTTGTGAGTCAGCTTCTGCGATGGTCTTGAAATGACTGAAAATTTTTCAATCCATTGGCGACAACAGCCTACCATCCCTACAAATATTCTGACATCTCTCTGTGTGGTCAGGGGATTTATCTGCAATTTGGCTGTAATCCTTTCTCTGGATATCTTTCTTGATCCTTTCTCAATCTGATGACCCAGGTATTTCACTACTTTCTGACAGTATTGCAATTTAAGCGAAGACACTTTATCACCATTCTTTCCTAAAAGGTTAAACAGGGCAATCGTATCATACTTGCACTTGTCCTTGGTTTTGGACGCAATCAGCAAGCCATCAATGTATTGTACCAAGGGCAATTGGAAAGGCAATTCCAACTGCTCCAAATTCTTTTTCAAGATCTGATTGAATATGAAGGTGACTCTGAAAACCCTTGAGGAATTCTGCACCAACAATAAACTTGATCCAGAAATTTGAAACAAAAGAGAAACTGGCTGTCCTCATGAAGAGGCACAGAAAAGAAGGCTTGCGACAAATCAATGACGGTGAACCATTCAGCATCACATGGAATCTGGAACATTAGCACAGGTGGATTTGGCACCACAGGGCAACATTTGACCACAATCTCATTTAGTTCTAAAATCCTGGACAATTCGAACTTTCCCACAGGGCTTTTGCAAACCCATTATCGGTGAATTACATGGGCTGCTCAATACTTCCTTCAAAACCCCTTGTTTCACAAAATCTGCAATTATCTGGGCGACCTTCATGAGGACATCTTGTGGCATGTGGTACTGGGGAATTTGAGGGGAAACTGCATTCTGCTTTACAGTAACTTTAACTGGCTCAACTCCCTTTATCAGACCTATCTCTTTTCCTGTCAGATCCCACACTTTCTTCTTAACCGTTCCCTGCAATTCAGGATGAATCTTTTACTGTGAACATTGGGAGAAATTCAATCAGAGGATATTTTTCATTTGTATTTTCACATTTGGGCTCTGGGGCTTGATCAACTTCATCATCGCTATTCGTCTGAATCTCAATTCTATCATTTGAACAAGTAATCGAGCATTTTGTTTTACATAACAAGTTTCTTCCCAGTAGGGATACTGGACTTGAATCACACACTATGAATTTGTGCAATCCCTGAAAGTTGCCAATTTTAACCTGAACTGGTTCTGTAATCGGGTTAGTCAAATACTGATTCGCCACTCCTACAATTTGAACTGCTTTCCCTGAAAGGGGCAAGTTTGGAACTTCTGCACTTCTCACTGTAGAGCGTGTAGCTCCTGTGTCAACCAAGAATGAAACTCTGTGACCCATAGCCTTTCCCTTCACATAGGGGATCCACTTCTAAGGAGGTTGCAAGCACACATGGCTCCTCATCTGAACTGTCGCTCATCCAGTCATCGTTTATTTCATTCTCACTGTGTAACAGGAATAGGTGTACTGTGTTATTACTTTGGTTAAGCCTTTGACCCATGACCTGTTGAGAAAGCATCATCTATTGCTGTTCCATTGGGGTTTGAGGTATTTGAATTTGCTGTTTAGGTACCATGGGAACCTGCTGCTGCATTGGCTGGAACTGTGTCATTTGTACACGTGGCATTTGCACCTGCTGCATGGGTTGAAAATTCTGCACTTGATTCACATTATTTTGAAAATTTGGATTAGGACCTCTCACTCTCGGTCCTCTCATGTTCTGAAACAAATTGATATAATTACTCTGCTGAATGACACCTTCCTGCACCATCATCAGACACTCCCGTTTCCAATGTCAGACGGCTCTGCAAACGTGATAAAGCAATAATGTCTTCATTCCCTGCACATCATTTTGAACCAACACAGTACCTAAGTCTGGACCGCGATTCACATTTCCTCTGCGACCTCTACCTCTCATCTGGAGCTGAAACATCATAATTCCCTGCTGCGGCTGTGATACATGTTGTGGAAAATTCCCTTGCATACCCGTTTGAGCAGATTTAATTTGCATCACCACCACCTTTTCTTTTAGCTTTCCCTGCTTCAACTCAATCTCATTACTACAGTATTTTGCACACTGCAACACCTCATCAATTGGCTTTGCTTGCCAGCAAATCAAATGCCTCTTAATCATCTGGCTAATTTCAGGTCTCAACCCTTCCACAAATCTGAACACAAAATGAATCATGTCTTTCGCCTCAATTGTCTCTGTACCACTGTATTGCTTGAACACCTGCAACAATCTCTCATAATACGCATGTATCGACTCCTTTGCTTCCTGAGCTGTCCTGTCAATCCTCTTCCAATCAATATTCTTGGGCGAAATTCTCGTTTAAAAAAAATCTATCACCTTATAGTAATATTTCATTACCTCAGGAGATGGTACACCTCTATTCTTGTCTCTCTCCGGTTCGCTTGTTGGCAAATCTACACTCCTCTTACACTCTATCCACAAATCAGCTGGAACCATTATCTCTAGTAATGTGTTCAAGTCTTCCCATAGGCACTTTGCAAGTTTCACAAACCTGTCTGTCTGCTGGTACCGCTCTACTGGCTTCTCTCTCAATTTTGGATAATCATTTGTAAATGATAGGATGTCACTTCTGCTCCAAGAGACATGAACAAAGTTCCCTCCTAGAATCTCTCTCACTGGTAATATCTTTACTGGATCTTGGCCTTGCTGTACATTTGCAGACAGCAATGCAAAATCCCTTTTTCTTTTGTCTCTTTTCTTCACCCATCTGCCTTCCCATTTGTCTAATGCTCCCCAGGTCTGGGCACTTTGAAGCAAGTACTTAAGGTGTGCCTTCATTCCGGCAGATCTCATGTGTTCAAAATCTTTAGTCTCAAAATCTAATCTGTAACTCCCTTTCAAATGCTTAGCCTAGCATAATTCAGGCACTCCTCTCCCTTAGGATCACTCTGTGGGATATTCAACTTTTCTAACCATTCAGTCAACTGCTGAGTGGTCAATCCTTGCAACAAAATGTTACTGGCTTGGACTGGTGGCACCTGCTCTGCAACTTCATTCAGGGTTTGCGGTGTCAACAATTTCAAATTCTGGCTAACATTTGACCCTACCCTAGTATCTGGAAGTACTCCGAATGGACTAAAGTACAACAGTGATCTTGATTCGTCAAATGTCCATCCCACAGGAGAGACTACTCAGGCATTGTCATTATGTCCTCCCCTCATTACGTTCTGTGTCATGACAACCTGTTCACCTATACTAGGTTTCTTTTGTGCAAAGAGGGGTATGGACCAACAGTAATAGGTAAAGATATAACATCTGGGGTTGTTCTGGTACTTAGGTTCTGTAGAAGAATGATTCCCATGTTCTGATCCATCATTGGAGACATATCTGACTGTGTCCCTGTTACTGGAGGGAATTTCAGCATGACTTGTGGCTGCACTTGGGGCAGTAAAAGTGGAGTTGGTTCAGTCTGAACCAACATTGGTCTTGGGAAAACCCGTTCTGTAGGCACCATTAAATTCGAAGTAATTTCCATAATGGGCACATCAGGGTAAATTATCTGAACCTGTGGCGGCTGCACCTGATTTTGCACTACAGGAGAAGCAGGCACGTTAAGACCATTTTGCATCGCATTCTGTGTCAGGCTAGCATTAACCTGCATCAGACTCCCTATCCCATGAACCTGTGTTGGAGCTGAATGATCAGCATTGGTACTCAACCACTCTCATGTGCTGCATATGGAAGTGGGCGATTTCTCAGTAACTGTAAAATAAACTCATCATCATCTGATTTTTCCTCCACTGTTGAAGGCTTCCTACCCTCTCTATTTTCAGACGGCCTTCTGTTAGTTTTTCTAGTAGCTTTCCTTCCTTCCTTCTCCTTGTCCTGTGCAATCACTGGAAACAACTTAATTCTGTGTAAAATCTCCATTCTCCAAACTCTCTGAGCACTGTCCCACCTAGCCTCTGTTAAAGTATTTTCTGCTTTTCTCATTCTCCTCTCGAATTTCTGCTGCTGTTGCTGTCTGGCTACTAGCTCCCAAATCGCTAATGCCTCAAACTGTGCTGGTCTCGGAAGGGACTTTGATTCATATAGGACCATCCTTAAATGCTCTAGAACCCTCAAATTGAATATCCCATTTGTAGGAAATGCTAAGTTCTCATCCTTCTCTATCACTTTGCACCATTGCTTTAGCCAAAGACATGGCGCAACACCCTTCTTTTCCTTTACAATGTAAGCTGGTGTACCTTCTGGCGGTGTAGCTTCACCTATACTCGCTGTAATGTACCTATCTCCCCTTAAAGTGCTCTTTAAAGCTTTGAAAAATGTCATCTTTTTGACCTTTTGTTACTCAAAATCAAATCAGGAAGTGACTTTTAATCCCAGAATTCCCTTCACCTACTTTCTCAACCAATTGCCTCTCATGGACGGCTGCCAATCTGTGCGCGACCCTTCTCACTAACCGACCTATCCCAGCAATGGATCCAATGACGTCACACTCACACGTTCTGCGGTTGACAAAGTCTTGCGGCTTGTCCTCCCGAACTTCTATTCTCACAAAACTAATGCAAAAAATGTGAGCACTAATCAAAATCCAAAAACCAAATCTGCTGGTTTCCTACAGGAAAGGTAACACAATAGCTTCAGAAACTTTATGGATTTTTCACTGACGCCTCCTTCCACACTTACAGCTACTCCTTCTTTCTCAGTCTCCCAGATTCGCAAGCAAAATTCAACCTGCAAACTTTACTCTAAACCGATCCGTGGGTCTGTCCTGGTGCACATAGGACTCGCCAGATCTCAGTCAAAAATGTATTTCACTCACTTTGACTCACACTCTGACTTGTCAACCACGCCCAGTCGACCTATTAAACCAAACAGATTACAACATAAAACCAAGTGTCTCATACACTTTTCAATATACTCCGGAGTCTTATACTATGCAGGGTCCGTACATCAACAACCATGTGGACAATTTTTTGGCACAAAGCGCCACACACATGTGAAGTTCGACAACTTCCCTATTCTCACACTGCGGAGTACGCACACTCCTTCTACAACTTCATTTGGAGTACGCAAACTCCCTAAACCCTCACAAACATCACAATTCACCTGCGATTTCCATAAGCTGTGCAAGCACAACCTACTTCATTCACACTGTCACTAGAACGCCAAGAACATCCTCAAACAACCATTGGCAAGATTTGAGATTCTGGGAAAGTCATTTCTGAAGTCAGGGGGACATTTTCTCTCCAATTAACATCATTGAAAAATAAAATACAAATCTCAGTAATAATGAACTCTCAAAAGGCCAAATCATCAAGCTACTACTACCTCCTTTGATCTTTATTTCTTCATGCTACCACCTCTGAGACCATCAATCCTACTACTATCTCTGTGAATACCTGTTATTCTATTCCAAACGTCTATGCTGCCGTCTCTGGGAACACCTATGATGGTTTCTTAGGGAGATGAACCATCAGTCTCTGCTATCTTCTCTGCACCAGATGTCTATGATGAGCTCTTAAGCAGACAAACCATCACCTCTGTGCTCTTACTCTGTACTGGACGTCTATGGTGAGCTCTTAAGGAGACAAAAAATTATCTGTGCTACCATCTCTGTTAGCGCGCCTGACCTTAATAAGTAAACTTACAAGGGAATAAGTCGATGAACATTTGGACTCGCAATTAAGATGATCCCACCATAACTCCCAAACATGCAGATCAATAATCAATAATTAATTGATAACATTAATAATCAATAATAATCAATGACATTAGTAATCAATTGGAGTCAGTAATTGTCACACACCTTGACCTTTCAGTCATGAATAACCACACCTTTGAGTAAAAGTTAGAATATTTATTTCCCTATAATATCAATGCTAAAGTCATGTAAATTAATCTCAAAACCAGATGATACACATACAGAAACAACACTGGCTGTCCAAATCGACAGAAGAACCACAATCTAATCAAAGCTTGAACTATTACACATTCTAAGGTTACGGTGCAAATTAATAACAAAAACAATTGTGCAAATAATATCACATACATTTAGATTCAGCAGAGAAATATATCAAACATTATTCCCTATTGGCAGACTTTCATGAGTGAGAACCCTTATCTGATATCAGATTAGCATGAGCATGTTTGGCTTCATGCAAAACAATTTAGTAACACAAATTTGGAAAACATCTAACTATGGCTCTATCAAAACAGTGCGGTTGGTACCTAGGAAGAAAAAGCAAATAAGCATAACAAACACATGGGTACAATAATACCTCTCCTCAATTGGATCAGAAAGCTAAGATAATCTTCATCATCGTGACATCAGTTCAGTCAGCAAGGAATCAGGATTCAGCATCAAAGTTCAGAAACGCAAAGTCTTTAAGCAATAAAGTTAAGCAGGTCTCTTGTCAAGACGGAAAATGGGCAAGAATGGGCTGACTTCTTGTGCAGTCTTGTTAAGGTAAATTCCCTAAAACTACTTCCCAAGTCCCTATTGGTCAATGGATGGCATGTTCACACTTTGTCCAATAAAACTAAAACTTCAAATCTATGAATTCTACCACTACTCCATTAACATGTCGCTGATTGGTTTCTCCTGTAATGTTCTCATCATCTGACTCGTCAGGTAATAATATTGTTGCTGCTTCTACTCCTGTTGGTGTGTCCATTGTTCTCCTCCTGAGAAAGTCAGTCTTACACACATTACACACAGAATGTTACATTTAGCAAGAACAGCATCTTCTAGCAGTCGGTTCTCATGAGAAAACTTTCTAGCTACAAGCACATTTAAACTACAATGGAAAATCACAATTTAACTCTTTAGCACCGCCATTTATTAAAAGTTAAGAAATACAGCTTGACATGAGGCTGGGCAACTAGGCCAAGACCTTCGCTAAGTTAAGGCCTACAATCAATAAAGTTAATACATATTGCATAACCCTTAATGTGGCATATTACTACATTAGCCAAACATATGCTCAACATTTCATATTAATAAACTACTAGTAAGTACACTTCGTGAACATTGGCGGACACTCATCGCAATCGCATTTTCCAGTGCGTGCATTATTTTTCTATGTTATTATGTTTTCTACACAAATCCATTACTCAGAGTACATGAACACCAATTGATAATTTTGAGTAAAACTCCTGCGCTAGGAATACATATTGACTGTCTACAATATACCAACAGTGTGAAACACATATGAGAATGGGATCTTTTCTTTAAAGCTATATGGTGAAAACCTATATATTGAAAATGACTACCACTAAGGAAAAAAATCTGAAAAAAAAACAAGACAACGGCGATGTGGATCTCCTTACACCTCAAATAAGTGTACACCTGATGGCAATGTCTCAGAGTAACCATCCCCGCACAGTCCACGATAAAAAGTGGTATGAGGATGAGAGATCCTCTTGGCATGTAGTCATGGGTTATATATGTTTAGTCCCACTCTTCCTTGCCCCCTAACCCACCAGGTCATGTGTGCTCTTCCCTTCCCTCTTCTTTGGTGATAAACTAGCGATCATCCACATGAAAGAAAACAAAAGGAAACACAAATGTAAACCCCCAACTCCTTTCCCCAGGTCAGAATAAAAACAAGCCAGAGGTCACTTACAAACCATAGAGCATAGCAAAAAAATAAGTCCACCATGGACGGGGGAACGGGATGTCTATTTGTGGCGAGATTGTGAGGACCTGGCCCGCTCACCATACAGGAGCCATGAGAGACCCCTGCTCACACACTGGTATGCATCCCAATGTACAGATTAACAATAAAGAATAGTGCTCCAATTCAAATCACTTGGTCTGCAGTCATTGGGGTGAGGGCAGTGTCAGCCGAAGTTCAAGAGGAAAGCCAACTATGGTGTGAGCCTGTTCCCTATTCAGCTAGCCCACAGACTGACCAGGTGAACCTGTGGCTTGGCTGTGATTAGATTCTAGTTCAATGCATGTCAACATCCTCTCCCTCGTGGCTTGCTCTTCTGTGGGTCTGCCCCTGGGTGAACTATGTCCCTGTTGACAGGGTCATCTTTGTCATCGACCACCAGTTCTCATCGTGCCACACAGTGGTCATGTGATGCCTTTGGACTCCAGCCACTCCTGTGCCTACGTTGGAGACACGAAAAAGTGTTTCCAGAGTCCATGATGTGCAGCTTAGCTGGAAACATCAAGGAGTATTGCAAGACCATTTGCCTTGGCTGTCATTTAACCATCATGAAAGATCCTTGCAGATACTGTACGTCTGCTGTGTAGTCTGGGGAAATGTTCACTGGGCTATTTTCTACCTGCTAAGGGCCCTTCACACTGGCAACCTGTAGGATATGGCTGCAGTCCCAATAGTTGAAGAGCCACGCCACCACTGGTTCGGGCGAAGACCACCGGGAAGGTGATCTACCATGGAGCCTGTGGGCACCCTCCACCAAGACTAAAGTGGATAATTTCCCATGAAGGACATAGTTGAGCAGCCAGTCCTCAAAAAAAGGTCCATATTAGAGCTGTCCGCTCCCTACTGGAGCCCCACTATGCAGACATTATTGCGTCAAGATTGACCCTGCATATCATCAACTCTGCTATGCAACAGTGCCAGTTCTGTTTGAAGGGCTTTTAGATGGGATTGCATGTCCACCATCGAGGGGTGAAGTCCAGCTAGTGCCAATTCGTTTGACTGCACCCTATCTCTTAATTTGGTCTGATCGGCTCTAAGGAGGCTCATATAAACTGTCAGGGCATCCAGTTTCAGGTCCAATGTGGCCTTGATGTCCTTAATGCCCCCATAAGCTTGTCACACCTTTACATAGATGAGAACATGCCAGGAGGATTGATGGTGACTGCATCTCTCGGTGTGGTAATGGCAGACTGGAGTAGAATAACCCCCTCACTTCCAGGGCCCCCCTTCAGGCAGCGCTGCTTAATCCTGGCTGCAAATATAGGAGCCAGCTCTCTGTATGGTACAACCTAGTGAAACATTCGTGCAGGAAAGTGTGCCAGGGTCTCACCTTGAGTGTGGGGTCAGTAAGGAATGCCAAGACAGTAACATGACAATGTTCCCTTTGTCTCTATGAAAGAGGCTCAATTGCAGTGGTAGCGGTGGGAAGGGGCGTATCCAGGCAGCCCTCAACCATGTCATCCATGGAAAGTGCCAGGTGGGACTCAATCAAGCACCCCAGAATGAGCAAGCACTCTGCTGACAGGTAAGGCCCCCTGTCCTTAGTCCAATGAAGTGGGTAGATGCAGGCTAGCATGTTGGGCCCGAGGATGATGTTGGCCTACTGGCCTGGGGCCTACCACCCCAAGACAGTTGGAGAAGAAAAGGGCGGGGCAAAGTTCCCACTCATTGCAGGCTATTGCCTGCAGCGTAGGTGTCTGAAGCGACTCTACGGTGCACTCACGTGGGGGTAGGGCATCACCTGTGGTCTTCACAGGAGGAGCTCACCCTGTACCGTGGCCCAGCTTGAATGCAGGATCACACAAAGTCCCATCCCCAGCCTGAAGAAAGATGCTGCAATGTCCTCAGGGACGCTGCGTGCTCACTGCCACAGCCTAAACCCAGCTGCTGTGGAGACACCCACAGTAATCGTCTCTGTGTTTGGGAGAGGGCCACTAGTCTGCAGGAGGAAGTTGGGAAGACAAGCAATGTGAAGCTGTTCACCACTCATCCATCTCGGCTACCATCTTGGGCACGCCACCAGTAGGCCCAACCTGTTACTGTTTCTACGTACGTAATTTCTGGATATGGCTAAATACTGTAGGGAAAGGATCCTAGGATATGCCAAAATGGCAAAAGATTTACAAGATTATGTTACAAAATGTACTCTTGAACCCTTGCCATGGTTTAGAGAAGTTGGCAAGGCTGTTGTTACAATTAAGCAAGTAAGAATAATGTAATTTCTCAATAGAGGCAAAATGGCTAACTAGCCTAAGTATGAATACCATCCCAATTTGTGCATAGGTTTTGCCTTTTATAGGTTGTCTCTGGAATGGCAATGTAAGTTCATTTCACAGACCTGGGGATTTCATTTTTTCAAATGTTGAGTCTATTTAGAGCAATGTTGTGCATTCTTTTTCAGCATTTTCTTTTTGTTATGCCTTGCTTTTAAGTATCTACTGTAACTACTCCATAAAAAAGCATTGGAAAGGCCAACAGGTCTTGCCTTTGTGACAGCTATTGTCTATGCCAATGTCTTTTAGCTGTGTTGTACTGCACAGTAGCTGCTGTTCAGCATGGCTAATACATTAGTGGCATTGCTTAGAGGAGAGTGGCATAGAGGAGAGTGGCATAGATTGGAGTGGTGTTCAGTGGCTTACAGTAGAGAGGTGTAGAATAGAGTGGTGTGGCGTAGAGTGGCATACAGTGGAGTGACGTAGAGCAGTGTGGCGAGGCCTAAAGTACAATGGAGTGGTGTAGAGGGGCATGGCATAGAGTAGAGTGGTGTAGAGTAAAGTGGCATAGTATAGAGTAGCATAGAGTAGAGTGACCTATAGTGGCATTTGTGTAGAGTGCCGTAGAGTGCCGTGGAGGGGCATAGAGTGTTGTGAAGTGTTATTGAGTGCAGTGGCATAGAGTGGAGTGTCCTAGAGCAGATTGGTGTAGAGTAAAGAGGCATATAGTAAAGTGACGTGGAGTGGCGTAGCATAGAATGGAGTGGCGTAGAATAGTGTGGCATAGAGTGAAGTAGAGTGAAGAAGAGTAGAGTGACAGAGTAGAGTGGAGTGGCGGAGAGTATAGTGGCATAGAGTAGAGTGGAGTGGTGTAGAGTGACATAGAGTGGAGTGGAGAAGGGTGGCATAGGGAGGAGTGGAATGGCATAGAGTACAGTAGTGTAGAGTAGAGTTACAGAGAGTAGTACAGTTGTGGATGTAACTAAAGCATTGATATTGTTGGCAAATATGGTAAAAGCAACTTAAATAAGAAGCTGTATACCTGTGTTAAAAGTAGGAAAGCACATTGCACATCCAGAAATAATACCAAAAAGCTTATAAAGTTAAAAAATACGTGGATTGCAAAAAAGATGAGGATAAGCACACGTAGTTGATCCATGCTCCAGGGGTGAACTAGCACAAGAAAGGAAGAGAAGCCTACGGAAGCTCAGCAATCAGAAGGCTGCAAATGAGAGTGGTACATACCATGTATGTTGTGAGCAAGCTGCAACCCCACTGAGTTGTAAACAATACGTCTCGCAGTACAACACATGCACTGTGTAGGCGAGACCTAAAAACTTGCTTGTTCATTTAGTGGCAATATAAAGCCGACACAAGTCGACCATCAGTTGCTTAAAGTTCTATTTGCTTGATCGATTGTTTCATTTATTCATGCTGATATTAAGATTTGAAAAGATCTGTTTGCGGTGTAAACCCGTATACTTTTCTTAATATTTTAGCTACAATAAGTATGTTTGCAATTTAAGTTTAATTGTTACAAGGTGCCTTTTAATCTTGGGCACTTTCCTTATGGTCATGGGAATAAAGAATGTAAGTTATGTGGTTGAGATTCAGTTATGACTCAAAGCAAGTTACACTTTATTCTTTTTTTTATTCTGTCAATTCTTGATAGGCCTGAGGAAGAGATATTATTACCAGTCCCCTCTGCGACCAAACGGAGAAAGTGCTGCCTAGTCCGGATTTTTGAAAAAATCTCCTCCACCCCCCTTCACCATTTATTGCAGAATTGATCGAATAATTCGCCCACGTTGTTACTAAGATATGAACAGATCTGTTGTTAATGTAAAACAAAATATTGTTTTAAAATTGTTACTTTTATTGTTGCAACGTGTTATTATGATGTGTTTTTTTGTTACGGTCAGAATCGGCCGAATACAAATATATTGGATTTGATATATTTGGTTTTAAGCTCCCGAATGTCAGTCACTTCGAAATCACGAGCCCCAGACATTGAAATAAATCTGCAATAGTTTAGCATCTTTGTTAGGTGTCTGTCAGTGTTTAAGTAACACTGGAAAACTACTGTAAGCTTTTATTTGAAATCCCAGAAGCATAAAAGTTGGATTTTCCTGTCACAGTTCCCGTAATGCCAAAGTCATTATTTGTGAGGCAACAACAGGTCACGTCTTCTATTTGGATAATTCAAATGTTTACTGTCCAAAACCTCACCCCCTTTTTTAAAATAAAAGATGGAAATGCAAATGCCTAATCTCTTCTACAGACACTTGAAAGCAAAGTTAATTGTGTGTTGTAATCACTTTTTGTTCTATCGGAAGAGCCAAGAGTGAAAGCTGAAATAAACTTTTATTTCATGACACATACAGACAAGTGCAAAAAAGCTAAATCGGCTAACCAGACACATTGCTTTCTTAAAAATTATAATTCTTAATTTATTCCTACAGAGATAATATTTTGCAGTTAGGCTTGTTATTAATGAGTTGAAAGAAAAAACATAATTTTCATTACCGAGTTTTCTTCCTTCACCTGTTTCATATTAGTATGTGCGCCTCTCTTAATCATCTCTTTCCAGCAGTACTTGGCTCACATCTTTATTTTCGAACACTGTTCGCCAATCATATAATTATACTGTTTAAATTAATTTTTCCAATTGAATGCAATTTATGTTCTTCTTCCTACTTGGAGAAGTTAAATATGTTTACTTTTTCCTAGTTTATGAGAATGGCCAATCATTTGAAATCAAGTGTTCCCCATTGAAAACGGTGCCAGGAGGCCCTCTAGCCAAAGTAACATATGGCCAGACGTATGTACATTGGATTCGCTAACACTGCTTGCAATTTGTGCCCAGAATTTTAGCGAATTCAATGGTGTTTTCCAAATCGACGTATGTTCTTTAGGATGGCCTTTAAAATAGTGAATCATTGTGGGTTGCAATTAGACCTACTTCATGATAAATAATGAAGCAGGTAACAAATTGCGACCCACTGCAATTCGCTGCCACTACAGGAATGGTGGCCTGCTGGGGTCGGCATACCACCATGTACGTGAATGCAAATAAAGGGGCACCAAAGTGCCTAACTCCAAGATTGTTGCACTTGCGTGAGTCTTCTTGCACCAATAATACAAGCCGCACTGATCCTGGCCCCAATTTACTCTACAATGGGATACTTGTACACAGTGATTGAAATGGAAAAATTTAAGTGCAGGTACTCTGTATCAGAGTACCTGCTTGCAGTGGCGGCCGGCAGCTTTAGGAGGGAGGGGAGCGGGCAGGAAGCACACACACACACACACACTCATTCTTTCACACACATACACGCAAGTACGCACATCCATTAACAACACTCATAACATTCAAACATGCACGCACGCACCAAACATTCATTTTAAAAGTTCACACACACTCATTCTTTCGCACACACACACGCATGCATGCACATCCATTAACAACACTCATACCATTCAAACATGCACGCACGCACCAAACATTCATTTTAAAACATCACACACACACACCATTCTTTCACACGCACGCACATCCATTAACACTCATAACATTCAAACATGCACGCACCAAACATTCATTTTAAGACATCACACACACACTTACCTTCAGCCTTGAGGTCCCAGGACGGTTGGGACTGCTGCCTTCCCTCATTGGCTGAGGGAAGGCAGCAGTCCCAGCCTCGTCACAGAGTGGGATGGGGTCAGGGAGACTGCTGACCCCACACCACTCTGTGACGAAGTGTCACTGATTGACACTCACCCTGGGTGCTTTAGGGCTTAAACCTGAAGCCCCCAGGGTGAGTGTCAATGGGTGACGCTCTCCTCGTCACCCAGGGGAGGGCCTCAAGGCACCTTTGCTGAGCCGAGGAGGTCACGCCCATAGGAGCTGTGACCTCCTCAGCCCAGCAAAGTTCAGCTCAGGCAGCCAGGAGTCTGCGCAAATCGCGCATGTCATGCCAGGAGTGAGACATGCACGATTTGCGCAGTCTGAGCTGAAAATGAAGACTGTCTGTCAGGCTGACCTTTGTTTAGCCTGACAGACACTCTTCATGAGGGGCAGAAGGTGGGGGGTGTTGCCCCTCCACCCTAAAGGACGGGCCGCGCCTGCCTGCTTGTTTCTGAGAAGTGCCGGTACTCTCCAATTAAAAGTATTACGTTTTTCTTGAGATGTGCCGGTACTCTCCCTCTCAAAATAAAAAAGTGCCGGTACTCGGTACCGGACAGTTCCGGCCTATTTAAAGCACTGCTTGTACAGAATTAAAGTAAAGGCATCCTGTGCAAGCTCTGGACACCTAAAAAAACCCGACCTCTGTCGCTGTGACTGCATGCATCACGTGTGGGGTGACCAGACGTCCCGGATTTCCCCGGACAGTCCTAGTTTTTAGAGGACTGTCTCGGTGCCCCGACGCTTCTCTTAATTTTAAATAAACGTCCAGTTTTTTGGGACAAAGGTCAGATTATTAAATAAATGTCCCGGTTTTTGGGACAAAGGTCAGATCATCTAGGGAAGGATAAGTTAAAGATGCCTACAAAGTATGAAATAATTAAAGTAATTTATCTGTTACTGTCAGGCAACACAGTCCCCTGTCTGCTCCCAGCAGAGAGAGGGAGTGAGAGCAGAAAGAGGCTGGTGGAGGGGGTGGGCTGGGGTGCAGGGTGGGAGGTCAAGCCATAGCTAATTTTATGTATGTAGTCTTGTAAATGTGTGTCTATGTGTGTGTGTGTATACATATATATGTACACACACACACACACACATGTATAGACACACATTCACAAAGCTACACAAAAAAACAGGACAGGACAGATATAAAAGTGAGAGTAAAGTCTTTAGTCCTTCTTTTATATCTGACTGTTCCGGTTTTGCTCCTCAAAATCTGGTCACCCTAATCACGTGTGGATCCCGGCCATGCCTGGCTTAGCAGCTCCTAGGAGTCTGTGGACAGTGCACTGGCATCAGGATAGATGCCAGGCCAAACAGCCACTATGATGCAGCAATGTGGGGTGAACGCCAGTTGTAGTGAACCCAAGAGAGGAGCCTGAAGACCAGTGCTCAATATGAGCCGCTGGTTGCCGGTGGGGGCACTGGCACTTATTTTTGAGGGCCAGCACGTATTTTTCTGCATCAGGCAATTATTGCGAGATAAAGACACATATAGGAAATACATAGCAAAGAAAGATTAAAAAGCCTCATGAAGGGAGAGAGCAGAAACCTGCAAGAGCGAGCTAGAGGGACAGGGAGTGGCTGTAAATGGATTAAAGAGGCCCAAGATGGCTGTAGGATTAAGCTGCCTTTGTGCTCGCACATTATAATGCAGCAGCCGCATGTTTCAGAGGAGAGCTTTAGGCACCGGCACGTTTTTATTTACAAATTAACCACTGCTGAACACCCTGAGTCGGGTAACGCTTCTAGCGTGCTTCAGCACCCATGATGTGGAAAGCGGCTCGACTTGGCGTTCTGGTGTGGAGTGGAGGTTGGCCCCTTCTCATTCACCCCAAGTACACCAATAACGTGGTAAGTGATCAATGGGAGCTGTGCAGCCTGCTCAAACTCCCAGGTGTCTCTGTAACGCAGGGAGGCAAAGGAGGGCGCAACACTCACGGTCTCATACCCGGAAAAGTGCAAGGCATCCTGGGGGCCAGATTTAGCCTGGCTTGGGGCCCCTGTGAGCAGTGGATGCTTAGATTTGAGTAGCCTATCCCTTTAAATATAGACCAAGAATATGCTGTGAACACCAGGCTCAAGTATTCAAGTTTCAGAAGAGCGATAGAACGTACACAGCACGTGAGGTCCCTCGGACTCTATGATGACCTTCAACATTTCAATAATTTACCAATCTGATCTGACAATCCTCACCATGTCTTTGGGAGTCGACCTTAGCCAGCATCTGAGAGGGTGTTATGGAGGTCTCTGCAAGCTGAACTGGCTCATGAAATCCCATGAACAGAGGGGCCCAGAATCAGGCTTCTTTGGCCTATGAGGTATTTCATTAAAATAACAACGCACAATAATAAAGCATTTTCTAGAATTGCATAGGTACCTCAAATGAGGTGTCCCAGCGCTAAGTACATGTATCTGCAGCCCTAAATGCAGCAATTAAACTCCCCTAGATCCCACACTGAAGAGCCGAGTTTTAAGTTGTTTTCCTGGATGCAGGCTCTGATTGAACGTGACACACTGCCAGTGGCAAAGTATTCCACAACTTCTGTGCCAACTAAAAGGATTACCAGTTGTGCGTGCTCTCCCTACTTTGGGAACATAGGCAAACATCTCCCCTGCTGATTTTAAGTTTCACACTGGTACATATGTGACAATAACACAAGGCTTACAATGAAGACCACTGCCTCACTGGAAGCCAGTGCAGGTTCTTAAGTGCAGCCCCCATCTATTCTTGCTTTGGAAAGTTCAATAAGAGACGCACAGCAGCGTTCTGCACTCTTTGGAGTCTCTTAATCCAGTACTGTGTGACTCCAGGATACAACAGTAATCAAACCCCAGTACAATCAGAGCTTGAACTACTTACTGAATCTGGCAGCAGGCACGCCATTGTTCTCACCATCTTGTGAATTCCAAAGCATTTTTATGCCACTGCAGTGATTCAGCTGTTAAAAGACAGTTTTTTTGGTCAAAGTAAAATACCCAGGCTCTTGTCCTTGGGTTTTGGATCCGGCTCCATGGGCCACCATGCAGTGGACCAGATGTTTCAATGATTCCCTAAGGTCAGAACTTCGGTCTTCCCAGCAATGAGCTTAAGACAGTTCTTGTTCATCCACCTGGCAACTTCTGCAAGGCAGAGGCACAAGGACAAAGCCACTTTGGACGAGTTCTTTGACAACGTGATGATGAGATGCATGTCAGCTTATCATGGTGACATGGTGTGAAGGGACAGTCTGCACTCCAACATGGTAGACTGAGATCCTGTGCAAGCCAGCATCTGTGAAAAAACACCTACTTATTATTACTAAATGTGTGAACCTGAATACCTCAAGCTACATGCCTAGCCTGGACTTACTTGCTTCTCATAATATGACTGCGTACATAACCTCTGTTTCCAGGGTTGCTATCAAGGTATGCAGCACAGTGTAAGAATGATGAATAAAAATAATCTGAAGTAAACTCAAAGTCAAACTCGTGTTTGAATCTCAACGCACCATTGGGCCTTATCTTCATAGAGGGCTGGTGCATCACTATAACCTCCCACCAGCACTAATGATCCTGTAGTCAAAACACTCCTCCACGTGCAGAAGAGCCTAACATCGATTGACAACAATCCTGAGTCACTCACTTCCACAGTGGACCAGATAAAAACAACACTCAACAAGCAGGAAAAGTGACTCTCCACCGTAGAATCAAGTATTTCTACCCTAGAGGATGATCCTCTGGAACCAAAGAGAAACCACTGCACATGGCTAAGCTCCTCAGTGTTATCAAGGCAAAGATCAAGGACTGTAAAGCCAGGTCTAAGGGCAATAATCTGCACCTGATTGTCATCTACAAATACTGGCAACCTGGTAGACTATGATGAATCCTTATTCAAGACAAGACACTGTTTGGGGAAGACAATTTCTTCCGTTTATTTGCAGTAATGCTCATCGTACTCTAGGGCATATGCCTCACCTGGTATGGCCCCTTACTCCTTTTTGGTGCGGTTATTACTGCCCTCAGATTGCAAGAGAGAAACACTTGTTATTGCGCAAAGGAAAACTACCTCAATTTTTCCTGACTTTATCTCACTGGCCCAGGAGGTGGGTTGAGAATGCTTGCCCCTTAAACACAGGTTAAGACAGGCTGATATGCAGAATGCAATGCTCAAGCAAGCACAGTTGAACATTACCCATCACATCAAACTCCACTACAGATGCAGACATCACTGGGCTTGCGCACATCAGAAGGTTTAAGTGATGTGGAATGAGAATGTTTTGCAGGAATAGCTGAACATTGTGACTTTTCATGCTACTTTTGAAAGTAAAATAGTTTCTTTGTATATTTTTATATATATAAACAATAGACGATTAGCATGAGAAGCCAGTTCTTCCTCAAAACATGGGGTTATCAGTATGCTTATTCTATAACTATGGATGAATTGAATGTCAAGAGTGCTGCCTCATGGTATAACCCTATGCCAATATCTACCTGACATAAATATGATATTGCAACACTATTTGTTTACCTGATACCCTGGGTTCTGTTGCTGTTGAGCCCATACATGATATCCTTTCCCAGTAAACACCACTTTCTCATTCTCGTTCTCTTCAGAGTATCTACGAGCAATGATATTGTAGTGCTGGTCATTCAACTGAAACCCTGAAGCTTCAAAGGCCCCCGGCAACTTTCCCCTACTAATGGTCCCATAGCTGTCTGTGTCACTTTTCATCAGATCTCATGAACTCACATCGTTTGCTGGTCATTCCAAGATAGATGGGTCTCAAACCTACATCACGTCTATATCCAGAAGAGGAGGTGTTGCTCAGCCCACTCTCTAGACTCCCCCCAGGGTACCCATGCTAAACAATGCTGATATCTGTGTTGACCTGTGTGGTGTCACTTCACCTCGCTGGAGGCGGTTGGTGTTTTATGTTAGGATGTTATTCACTGACAGGTTGGGGCTGCTAGGGTGGGTAGAGAGTGTGTATTCGATAAAAAATATTCCACTTTGTAGAGCTCAATCCTTTTACTCACACAGCAGCCTAGGCGTTACGAGCACAGCAAAGGCCTCAATCATATTCCAACATTATTGGGCTGCGCTCCTTTTGGATCAGCATGCGCAAAGGAGTTACTTCTACTAATTTCCTAGCGTGGAATGTGAGAGGGCTAAATAATCCTTGCAAAATCAGGCAAATATTGGCCTATTTAGATCGTTATAAGATTGATGTGCAATTTCTCCAGGAAACACACCCTACTGCTTCTAAATTTGCATAAAAATGGGGCAGTTTAAAGTGTTAGTCACGTTCTCCTCCTATACAGCCATTCTTATTTAGCATAGAACCCAATTCAAACTCCTTTAAGAGTTTAATGATCCTCAGGGACAATACAATTACATTCAGGTGATAGTTCATGGCAAACATATCACACTAGTTCATGTATTTGGGCCTAAAAAGCATGATCCTGTTGATAACGCGTCCGTCTATGTCAATTTATACACATCAGGACTCGTTTTAGGTCGATGATCTTTGGGCCCAGTGGTGAGTCTCCATAAGACGAGATTACCAATGATCAAATCAATAGCGTTATTAAAAGTTAGCATTAAAAATATATTCCACAATAACCATTAATGAACCTTCGGCGCATTCATCTGTTCTCAGACTCAAATGACCACACCTTGAAGAAGGATTTGTGATTTTATTCCCTATTGATTACAATCTAATAATAAACGTATTAGTCTCAAAACCAAGAAGCATAAGAACATAATCACAAGGTGGCAACTATGGTAAGCTTTCAATAATGCAATGAACAGAAACATAGGATAGATTCGTCAGAGTGAATAGAACATAGTGCATGATGATCCATAGAATATCAATTCAGCATAGCTACATGTCAGTCACGTCAGTTCCGTCAGTCAAATGAGCACCTCATCTAACCTCAAATTAGCATTAGCATGTTGGGCTTCATGCAAAACAATTTAGTACATCAATTTGGAAAACATCTAACTAAGATACCTAATTAAACGTACAGCAGTTGGTACCTAGAAAGAAAAGGCAAATAGATTCCGTTAGCATTATAATTACCCTCCTCGAGATAGGTCAGCATTCAGGATTAGTCTTCGTCCTCAGGACATCAGTTAGTTCACCGTCAGTCTATCTAAATTAGAGGCAAGGGACACTCTCCTCATAAGGAGGAAAGTGTAATGGGGCAGTCTATGGGCTAGGATGGTTTTGTCTAAGTCTCAAATCACCAAATAAAGTGACAGAGTTTCTGGATGCAATCGATATCATTCCCTACCTAATGCGTCTCATCTCTTGTGTCATGAGTTTTTATCCCCTTTTCGTAATACATTCCCCCAAAATTCTATTGGTTATTAACTACACCCCATTATTGGTAACCAATCAAATTATACATTAAGTAATGTATTTGTCATTTCTTGATATTAACTCGTCTTCTAATTGGTTTTCATAATCGACATTTTCGTAGGTGGCATGTCCGGGGTTACTTCACCACCTTGGCACACGTCTCAGGTTAAAAGTTCTCTTCCCCTCGTCTCATTGTCCTTGGAAGTGTCCATGTTTGTTTCAAATCACATAATTTTGAGCTAGAAGCTACTAGCATATGAATGGGAAAATGTTGCTATGTTGCTAACAAGTACAGAAAAGAACAATAGCTGGGTCATGGTTGTTTGCAAGACCGCATATTGAAGAGAAACAGAAAAATACGCCTTTAAATGAGAGTTATACAGCTAGTTCGCGATTCATGCTAACTTAAGACATACAAGTTCTAATGAATACAGTTTTGATCGTAATAATACATATAATTGAAAGATTATTATTAATTCAACATTAGTGTTCACAAACGAGTAATTCTTCACGTTTATTAATACATTTCAGTTATTAATTATTAATATTGCACTGTCAATGTAAGCATTTCACGTCTATAATATATATATTTTAAACTACGCTCTCTCACTGTCTTTTTACAAGTATGGCATAAATGTGGAGCATGGATACTATCTGGGAGGGATTTTAAATTAGTACTCAGTAAGAATATGGATTGTTCCCACTCTGTAAGCTGCACTGATCACTCAGGCGCACATGATTATCAGATGTTATGGAAGTGTATGGTCTAGTCAATATATGGAGAAACCCCTCTCTTCAGTAGGGCTCTCACGTGTCTTCAGTACATGGTTCCAGAGCAGGATTGGATTATGAGACTATTACACCAGAAATATGGTCCTAGGCTAAGTCTATCAGTCATTAATCCTGTACCTTCTCGGATCCCTTCTCTGTCAAGTTGGTTGCCTCTTTTCACTGCACCTTTAAGTGGCATATATCACTCTTAGCGGTCCTTGATACCATGTTGAAAGAGGAGGCAAAAACAGAGATTATAAATAATTTCCTGCTTAACGAATCATCAGCTCCTGTGGGCACAATCTGGCAGGCTTTTAAGGCCGATATACGTGGCATTTGTATTGCTAAGCAGCTCTACATAATTAGGCTCATTGTTTATTACAAGCAGCATTGTAGTACTCAAAGTTTAGCTGATTTAAAAACTAAGCTCACTGAATTTAGTGAGGTGGCCGATCAATAAGTGAAACATTTGCATAAATATGTTAAGGTGAGAGTACACATAGAGGGAAGGGATCAGGCAGAACCCTTGCTGCACTTGTACACCATTGTTAGTTTAGGACATTTTACTGCTAGAAGGACCTGGCGGTGATATGCTATTTGAAGCTGATTGTTTCTTGTTAGAACTCACTACACACTACTCCAGCTATACCTCTCGTCTGTCCCCATCTCGTAGTGAGTACTATACATACTTTGATCTTATTGCACTGGTCTTGTTAGACAATGCACAACAACAATTTCTCACCGCACCTATTACACTTAAGGAAATAACTTCTGTAATCTCCAGTATACCCACATGCAAAACTCCAGATAGTGATCGACTCTTGGGGGAGTTTTATAAAACATCTACTTACCTTCTAGCCCTAGGATATTACACGTTTACAAAGGTGCCATGTGTCTTCCTCCCTCACTGGGCAAACAATACTCATAATGCTTTTTAAGTCAGGCTAACACCCAACACAATTTGATTCTTACAGGCCTCTATCTCTCATCAACACAGGTGCTAGGATTCTGACAAAGGTTTTGGAAAAAAGACTACTGGTGTTATTGCTGGACCTGGTCCTACCAGAGCAAGGAGGATTCATCCCAGGCAGATCAACTGTACTTTCGTTTCCTATTTGATCTGATAAACCAGTTAAATCCACACATGGTGGCAGTCTTTTTGGACACCACTAAGGCCCCTGATTGCCAAGAGGGGAATCTCCTATTCGCAACCCTATATAGAACTGGACTCTAGACAAATTTCATTAAATGGATTTGCTTGTTATCTACAAAATCCACCACTGGGTTTGAGTAAACATGCTTCTTCCAAACTACATGCCTATAGAGATAGGCACCAGTCAAGGCTGTCTACTTTTCCCATGCTGTATGCCTTAGCTTCATTGCCTTTAGGATATGCAATTAGACAGCTTTATGCCAACAGAGTCTTGAACTTCATTTGCCATCGTCTCATTATATTCTTATGTGTTGATGACATTACCTTATACTTGCAAAACCCTTCCCAAATTCTCAGTCCAGTCCACAGAGAATTCACGTTGTTTAAGGTATTATCAGGGATATTAATCAACTGGAATAAGTCAACAACATTCTCATTGTCTTGGGTACACATGTCTGCACTCTCGACTTTCCTCTCTTATGGAGTTAGTCATTGGTTAAATACTTGAGCATTTGGGTCATTCACGATAGGACTACAGTCATAACGGAAAAGTACGAACGGGCTATGTCAAAGCTAAAGACCAAATTAAAAGTTGAGTGGTCTCCCTCTATCACTGACTGGCAGATTCTCTTTGATTAAAATTGCTGTATTTGTTATACAATATTCCTATCACTCTCAACAATAACTTCTTCAGAACTCTGAGGTCTAACATGCTCATGCTTGCATGGATGGGCAAACAACCCAAGATCTGCTGGAAGATCCTAACGCTCTCATACAAGTAAGGACTTCTAACTGCACCTGATTTTGAGCTTTATTAAAACTGATCACAGGCCCAAGTCGCCTACTACTGGCTACACGTATATGATCCCCCTGGGGACTGAACAGGATACAGCACGCCCAAGCCCCTAGAGTGCCCTGATTGGTCACACTCCTCAATGCAACCACATAAAAATCACTGCGCACAGCTGTCCTGGGATGGACTCTGGAGAAGACAACCTTGCCAAGTTCTTTATTCCTCAAAGCAATCACTGCTCCATCATTTAATTAAAAGCATCAATTAAAGTCTTCCCTCCACAGGCTGCAAAAATGGGGGGTTAACCAAATTTGGGAAATGTTCCTGCATGCCCCATTTCCTGAATGTCTACACCTTGCTTCCAACGATGACAACTCCGCTGCAGACACTTTCACATATTTCCAGCTTCAGGCAATGTGTAGGATGAGCTACCCATCATCTTCTTAGGGGACCAAATGGTATTACTCAGCCCAAAGCTATGTTATAAAGGGAGTCTGATCTAAGTTTCGCCATTTTAAACAGAGTGGCTCTACTATTGCAGCCAGTTATGAATTCTGGCACCAAATGACAGGTTATGTCTGATGCAATTCAAATTCTTGTAACAAATATACAGCACTCCACTCAAGTCCTTAAAGTATAAACTGTTGATAGACTCCCATTATGAAAATGTAACACACCTGATGCTGATTTAATTCTTTTTGATGTAATTATCCACTGATTGGTAGACACTGTTGCAAGGTGTTTGATCAAATCTCGGACATGATTGAGGTGAATAGTACACCATCACCCATGTTTGCTCTACTGGGATGCACCATTAATGCGCCGGGGAGTATGTAGTGTTTCATCTCAATTATCCTATTTTAGGCCTGCATATAGAGGAGAAACCAAGCTCCAATTAATACTATATGGTTGTTGGACTTAGTTTATTGTGACAGAAAACAATATGGTTGTTGGACTTAGTTTATTGTGACAGAAAACTCGAGATCTCCTATTCCACAACTCCCCTAGCTAAAAGGGATCCACTACCATCATACTTTGCAAGCACAGACGCTTAACTGGATTGCTGTTTGGGCTTTGTCCATACTAAAAGGAAATTGTGAATTCGCAAAGGCTCCAATAGGTCAAATTGGAGCATTTGCAGCTTCAAAATCCCTTTTGACTACTGGCTAATAGAGTTGTATTTCATTTTTCTAAGAGGAATCCTTGCCCTTTTTCTGGCAGCTGCAATGTATTGGCTTGATACAACTCCACTCGTGCCACCTTGAATAAAGTATGATATTTTGGGTGTTTGAGAAAAGTATTTTTATGTAAATTTAAAATAGTTTCGTTTCTTTGATGTTGAATTAAATGTTAGTTCAATTTTAGTGATGTTTCCAGTGTTGTAAAATGGATTAGCCTGCATCCCCAAAAAGCAAAAACCGAAACGTAATGTCTGTAGATGGGCCTTTCAATTAAATAATGTAGGCTATTGACCAAATTTTCCAAACTGTGTTGTTAGATGCATCTTAGGTGTCTACAAAATTACAAAAGAGAATATTAAAAAAAAAAAAAACTTTCTCAAAAAAAGAATTAAAGTCCTAAATGGGGCATGCGTGTCTGATGATATATGTGTGTACATGCATGACAACGCATGCAAGCTCTTAAGGAATGGCGCAGGCCCATTTGTTTTTGGTTTGCTTACTGATCCAAGATGGAGGATGACACATGGACCAGTAATTAAAAATAGTGTCATATTTTTAATGTGAAAGACATTTCTGCACAGAAGAGTAGCCTGTAAGTAAATGGCAGTGCAGCGCCTCAAAAATAAATATCATGAAAAAAATACTTTAAGTATATCCAAGCAGGGTTAGGAGAGCAACGAAGGAGCAGGTGGTGGACCAATGGGGAGTGGGCAGGTGAGAAGGGAGCAATGGATGTGTTCGAGGCTAGACATGAGGGAAAGGCAATAAAATATGATAAAAAAGAAACGACAGTCATGAGTAAGAACTAATATGGATTGGTTTGGAGGAAGGTATGAGAAAAACACAGAAAACATGGGGGTGAATGTTGGCGAAGTTTGAAGCAAAACATAAGGGAGTGAGCTAGAAAAGACATGAACTCTCCTGGAGTGCTGAAAGAAAAAAATAATATTGTAGTTCCCTGAATGTGAGAAGTGGATGAATACAAATCATCCAGTCATTCACCCTTGGTGGTTCCAGAGGCATCATAACTTCAGGAATCAGTTCATCCAGAAAGAAACCAGGATATTTAAATACACCAAAAAAAGGGATCTTGATACATTGTTCCATCTCTCCTATCTTGACAATGTCACATTAATTGTTTCCTCTTTAAAATACCACAAAGGCCGATTTGAAGCAATATTTCAGTTAATTCCTCTACAACAGGGGTACTCACAAACATTTTCCCAGGAGCCAAAAAGTTTGGTCCGTGATGTGCCCGAGGGCAGCACCTATGCCAGCTGGGTGGTGGTTGGACGACAGAGTTTGGGGGATTCGCTGTAAAGTAGGTGTAGGCAAAGCAAAGGATAGACATCTAGTGACTGAATTTAACTGTGTGAAACCAGAAAACCTGGTATTAATCCCTACTTCCCCACTTTCCCAAATTGTATGATCCTAGGCAGTTGTTTATTTTCACTCAGCCTCCTTTTTCTTCAAAATCACATATAAGAGGACCTCAAAATACATGATTTCAGGGTGTGCATTATACAAAACCTGCTCCGGTGTTTGAATGAATAAACTATAATTCTGTTCATGTATAATAGGAATCCAGGCCACCCAAAAAGTACACATAACTGACTGCCTCTTTGAATCACTATTGACATTGTTGTCAGGTTAGGGGAAATAATCAATATTTCTAAATTCAAGTTTGAAAACTATCACTTTTAAAATTAAACATTCTCAATGCACTGATATAATAAATTGTACTGAAAAGGTCTACATGTTAACTCAATACACTTTTTGAATTTTTAAGCCACTGTAATATTTGTACACTTTTGCAGCAAGATGTTTTAAAAAATGAACTTGTTTATAAAGTGAAGCACAGATCTCCCTAGTTACTTCCTTTCTTTAAGACCCATTAAGCTTGAAATAAGTGATTACCAGTCTACCTAATAATATCTTTTGTTTTATTTTTAGAGCTGAGTCGAGTAAACAGCAGCCCGGTGTTCTTGTCACCCCAGGGGGCCGCATGTAAAGTTCAGGGGGGCCACATGCGGCCCCCGGGCCATACTTTGAGTATCCATGCTCTACAACTTCTGCTACTATGTTGATCTCACCCTTTCAAAGCAGCTGCTGAGAATGCTCGTTAACCAGTGGAGGTAGGGTCAGGTTGTAACACATTACTAGTATTCACATTACTAGTATTCACAATGCTAGTGGACGGTGCCTTTTGGTATGATATCGGCATCCAGTCTTAGTTAAAACATTTGTTTTCTTTGGATAAGAAACAAAGATGTAAACATGCTTATGATTGCCAAGAACTAATTTATCAAAAAGTGCATTAAATCATGCATGACTTCGGACTATATATAGTGGCACTCACTGGCCTCCATAACTTTGTTTGGTGTAACTGCCTGTGTAATATATATCTTTGTGTTCAATGGAATGGAGACCCACCGTGGTACCCCAAATAAATATGCACCCCCAAGGATTGATACTTCACACTTATATGGTTATTTAAAATGCGCAGTACTCCTGGTGTTATGGTATTTGTTTTTTAAACATTCCCGTGTGCATTTATCCATAGTTATTCTTTGCTTATCACATCTGTTTTCGTCCATATTTATTTCATTACTTGTGACAAAAATACGTTGCAACTTAAATATTTTCACGTTTGTTTAAATGATAAAGTTAAACTTGCCTGATCGGTTTTAGTTGTATAATAAGCCATGTATGCATCAATCATATGCAATACGCGTATATGAAAACAGAAGCATTGTGGTACAACTAAATATACATCTATATATATGAAACATTGTCTGTCTTCCTAACAGCCTCTCTTTCTGCAAAACGATTGACTTGGCAGTCATCACTGACAGCATTGTGAATCACTCTAGAGAAGACCTATTTTCCATATGTATATTATAAATACCGAAAGAGAAATCGATGATGTATTGTTTGTACTTACCTATAAAAATCAGTAAATACGGAACATTGAGAGCATAATTATGCAGTTTTTGTCTACATAATAGTTTTATCAGAATGATTATGATTATTACAAGCAATTCAGCACCAAATATGCAAATTGTGTCGAGGTTAAAAAGGCCTCAATCATATTTCAGCATGCATCCCACAGTCAACTTGTGCACCTTTAAGGTTTCAGCCATCCACCCTAAACGGTCGTATTAGCTCACTTGGCCTAAATTATGCCAAGGCATGAAGAGTTTCCCAGCAGTTGAAATTCAACCATTCAGCATCCCCCCATCAGCAAATGACCCATTTGTCCCAAAACACCCCTGCACGGTCACTTACATATTTTTATTTCTTATAGTGTCATATGGCGCGAGGAGGGAGTCATTCCTGCTCACCTCTGTTTTGCTACAAAAATCTGCAAATGATGACCCCTTGCAAAAGCATACAGAAGGTACGGAAGCCAGTGATACTTTTCCTTCTGTCTTCCAAGGCATACCTCTGCAAGATATTCCCCAGCAGCTTTCCTTCTCTCCCTTCTTATTTCGAACAGCCCACATTTGTTAGCATTGCCATTCACACAGTCAGCCAGTTTACCAAGGTCCAAACCAACGAAAATGTTCTCTAATGTCAAACAAAGTCAGGCCTGTTTTGCATAAATATGAATTATTAGCATACGAGAACCCTACCACACATGATAGTAGTGTGGATGGGGAAGACAACGAGGGTGAGGATTGACCCCAAACAGCAATAGAATGAATAATGGGAGAGGTGGCCTACATTACTCCTTGTTTAGTGCCATCTGCTGATCTCACATCTGAGAATTATTTCTGGGGTGTTGCTGAATGGGATACGGCGTGGCTCCAAGTGCTGTCAGCAACCTCCAACACTTTTTATCTGATCTCATTAACTCACATCATTTGCTGGTCATTCCAAGATAGAGGGATCTCAAACCTAAATCACTTCTATATTCAGTTATTGGGCATGGTTAATAGGTCTGTTCTGAGCATCTTCTCTGCGGTATGATTTCAATGTCACAGTTGCGAGAAATGAGACTTTGAATGTTAGGGAACTGTAGTGATGATGAAAGTATCTGAGGTTACACACACACAAAGTATAAGCCTAATGATTGCAAGTAAAGTAGAGTATTTACAAAGTGAACCCTGCCCACCAGAGACTTAATATAGCATCCACTCTCTATTGCTTGTCCTGTTGCTCAGAACTCTACTTCAATTCAGAGCCCCTGTAACATCAATGGGAATGTTAGACAACAGGATACCACACACTGCCCTCTCATAATTCCACAACACATATTTGAACATCTTAATTTGGTATCATCACCCACAGTGAAACATACTAATAACAAAGGAGTATTTACTAATAATTACTAATATGAGCTTAGGAAGCAAGCATGAAGTAACCTGCACCACATTAAGCACAGCGAAGCAACAGTGATCTTACCATCTAACATATTTGTCAAGGTGTTACACCACACACATTTGTCCACTCCTCCTCCTCTCATCACCTTCCCTTTAAAGTCGAACACCTTTGTTAGACACTGCACCCTTGGTTTTCAAATTATCCATATTATCATGCTTCACACTTCTTTGGTACGCCACCAATCTACGGATCACACTTGCTGCATTCTTTTTTTTTTTATGGTAAATCAGCTTTATTAAAATCAAAATACATATGGGTTATATACTAACAATACAAGATTTCTGTCATAATGATAATGATATAATTTTAAAAGGAGTTGTAAAAGCTGTTTAACATTTTAAAGTTTAAAAAGGGGAGGATACAAGGAAAACGGAACAAGACCATTTACAATGTGAAAAATGCATTGGAACTTCAACAGTTAAATAAAAGAAACAAATAATAATAATAATATTCAAAAAAGCATAAATGTAAGCTAAGTTAAAATTCACTCAAGAACAGAGAAAATAAAGAATTCATGGTGGCTTAAAATTCTCAGATAATGTACAATTAGTAGAATTACAAGCAACATCATTAAGATAATCAGTCAAAGGTAACCAGTACAAATCTCTATTTATGGAAGGGCAGCATAAAGAGGTAAAAGCAATATCTAATCTTTGGTAGTGACAAACATTATTCCACCAAGCTTTATAGGAAATATTGGATGATTTTTTCCAATTGAGAGTAATTTGTTGAAAGGCCAAAGCTAACATGAGATCCAACAATTTTAAATTATCATCATCTGAAACAATGTCAGCAGAGAGACTACCTAAAAAAGGACCAGCGGAGATAATTGGGATTGCAAATGAAAAATGCAGGTAAACTGCCACCAAACTTTTCTCCAAAAAGAGACAGTAGGAGGACATTCAAAAAGGATATGCATAAGATCTCCGTTTGGGCTATCGCAGGACCAGCAACTTGGAGTGGAGGATACAGAAAATGTTGCTGTAGTCAAAGGGGTAAAATAAAGTCTGTGATAAAGAATGAAAAGTGACTGTGTGGTAGAAGCTAATCTGGATATTTTATAAAATCGATGCCACACCTTATTCCAAAAGGAAACAGTCCAGGTACATCCCAAATCCCATTCCCATTGAGATTCAATTTTAGATTTAGGACGCGTCAAAACAGGTGACTGAAAAAGTTTATAGATAATTGGTGCCTTAGGATATGAGATAAGAAAGGAGGACATAGAAAAGACTAATTCCAAAGAAGAAGAAGGGGAAGGCAAAGAAAAAAGTACATCAAGAATAATATTAATAAGAAGAAGATATTTAGGCATAAATGAATTGGGACAATGAAATAGAAGTTGGAATTGTGAAAAAGAAAGTGGAGTATTACTGGAGAATAAATCCTTGACGCAAACTATATTTCTCTGTCGCCAGGATTTCCAAAATAAGTTTTTTTTATTAATAGTGATAAGACAATTATGCCAAATAGGGAAATTCAGAAAAGAAGAATGAGAAACCGATGGAGGTAAATAGTGAGAACGCAGAAGAGAGCAAGTATGTTTAAGAAGCAGAGAGGAGATAAGTGAAATATTATAGGAAAAGGATACCACCTCACTAGGGGAAAAAGGCAAAAGAAAAGAACACTCAATATCCAACCATAATGGAGTAAACCTAGAGTCTGACAGGGAGACCCATCTAGAAGCTTGGCGCAAACAAAAGGATTTGTGATACAATCTAAAATCAGGAAAATTGACTCCTCCCTCCTGTTTAGAATGGCGAAGATAACTAAGAGAAATTCTAGATTTCTTATTCTCCAGAGGAATTTAGACAAGTTGGAGTCCAATTGTGTAAAAAAGGTACCAGGTAAAGGAAATGGAATCATGGATAGGATATATAATATGTTAGGAGAAATTATCATTTTAATGGAATCAAGACGACCCCACCAAGATAAAAATAAGGGATTCCAAGCCAGAATCAATCTATCAACTTTCTCTGAAGCCTCTGAAATATTTACTTCATGGACTTTTTAATGGATGAAGTGAACCAAATACCTAAATGTTTAATCTTGGAAGAATTCCAGTGAAAACCAGTGATATCAAACGATGCTTTAAAACAAAATGTTGTTAAAGGGAGGATTTCAGTTTTATCCAAATTTATCTTATAACCTGAAATCAAGGAAAAATCCTCAATTTCCCAAAGTAGAGACGGAATGAGAGCTCAGGGTTTGAGATATATAAAAGTATATCATCTGCATATGCCGGTAATTTTAAATGTTTCTCGCTATACTGGAAACCTTAAATTTTAATGTTATTTCTAATACTGGATAGAAAGGGCTCGAGAGCTAGAATAAATAGGAGTGGAGAGACCGGACACCCTTGACGTACACCTCGGCGTAATACAAAATATCTAGACAATTTCCCATTTACCAATATCGATGCCATTGGAGATTGATAAAGCAAAGAGATAAATGAAATGAAATGAGGCCCTAAACCATGCCAGGCTAAAGCTTTTAATAGAAAAGACCAATCTAACCGGTCGAACGCTTTCTCATCATCTATGGAAATTGCCGCTAAAGAATATGACAGAGCGGGTGCCTTGCTGAGCACATTAAAGAATGTTCTAGAATTGTCAGAAGCAAGTCTACCTTTGACAAAACCCGTGTGTTGCTTACTTATCAGCGCAGGTAAAAGAGAATCAAGACGTATGGCTAATAATTTAGCAAAGATTTTATAATATGTATTGAGAAGAGAGATTGGTCTAAAAATTTTTACAAAAAGTATGATCCTTACCGTCCTTTGGAATTAAGCAAATCGAAGCTTCCTGAAATGTGCCCCCTGTAAAACCAGAACCTATGAAGAATTGGAAAAGTTGAAAAAGTTTAGGAAGTAACAGGTCAGAAAAATTTGAAAAAAATTCCACTGTAAATACATCCGGACCAGGAGTTCTCCCTATTTTTAGCGATTGAAGGGCTTTAAAAATTTCGAACGAAGTAATATCTGCTTCAAGTGAAGTAGCATCAATCAGTGTCTTATTAGGGTTTGGAATACTCTTTAAATAATAATCAATCTGTAAGGGGGTCAGGACTGACTCAGGAGTATAAAGTGTCTGGTAATAATTAACAAATTCACCTAAAATATCTTCATCCCTAAAAAGGGACTCACCAGTATCTGAAACGATAGACTTCACATTATGGCGTTGCTTTCAAACTTTTAAATAATTAGCCAGAAGCTTCCCCGCTCTATTTCGGCCTCCATAATAATGAGCACTACTACGTAGAAGAAAAGAGGAAGCATTATCCATTGAGATTTTATTAAATTGCAGTTTTGCCTGAATAAGTTCTTGTATATTAAAATTGGAGGAGGAAGAATAGTACGGATGTTCTAATTGAGAAGCAGTGCTTGATGCTGGGCATTGAAAGATTTTTTTTTATTAGAGACAAAATGTATTATATGACCACGAGCCACAGCCTTAAACGAATCCCATAACAATTGTGGAGAAATGTGAGAATCTTCATTAAATCGAAAAAAATTGTCCGCAAAGGCAACAAAGGAAGTGGAAAATTTTGAGGAAAATAATAAAGAGTTATTAAATCGCCACCTATTGGACTTGGGATGCACCAGGAGCAAGTCAAAATCTGTAATGACTGGGGCATGATTAGATATTACCATAGGTTCAATGGAGGAGTTAATAAGATTTTGGGATAATGATTTAGAAACAAAAATATGGTCAAGTCTGGATAAGGAGCCATGTGGTGGAGAATAAAACGAAAATTCCCTATTATCAGGATTGCAAGTTCTCCATGAGTCAATGAAATTAGAAAAATGCCTTAAATTGTTTATGCATTTTATGGGGAGAAAATTTAATTACAGATTGCCTATCTATAAAGGGATCAAGAATTTGATTGCAATCCCCTCCAATAAGAAGAAAATCATCATTATAATGCAAACATTGTTTAGTAATATTGGGCCAGAAAAGATAATCTGAATTATTTGGACCATAAATATTACCAATAGTCATTGTAATCCCATTAATGCTGAGCCTCACAAAGAGCCACCTACCATCAGAATCCGAGTCTTGCGAAATAACATTAACTGATAATTTTTTGTGGCAAAGCAGAATTACACAATTTTTCTTTGAAGACGAGGGTGAAGTAAAAACATTGCCCACCCAGCCTTTTTTAAGTTTCAGAGCTTCAGAGTCCGTCAAACGGGTCTCCTGTAGAAGAACCAAGTCTGGGTTATATTTAGATAAGTGGGATAAAATTCTCTGCCTTTTGATTGGATTACTAAAACCTTTGACATTCCAAGAAACAACCTTGAATTTACGTCACATAACCATATATATACACGAAAGGCCTTGTACCATAAATAACTGAAAATACATATAAGGGAAAAGAAAACAGAAAAAACAAAAGGAGAGAAGAGTAAAGGGAAGACAGCAGGAAAAAGGATGGAAAGTAGTCAAGAAAAAAAGAAGAGACAGTACATGTCAAATAAAGACGACTGCAAAAATATACCTGAGATGAATGAACAATAGGGGAGGGGGTGGTGACAGCACAGACTGAAGACGGCACAGCAAGGGAACGGAATGCATCGACAGACAAAGGTTACGAGCAAAAATAATGAGTATAGAACACCAGGAACCTGTGAAAAGAAAACAATACATTAACAAAAAAGGGTCTATAGTCACGTCAATATAGTATACTGTATAAACTGCATATAAAGGACCATTAACTTTATCGCAATAATAAATTAAGAAACGTATATAGTCAACGTGTAGAAATACCAGCTGTTTCCACAGAATTTGTAGAGTGTAGTCGTAGAAAATCACAAAGAACTGCAGGAGAGGTAAATGAAGTGGTCTTGTTTTGATATGTCACTTTAAACAAACACGGATGGAATAATCCAAAACGAGCTCCCAAGTCATGAAGCTGTGGACGAAGATCCAAAAACTCTTTCCTCCTGTCTGCTGTAGCTTTGGACACATCCTGTGAAATGAAGATTTTACTTCCCTGCCAAGAAATGTGTTTGTTGGTTTTCGCAGCATTAAGAATTCTCAATAAGTCAGTAAATTCAAGAAAGAAAATAATCACGCCTCTTGGTTTAGATGTGGAGGAATGCGGAGAACAATGACCAATGAGGTGCGCTCTTTGGATGTTCAATACTGTAGAAGATGATAGACCCACCAACTGTGGAAAGAATGAGGTGAAAAATGAAATTGGGTCACTCCCTTCAAGACCCTCCGGTAATCCATAAAGGCGAAGATTATTGCGTCTATTTCTGTTTTCCAAATCCTCCGTAAGAGTCTTCAAGGTTGCCACTTCCTTCTCCAAACTAATAATTTTATGTGTTTCATCCTGCACGCCACTGACTCTTTGTTCCAAAGCAGAGACTCTCACTTCCATTTGAGACCACTTAGAATCAAGATTTTGTATCCGAGAATTAGTTTCTTCAATAAAAGGACGCAATGCACTTATTTCGTCAAGCACAAGTTCAAGAGAGATCGGCGAGGGAGATTTTGCGGGTGAAGGTGGGTCCTGTTTGACCCTCTTATGAGTGGATGTAGAAATATGCTGAGGAACTTTAGGTGAAGAAGAAGATGAGGAAGACATCTTTGAGATAAAAGAAGAAGACGCTGCAGCAGAAGTGTCCAATTGTAAAAAGTGCGAAAGTTTGTCAGCTGAGGAGGACTGATGCGACAGAAATTTTATTTTATTTAGTTTGCCCATATAAAAATAAAAAGCCTTCAATAAGGAAGCAAGTGACACAGGAACTCCAAAAATATGTTAATGAAACAGCAAAAAATAAAAAAAACAGGCTTGCGCAAAAAAGAAAGTCAAATATTCAAAAAAGTATAATGTAATGGTGAGCAAAGTTAGTCAAAATGGCCGCATTCATGAGGAGAAATAAGAAAACGTAATTAAAGAGTCAGGAAATATGCTAGGCAGCCCAAAAAATGATGAAAATGCTCACCAAAACATCCCATGGTTGTTTTTAGTGGAACGACATTAGAAAGAAGAAAAAAAACGGCTCCGGCGGTAGAAATTCGGCCGACGATGTGCAGAGCTCCGTTATCAGGCGGTTATCTTAGTCGTCGGCTCGCGCGCGGATGCTGGTGCATTCTTTTTAACAAACCACCAATTCCTACATGTCAGCATTCTCATTTTTCTACTTTTCCAATCTTCTCTTGCACCATCTCTTCTATCATCTGTTGTTGTCCTGTTCACCAGCCAGCTAAGACTTAAAAAAAGTGAACCAAGTACTTTTGATTCAATTTTTCTTTTGGGGTGTTTTCTTTATAGCCCTATTCAGGTGTTCATCGATAACCATTGCATTCTAGGTGGTACAAAGCAGACTTCTTGTGCTTCACATCTCTCTCTCCTAGAAATGTCCTCCACTTTTAGAGATCAAACTTATAGAGATCAATCACCCACTTACAAATTCTACTGGAAATTGCATCAAATACTTTCTTCCTGAATACATCTCTTAAGGTTTTGTGATCTGTGCGTACTACAAAACAGCCACTCCACACAAATCTCTTCGCTGACTTGCTCTCAGTATTCCACCAATGGTTTATGCTTGATAACTGAGTAATTATGGCCAGTACCTCTAAGACACATAGTCGTGGAAATAATGACCATTCAACACCTAGATCTTTGGTGCTAGCATCAGTCACTACTATTGATTTCAACTTTGGGTGAAACCTTTACAAGCAAGGACCCTTAATGAGATCCCTCTTTACTTTCTTGAATTCACTGTAACATCCTTAACACCAAAGAAAGGCTGCCCCTTCTTAAGCAACCCTGTCATCTTCTTAGTCTTGCCCATAAAATGTGAAAGAAATGTTTTACATAACTCCATCACACCTAAAAACGTCACCTCTTTGTCTTTCATTTCAGGAGCAGCCAGATCACAAATGGACTTCACCAAATTCTCTTCTGTCCTATGCCTTTGCCATTTAGTTAATGATCTAAGAATCTCCCTCTTGCTAATTTTGCACTTGCACTTCAATGATAACCGATTTCCTGCAACCTAGCTAGCACCTAGGCTCATATTTACAAGTGACCTGCGCCACCGGTGTGTCACTTTTTGTGATGCACCGGCAGTGCAGGCTGCACACCCATAACTACAAGGACACGCAAAGCCACTTTGTGTGGCTTTACATGGCCTTCTAGATATTGGTAGCTTGGCACAAGCAGTCAGGCTTCTCCCAGAGGCAATGTGTAATGCATTTTCACAGCACACACAACCCAGTGATGCAATAAATACACCACAAAGAAAACTCCACAACAAGTTATATAAAAGTAAACTGTATTGCATAAAACATTAGACCAAAACAACATAAATCAGTAATTCTCTCCTAAGCAAGCAGTTGTCAGATTATCATTATGAGTGCACATAGCAAAAAACATTCCTATACTACGTAGGTCACAATGAACACACCCTCCCTCTGCCTATGAGGCAGACCCTGAAAATACATATGTCACCCCAACATGGCATGCACGACATGGAGCAAAAGTCAGGTCATGGAAAAAAGGCAGCATACACAATGAGGGCAGGAATACAGTGGTGAAAGGCTACATCTGAGTCACCACAAAACACCTTCAAAGTGAAGGCCACAGTGCATCGGCGCCCCTGTCATAGGTTGGGCGGTCAAGGGAAATCCACAACATAAGGTGCAGTGTCTCCTGCTTTCTTTTCTGTACGATGGGAGGTGACTAGAGACTCACCCGGTCCATTGCATGAGGTCTATTGCTCCTATTGTGAGAAATGCGGTATGTTCCCTAACGGAAATGGGGCCTCCGTCGAGGTTCTGTCCCATCCCGCTAATGGCTGGGGAAAATTCCCCAGTAACAAGAATGCCCCAACACAGGGGAGGCACACACAGATCTCCTCCCAGTGGGGAGACCTCTCTGTGTCCTCCACGTAGAGATGAGCACTAAGGGAAATGCAGGCAGCCGCTCCCTTGAAAGTCGCTTTTTCCTCAGGAGCACATCTGGGACCATCCAGGGCTTCCCGGACTGCTCCATTCTTCTCCACAAATGCAAAAAAGAACAGATGATGGACGTAATGCAGAGCAAATCAAACCTTCACCCCCAGTCACAAAGATCTGGGTTTAATCCATCGTTTTTTTGCTCACCACGCAACTCCAGTTTGGACCCGGCCATATGCAAATCAGTCTTGACCCTGTTTCTCATGGGAAAAGTCCAGCCGAACTGTGAAGCCAGGTCCTCCCTGGACTGGAAACAAGCATCCTAGGACCGGTTTCAGGGTATCACCCTTCATCAGCTAGGCTAGCTTGAATCCAGTGGCGCAGTGAGCACAGGACCCACGTCTGGGCATACCCTTCCCACTTGGGGCAACAAATGCAAAAAAAAGAAAAGATTATGGATGGAATGCAGAGCAAATCAAACATTCACCCCCAGTCACAAAGATCTGGGTTTAATCCATCGTTTTTTTGCTCACCCTGCAACCCCAGTTTGGACCCAGCCATATGCAAATCAGTCTTGACCCTGTTCCTCAAGCTAGCCTGACTGATGAAGGGTGATACCCAGAAACCAGTCCCAGGATGCTTGTTTCTGGTCCAAGGAAGACCTGGCCTGGCAGTTTGGGCTGGACTGTTCCCATGGGGAACAGGGTCAAGACTGATTTGCATATGGCTGGGTCTAAACTGGAATGGCATGGCAAGCAAAAAATCTGATGGATTAAACCCAGATCTGTGACTGGGGGTGAATGTTTGAGTTGTTCTGCATTCCGTCCATCATCTGTTGTTTTTGCATTTGTTGCCCCAAGTGGGAAGAGTATGCCCAGACGTGGGTCCCGTGCTTGCTATGCCACCAGATTCAAGCTAGCCTGGCTGATGAAGGGTGATACCCTGAAACCAGTCCCAGGATGCTTGTTTCTGGTCCAGGGAAGATCTGGCCTGGCAGTTCGGGCTGGACTGTTCCCATGGGGAACAGGGTCAAGACTGATTTGCATTTGTCTGGGTCTAAACTGGAATGGCATGGTAAGCAAAATATCTGATGGATTAAACCCAGATCTGTGACTGGGGGTGAATGTTTGAGTTGTTCTGCATTCCGTCCATCATCTGTTGTTTTTGCCCTTCTTCCCCACAAGCAGTCCAGCCTGAGGGAGCCCCACAGCATCTCTGGGGGCTAGCCAGCAAATCTTCCTCATGCGGCTCGGTGACTACACCAAAGTAGGTGGCTGCTTGTGCCCCGGGGGCACCAACGGATGCATGCTTCGATCGCGCTGGGTGAGACACAGCTGGCTGCCGTCAGGACACTTCTCTTCCACCACAGACCTTACATACCATATCCTCCCTGCACACTGAAGGCCACATTCCAGCCAGAGGCTATAGCACTCGCCTCGTGCTTGTGCATAGGTGAGGGGCCATCGCTCTTCATGTGCTTCCCTCACGCTATCCCAGAGAAAACAGGGGGGAAAGGAGGCACACCACCCAGCCCCTGGAGTACACTGGGGCACCAAAGCAGGGTGCAGGCAGGCAGACCAGCACAAAGGTCCTGAGCATAAGGTGGCAGTGCTTCTTGTGACTGAGCAGGCCACAGGTCAGCACATCAGCTGGGCCGTTCCAATGGCGATTCCTGACAAGTCCTTGCAGCAGCATCTGGTGTCCCATCCATACAGTGTCTAAAAACATGGGGAAAAACCCCTGTACTTATATTCATTTTCTCTTTGATCTCAGGGAGCACTTCAAAGGAACTTCAGAAGTGCACAATACCTCCCTTCAACTCCAGTCCTGGCTCCAGACATCAGTAGGGGGTAAACGAGCCCTTTGTGTGAGGGCAAGACACAGCCTATACAGATGTAGGTATGCCCCGCCTCTCCCTCTTCCAGCCCAGGAAGATCATTCAGTATGCAGATGTAATCTTACCACACATCCACCCACCCTGTGTGATTGCTGTCTGGAAAGTAAGCAGAAAGCCCAGCTGTCACTCTACCCCAGACATGGATTGGAGTCAGGCTGCAAAGAACAAGAGTCATAAGCACAGAGAAATGCCCACTTTCTAAAAGTGGCATTTCTACAATAGTAATAAAAATCCACTTCACCAATAAGCAGCATTTCTCACCACCATTCCAAACATACCAAACATGGTCACACTGCTCCTCATAGATCAGAAAATACCATTTAGACAAAGACAAGGGCATTCCTAATGCAAACCTACGAGGAGGCAGAACTCACAGCAGTGAGAAACCAAATAGGCTGTTTGTCACTAGCAGGACAGGCCACACAATAGGCACATGTCCTACCTTTTACCTACACAGCACCCTGTCCATAGGGCTACCAAGGGCCTACTTTAGTGATGGCCTATATGTACTAAAAGGGGAGTTCCAGGCCTAGCAAGTAAAGTTAGATGCCAAGCCAAGGTAGCAGTAAACTGCGCACGCAGGCCCTGCGGTGGCAGGCCTGAGACAGGTTTGAAAGGGTACTTCTGTTGGTGGCACAAGCTGCTCTACAGGCCCACTAGTAGCATTTAATTGACAGGCCCCTGGTATAAGGGATACCACTATACAAGGGACTTACAGGTAAATTAAATGTGACAATCAGTTGTAAGCCAATCACACCACGTTTAGAAGGGATTAACTGCCCAGAGTCCTAGAGCCAACAAAAAGAGGGTCGGCAAACAGGAGGAGGAAGGCAAAACGTTAGGGAATGATCTTGCAAAAAGGGCCAGGTCCATCACGTGGGTGTTCCCACAACACACACATGGATTTTGATGCATTACCAGATTTTCAAAGTTTCGTAAACCTGGGAATGTGTCAAAAGCCTACGGCTCCTGGGGGTGGCGTAATGTTATTTCTCCCTGTTTTTTCCTCTTTCAATGTGTGCTGCATTATGCAGCAGTCATAGTAGGAGGAAATCACCTCCACTTATTGTTTTTGTGAAGGAAGGTGTCCCTTCCCACACAAAAACAATCATCCCCACAATGCAGACACACTTGCATCATGGTGCAAGGGTGCCTGCGTTGGTGCGTGGGAATAATTTGTGTGCCAGTGCAGGGGGGAGGACAGAAAATACACCATATCTTGTAGATATAGTGCATTTATGCCCTTTCCCGGTGGGGCAGGGTGCCGCCCTGCACTAGGGGCCTGGTAAATATGGCTGCTAGTGTCTTTGTCATGTTCCCCTTCATAAGCATTGCAAACTAACATAGCCTCCTGGTAAAACTTCACTCCACCTATCTCTTTCAAGACACACTCCGCATTCTTCTGAAACACTGCTGCTGCGGAGATTAATCAAAAGGGCATCCTCACACAAAGAAATATCTAAAAAGGCACGTCAAATGTTTTCAGGTCTCTTGAACTGTAGTGCAAGCTTACCTGATAGAATGACGACTATAAAGCTCTGGAGGTAAACCACATGGTCTCATTCAGCTGTGCAATTAACAACAATATGCTGTATAGTGTGTGCTTGTCCACTATAATGTTCTTGCTTAGCTCCCTTAGGTCTATGCAAAGTATCTGACAGTGTTTGCCACAACCACAGGGGCCTGCCATCCTATTGTTTCAACAGGTTATACCTGCCTTGATTAATCTCTCCTGTTCTGTTTCCATGGCTTTCTTCACAATCAACGGGCTGCACCTTTCTTCAATTTGATTTGATGAACAAAGCCATTCAGACATCCTAGGTACTCCTGAAACACATCTGGAAATTCAAATAACTTTATCCTCTTCTATAAATGTAGCCTTTCGGCCTACTGCACTCAGTATAATCGGCGAGTCACTGTTGGCATCTAAAATCAGGCCACACTCCCTATGATATATCCAGCTAATTATGCAATCAACCCTGAGAGAAACATAAACCTTGCCTCAGATTGAGCAACCCCTATATTCAATTTCCCCTTTGAAATAACCTGCCAAAACTATTAGGTTGCCATCATAACCTGTAGGTCTTACGTCAGGCCTGAATGGACTGGCTTTGCCCCAATCAATTTGCTGAAGAGCTTCACAGCTATTAGAGTAGATTTTGCATCAGAAAAAGCATGCCAATTTCCACACCTTCAACTTTAACACTATTAACAGGTCCATCCTTGTTACAATTTGTGACCTGCAAAACAATCTAATTCAATTAATCAGTGAACCTACACTATTCATTCATGCTGTTCTTTTCCAATCTGCCACTCCTACATTACTTTGAAAAATTTGACTTTTTACCACATACCTTGCAAGTTTCCATCCTCTCTGGACACACTTTACTGCTGGAAAAGCAGTAAATTGAATGAAAACATCTCCCTCAAACTTTCTGAGTATTTCTCATTTTTTCTGAAAGGCAGGCATATTCTCAATTCACTACCACAAATTTGAGATTTCACGACATGTACTTTCTCATCACTGCTATTTGCCCTTTTGATTTCTTCTATACACAGTATGGTGTATTCTATGTCTACTTAGCAATGACAATCATCTCACTGACACAGTGTCAGCTCGTCAACCTGTCACAAATAGACCCTCACATTTTCCACATTACAGCACAACACGAACTGATCTCATATTTACTCGTCCAGATTTGCACTTGCAAGTAAAGGCCAATATCCACATAATAGTCATATAGCTTGCTAACTTCTCTCCTTTTCGTGGCATGCATTCCCCGAAACAGATTCCTTCTATTATGACATTCATTTTAGGTAAATAATGTACAGTATAATTTGTATTCATTCAGCACCATGGCATCCTCTGCAGATAGTTCTGGTAAATGATTGCATGTTCTCTGTCCTTCAGTATCCAAACAGCACGTGAGCAAGGCTGTTTCCGTTTCTGCACTCAAAGAAGTGCTGCACACTCTGGTGTAGTGTTCAAAAATGTTCCTCAATTTCACCTAGTTTATAACTGCCTTACTAGGTGCTGGAAGAAAAAATGGAGGGCGTTAATGTATTTCATGTTGATGTCACTAAAAAAATCAACCCCAACAAATAAAAGTTAATTGCCTTTGGTATCAGGCTTGATATTCAAATGAGAACATACAATGTAGGTTGTACAACAGACTTGCCACACAACAGAGTCACCCAGAAGTACATTGCTTCTTGTGCTACCAAAAAACATACTCCTTACTTTTCCAAAGCCAAATGTGCACTGGAGTGTGTAAATGACTGTTCATTGTGAAATGTTGCTGCTAGTGATAACATTTGTATCATGCCAAACTCCAAAGTCCCCACTTATAAGCAACTGTCGGACGTGTCAAATTGATGGCCGAAAGATTAACAGACTAATAAAATGTCTCACTGATGGGCTTCAATATTCGTTCAGACAATCACTCAGTCTGCCCTTAGGCTATGTGCTTCACTTCTGTTACTGGTCCCACACCACAATACCAAATGTACCCAATTTCCAAGCATCACTAAGTGAATAAATTACGCTTCTGACCACCTCCCTCAAAATAGCTTTGATGTCAGGTCATGTTGAGTGAAGTTGCATGAGGTTGCACCTGCATGATAACACAAGCTCTAGTTGTGTATCATTGTTATACAAAAATATTTTAGCTGAAAAAGGACATAACATGCACTGAGATTCAATTTCTTCAAATGTTCACGAGCCAGGAAATAACGTCGCAAAGGAAGGCAATCAAACCCTTAATGGAGCCTTTGTCAACCTTGCTCAAAAGAGAAAAACAAAAATATTCCTTCTTTTCCACAATTTTAAAAACCTTCTAATATTTGCTGGAAAAACACAGTATGCTACAATTTCATGCCATGTTAACTACTCATTTAGCCTATCTTCAAAAGTATTGATGGTGGCTTCAAGGACAGCATCAGGAGAGCGACTGCTCCATTGCATAACTGTATGCACTCCTTTGCTACAACCATGGTGGCTAGCCATCCTTTCAGCCTTACTCATGCACTTTCTATCATTCTATTCTAAATTATAATACACCCCATTTGTAAAGGTATAAAGCTATCAAAACACAAAGCACTGTTTAAATCTTTCTTTTAATAGATTTTGTGAGTAAACTATTCCATATGTTTTAGGAACATCTCCTTCATGGCGGTGGATGGCATTCCTTGTATCCACACTTTGTGTAAATAATTATTTTACTGCACTTCTACAAATGTCTTATCCTTTTAGCCACACCTACTACCAGTGTAAATTTTAGGGACAGAGATAGTTCCCGTAAAGAGGTTAATTCTCCATTTCATTTTTGTTTCAGAAGGTCATACCTAGTCATAAAACCAGGTATCAACAACGGTGTGGGTCTTCTGTAGACCCGATTTGATTTCAGCAGTATAAACCAACTTTTTGGAATTGGATTTATTTTTATTCTGTAATCTGGATCACCAGAAGGTAATGTCTGGTATCCCATCATCAGGAGTAGCGAGTAAATATTTCCATGAGCACCCAAACAACCTTTTCTCTACTTTATTCTTCTCCAGCTCCCATCACATTAGGCAACATCTGTTAGGTGAGCCTGTTTAGGACTAACAGCAGCTCCAAGGCAATGGGAGATCATAACTAGTGTGCACACTACTTTTGACTGGTTTTGGCCTAATTGAACTCACGTAACTGCCTCTAAGAATGTGTTTTGATCTACTGCAACCTACCTTACCTTACAGAGACTCCAAATAAAACACCTTACCTGTCTCTACATGCCTGTTCTCCTCATCTTATTGTGGACAAGCTTAGGATACGACATCTGATGACAGGAAGAAGGGATGACAAGGCTGTATGAAAGGAAACAAGCACTGTGGTAAGGAACAGCCGGACCCAGCTCCCCAGAGTCCAAAAGATAGCCCGCAAAGCCTACAAGTCCCATAGAGCATATGCATCACCTACACTGAGAGGAGCACAGTATGCACCGCCGGAAGCCTAGGTGGCCACCGGGCACACCACAGTGAAGCAGGGATTGCCCTAGAAGCCAGACGCCTGTGTGTAGCTGCCCACACACAACCAGCAGAGAGCACTAAAGAAACCCTGCACCAGACGAGTCCGCAACAAGACAGTGGAACATGAGTGGGAAGTCTGAGTGGGAGATGCAGCTGGAGGTCTCCAACTGAAAGAAAAAAATCTACTGAGGACTCCTTGCACTGGCCTGCCATGGGTACAAACAGAAAACAAAAGACAGCAAGAAGAGCAGTCCATTCATACATGCCTTGACACCTTCACAGCCGGCACCATCCATTTTGAGAAAAGCTAGGCCTGGGCCAGGGGCACACATAAACAAAAGTGGCAGCCATCTTAGGAGCACACAGAAAAATGCACCATTTAGCTAGGGGCAAAAATCAAAGCAAGAACAAACACACACACAGAGCAGAGGGAGCAAGCAAATAAAAAAAAACACCCCATGGAAAGATCCAGCACCTTGAAGAGCCACATCAACAGGAATGACAATTGGACAGGCAGCCCAGGGCCGCCAAGTCATACCACAGGAAAAGGCCTCCCAGCGCTTTATGGAAATCTTCAGAACACGTACGGGGGCACAGATCAAAATAGCCAAGTTTTGAGCGGACGACGAAAGGACAGTTCATGGTTGGTTAATTGTAGGACTATAGGCAGAGAGTTCCACAACTTAGCACCAAGATAGGCTATGGACCTTCCGCCCCATTTAGACTTTCTTATTGGAGGGATTGCAGCCAGAGCTGCAGAAGAGGATCTGAGATGTCTAGCGGGACTGTGAAAAGAGGCAAGAGTTCAAAGGAGCGGGGACCTTTGCTACGGAGGGCTCTGTGAATGCAACACAGTTTTACATTTTATACGTTGCTCAACTGGGAGCCAATGCGGAGTAGTGAGAGCTGATTTAGTCGATTTGTGTCTAGGATAAATAAAAAGAAGACGGGCAGAAGTGTTTTGCACCATCTGTAGTTTCCTTTTAACATATTTAGGCACGCCGAGGTACAGGGCGTTACCATAATCCAGGCAAGAAATGTAAAGTGCCTGGACAATGAGCCTCTTAGCGATAGGTGGGAGTATTTTAAACACCTTTCTGAGGAGTCTTAGTGTACCAAAGCAGTTAGAAGCCATTTTCTTAGCATGGTTAGCCATGGATCGAGCCAAACTCCTAAGCTCTTGATGTATTCCTTAGGAGGGGGGAGTTCACCCAAGGAGTGACGCACAGGAGAGATAGAGTTTGGCCGGAGAGATGGCCTAGAATCATGACCTCTGTCTTATCCTCATTTAACTTCTGTTTACATTCGGACATCCACTCGGACACTGCCCTTAGGCAAGGGGCAAGAACTGTCTCTGTTGAATTCTGCTCCGTTGAGAAGAAGACTACCAGCTGGGAATCATCCACTTATAAAACTAGTGAAAGACCATATGGCTCCACTATCTTTTTTCAATTAAATACAATGCCGCCTCCTTCTTGAAACCAGCACTGCCATATGACAAGGCAAAAAATTAAAGTATTTGTGCTAAATAGGCAGAATAGATTGAAGCATTTGATTCCTTCAATGACGTGCTAGAGGAAATGGAGGACATGAAAACATTCAAGTACCAAAAAGAACTTAGCAGGTGACATTGTAAAGTATGCTTTCAAGAACATCTTGAAACAGGGAGTGGTAAAATACCAGAAAGTGAAAGATGCCCTTGCAAAAAAGTCGACCCGAAGGCCAATGTAGAGTATGAAAAGTACACATTCAACAAAGCAACCCAACACCCAGACGAAACAATTAGAACATTCACAGAACAACTAGTGAAACTTATCATGCACTGCAGATTCAACAAATTCAATGATGAAGGAGTCATGCATCTCAGAATCATAGATGGATATGGGGCTGAATAATTCAGAAGAAGGATGCTGAAAGAGACACACTTACTAGATAAAATGCTTTCCACAGCAAGAACAGAAGAAAGGGCCAAGAGGCAAACCATCATGATGGAGTCCAACAAAACATATAAGGAAAGCATACTGGCCCTAAAAAGCAAGAAACAACTACAAAAAGACAAGCATAGATCTGCATCTGGGTGGGCACCATGCACATGCTACGAAGGAATACAAAGGCTGTGGCAATGAAAACCACTTTTAGTCCATCTGCAAAGCACAAGAGGAACGCAGGAAAACAGAGCACCAAAAAGCATGAGCAAGAAACCCCCAGACACTTGCACAGATCAACAGACAGAGAAAGTTACCATATACAGGACATCAAGACCTGAACCAGATTGCAACCCTCACCATCAACATCCAGCGGGTAATCTGCACAACAGACATCTGGAGACAGCGAGGACGAAGGCTACATCTAATGATGTCAACCAGCAGGCCGGAAGGTCAGACAAAAACAGTGCTCATGATGGGGGACCACCAAGCAGAGTTGATAGTTGACAGTAGCACATCAATAAATATCAGAGGAGCACGGGGACTAGCATGAATAAAACACAAACCTTGAGTGACCGAAACATGCATGCAAATATACTTATGGGCAGAAGCAGAGCTGCTAAAGGGCAAAGGTAAAATCACATTTGATCATTAACACTGAGGACAGAAAGCTTCCACTAAAATACATGTCCTAGACAACAACGCATGGTGTCATCTGCCTCAACACAGCAACAAGCTTATGAATTCTGAAAGTGAGCTACCTGAAGGGAAAAAGTTTGCCATGTGGGAATGGATGGGGTGGAGAGCATATGCTCAGTAGTACACATGACTTTAAAAGACCACCCTATCCCGTTCATCCTTGATGTGGGACATTGATCAATGTGATGTGTGTGGAAAAATTCAGAAACCTAAGGTCAACGATGAACTTAAAGCCAACTGATGTCCAAGTCTACACGTTGCCACCTCCAAACCACTTCCAAGCCTCAGATCTCTCAAGGCAACTCTAACACACCAGTCAAGTGCCACCAAGGCTACCCCAAATGCCCTGAAAGGCAAAGTGGCCTCGGCTTCCCCTTAGCAGCAGCCATGAAACTCACAGCTGTCAACTGCAGCATACAAACCAGCCTGCGGGAAACAAAAGCTTTCCCTGTGCTCTTCTGTGGACTGTGGAAAATGAAAGACATCAGAATAAAGGTACACATAAATGAAGCAATCCGCCTGATGGCACAGGAGAGTTGCATTCCACCTGTAGGAAGCTGTGAAAAAAGAAATCGGAAATCGCCTCAAACTTGACATCATTGAAACATTCAAAGCCCCTGTGGGTTTCCTTAATTGTAGTTTTGCCAAAGAAAGACAGAAAGGGAGATGTGAGAATTTGTGATGACATGCATCAACCCCAAAGCCATTGAGCACGAATAAAATCCCAGCCCACACATATAAGAAATGCTCACACATTTGAGCAGCACCACAACACTCTCCACACACCTATGGCCCTTCCGTTACAAACACTTGAACACTGAAATATTGTTGGTGGCTAAAATATTCCAAAAGGTAATCCACAGACTCATACAACTGGTGGTCAATGAGCTCTGCTACAGCAATGACATTCTGTGATCAGAGCAAAAGGAAGGGAACATGACGCAGCACTGCACAGATTATGCTGACTGCTCATGAGCACAAGTCTCATGCTAAACGCCTGGAAGTACAAGTTCCACAAAATCCTGCCATGATTCTTTGGATACATATTCTCAGAAAAAGGGATGACACCAGACTTGGACAATGCCAGTGCTCTCACCAATACTTCCCTGCCACAGGAAATAGGAGTGCTAAGGTCCTTCATAGGTATGACTAGCTACTGTTCAAGATATATTATTAAAACCTAAGCCACCATGAACACACCTCTAAGATAACCAACAAAACAAAATACAGACTTCAAGTGGACATGAGAGTGTGAGAGAAGCTTCATAGCATCAATGAGCCGATTGAAGCAGCACAATCATAGTACTCTTTTTCCCGAAATGTTGCACTGCCAGCTCAGTCTGCCTGGAGCAATTGTGTTACAACAAAAGGAAGGTTTGATGTAGTGATGTATGCCAGCAGGAGCCTATCCTACACAGAGAGATGATACTTGCAACCACAAAAGGGAAGCCTGGCAGTAGTGTGGGCCACAAACACGCCTAAATGTTTGCATATATTTCCATATGGTTGATTCACCATTATAATAGGCCATCAAGCCCTACTGGCAATCTTTAAAAACCCAAAAATGAAAATGCCTCCAAAAATTGAAAGGTGGGGCACATGACTGCAAGAATATGACTACCAAAACATCCACAAACTAGAAAAAGAACAGAACCCTGCGGACTGTTTCTCGTGGCGCTTGTTGAAGCTGGTGAAGTCAGGCCCATCTGTTGCTGAAGAATATCTACAATTCCTAGTTATCACCAGCCTGCCAACGGCCATGCTGAACCAGCAAGTCATAACACAGACAAAAAAAGACAAAGGTGTGGAAACCGTAAAGTTTCAGATGTACGAAAGCTTTTTCCCATAGACACAGAATGGGTAAAATCCTTTTGTACATCTGGTCCTTACTGCCTACTTTCTAAGCACTGTGCTGTTAAAAGTCTGAGTAGTTCGGGCATTTCCCGCGGCTGAATAATTCATTTCAGAAGCAAATGGGAAAATTGAAAGGTTTGGTTAGACAACGAAATGAAAAGCACATCAGAACAACTTATGCTGAAAAAATTACAGCTTTAACATATTCATTATGGAGGCCCCCTTGCCCAAAGAGGAAGCCTAGATCAAGAGCTCGGTGTTTTACAAAGCGAGACAAATCGACCTTCATAAAATATTGAAAAGCTGTTTCTCACGGAAGGAAGAGAACACGTAGTGCTAGACATGAACATTCATCGTATCCTTTAACGTGAACGCAAAATGTCTTATCAGAGAGAGTTGGTTGAACAGGCTGCCCGAGCTGCCACCTTTGCAACCTTATGCTTCACCTGAGGAAAGAGACTGCCCAAAGCAATGCGCAGCGCACTTCGTCGCATCTCATCCTGGTGAAAGAATGGTTGAACGATTCAAGTGTATGCATTTGCTTAGTTGCGTGTGAGTCAGCGATTCCTCCTGCTACAGCTTGAGTAGCACTTTAGGAGAGGTGTCTCTTCACTAACAATCTGTAAATTAGTAATGACTGCACGCGCATGGCTTCGGTGTCTGGCAGCCGGTGTACTTGGAATCGGTCTAAATGACTATCGAACTGTCCACCCCTGCTTCCTGAACCCTTGGGCGCCCCTGAGACCGATATGCATGGCTGCGGTGCAATTTTCCCAGAGAGGGTCGAGTGTGTAGGTGCAAATGTTCCGTCTTTGCTGTCGCTAGATGCAGGAATTTAGGTAGTTTTGGCTCTGGGCTGCATTGTTTTGGAATGGCCCTAAGAAACTTCCAACAGCCACTCCTTTAAATGGGTAGGTGCCGAGTACCTGCACTTCTTTAATTTGAAAGGGACAGTACCTGCACTTCACAGCACTGGTACAATCCGTTTAATGGGATAGTACCCGTACTTCTCATGAGCAAGCAGGTACTCTGCAGCGTGAGTACAATCACTTCTGTATTTCCATTTAAAGCACTGCTTACAGGTATCTTGGGTCCACAATATTGTTCCATGCCACGAGTAGGTGATCCAGGATTGGTCCCTTTAGTGTCACACTGCAGTGTAATGATTGCCATCAAACACCACCGGGATACTTATGGCTACTATTCAACATCCTCTCCATCTCCTTGCTACACATCTACACTTCTTGTATGAACCGTGCTCATTATTATGTATGAGCTTGTACAGGTAGTCTTCAGGTCGAGCAAAAAGTAAAGGAAAATGTAATTAAGCTTTAAGTGCATAATATTGGCCCTTGCCATGTTTTCCCGGCTGGGCTAACTTGGCAGAGGAGACTCTGGTAGGTTTTGCCATGAGGAAGGATAGGGGGACATTTTTTCCATCTCTTCCCCTGAGCCAACACGGCAAAGGTTCTGCACTGAGACAGCCGAGTGACCAATAAAGTTGTGTCTGGCAACCAAAGCATTTGGCATGGAGATGTACTAATTGTCTCATTCACATCTCATCATGAAACTGAGGGTTAACAATGCCACCTTCTCTGAGTCTACATTGACCACCACCACAACTGAAGCTGGCCCGGGCACTTGTTGAAATGATTCTCTTTTTTAGTCTGATTTCTTTAAAGTATCTGAGTGAAGGATGTGGAGAAATGTTGGCCAAGATCTTTTTTGTATAGCTCTCCCACAATGCCAATTACTTTCTGTAGTCCATTGCAAATTCCCTTCCTGCTCTTCACCTTGAATCTCCCAAATATAAAGTGATAGTAGAGGGTGGAAGACATTGACTGGGATGTCCTCTTCAACTTTTGAAGAGAGTGAGATAATGGCATCACAGTGCAGGCTCTGGCATTGTGGTACCTATCAGTTGGTACTTGATTGCGGATGGAGATGTGCATTGAGGATGCCTTCTCACTGGTACCTTGCCTAAGGAATTATGCATTGCATCTTATGAAGCCACGGGACCCTTCATCGCCCAGGTCTTTGTGAACTCTTTCCTGATGAACTGTCCCTCCTCTCATATTACTGGAGTGCTTCATGAACATTGGTTTGGCCCTAGACTTGGTGTTGGACTGTTTAATTTATAGAAAAGAGGAGGAAGAAGGAGGATATGGATTTGTCTGTCACATACATTTTATTTTTGCCATCTATGCTGGGTGAGTTGAGGTCACATGGGGGGATGAGGGTTGGGCATGAATGTACACATTGTTTTGTATCTTGATACAGGTTGCAAGTTGTTACTTAAAACATATGGTGGAATAACATTGTATCTCAATTTGGGGGCTATGTGGGACTGCACTGTGACGTGTAAAATGAAGGTTATAAAGTGAACTTCGACTGGACAACTGCAATGCCCTGAATTTAAACATCAATAATTGAGAATGCGGCTGCACGCTTAGTCCTGGCACTACCCAAACACTCTTTTATCACAGAAAGTCTAACACACCTTCATTGGCTGCCTATAAAGAAGCAAGGGTCCTTCAAGGCACTCTGCCTGACCCATAAAGCTCTTTAACTCTCTGGGCTCAGGTTATCCTAAGAGAACCATGAACTGGTATGTCCCAAGGAGACGTCTGAGATCAGTGGGACAATATAAGGTAGTAGTACCGCGATGCAAGAAAGCCAGGTGGGGAGAATGGGCTTGTACAGTAGCAGCTGCGAGGCTGTGGAACTCCCTTCCTGAATGTATCCGTAGCCTTAGTTCGCACTCACTGTTTCACAAGCAACTCAAAACGTGGTTGTTTACATCTTAGGTTTTGTTAGGGGCTACCTTGTAGTGGTTGGCTTGCACTGAACTGCCTTTGAGTGTCCTGTTTCCAGCGCGTTGATACCTTTTGGTCTAATGAGCTTCAGAAATGCCATGAATACAATACAAATAAATAATTTAAAAAGCAGGAGCTGCTCGTATATTGGACAAAAAGGGTTGGAGATATCCATTACTCTAATATCACATCTGAGAGCTCATGAACATGAACAATTTAACTAATTTGTCACCCTCCTCTTTCACATTATTATCCAGGTCGGGTTGCTTCTTTGGAATGTCTTAGCGGTGTCCTTACGTTTAGGCAGTCCCTATTCGGATATTACTGACAGGGATGCAGGGCTTGTGCAGACCCTATTTAACAAGCCAGTGCTCCGTGTGTGTTCACATGCTGCTCCTACTGAGGAAAGAACTGAGTATTTTGTGGTTTAGAATGTATTTTGTTTAGAAATTCAGAACAAAAGGTTGTTTGCTCCACTTTGCCGTCTATAGAGCTAAATGTAGGGTAGGGCACTAGGGAAGGCCTTGTGCTCCTTAGGAAACGTTTCAAGACTGCTGGGACTGGTGGAGCATTGGAGACCCAGTCACAGAATCTAAAGGGGGCACTCTCTTTTTACTACCCCATCAATGATTTCTGCTCACAGAGTATTAACATTTAATCGCTCCGAGTACATGTATACATGGGGTATCTGGATAGATCCCCATCAGATCATGCACTCTCAGGCATCATAAGATTACTGGAGACTTGTATTCCTCCCTCTCTCACCTGGAAGCTTCAAGTGCACTTTTGAACAAAGCTTTTCATGGCTCGACAAGATAAGCAATCACTGAAACTTAGGAACCAATGAATACATAGAAGAAAGTTAAAATTTCCTTTACGAATCTTTGCAAAATTTCAGCCTAAGAAAATTAGACTAGGAGATGAAGAAACAATTATTTTTAGACCTGGGTTATGCCTCTAGTGATCATTAAAGATGCAAGGTAAACAAAGCACCTTGATTCATTCGACACCCTGGGGAAGCATAACCGTGATGTTTGCATAGCTAAACAGCAGCAAAGTAAGGAGGATGCTTGTAAGAAAGTAGATTTACATTTCTCTGTGCCTTAATACTTCTATGAGTATTACCAAAACGGCAGTGCCCATGTGCACCTTAACGTGTGCTGTTACATTTTATTTTTGCAGTGGTTTGTGTTTTTTTTATACCAGCTTAAACATCACTAAAACCCTAGTATTCTTGTTGTTACACACATTTCTAATACACCAGCCGTTTCATTTCATGTTGGTAACTGCACATTTCCTGTAGTGTGTATTAAAGGTAGCCTCGTTCTGAGCACTGATTCAACGAAGTAAAAAGCTGTGAAAATAGTGGAGTCAGCTCTTGTCTGTGCCTTCTGTATTGGGCTGTCAGATTTATGGATTTTATCATTGCATGCTCAAATTGATCTTGACAGTCCACAGAACTACCAGACATTAGAGCTGAACTTCTGGGATCATGTAAAATGTACATAGGCATGAATTGACTTGGTGTTCCTTAACCCTTAACAATATATAATGAGGTTTGTGCAGAAGCTAAGCAGCCTGAGTTGATGCAGGAGTCTAAAATTATATTAGTGCAAAGGCCAGGGAAGAATCCTTTTGACTGTGCGTCCTCCCACTAACTTTCCATTTTTAAGTGAATAATTAAGTGTTTCACACACATTTGGCGGTAAGACTTACAGTAGTAATTGGCAACCTTCTTAATGAGGACCAAGAAGGCTTATCCAAAATCAAAACACTGAATGCAATATTTGTCAATTATTTTTGGCAATTGAAAGACAATGCTGATGCCCAAATAGCTTGATAGTTTGGACTCGAGCATCCATTTGTGCTGTGGACATCTGTTGGTTGTAATGGTGGGAAGGCACAAGTCATCGCCACTAAAAATATTTCAGCTTGCAGGTTGTTATCAGGGCAACAAGGCAGGAGTGCTGCCAATCACCCGTGACCTTCACGCTAATGGTTGAGCCTACACACTATTTTTGAGCAATACATTTGTGAAGAGTGTTTATAGAGTAAGAATTAATTTACAAACTACCGCTCGTTTTGCTAACTAGATTCTGGTTGATGTTCAGGATCCTGTAATAGTGTTTCTTCAAATGTTACAAGAAATAGACCAACTTGGTATGGTGTTACGACTTTAAATTAACTGGTTCAAGATGGACTTGTATGACTTAAAAAGCAAAGATGGCAATGATCAGATTGCCTTGCATGTTCAACTCCTAGCAGTGTACTTGAATTTCTGAATCAACTGACACATACTGGAAGGGTACATGGAGAATGTTCTGCAATTAGATGGGAAGGTAAAAAAACAGGTTCATTTTGGTTGTAATTTTCCACGTGTATGATGAATAGGATCACTTTGGCTATGATGGTTGTGATATCTAGATTCTGAATGGATATCAGGGCACATGGAAGCATAATTGTGAAGAACCTGAAATCCATGCCAACTTACTTTCTAGAAAATAATAGAACAGCTCATATAGCAAATGCTACTTTAAAAATAAGATAGGCTGGCTTAAAGATAAATGACAAATCATCTTTCTGCAAAACGTGGTTGCATGATTGGGTGAATGTTTTCAAAATTGTGGATTGTGAGCCGATTTTGGTGGTTTGCAAAAGTTCAAGCAATAAATAAAGATGCCTTTAAATTCTGTATTTATCCTGTCACATTTGCTGCGCTTCAAAGACAAAGGTTAAATGTCAGGCCCTGTCTTCTAACAAATTGCTGTTATGTTTTTTTCAACACATGAATTGGTGTTTACAAACCCCTCTCACTTTGCAGTCAAAGAAAGAAAAGTAAAGTGCATTATGTGCCAATCTTGCTGGGATAAAGGAAATGTTAAAGGAAAGACTGCAGTGTGTTATTTTTTATAACACCGAACAAAAGATAAATACCTATAAATGAACTATTAGGAAAGCAAAAAAAAGCACAAATGATAAATATTCAATAAAGCATGATTTTCACACGTTGTCATTTGTGAGCAATATAGTTTTATCAGTAAAGCTGCATGTCTTTGAAATTGTAGTGGCCATTTGAATGTATTGTCTGTACGTGACAGTGCGCTACCACATGATGCTGTAGTTACATTAAAAAATTGCCTGCCTCATATCCATTAAAGCCAGGTGGGTTGCAAAAGTAAAAATTGGGTCTTGGTTCTAAAAAGTTTGTGAAGCACTGGTTTAAATTGATCCACTATGAGGTAAGACATAGAATGAAGGCTGAACTTTTGTATTTATTTACTTGACAAAAGACATACACCAACCACCACTGTTTGCCTTGCAATCTTCGTATTCTACAAACTACCCAAACCTGAACTCTGAGTTGACAGGCCATGCTGATGGAGGGTTCCAGGGACCTTTTTACATATGTGGTAGTCTGGTGACATTGTAAATGCCTTTTTTGTCTAGGGTGTCAGCCTTCTTTTCACTGTTTTCTGGGTTACTTGACAATTTAATGGAGGGCTGCTTATTGGTATTATTTTTTTATGAAAACAAGCAACTGAAAGACCACATTTCTTGTACAGGGTATTATAGAAGTCCGGTCTAGATCAAGACTTTGTCAACTGGTAGCAAATTTAAAGAAATAGTCTATCCCTCGTGAGATTCTGTATTCAGTGCTTCTCATGCTTCTCTTGCAGGAACTATGCTGGGAAACCTTTATTGGTAGCCATGCGCTTTATAAATGTCATAAATAAATGAACTATACAATCACTTTTGAGACTCTCACTTTGCAGGAATTTATTGTTGCAGATGCAGTAGGAAACCAGTGCTTCCTCCACCAAACCCAGTAGGACCCATATCTACAAGCCTTCGTTTTGTTTCATGTCAGTTGGGGAGGTATTTTGTATTTTTGTACTGTACTAAAATATACTAGGTCATGTAACATTTTTCCCGTTAGTTAGACAGGATGCTAGTTTTGCGATTCATTTAGATTTTCATGTTTGTCTAATTTTTGTAACATTCTTGTTGAACATAGCTAGAGCTCAATGTTCCTCAATGAGTACTAAGGAGTTTGTCTTTACTGAACTATTAGAGCCAACAGTTCCAGGGTGCCTGGAATTTTATCTTGGCTATGATCTCCTTGATTAGATTCCTGCTACTTCTTGGATATTTGTCCACAGCATAAAGAAGGGGAGCTTCTTTTCTCATTTGGCAAGTACTCAATGTTCATTGTGACTACTGATGTGAGGGACTGGATAATTGTAAGTGAAATTTTCTCTTCCAGATGCATCTTTTGTCATGTCCAAAGAAAGTGGAATTGGTAGCTGAGTTCTAAACATTGCTGGCAGAGAAGATAACAAGCCTATTCACAAAGGTAAACGTACACATGAATACATCTACACATGTAAGTGTACTTTTACACGTTTGAGTAACTTTACTACTTTTGGTTATTCATCATTTACAAGTGGAAAGCTACTCAAAAGTTCAGACTCACGTCTTCACCGCCTGAAGCATGGAATGCAGTCAAACGTAGGTTGCTACAGCCAAAAAGGAGAAGTAGGAAGTCAAGTGCCACACATGGCCAGCAGTTGATACTGCAACACACTCATATTGGAAACAGGGCCTTAAAATAGAACGCCACAGTAAAAAATGTTAAATAATAATACTTTATTTCCACTGTTTAAAAATATATTTAACTAAATGGAATGGTACAAAATTAGATATATATTTTATAGAATAGTGGTTTGTAGATAGGAATGGGCTTACTCGTTTGTGGGTGGGTGTAACGTCCTCCCCAAAGACCTTCCTTACTCCTTCCTTAATAGCTCCTTAATGCTCCTTTAACACCTTCTATTACGTAGTAAGTATTCACTGTTTTTCAGCCACTCTCTCTTTCCCTCATACATTTACTATTAAAAACTATGCTTATGCGTGGCGATCTTCACACAGAAAAAGATAGGAAAGGCAGAAGATTTGCTCATAGGTTTGTGACTAGCATTATGTTTTACAATATTAGTTCTATAGTTGTATTACTAATGTACTATAAAATGCAGTTTGTGAATAGTCCTCAATGTTGCCAACCTTGTCTAAAATAATGGTATTCTTAATTGCATAGCATTTCAGTGATTGTTCACAGACTTTATTAAGTTTTCATGCTTCTGGGTGCAATCTGCGTTCCAACACAGTGATTGTTTACTGGCCAACCAAGTCTAATTTCCAGTTATCAATGACAAAGTACAGGAATGGACTGACTCTCTCAAATCTCATCTCATTCTCACCTCAACCCAGCTCATCATCACCTTATGTTGACCTCATCTCATCTCATCTCACATCACAACCCAACCTCATCTTACTGCCATTTTAACCCCTTCCCCGCCATGGATGTAGTGGTTACGTCCGGTGGCGCGTCGCTGAGGCGTCACGGACGTAACCACTACGTCCTGGTATAGACCCTCAGGGAAAGCGCTGGCACTCCCCCCGACCCACTCGAGCCACCCCGTGACGTATGATGACGTCAGCACGCAATCGCGTACTGACCTCATCAGAGGTCACTTCCCATTGCACTGGAAGCATGCTTCCAGCTCGATGCAGAAGAGAAATGCTCAGCATTACTCTTCCGCTCGGGAGGAGGGGGCAGGCAGAGGCATGAAAGGAAAGGCCTTTCCTTTCATGTCTCCGCAAGCATTTCTGCTGCCCGATCGCGATGCGATCAGGCAGCAGAAATGCCCACCAGACACCAGGGAATTTTTTGGACACTTACTCATAAGGGGAGCAGCCCCTTGTGCAAGGGCCACTCCTCAGGAGGCCAAATTATTTTTAGGCCGACCTGTCCCAGAGGGGTGGGGGGGGCAAGAACCCCTTAGACACCAGGGATATATATATGTATATATATATTTTTTTTTTTAAAATATGTGGGGAGCAACTCGAGAGGCCAAATTATTTTTAGTATAATTAGGCCGATCTGCCCCTGGGGGAGCAGAAACCACTAGACACCAGGGTTGTTTTTTATATATACTTACGCATAAGGGGAGCGACCCCTTGGGCAAGGGCCGCTCCCCAGGGGGGCAAAATATTTTTAGGTCTTTTCTGCCCCCCCAGGGGCAGAGACCCCTAGACACCAGAGATTTATATATTTTTTTATGTACTTTATGTTTTTATGTATGGGGAGCGACCCTTTAGGCCTCGGGGGCAAATTGTATTTAAGCCATTTCTGCCCCGAAACCACTAGATACCAGGAATTTTTATTTTTTTGTATCAATTTCAATCAAGGGGAGCGACCCCTTAGGCAAGGGTCGTTCCCCTGGGGGGAAAATTTATTTTAGGCCATTTCTGCTCCTCTTGGGGGCAGATCAGCCTATTTCTATTAGGCTGATCAGCCCCCGGGAGGGGCAGAAACCACTTAGGCACCAGGGATTGGTGTGTGTGTATGTGTGTGTTTTGTTAAGGGGGAAGCTCCTTGGGCAAGGGTCGCTCCCCATGGGGGCACATTACTGTTAGCCAGATCAGCCTATTTTTGGAAGGCCCATCTGCCCCAAGGGTTGCAGAAAGCCCACCAGAGACCAGTGAAGATTTTTTTTCAAAATAAGAGAGTGGGGAAATGGCCATATGTCCACCCCAAATAAATGGGGCCAAAGTTGTTCTGCCCACCAGTGGGCAGATGGGGCAATTGCCCTCGATCCACACCCCCGGGGGGGGGGGCAGAAAGTCTACTAGATGCCAGGGAATTAAAAAAGAAAAATAGGGATGTGGTGGCTACCAAACCAGTATGGGCCTTGTTATGCCCCCACCCCAAATGAAGGGGATAACAGTCTTTCAGCTCTCCCCTCGCACACTAAAACATCTTATCCCACAGCAAGCAAGAGAACATTTGATTATTTTGGGTTTTGGTTTTACATTTGGGCCATGAGAGCTTGGCTAACTCTCAAAATGGTGAGGGCTGCACTTTTTGGACTTTGGGACGCTGCCATGTAGAAAAATCCACAAGACCTAGACACATCTGAAAACTAAAATTCTGGGTGATTCCAGGGCGGTGCGCTTCACATGTATCCCGCACCATTTTCTTACCCACAATGCCTGCAAACCTCCAACTTTGCTGGAAATCACACATTTTTCCCACATTTCTGTGATGGAACCTTCCGGAATCTGCAGGAATCCACAAAATTCCTACCACCCAGAATTGTCTCATCTATACCAATAAAAATTCTGCTGCAGTTGTCAGCCTCAAAATGTTTTTTTTTCGAACTGCCCTTTTGGACCCGCTTTGGTTTCCCCTCAATTTCGACATGTTTTTGGCTCTTCCCTGTCACAGGCACTTGGTCCACCTACACAAGTGAGGTATCATTTTTACCAGGAGACTGAGGGGAACGTTGAGTGGTAGGAAATTTGTCGATTTCTTTAGCTAAATTTGAGGTTTCCTGAGGATTCTGGGTAAAAAAACATTGGGGGATCCACGCAAGTCACACCTCCCTGGACTCCCTCGGGTGTCTAGTATTTAGAAATATCTGGATTTGGTAGGTTTCCCTAGATGGCTGCTGAGCCCAGGACCAAAAATGCAGGTGCCCCCCTGCAAAAACAGGTAGTTTTGTATTTGATAAATTCGATGTGTCCAGATAGTGTTTTGGGGTATTTCTTTGTGCGGGCACTAGGCCTACCCACACAAGTGAGGTACCATTTTTATCAGGAGACTTGGGGGAACGCTGGGTGGAAGGAAATTTGTGGCTCCTCTCAGATTCCAGAACTTTCTGTCACCGAAATGTGAGGAAAAAGTGTTTTTTGGCCAAATTTTGAGGTTTGCAAAGGATTCTGAGTAACAGAACCTGGTTAGAGCCCCACAAGTCACCCCTTCCTGGATTCCCCTAGGTGTCTAGTTTTCAGAAATGCGCAGATTTGTTAGGTTTCCATAGGTGCCGGCTGAGCTAGAGGCCAAAATCCACAGCTAGGCACTTTGCATAAAACAGCTCTGTTTTCTTTGGGAAAATGTGATGTGGCCACGTTGTGTTTTGGGCATTTCCTGTCACAGGCGCTAGGCCTACCCACACAAGTGAGGTACCATTGCTATCAGGAGACTTAAGGGAACACAGAATAGCAAAACAAGTGTTATTGGCCCTTGTCTTTCTCTACATTTTTTCCTCCCAAATGTAAGACAGTAAAAAAGATGACTATTTGAGAAGTGCCCTATAATTCACATGCTAGTATGGGCACTCCAGAGTTCATAGTTGTGCAAATAACCACTGCTTCTCAACACCTTATCTTGTGCCCATTTTGGAAATACAAAGGTTTTCTTGATACCTATTTTTCACTCTTTATATTTCAGCAAATGAATTGCTGTATACCCGGTACTGAATGAAAACCCATTGCAAAGTGCAGTTCATTTATTGGCTCTGGGTACCTAGGGTTCTTGATGAATCTATGAGCCTTATATATCCCTGCAACCAGAAGAGTCCAGCATACGTAACGGTATATTGCTTTAAAAAATCTGACATCGCAGGAAAAAGTTACAGGATAAAACGTGGAGAAAAATGGCTGTTTTTTTCACCTCAATTTCAATACTTTTTTATTTCTGCTTATATTTTATGTAGGAAACCCTTGCAGCATCTACTCAAATTACCCCTTTCTGAATTCAGAATATTGTCTACTTTTCAGAAATGTTTAGCATCCTGGGATCCAGCATTGGTTTCACACCCGTTTCTGTCACTAACTGGAAGGAGGCTGAAAGCACAAACAATTGTAAAAATGGAGTATGTCCCAGTAATATGCCAAAATTGTGTTGAAAAATTGGGTTTTCCGATTCAAGTCTTTCTGTTCCTGAAAGCTGGGAAGCTGGTGATTTTAGCACCTCAAACCCTTTGATGTTGCCATTTTCAGGGGAAAAAAACACAAGCCTTCTTCTGCAGCCCTTTTTTCCCATTTGTTTGAAAAAAACTAAATTTTCGCTGTATTTTGGCTAATTTCTTGGTCTCCTTAAGGGAAACCCACAAAGTCGGGGTACCTCTAGAATCACTAGGATGTTGGGAAAAAAAGGACGCAAATTTGGAGTTGGTAGCTTATGTGGACAAAAAGTAATGAGGGCGTAAGCACGAACTGCCCCAAACAGCCAAAAAAAGGCTTGGCACCTGAGGGGGAAAAGGCCTGGCAGTGAAGGGGTTAACCTCACCTCACTCAAACATTGCATCAAGAGCACCTCATTCTCAGCCTCATATCACCGTATACTGTAACCTCAATTACCTTTTAAACTGACCTCACCTTAAGCTCACCCTCAAATCAGCTTCCTGTCAGCTTCAGTTCAACATCACTTCTTGCTCATGCTAACACCACATCAGTGTTATGACAGGAGTTGCTGTATACCCGGTATTAAATGAAAGCGAATCGCGAGGTGCCACTGTAGCGGGCTTGTGTATGACTAAAAGAAGCTCTTGTCTCATAAGACAGGCAATGTGGTCTCATTTGGTTAGAATGTCCACCAAGTACACAGGTCAAGAAGCAGGACACAGGTTTTACAGGTGACAGAAGCACAATTTACAATAAGACCCCTATGCTCCATCTTGAATTATTTTTGCTGGATGCAAACTAGATATGCAGGAGGACACATATATATATATGAATAAAGAAACACAGCTTTCCTTTCTGACCACATCTTGAAAGTGTTGTCACGTGAAGTTTTGGGGCAATATAAACAATTCTGTGAAGTTTTAGCTGAGCACAAACCATGCCAGTTCTGGCACAAGAGCACTGTACAATACTTGAGTATGGCCAAATTACAGTGGTTAATCTTATACTATAGGGTGACGCTTCTTAGAAACAACACTTTTCTATATAATTTTCAGATTATCCGAGCTACTTACCTAGAGATGCAATCTGGGAATGAAGGCTTCCTTGGTAAGTCTTCCACATATGTACATTAGGGTAGATCTATCATTCCAATAGGATTAGTTTTGTATACACCACAGGTGGATGTAAAATCCTTCACATCAACTATTATTACACCATACGTTGTAAACATTACCTAATCTCTAAGGTACATCAGCAGGGCAAGTACCTTGGAATAAGGACATAATTATTGGTAAAAAAAAAAAAAATTGTGAGGTATGTTAAGGTCATTACCGTTTAAAATATATTTGGTTCTATTATTAGTCTAAAATAATTGTAAAACGGTCCGGGAAATGAAGCAACCAGATTACACCGTATTAAAATCCCATTTCATATCTGTTTGTCCCTTTCCTTTTGGGAGGACAGGGAGCTTCTTGTTCGGCACAGTCTGCAGTGAGAATAGATCTGGCATTTTCCATTGACAGCTGAAATTGATCCGAGGTTTAATATCAGCTCTGTCGATATTAGTACCGGCGCGTGTTTATCTCTGTAAAGGGCTAAACAGGGATTTCAGGAAAAGGGCAGCTGTGGATAAATATCCTACGAGGCCATCAGGATAAAGTACGGTAAAAGCACAAAATCAAGCCACAGTTGTAGCTGACGAAATTTGTTCAGGTAGAACCAATTGTATGGTTTGTTTGTTTCTGGACATCCTCGTCTGCCTTTGTTTTTTTCATCGTATGCTTTACTTTGTTAATTAAGGTCGCCTTTCTGCTAAGGACAATGTACCATTGCTTCCCTTGTGTGCCACTGACATGACCTCCTTACCTTTGGGTCTGAATCTACTCCACTCCACAAGGCAAAACACGCAGAGTGGTTCACCTCCACCACTTGCTGCTGACTGCAAGTTTCCTGGTAGTAATCATTGTTCATTTCTCCTACACCTGACTTAAATTGCTTTACAAACAACCATTGACATAGAAAATTCACCTGAATCTGAATTAGTGAGCGTTTTAGCTCTCATTGTCATTTTAAATTCTATTTATGTAGGGCGTACTACCCCAGTCAAGACAATGAATACCTTTACGGCAAGTAGCACGCTAATATGTCACTCAAGTTTAGAGGTAAAAAGGTGGTAAAATAATATATTGTTTAGCCTTTTTGTTTCCTTATGGATTAGTGCTTGTAAGTGCGTTACATTTGTGCTCTTGAGATCTCTTGCATTCACTGTATTGTTTTCAAATAGATTGATTGAAGTGGATTAGTAAAGTGATGCCAGGTGTTATTGGGAGTGGTGGACATGTGCGTCTTCTAGTTGTATAAAAAGGATGATTCATTTACAATATTGATTACAATATTACAGACTTTATAGTTTTGATGTCTGGTACCTAATGTTATGTATGCAAGAACCAATTCTTGAATAATCTTCTGAAGAAGCGGTGGTTGTCAGCGGATCTTATACTTAGGAGTAATTAATTTCATAGTTCTGCTTCTTGGACAGAGAAAGATGTTCCACTCGTTGATTTTTTCCTATCTGCTGGGATTTTGAGGTGGGGTGCTAGTCTAGAGTGGATGTTCTTCTATCGTATGTATTTTGTGATTTTGTTTCTGATGAAAAGTGATGCTTTGCCATGTATTGCTTTGTTATGTGATACAAAGCAGCTTGAAGGTGGATCTCATGACAACTGGTAATCAGAGTAAGGCCTTCAAGGCAGGGGAGATATGCAATAGTGGTTTTACATGCAGAAATTGTGTGGCACCAGAGTTCTGAATTCTATGTAATCTTCTCATGTCTGCTAAATGTGAGCCACGATATAGGCCATTAATGTAATCTAGTTTTGATAGCACATAAGAGATTGTTGCCTAGACCTTGTGGGGGAATCCTAGGTGCAGTAAGATGCATTGCAGCGTATGTATGGCAAGAAAGTTTTCCTGGCTACCTTATTCCTGGGGGCATTCATTGACAGCTTGGTGCCCATGCTAATTCTGAGGTCTCTTACCTACTTGGATACTTTCAGTGGTGGTCCGGGATTATCAGGCTAGGTGCAGAGAAGGTCATAACTTTTTTAGTCACCACAGGTGAGAATTTCTGTTTGGATGCATTCAGAGCTGGCTCAATGTCAAGAGATAATTTTTGAGTTTTCAGTGTCCTGGGGTCTTTCAAGTTTAAGACGTATCTGCATGTCACCTGCATAGTTATAGCACGTGAACTGAAAATCATTGATCATTTCTGCTAATGATTTCATGTAGATGCTAAAAAGAATGGGCGAATAGCAATGTATGCTAGTGCCTATTATTTAAACGGCTATGGGATGGTAGCTTGCTAGTACCACATATTTTTCTGGCTCTCAGCTGGCTCTGTGCTACAAACTTATTGACTATTGGTAAGTACTGGTGTATTAATCCAGTGGGTGATGTGTACCGGTGTGCTAGTTCTTATTTCTATGATTCTAGAGAAGTGTACTAAACTGTCTAGAGTTTTGGTTGAAGATTGACGGTTGCCAGGGTGCCAATTGTTTTATTTCTATGGCTAAATGCGGTTGGTGAAAATGTGATATTCCTTCTAACTCAATGGTTCAAGACTTGTGTGCTAATCATGCTTATACAGCTTAAGGTTGGTGGAAGTTGGTATGCTTTTCTTTTTATGTTTATTCTTCATGGAAATAAGGTGCAGGGGAGCCGTATCTTCCTTTTCTATTTTTTTTTTACATCAGTCGGGTTCTGAGTTGCCAGTTATATTTCTATAGCTCAGTGATGGATGGGGAGCATTTTTCTAATCCTATATTTGAATAATAAATGACTGGTGAGTGCTGGTATCTGTGCCAGCGATGGCATTTGGTTGTTTTTGGGTGTGCGTGTGCTAGTCACCCCATTCGGAAATTCAGCAATGGTTTATACTGGTAAGCTAAAAGCAATTGATCAGTGGAGAAATCAAGAGATGAGTCATGTGCCCATCCTTCACCACGTGGGAGGTAAACTGTGATCTATATATTTAAAGAGTAGAACACAATATAATTTAAGAATGGATGATAGGCCGCATTAAATAGCTTATCAAATGAATGACATGCTCTGTTTATAGATATTATTTGGTAAATCTGCAGTGCATTAAAGGAAGGGTTGATCATAGTAACATGAAGGAATAGGATGCTCTGATAAAGGCTTTATAAAAACATGATGGAAGCTCAAACATTTATATTTGGAATATACTGACTACAGGGACGAAAGACTAAAATTCACCAAGATTTATGATTTCTGTGAACTCCTATAAATATTAAATAACTATGCTTGTATGTGGTGTGGTGCAAGTAGATTAAGCTTGATTCAGCATTTGTAGATGAATTTTATCTATATAAGATTGAGGTGAAAGATGTTTTTGCAAAAGTTTACATACAACAAATAAAATGAGTATTAATGGTTAAATGTTTGAGAGACACAGGAACTAAAATATTCCAAATATATTTTCCAAGATTGTTTGGTCCTCAATAATGCTGAGGCCATACCATGGATTGAATACATTAAGGTCCTCATTATAACATTGGCGGCAAATGCTGTCTACCGCCACGGCGACGACCGCCAACATACTGTCGCCGTGGCTACCAACCGTCCACACATTATGACCGTAGGCAGAATTCCGCCAGAAGGCTGGCGGAATTCCGGCTACGGTCATGGCAGCTGACGGCAGACAGTGGTAAGGTGGCGCTGCTGCCAACAGAACACAACCGACCGTATAAGGAGCCATGATACGGCCTGGTGGTGTTTTGCTGGCGGATGCTGCTGCTGGCAGCAGCGCCTCGTCCCGTCTCCTGCCGGAGGACCCCTTGCAAGCAGGTAAGTCAGGTTCTCAGACAGTAGAGGGGGTGAGGGGTGTTGTGTGCGTGTGTGGGTGTGTGTGTGACTGTGTTTGAATGCGTGCATGTGTGTGTAATGCGTGTGTGCATGAATGGATGTGTGTACGTGCATGTTGTGTCGTGTGATTGCGTGTGTGTCTGGATGTATGTTAGTGAGTGTTGCTGTGAGTGTGTATGAATGTATGCATGCATGTGTGAATGTGGGAATGCATGTGTGTATGGGTGTGTATGTATATGCGTGTATGTGTGTATATGTCGGGAGGTCGGGAGGGGTAGAGGAGGGTGGGGGAAGACTCTGGGATGGGGAGGGGTTCGGAGGAGACCCCTATCAGTACCAGGGAAGGCATTCCTTGGCACTGATAGTGCCTACAGCCATGGTTTTCGTGGCGGTACAGAAACCACAGAAACCATAGCGGTGGGAGGGTCAAAATGCCATGGGTGGCCTAGTGATGGCCGCCTGGCTGGAGTCTGTAGTCTCCAGCCCAGGGGTCGTTACCGCTGTGGCGGTTGGTGTGCTAACTTGGCGGTTTGGCTTTGGCTAAACCACCAATGTCATAATAGTGGTGGTATTACCGCCACTATTACACTGACCGCCGGGGTCGTAATGACCCCCTAAGCATACCTTTAGGGGGCTGGGAGTAACAGAGCTTTTTAATGATCTCCTTCAAATTTATCGTACCACTACAGCTGAGATAAAGTCTGACTATTTTGAGCAGGTGCAGCTTGAGCACAGGCAACAAGTCACCCAGCTAGTCTCGTTGGAAAACTATCATGATTTTGCATTTAGTTACAAGGTGAATTTTGCCTCCTTCATACTGAAAATACCCAATAAAGGTTTTATCTAACAAGGCTCCATTTGGGGACACTGCATTTTGTATTGGTCTTTACACGACAAGGCGGATGGTTTGAGAGTTTCCCCTCTTGCTCAGTTGATAACTGTTTTAAACAAAGCACACTACACTTTTTACTTTTTCGCGCTCTCTTTATACATCTGTAAGAGCAATATTTTTACTTCCACTTCTGTGTTCACGCAGTTTTAATTCACATCAGGAAACGTTTTTAGATTTTTATTGAATCTTGTTTCATTAGAGATTTGCTTGCTGTTCTTAATTTTATCAGAGGGTCATTGAGTAGTAGAAAGAGATATTATTAATGGGATTGGATTCAAGAATCAGCTCTGGGATATTTTAATCGTCATGGATGTAATTTTTTTTTTTATTATTGTTATTTGTTTGTAATGAATTGTATGTACTTATATGTTTCGTTCTAATCTTTTATGGCTTGGTGAGCCGAATAAAGTTTTGATATGATGATGTAGGATATCGATGATTAATTTATTGCTCAAACTGGCATTTAAAAAGAACACTTCAATAGCATTAAACAGATGCCCCACATCCTACATCCCCGTCAATCATTAAAAGTTAAGAACTAGTCCCCATTAAATATTGTCCATTAACAACTAAATGTGGTGGGGGATCGTGTAACCATAGCTGAGACCGGGTTTACTAAAATTATTAGGACATTGGATAGATTTATTTTGTTTAATTATATTAAGTTCTTCCCAGCTATCACATTCCATGCAGGATGTGGATGAAGATTTGATGGAGTGTGGGGAACTGAAAAGGGTACATGCACTATACTGGCAGCCCTTTGGGACTGGACCTTGTTGCTGACGGTGGCTGGCTAAGGGTAGCTAATGTATGCTGCCCTAATCTATTCTGATGGCGTTGGGTGTACTGTTGGCCTAAATGGGAGATACTAAAATTATATATAGCCCTTGTGTGCTACACTATTGCTCCTATTACGCTGGACTTTCCTGGTGTGTCTGGTGGTTAGTTGTGGGGATATTAAAAAAAAAAAAGTCATAATTAAGTGTGTCTACCTGTAAGACGTATGGGTCTGGGCTCATTGGAAACTCTTAGTGATTTAGTGGTGATGACGATAAAATTAGGCAACGTGGTGTGACCTCAACCGCTAGGTGGCTGGGCTGGGCCCTACAAGTAGTGTGAAGAGTATAGCTGGGGTTATTAAGCACCCTGGCATGCCTCCTTGCATCCTATATGGGACCAGGTCTTCTGGGATTGCCTTATGGTCAAATGGGGTGGGATTAAAACAGTTTGTGAAAAACATAGTACACCACCATGACCTCAAATAAGCAATTGCTGATGACATGACATCATGCACACTTTCAGTAACATCGTTCTGCCGGAAGCACCCTGTAGAAGGCTGCCAGTAATCTTAACCGAGCCCTGCCTACACAATGACCCCCCCAACCCATTCCAAATGTTGGTGCCCAAGACCATTCCCACTTATTCATCTGACCATCAAAAACACACTCATTCTTTTACTCACTATCTAATGAGAAGCTCCCCACGGTACTTTGTCAATTTCAGGATTGCATTTTCATTCTGTAGCATGTGTCATCCTCTGTAATTGTGTTTATTTTTGTCCTGTATGTGATAAAAATGCTTTAGGGCAAGGATCTGTAAAACCTGAGCTTTCTGCATAAAGCACTTGCTGTCTTTAGGAAGCTGGCTCTGTATATACTATACCAAAATGAGGTAGAGTGTGCACAGGGTCCTGGGGTTCCCCAGTGGCTTAACAGAGGTTAAAGTAGATAATATTATTGTTCTCTTTTGTGGTAGTGTGTCGAGCAGTTAGGCTTATCAGTGGGTAGGGCAAAGCAGTTGTTGTATCCATACAGTCAGGAAAAGAGGCAGACACTCAATGACTAACTCCAGGCCAATGTTTTTATATAGCAAAAATATATTGTATTACTTTATTTCTGGAACCAAAAGGTCTTTGTTGCAGGTAAGTACAGTTGCAAGTAGGTATCAAGCATATGTATCAAATGAATTTTGTTTAGGTTTTGCAGAGAAAGCAGTTTACAAGTAAGAAACACTTTTCAATTTTAAAAGTTGACATAGTGCAATTTCTCAAAGGAACTAATGAAGTACGGGGGGGAGTTAGCACAGTTAACAGGTAGGTACTCGACTCACGAGCCCAGTCTTAAGGGGTTAAGATGCCCACAAGTCAAAGTTCAAGCTGACCCTAAAAGTGCACCACAAGCAACACCGAGCTGACCGGGTGCAGAGGTCAAAGTTGGTATCAGGTTTTCAATGGATTCTTACGAGGGCTGGGGGGGGCTCTATAGAAAACAGATTGCAGGTAAGTACCTGTGGTTTCAGGCCTGGGGGTTTTGGTCATCACCGGAGAGGCCACAGGTCAGCACCAAACATGCACTCTGAGAGGCACAGGGGTGGCCAGGTGCAGGGTGCGAACACAGCATTGTGTGCCCAGTGCTTTTCAATTGGGGAACCTTGAGGGTCACAAAGATGCTGCAGACTGGGTCCAGGGGGTTGGTTCCAGAAAACCAAAGGCTGGACAAGCACGAAAGGCACCTGCTGGATGTTGCTGGAATGTCAGTCAGATTTCCCAAGGCCAGGGGACTGCGGATGCAGGGGTAGCTTTGGGTGTCAGGAATCTTTGTCAGATCCGGGCGCGTTCAGGGGGGCCCTCTGGATTCAGGCTGCAGGCGTTGTTGTTGTGTTGGTCAGGAGGGGTCAACCCAGGGGGGGCTCGAGGTTGGAATCACCTACGGATCTTTTCTGGACTGGTGGGCCACCTGGGCTCAGGCCATGGGCGTCGGGTGCAGAGTGGGCCAGGCTCGCACATCCAGGCCGGTTCTGGAGTCCTTTTGGAAGCTTCACATTCCCATGCCCCTCACCATAAACAAACACCCTGCTAGGAAAACCTCGGCTCACATTCACATCTGCCAGCTAGCAAATTCTGGTCATAGGGCATAAATACCACCAGTTAGGACGAGGTCATGCAACCATCATGATAAAAAGACCCATTTAGTTCTATTGCGGCTTAAACTCTATGATGAGAGCCCCTTCTACAACACCAATTGTGCCCTAAACCTGCAAACAGGTCTGGTATAGGTAAAACCGTAGGCCAATGATGAAGGAGAAAAAGGGAGGAGTGAGACGCTGCATCTCTCCAGTCCCAGATAGAGGCTGGACCCACATCTCTCAACACCAAATTGTACCTGAATTAACGGACCGTGACAAACCTACTATTTTGTTGAAACCCTCCTTAATTGTGTAGCATCGAAAAGGAGCACCCCAATGGATGTGCAATGTTATCTCCTATCAAAACATATGGTAGTGATCCCAAAGCATGACAACAGGTAATGCCACCATGCCTGGGGCAAGAGAATAAGCAAGTGAAGGCCACCCAGGAGTTGGATTAGGGTATAAAAGGATATGAAGAGACACTGCAAATCTCCCCTAAGTCCTCCGCTATTTCATTGGCCTGTTAAAGGTTGTTGCGTCATGTCAGTGAGACTGCAGGGGCCTGCCTTTCCCCCCTGGGTGGTGCACTTGATTGTAGTGAACACCCCTGCAGGTGCAAGGTAGCCACTTGTGCTGTTGGTCAGAGCTTAAAACTGTGGCTCTACCTTCAACCAAAATTCCTTCAAGTACAGCTATCTGGTAAACACTCCCATGCCTCTGGGCACCTGACCAGAAAATGAAGAGGTCAGAAATTAATCGCATTGATTGCCTGTGTAAAGCGATTACTCAGAGCCATTCCCTCAACTATGCCCACGGGGTATGCAAAGCCCGTTAATGGAAAGCTACTCAAATGCTGGTAGTCCGTGCAAGAATCCATTACTGTTGGATTTCCATCTGTAATTTTGTACTAGTAAGTGTGGGACCTTTTCCGGTAGACTTCGAGCCATGGTCCCTCCCATCGTTGTGGCCTTGTAGCATGTAGTTGAACACCTTAAGAACACCAACTTTTGTAAACACCCAGTTTCAACTTCTAACACAGCAGCATATCTTACTAATTGTGACAGTAAAATAAAACCCCACCCTTCAAACTTGAGCATGCAGTTTAGAAATAAGCCAGTGAAACCTGAAAATTACAACTGTCAATTTTAGGTTATAATACTCGATATAAACCCTAAAAACCCAGTGGTAATCCTAGGGTACCAAGGCAGAAACAATGTGCATTCATCAATCATCTAGAACAGTGGTCTTCAAACATTTTAATACTGCGCCCCCCTAACTGAAAATGTTTTCACTATTATTTTATAAAGATGGCAATGCTTAAATATGTCTAGACTTATTTAGACGTTAAAGTGAAGTACTGTTATCTTTTTAAAAACCCAATAACATGTTTCTGCTAAATACAAAGCACTGTTATCTGTATAATGCTTCTTTTGTCCAGAGCCTGGAGCCCCCCTCTGGCATCACTTGAGGCCTACCTAGGGAGGCCATATCCCAGTTTGAAGACCCCTGCTCTAGAACGTCAGGCCATGGATGAGACTCAATGAACTGTGCTAATAAGCATCTGGTATAAAGTATGGTTGTGCTGGGAGTCAGTTATAATTTTGAAAATTCGGATTAATTAATTCATTTGCATTATTGCTGCCAGTGTGTCATGGGCCCTAGCGCAAGGAAGGAAGTTGATCCCATGGCTGTGATTCAAATTACCCCTCAGGTCTCTGGGCTAGGTGCCACATTACCTGCTGCACTAACGGAAACTACACCCCTGTTTGAATGATGCTTACTAACTGCTGACTCTTCTGGTGAAATGTTTCCTGTCCAACTAAATCAATGTCTGCCACACCAAATGTCAACCTGGTGGTCTAGTTTAAAGCTGTAACAGAAGACTACTGGGCACGTGAGAAGTATGACTAACCTTTATTTTAGTGATGTATTTATTTCTTAACAAGGCGCACAGCTTTACGGCATCGGAAAAGTAGTTTTTCAACTGGGCCAACCAGTTAGCCTGATGTTGCTTATACCACTCTTGCTACCTGTCCACAGTTCGTATCCCACCCTTGCAGATTGTTTGTGAATGTTATACACAAAGAATGAGCTTGTTACTTCCCTAGTGCTTCAAAGAATTCTGTCTGTTGTGTGACTGCTTTACGAATACACTCAGCCTAAAATTTGCCCCCTAAAATGTGTAAGCTAAATGAGCTATTGGAGCAAGACAAAGTGACTCCACCTTCTGTGAAGTGTTATTGGGGAGCTGGAGTAACCCATACATACCCTTAGCAGCCCTGAACATTGTGGACCCTGCAGGTTAAGATTATGTGACAGTAATAGATGTGGTACTTTAGAAAGGAGTAGTGGGAGAAATGATGGCTAGCGTTGAGGTACCTTTGTTGAGGTACATATGGTGCTCCCAGTACTGAAACAGCATGAGGTACAGCAGTCTATGACTGAGGTTCATTGGTAGAACTGAAATTAGTGCTTTCCGTGCTGGAACATAAGGGGAATTTCAGGCAGGAACTGAGGTAAAGTGGCACAGCCAACATTATGCTCCTATTTTGGTAGAATAGAAGAGAGAACTGTACGAAAGGGCTAAAGGACATTGATAAAGCTGAGCAGAATGGGTGGGGTTATTGCAGGTTTAGGAATACCAGATTGTCACAGCTTTGGTTATTGATGACAACAAAGGAATGATTAATGACTGCGTGGGAAGAATTAATATTTGCATCAGTGGTATTATACATAGTACTCCATGAGGGCTGCTGGTCAGAGGCCGAGCTGTGCACAAGGCTCTCTGCTGGAACAGCAGGGGCACTCTTTATCACAAATGGGATCACTGACAGAGACCTGATGGGCTGACGCTGATGAACCAAGGTACATGTAGTGTTGGAGGCCCTAGGCTCTTGTACTGCCTAAAAGAAGTGACACAGTTTGTTGGAAAATGGGTTATTGGTAAGGGCAGGTAGGTACCTACACTTAGCAATAGGCCACTAACCTCCACTTAGGTCCAGTTAGGTCTCAGTAAATTAAACACTGCTCAACCCTTGGTAGCTTGGCAACGAGCGACAAGGCTTAACCTAGGAGACAGAGTGTAAAGCATTCAAATATCACAAAACAGTATTTAAATAAAACACAGGAAACCATTTAAAAATCCAAAGCCAATTCATAAAAATAGATTATATTTTTATCTTTAAAATGACACAGACACAAAAATGAATAAAATCGGATAAGGGGAACAGGAGATATGAATTTTTAAAGATTTTTTTTTTTTTTAGCGTCTAGAAACAAAAAGCGCCAATCGGGTCATCTGGTTGCACCTTGACCGGGGCAAAGTCAAAGTATAAGGCTGACCGCAATGGAGCCTTGCTCGGCTACAGCTCGCGGGAGGCCTCATCAAAAGTTTACCTTCGGACTTAGGGCCAGATGTAGGAAAGAAGCAAATTGCGACTTGCAATTTGCAATTTGCGAGTCCGTGCGGCTCGCAAATTGCAAGTCGCAATTTGCTATGCAGAAAGGTGTCTCAGACACCTTCTGCGAGTCGCTACGGGGTCGCAAAGACCCACCTCATTAATATTAATGAGGTGGGTCGCAATTTGCGACCCCATAGCGCCTCAGGGCACTCACAGGGATGGAGGCCTGCTGGGAACAGCAGACCTCCATGTCCGTGACTGCTTTTAAATAAAGCATTTTTTTTTTTCCAAGTGTAGCCCATTTTCCTTAAAGGAAAACGAGCTGCACTTAGAAAAAAAAACTGAAAACTTTTGTTTCTGATTTTTTCAGGGCAGGTAGTGGTCCATTGGACCACTGCCTGCTCTGAAAAAATAATTTGGGGTCCAGTCACAAAGGGGAAGGGGTCCCATAGGACACCTTCCCGTTTGCGAGTGGGTTACCATCCACTTCAAGTGGATGGTAACTGCGACTCCATTTGCGACCGCATGCGCGGTCGCAAATGGAATTGCATACCACTGCGACTCGCAAATAGGAAGGGAACACCCCTTCCTATTTGCGACTCGGAAATGCATTTTGCAAGTCGGTTCCGACTCGCAAAATGCATTTCTGCATAGCAAACACGCATTTGCGAGTCGCAAACGGCGTTTTTTGACGTTTGCGAGTCGCAAACCGTTTGCTACATCTGGCCCCTAGTCTCTTTTCTGAAGATTTTCTTCAGTGGGACGAACTTGCCAGTTCAATCCGACCTCCTGGAACTCTTCTCTGGATACGTGTCGCGGGAACCCTCAGTGGAGATTTTTACCTTCGGACTTAGTCGTTTTTTTCGAGGTGAAAATCCTTTGACCGGGGTAAACCTGGATCTTGATCCGACGTCCTTGGAGCCGTCCTCGGATACGCTGGCTGGGAGGTCCCGGTCAACTTTTTACCTTCGGACTTAGGGGGTCATTCTGACCCTGGCGGTAGACTACCGCCAGGGCCAACGACCGCGGGAGCACCGCCAACAGGCTGGCGGTGCTCCCATGGGCATTCTGACCGCGGCGGTACAGCCGCGGTCAGATACGGGAAACCGGCGGGATTCCGACCCCCTTACCGCCAGCCTGGTTCTGGCGGTTTTGACCACCAGAACCTGACTGGCGGTAACGGGTGTCATGGGGCCCCACTAAGATTTTCAGTGTCTGCATAGCAGACACTGAAAATCGTGACGGGTGCAACTGCACCCGTCGCACCCTTCCCACTCCGCCGGCTCCATTCGGAGCCGGCATCCTCGTGGGAAGGTGTTTCCCGCCGGGCGGCCTTCTGGCGGTCGCCCGCCCACCCAGCGGGAAACTCAGAATAACCGCAGCGGTCTTTTGACCGCGCAGCGGTATTCTGGCGGTTCCCGTTTGGCTGGCGGCACCCGCCGCCAGCCAAAGTTGGAATCAGCCCCTTAGTCTCTTTTTAGGAGATTTTCTTCACCGGGACGAACCAGCAAATCAGGCCGGGTCGCGGTTGACGCAAGCCGGCTAGAATTGCCCTGGCGGGTCAGTCACTCTATGGAGCTTTTTTTTTCAAAAGTACTCCAAACTTCTCCAAACTTCTGGTGCTTCTCCCAGATGTTCTTTTAAGGTTCTTTTGGGGTCCACAGCTCACCCCAAGGGTCCAGAAGCTCTGGGATGATCATTGGGGGTGCGGACTACAACTCCCAGAATGCACCTGGCACAAACTCCTTTTTGGCCACTGGGCAGTGGCCAGCTGGTTGATTTCTTCAGGAGTTGGTGCAGGGGACTCTGGTTAGCAATTTTTCACCGATAGCAAACAGGGAGTCCCTCCTTGAACCAGTTGAAGCCAGGCAAAGTCCTTATTGTGGTGAGGCCCAAGTTTGCAGCTGGTGCAGTCCTTCTGAGTGCAGGTTCCAGGTGCAGGCCAGGGGGCCAGCAGGGCAGCCCTTCTTCTTCTGTAGTTCCTCCTGGTAGGTATGTGGTAGGGGACTGAGGTGTGGAGCAGGTCTTCCAGTTCTATCCTTGCTCCTGGGTGAAAAACAGGGGAGTCCTGATCCTCCAATAAGGTGCAGGGTCCTTCCCCCTGTGCTGACCACTTCCTGGGAAATGTGGCAAAAATCAATCCCAGAGGGCAACATTCTTCAAAAATCCATCATGGCTGAATCAGATTTTTGGAGGTTACATCTGGCTGAGCCCAACCACTGGTGTGGCTAAAAATCATAAACACACCCCTCCCCTGCCCTCTCCTAATCTAATCAAGGGGGCACCTAGTTGTTTGGGGGTGCAGGATGCGGGGTGTTGCTGGGGTGCTCCAAATGTCCTTCTCTGCCTTTGAAGACCAGTTTGGCAGCCCTCCCCCTTCCTGCCTCACCATCTGCTGAGGGGAAGTTCCCTCCCACAGGCACATCTCTTTGTGTGAAGCCAGGCCACTTCACACCTCATCAATGCAGCCTGGCCAGGCTGCCAGAGGCTGGCCAATCAGGGCACAGCAGCAAAAACAATGCATGGCTGAAATTGGCAAATTTTCAGGTAAAGTTTAAACCTCTTTACCTGAACAAGTTGTATTAAATTCCACAACTGGAAGTTGTGGGATTTATTATAACAATTAATTTGATACCAAACTCTTGGTATCCATTACTTAAGGGGACTTTAAAAATTAAAATAAAGTCTCCCCATTCTAGCCTATGAAGGCCATTCACCACAATGGGGGGAAACAAATGTGGCTGTTTTTACCTCAACAGGGCTTATGAAACTACTTTTATAAGGTCCCTGCTCATAGTTACATGGCACCCAGCCCTAGAGGCACATAGGGCACACCTTAGGGGTGAGTTATATGTAGAAATAAGGTAGTTTAAGACTTTGGAACTACTATTAATTCCAAAGTCGAATTTGCATATAACTTTAATTTAAAAGTAGCCAGCAAGGCAGGCCTGCCTTTAAAATGACACTGGGCACCTCAGCAGTGCACCTATGGGTGCACTACCTATGCTGTGGTCCCTAAACCTACATGCCCTACTGTTAGACCTGACAGCCTTAGGGTAGTCACCCCTAACTTTTTGCCTGCCTCCCTCCACTTTTTGGACACTGTTTTTGCTGGCTTTTAGACTCTGCACACTTTACCACTGCTAACCAGTGCTAAAGTGCATATGCTCTCTCTCTTAAAACATGGTAACCTTGAATCATACCTGATTGGACTATTAATTTACTTATAAGTCCCTAGTAATGTGCACTCTATGTGCATAGGGCCGGTAGATTAAATGCTACTAGTGGGCCTGCAGCACTGGTTGTGCCACCCACTTAAGTAGCCCCTTTTTCCTTGTCTCAGGCCTGCCATTGCAAGGCCTGTGTGTGCAGTTTCACTGTCACCTGGACTTAGCATTTAAAAGTACTTGTCAAGCCTAAAACTCCCCTTTCTCCACATATAAGTCACCTCTAATGTGTGTCCTAGGTAACCCCTAGAGCAGGGTGCTGTGTGGGTGAAAGGCAGAACATGTACCTGTGTAGTTTACATGTCCTGGTAGTGTAAAACTCCTAAAGTCGATTTTGCACTACTGTGAGGCCTGCTCCCTTCATAGGTTAACATTGGGGCTGCCCTCATACAGTATTGAAGTGGTAGCTGCTGATCTGAAAGGAGTAGGAAGGTCATATTTAGTATGGCCAGAATGGTAGTATAAAATCCTGCTGACTGGTGAAGTTGGATTTAATATTGCTATTCTAGAAATGCCACTTTTAGAAAGTGAGCATTTCTTTGCACTTAAATCTTTCTGTGCCTTACAATCCACGTCTGGCTGGGCTTGGTTGACAGCTCCTTGTGCATTCACTCAGAAACACCCCAAACACAGGGTACTCAGCTTCACTTGCATATATCTGCATTTTGAATGGGTCTTCCTGGGCTGGGAGGGTGGAGGGCCTGCTCTCACACAAAGGACTGCCACACCCCCTACTGGGACCCTGGCAGACAGGATTGAACTGAAAGGGGACCTGGTGCACTTCTTAGCCACTCTTTGAAGTCTCCCCCACTTCAAAGGCACATTTGGGTATAAAACAGGGCCTCTGCCCTTCCTCATCAGACACTTGCTGGAGAAGAAACCTGAACCAGAAACTACATCCTGCCAAGAAGAACTGCCTGGCTGCTCAAAGGACTCACCTGTCTGCTTTCTACAAAGGACTGCTGCCTTGCTGTTGGCCTGCTGCAATGCTGAACTCTTGTCTGGCTGTGAAAGTGCTCTCCAAGGGCTTGGATAGAGCTTGCCTCCTGTTCCCTGAAGTCTCAGGACCAAAAAGACTTCTCTTTTTCACTTGGACGCTCCGTGCGCCGAAAATTTAGACGCACAGCTTGTACCGCGGCAAGAAAAATGCCGCACACCGACGCTGATCGACGCGACGCTCTTGGGACGACCGGAAATCCAACGCACGGCTTCGCAAGGACAACGCCGCCCGACCTCTAGAGGAGAAATCGACGCGACGCCTGCCGTGAGATCGTAATTTCGACGCGCAGCCCCGCAGAACGACACGCAGCCGGAAAACAAGCAGGAAAATCCACGCACAGACCCGGGACATCTGGTAATCCCCGCGACCCACAGAAAAAGACTTTCCACGCGCCGGAAAACGACGCACGACTTCCCCGCGTGGAAAATAACGACGCAAGTCCGTGTGTGCTGGGGAGAAATCGACGCACACACCCTTTTTCCATGCACCTCTTCCTTTGTGGCCCTCTGAGGAGATTTTTCCACTCCAAACCAGGTACTTGTGCTTGAAAGAGACTTTGTTTATATTCTAAAGACTTAAGACACTTTGGGGGTGATTCTAACCCTGGCGGTCGGTGATAAAGCGGCGGCCAACCCGCCAACAGGCCGGCGGTCGAAAAAATGGAATTCTGACCCTGGCGGGAACCGCCAACACAGCCCGCCACATTAACACTCCGACCGCCGCGGCGGTGCAGACAAACAGCGTGGCGGTCACCGCCAACAGGCAGGCGGCAGACAATGTACCGCCCACAGTATCACAACTCACCAATCCGCCACCTTTTCCAGGGCGGGAGCCCCGCCGATAAAAACACGTCGGAAACAGACTACGAACGGGAAAACGCGCACCAAAACACACTCCACGAGGAAGGAGGACAGCATGGAACCCGAATTAAACATCCTACCTGCTCTCGTCTACCTTCTCATCTACCACGAGTACGAACGCCGGCGCAGACGACAACGGTGAGTACTGCACCTACGACACACGGGAGGGGGGAGGAGTGAAGCGTACGGCACACACATATGCGACCCCCACCCCCCCAAACTATGTACACACTAATGCAGAGCAACAATGCACAGTGACACCACCCAAACCCCCCTGAAAAATGCAAAGACATAATTAAATTGGGACGAAAATTTTATATAAAAAAATAGACTCTGATATGGAGCAGTCAACTATGCAAAATATCCATAACAAAATGATACTATATACACTGCCATGGAGAACCGAGGCAATTAGTCCTGTACATCAAAGTTAAATGGAACAGTCCGTGGGCTACAGTGTAGCGACACAAGGGCAAAGCCCACACAGGAGACCTGAGTCCTTTGGAGAGAACACTGCAGGGGCATCTGATGAAAAAACTACAGGCACCTCAGGGGGAAGGGAAGGGGGAGGCACCACAGCCACATGAGTCCACGACGCCAGATCCACGAAGGGGCCACCATGCCCATTGATGTATCCTGGGGAGTGCAAAGCCACAGTCTCTCAAGTCTCTACAGTGGGTGGGTTGCCCACTTTACCATCCTGGGGAGTGCAAACCCACAGTCTCTCAAGTCTCTACAGTGGGTGGGTTGCCCACTGTACCATCCTGGGGAGTGCAAAGCCACAATCTCTCAAGTCTCTACAGTGGGTGGGTTGCCCACTGTACCATCCTGGGGAGTGCAAAGCCACAGTCTCTCAAGTCTCTACAGTGGGTGGGTTGCCCACTTTACCATCCTGGGGAGTGCAAAGCCACAGTCTCTCAAGTCTCTACAGTGGGTGGGTTGCCCACTGTACCATCCTGGGGAGTGCAAAGCCACAGTCCATCTGGTGGATGACAGTCTCCACTGCTCAAGGAGGAGGCATGGTGGGCACAGTGAACCATAAACAGTGCTTGACAGGAAGGGCCCAGCGGAGCGGTGCTTGAGACGGCGGGGCCCAGCGGAGCGGTGCTTGACAGGAAGGGCCCAGCGGAGCGGTGCTTGACAGGAAGAGCCCAGCGGAGCGGTGCTTGAGATGAAGGGCCCAGCGGAGCGGTGCTTGAGACGGCGGGGCCCAGCGGAGCGGTGCTTGAGATGAAGGGCCCAGCCGAGCGGTGCTTAAGACGGCGGGGCCCAGCGGAGCGGTGCTTGAGATGAAGGGCCCAGCGGAGCGGTGCATGAGACGGCGGTGCCCAGCGGAGCGGTGCTTGAGACGGCGGGGCCCAGCGGAGCGGTGCTTGACAGGAAGGGCCCAGCGGAGCGGTGCTTGACAGGAAGGGCCCAGCGGAGCGGTGCTTGAGATGAAGGGCCCAGCGGAGCGGTGCTTGAGACGGCGGGGCCCAGCGGAGCGGTGCTTGAGATGAAGGGCCCAGCGGAGCGGTGCTTGAGATGAAGGGCCCAGCGGAGCGGTGCTTGAGATGAAGGGCCCAGCGGAGCGGTGCTTGAGATGAAGGGCCCAGCGGAGCGGTGCTTGAGATGAAGGGCCCAACGGAGGGGTGCTTGAGATGAAGGGCCCAGCGGAGCGGTGCTTGAGATGAAGGGCCGAGCGGAGGGGTGCTTGACAGGAAGGGCCCAGCGGAGCGGTGCTTGAGATGAAGGGCCCAGCGGAGCGGTGCATGAGACGGCGGTGCCCAGCGGAGCGGTGCTTGAGATGAAGGGCCCAGCGGAGCGGTGCTTGACAGGAAGGGCCCAGCGGAGCGGTGCTTGAGATGAAGGGCCCAGCGGAGCGGTGCTTGAGACGGCGGGGCCCAGCGGAGCGGTGCTTGAGATGAAGGGCCCAGCGGAGCGGTGCTTGAGACGGCGGGGCCCAGCGGAGCGGTGCTTGAGATGAAGGGCCCAGCGGAGCGGTGCTTGAGATGAAGGGCCCAGCGGAGCGGTGCTTGAGATGAAGGGCCCAGCGGAGGGGTGCTTGAGATGAAGGGCCCAGCGGAGGGGTGCTTGAGATGAAGGGCCCAGCGGAGGGGTGCTTGACAGGAAGGGCCCAGCGGAGCGGTGCTTGAGATGAAGGGCCCAGCGGAGCGGTGCATGAGACGGCGGTGCCCAGCGGAGCGGTGCTTGAGATGAAGGGCCCAGCGGAGCGGTGCATGAGACGGCGGTGCCCAGCGGAGCGGTGCTTGAGATGAAGGGCCCAGCGGAGCGGTGCTTGACAGGAAGGGCCCAGCAGAGCGGTGCTTGAGATGAAGGGCCCAGCGGAGGGGTGCTTGAGATGGAGGGCCCAGCGGAGGGGTGCTTGAGATGAAGGGCCCAGCGGAGGGGTGCTTGACAGGAAGGGCCCAGCGGAGCGGTGCTTGAGATGAAGGGCCCAGCGGAGCGGTGCATGAGACGGCGGTGCCCAGCGGAGCGGTGCTTGAGATGAAGGGCCCAGCAGAGCGGTGCATGAGACGGCGGTGCCCAGCGGAGCGGTGCTTGAGATGAAGGGCCCAGCGGAGCGGTGCTTGAAAGGAAGGGCCCAGCAGAGCGGTGCTTGAGATGAAGGGCCCAGCGGAGGGGTGCTTGAGATGAAGGGCCCAGCGGAGCGGTGCTTGAGATGAAGGGCCCAGCGGAGCGGTGCATGAGACGGCGGTGCCCAGCGGAGCGGTGCTTGAGATGAAGGGCCCAGCGGAGCGGTGCTTGACAGGAAGGGCCCAGCAGAGCGGTGCTTGAGATGAAGGGCCCAGCGGAGGGGTGCTTGAGATGAAGGGCCCAGCGGAGGGGTGCTTGAGATGAAGGGCCCAGCGGAGGGGTGCTTGACAGGAAGGGCCCAGCGGAGCGGTGCTTGAGATGAAGGGCCCAGCGGAGCGGTGCATGAGACGGCGGTGCCCAGCGGAGCGGTGCTTGAGATGAAGGGCCCAGCGGAGCGGTGCATGAGACGGCGGTGCCCAGCGGAGCGGTGCTTGAGATGAAGGGCCCAGCGGAGCGGTGCTTGACAGGAAGGGCCCAGCAGAGCGGTGCTTGAGATGAAGGGCCCAGCGGAGGGGTGCTTGAGATGAAGGGCCCAGCGGAGCGGTGCTTGAGATGAAGGGCCCAGCGGAGCGGTGCATGAGACGGCGGTGCCCAGCGGAGCGGTGCTTGAGATGAAGGGCCCAGCGGAGCGGTGCTTGACAGGAAGGGCCCAGCGGAGTGGTGCTTGACAGGAAGGGCCCAGCGGAGCGGTGCTTGAGATGAAGGGCCCAGCGGAGCGGTGCTTGAGACGGCGGGGCCCAGCGGAGCGGTGCTTGAGATGAAGGGCCCAGCGGAGCGGTGCTTGAGACGGCGGGGCCCAGCGGAGCGGTGCTTGAGATGAAGGGCCCAGCGGAGCGGTGCTTGAGATGAAGGGCCCAGCGGAGCGGTGCTTGAGACGGCGGGCCCTGTTCAGCGGTGCTCTTCTGCACGGCTGGCCCTGTTCAGCGGTGCTCTTCTGCACGGCGGGCCCTGTTCAGCGGTGCTCTTCTGCACGGCGGGCCCTGTTCAGCGGTCCTCTTCTGCACGGCGGGCCCTGTTCAGCGGTGCTCTTCTGCACGGCGGGCCCTGTTCAGCGGTGCTCTTCTGCACGGTGGGCCCTGTTCAGCGGTGCTCTTCTGCACGGCGGGCCCTGTTCAGCGGTGCCTATCTTCACGGCGGGGCCCAGCGGAGCGGTCCTCTTCTGCACGGCGGGCCCTGTTCAGCGGTGCTCTTCTGCATGGCGGGCCCTGTTCAGCGGTCCTCTTCTGCACGGCGGGCCCTGTTCAGCGGTGCTCTTCTGCACGGCGGGCCCTGTTCAGCGGTGCTCTTCTGCACGGCGGGCCCTGTTCAGCGGTGCTCTTCTGCACGGCGGGCCCTGTTCAGCGGTCCTCTTCTGCACGGCGGGCCCTGTTCAGCGGTGCTCTTCTGCACGGCGGGCCCTGTTCAGCGGTGCTCTTCTGCACGGCGGGCCCTGTTCAGCGGTTCTCTTCTGCACGGCGGGCCCTGTTCAGCGGTGCACATCCAGTAGGTCAAGGGAGCCAGACCTGGCCTGGACTCCCTGCTCAGTCGCCCTCCGACCGTGATGTTTCTGGACCCTTCGGGGACGGAGTCCTGGGCCCTTTGGTGTCCTCCTTTCCAGCTGGGATGTGGCATGTGGGGCCCACCTGCTCCGCGCTCCTGCTGCCTGACTTCTCCGCCCTGCTGCCCTTACGCTCCTTAGATGGGGCTCTCGGGCCCTTGCCTCCCCTAGATGTTGTGGCTGGTGAAGTGGGCGCACTTTGCTCCTTGGGGGCAGCCGTGTCAGTCCTCGCACGGCGGCCCTTGTGTTTCCTGGTCCTCTTGCCGGGGGGGGGGGCTGGATGTGTCCTTGCTGCTGATTGAGGTGTCACTGCTGGCAAAGGGTGGACTCCAGAACCCATGCACAACAGTGACACCCGAAGCTGGGCTGGTGGTGGCTGTGGTGCTCTTGGGACTCTTTGCAGATGGAGGGGGTAGGTCAAGATTAGCCAGGAAAAGTTTTTTAGGGCCAAGGTAAAGGGTAGGAGAAGTGGTGATGGGAGTGGAGGAAGAGGATGTGGTTGTAGGAGAGTCAGGTGTGCTGTCATTGGGTGAAGGTGCTGGTGCTGTAGGCTGTCGTGAGGTGGATGTCTGTTGGGTGGGTGGCTGCCTGCGTTTGTGTGTCTTGGAAGAGGGGGTGACAGACACAGTGGGAGAGGACACAGGGGACGTGTAAATGGCAGTGGGGGTGGTGACTGCACGCGTGCGGACTGTACAGGAGGGTGTGGTGGTGATGGAAGCACTGGCTGATGTTGGTGTGCATGCAGGTGTGAGTGTAGACGTCACAGGGAGGGAGGAGGGAGACGAGGAGGAGGGGGACACAGGGGTGGCAGTGACTGTTGGAATGTCTGCATCTGGGTGTTGCTTGGGTGAGTGTTTGTGGGATCTGTGGTGCTTGTGTCTGGATGAGCTGCCCTTGGGTGTTGTGGTGTGTGCAGGCTGGTCAGATGGTGTGGATGGGATAGGCTGAGGAACAGGAGACAGAGACAGGCTGGAGGCAGTCAGAAGAGGGAGGCTGGAAACAGGGACAATGGCTGCCGTCAGTGCTGAGGCCAGAGCAGTGAACGATCGTTGATGGGGAGCCTGACCCGAATGAATGCCCTCCAGGTAGGCATTGCTCCGATGCACCTCCCTTTCTACCCCCTGGATGGCATTCAAAAGGGTAGTCTGCCCAACAATGAGCGTCCTCACAAGGTCAATGAGCTCCGCACTGAGGGCAGCAGGGGTGACAGGGGCAGGGGCTGAGGTGCCTGGGGCGAAGGAGATGCCCGCCTTCCTGGGCGAGCGGGCACGGAGCGTAGGCTGAGGGGCTGCAGGGAGGGCGGGGCTGGTGCGCTGGGTGGCGGCTGTACCTGTAGAGGCGGGGGGCCCGGATGTTGCCGCCCCCGCTAGGGAGCACCCATCCGAGGATGTGTCTGTGTCGCTGCTCTCACCACCGGTCCCCGTTGTGGTGCTCCCCTCGCCCTCCGGATCACTGGTGCCCTCGGTGTCTGTTCCTGGGCCCACCGGGGCCTTGTGACTTGCAGCTCCCTCGTGCTCCGATGCCAAATCTCCTCCGCCTGATGATGCTAATGCACACATGCACAAGAAGATGAAGAAGAAGGGTGGGGGGAGAAAAAAGAAGACCAGGTTGAGTGCATGCAATGTCAACACCGTTGGCGGAGAGGACAGACACAGGAGCCTCATGCACTAAGCCGCGCATTCGGGGTACACTACTCAGTACTTCTGACTAAGACAACAGGTCAAGGGACGACAAACGCGCACATGTGTGAGGCTGGACCATCAATAGCTGTACTTGTCACCCTACAGAGGTGGGGGCCGGGAGCACAGGGCCATGCCTAAGGGAGAGGACTACACTACAGAAAGCGCCCTGGCCTAATGTCACCCACAACCCTCCTCCCCCACCCAGACGCCTCCACTGCGCAGAAAGATAGCAGAATGTGCTGATACTCACCCCCTTGTGTCTGCTGTGATGCTCTCAAGCGCCCATCCAAATCAGGGTAGGCCACCGCCAGGATCCGGGACATCAGGGGGGTCAGGGTACGACTGGCACCCCTCCTAGGTTGGGAGGCCATCCCCAGCAGTGACTCTGCGGTCTTCCTGGTTCCGCGGCGGATGTCCTCCCACCTCTTGCGGCAGTGGGTGCCCCGTCTGACGTGGACCCCCAGGGCCCGGACTTCCTTGGCGATGGCACGCCAAATCTCGACTTTCTGATGGGCGCTGACCTATGTGACATGTACAGGGTGGGAAGGAAACATTCATCAACTTACTGCATGTTAGATGTGATTGGCCCCCCCTCCCCAACCTTGCCATATGGCACATGCTCTCATCTGTCGTGCGTTGCACTCCTCATTCGCCCCCCACCCCACCAACTTACATCCACCCCACTCCACACAGGCATCGCCCATTCCATGTGCACCCGGTGTACTTACCTGTTGGTCTGGAGGACCGTAGAGTAACGCATACTGGGGGAGGACCCCATCCACGAGCTTCTCCAACTCTTCAGACGTGAAGGCAGGGGCCCTTTCCCCAGTCGCAGCAGCCATTGTCACTTCCAGACCGAGGTCACAGCAGCACTTGCAGTATAGGTCCTCTCCTGTGGATGATCAGGTCTCGAGTGATTAGGCAGATAGAAAATGGCGGTCACGCCCGCGGCGGTGCGTACCGCGGCGGTGCGTACCGCGACCGCCGGCGCACCTCGTCATTGGCTCCTGAAACCCATAGGCTTCAATGTTAACCAATGCGGCTCCGTGTAGCGGTCTTCGACCGCCTACCGCCACGGTGTGCTCCGCCAGCGCATTGACCTCACATCCCATTGTCCCACTTCACAGGTCAGGCAGCCGCCATTTCAAGGGCCCACATGGCATAATTTCTACTGCGACACACAGGCCTAGGCCTTGCATTGCCACACATACACGCCTTTCAAAACATAGATAACCGTGTGCTATGCAAGCTGTGGTGAACGTACCAGTGATTAGCTTGACTCTGTGCTCCATGTTGTCCTTCCTAGGCACCGTCCGCTGGGACTTGCGAGGAGAAGGATGAATCCTCGCGTGTACCGACCGCTGGTGGACCTGTCGACAATGGAAGAACGCCACATCATACTACGATACCGACTTGACCGTGCCACTATCCATGAACTGTGTGCCCAGCTGGAGCCAGCCCTGATGTCCCCCATCCGCCAACCCACAGGAATTCCCCCTCTGGTGCAGGTTCTGTCAGTCCTCCATTTTCTTGCAAGTGGCTCATTCCAGACAACAGTGGCCATGTCATCTGGAATGTCTCAGCCTATGTTTTCAAAAGTTTTGTCTAGAGTGTTGTCTGCCCTGACGAAACACATGCGGAGTTACATTATATTCCCTGAGGAGGTTGATTTGGCCACTGTGAAGGGTGATTTTTATGCCCTTGGACATATTCCCAACATCATTGGTGCCATTGATGGGACCCATGTAGCCTTAGTCCCCCCAAAAGACGATGAGCAGGTGTACAGAAACAGGAAAAGTTACCATTCTATGAACGTCCAGGTGGTCTGTTTGGCTGACCAGTACATCTCCCATGTGAATGCCATGTTCCCTGGTTCAGTGCATGACGCGTATGTGATGCGTAATAGCAGCATCCCTTATGTGATGGAACAGCTACAGAGACAACGTGTGTGGCTAATAGGTGACTCTGGTTACCCCAACCTGCCTTGGCTATTGACCCCAGTGAGGAATCCCCGGACCAGGGCTGAGGAACGGTACAATGAGGCCCATGGGCGAACTAGGAGGATCATAGAAAGGACCTTTGGCCTCCTGAAGGCCAGGTTTCGGTGCCTGCATATGACAGGGGGATCCCTGATGTACTCACCAAAGAAGGTGTGCCAGATCATCGTGGCCTGCTGTATGCTTCACAATCTGGCATTGCGACGTCAGGTGCCTTTCCTGCAGGAGGATGGTCCAGATGGTGGTGTTGAAGCAGCTGTGGAGCCTGCGGAGAGTGAAGAGGAGGAAGACTCAGAGGACGACACAGACAACAGGGACAGAGTTATCCAACAGTATTTTCAGTAGCACACAGGTAAGAATCACCCACGCCATTTTACTTTTCCTGAAAGCCTCCTGCTTCTCAACTTTGTCTATAACCCCCCAGTTCTTTTAAACTGATGTTTGATTTTCCCTTCCCTTTTCAGTGCTGTATGACCCACTGCGTGACTTCTGCTTGGTTAGCCCATAGACTAATGCTTATTGATCTCGGTATGTGTTCAGCACAAAGTTAACAGAACATAATTGATCGGTAATGTGTTATACATTTGTAAATAATACAGCCTGACTCCTGTTTGATTTCAGTGCATTGAGTGATTTATTTTTTGTGCTAGATAATGGTACATGATATAAACACGGTGATGGGTGGGGGTGGAGTAATGGCCATGGCAGAGTCCAGTTCTCAGTCTCACAGGTGCATTGTCCATATGCCTGTGGAAGGATGGAGCAGGGGCAGTTCAAGGTTGGACAGGGTGGCAATGTGGGACAGTGGGATGACTTCAGGGGGTATCTCATGCTGGCGGGGGTCTTGACATCCTACTCTGTCGATTTTTTTAATCTCAGGCTCCTCTTGCGGGGTGGTTGTTCTTCAGCAGGAGGTGGGGTTCTGGTGGCCTGTCGTTGTGGTGGGGCCTCCTGTCCACTAGCGCCGGCGGAGGTGGTAGGCTGTTCCTGGTCCGGGCTAGTGACAGGGGCCCTGTGTGGTGCCACATGGTCCCGCAACGTGTCTTCTATCCGGTTGAGGGCCTGGACTATGCTCCCCATAATGGTAGAGATGTTGGTGAGTTGATTGGTGAACCCCATGTAGCGTTCCTCCTGCTGTGCCTGGATCTCCTGGAACCTGGCCAGTACCGTCGCCATCGTCTCTTGGGAGTGGTGGTAGGCTGCCATGATGGTGGTGAGGGCCTCTTGGAGAGTGGGTTCCCTGGGCCTCTCCTCCCCCCCCTGTCGCACAGCAGCCCTCCGAGTTGCCCTGTTTCCCCCGGCCTCTGTCCCCTGGACGGTGTGCCCACTACCACTGCCCCCAGGTCCCTGTTGTTGTTGGGGTGGTGGGTTAGCCTGGGTGCCCTGTAGTGGCAGACACACCGCTGATTGACCTGTCCTAGAGACAGAGGCATGGGCCCGCTGGGTGGGAGCTGTGCTGTTGGTCCCAGAGGGGGTTGGGTCTGCTGTGGCCTGTGTGTGGGGAACCGACTGTCCAGAGGTCCCCGATGGTCCGGGCTGGTCATCAGGTTCCAGGTCGACAGAGCTGCTGTCATCACTGGGGGCCTCTTCCGGGGGGGGATGGACATTTCTGGACCCTCCTGGCCGGTGTGTTGGCGTTCGGGTCCTGCATGGGGTAAGAGAGTATGGTTATTGTTTCTGTGTGTGCTATTGCGTGCCATTTATGGGTGCCCTTGTCCCCCAGTGCTGTCATTCCCTTGGGGGAGGTGTTGTGGGGGTGTTTTTGGGGGGGGTATGTGCAGTGGTCATGCTTAGGTGATGGGTGTCCATAGTTTGTGGTGGCATGCAGGGGTTGGTGTTGGGTGGGTTGTGCTGGAGAGACATTCTCAGGGAGGATGTGTGATGGGGGGTTGGGGGTGAGGGTGGTGGTGGGGTTAGCATGCTGGGGGGGGGTGAAGTAGTTGAGATTGTACTTACCAGAGTCCATTCCTCCGTGTACTCCAGCGAGGCCATCAGGATGCAGGATGTTTAGTTCCTCTTGCTCCCATGCTGTGAATTCAGGTGGAGTGGGTGGGGGTCCCCCGCCAGTCTTCTGCACTGCGATGTTGTGTCGCGAGACCATCGAGCGCACCTTTCCCCTTAAGTCGTTCCAGCGTTTGCGGATGTCGTCTCGATTTCTGGGATGCTGTCCCACCGCGTTGACCCTGTCCACGATCCGCTGCCATAGCTCCGCCTTCCTGGCTATAGTGGTGTGCTGCACCTGTGAGCCGAAGAGCTGGGGTTCAACTCTTATGATTTCCTCCACCATGACCCGGAGTTCTTGGTCCGAAAAGCGTGGGTGCCTTTGGGGTGCCATGGGGTGGTGTGGATGAGGTGTGGGGTGGTGTATATGGTGATGAGTGTGTTGGTGTGTGGTGCTTTGTGCTTCTATGTGGTGTGTGTGATGGTGTAGTGTGCCTCTGTGTGATGTAGCTCTCTATTCTGTGATGTGTCTCTCTCTCCTTCGTCTCTGATCTTCGGTCGTAGGGGTTTGTGGGTGATGTGGGTGTGTGTTTTATAGTTGTTTGGATGTGTGGGAGTGTTGTTGGTATGTGTGTCAGGTGTGTGTATTTCAAATTGTCCAATGTGGCAGTGTTTTGGAGCTGTGTGTGTATTTTGAGCGCGGCGGTGTGTACCGCCAATGGAATACCGCGGTTGAAAGACCGCCGCGTGGATTCGTGGGTCAGAATGGCATGGGCGTGTTTGTGTTGGCGTGGCGGTGGAGGTTTGGTCATCTCCAGTTTTCCGCAGCCCGCTGATGAGGCGGCCTTCCTTGGATGTCGGGTTTTTGGCGGATTCACAGTTGGTGGTCAGAATGACCGTGGCGGTTTACCGCGGCCGCGGCGGTAGTATGGCGGGGTTCTGACCGGCGGTATGGGCCTTTTACCGCCAAGGTCAGAATGACCCCCTTTATATCAATTTTCAGTGATATCTCTACAATTTCCCATTGCAACTTTATTCTTTTGACCTACAATTATCCTGATAAATATTCTATATTTTTCTAAACACTGTGTGGTGTATTTTTGTGGTGCTATATGGTGGTATTGTATGATTTATTGCACAAATACTTTACACATTGCCTTCTAAGTTAAGCCTGACTGCTCGTGCCAAGTCACCAGAGGGTGGGCACAGGATAATCTTGGATTGTGTGTGACTTACCCTGACTAGAGTGAGGGCTTTTGCTTGGACACAGGGTAACCTGACTGCCAACCAAAAACCCCATTTCTAACACCTACCATATACTAGGGACTTATAGGTAGGTTGACTTAGCCAATTATAATTAGCCTAATTTGCATATTGATTTTACAAAAAGCACATGCCCTGGGACTGGTTAGCAGTACCCAGGGCACCCTCAGAGTCAGGAAAACACCAGCAAAAAGTGGAAAATGGGGGGAGAAAGTTAGGGGGCCTCTGCAATCAGCCCTGTTTTCTCACACAGTCAAAGCATTATTGTTACTATAACTGGCCTTGGGCAAGTGCGCCCGGATCCTTTTATTTGTAGGGTCACCTGACCGGTGACACCTGTGATGGATGTGTGTGGAACTCAGCCCTCAAGGAGTGGCTTGTGGAAGCATGTCAATCTGGAAAAACACTAGAATGAGTCCAGAAGGACTCTACATCCCTCTCAAGCTTTATTAACAAAAAAAAAGTCCAATCTGCGAGAGAGAAATAAACACTAAAATAAACACCACTGAGTCTCTTCAGGCAGTCCGCCAGACATGATGAACGGATAGGTGCAGATGGGGTTTAATCAGACTACTCTGGGAACGAATGGCAGTGTTGACGAAATCCGAATCCTTCAATCGCCTGTCCATGAGGTTACAATGCACTTGGGCACTGTCGGTCCTGTCCCACCTGGGCTCACAATGTTAGAGTCTTCTTACAAAGTCTACTGTGAGGTCGCATCCTGAGCAGTGGTGAAGTCTATTTACAAAGTTCAATGCGGGTGCATCAGGAGAGGTGGGGAGTCCACTGCAAGGATCTCTTAGAAGGCATTCAGGCTCTGTGGACAACGAACCTTCAAAGACTAAGGATGACATGGATAAAAGGACGTCTTCCTCAAAGGCCTTAGTGCTTTCTAACATCCACTGGTAGGCACGCTTCAAGCTTCCCTCATATGCCAGGACTCCATCGCACAGAAGTCTCCTTGAGGCCTTTTTGCCAGGCTGCCACAGATCCAGGTGGACTGTACAGGACCTGTAGCAGGCCGAGTGAAGGCATTGCTGATGAACAGCCAACATCCAAGTCACTCATGCAGCCACAAAGGGGGTTGTCTCAGGGTCTGTGTGCTCTGTCCACAAGGATTCAGGTGTCCTGGCCTTTGTGCAATAGTCTTGAGTGACCAGTCTCCATTAGTGAACTCAGTGCTTTCTGGTGCCTGTTGTGGAGCTGATTCTGACACATCTCTCTTGCAGGGATTCCCCTCTCACTGGAATTCCCTTGAGGCCCTTGCACCATGGATTGTCATGGGACTGCAAGGGCTGTGTGGGCCTCTCGTAGGCCACGCCAAGGGGGTTGCTGCAGAACTCCCAACAGGGCCACGTCCATGCTTCGTGCAACCCCAAGGTCCAAATGGTCAAGTATGCTCTCTTCGGCAGGTTTTAGGTTCTCGGGTCTCACAGGAGATTTCTGGGTGGTCAGCCTCCCACGGTGCAAAGGATGCCTTGTCAAAATCTGGTCTTTTTGCTGAAAAGCAGGTCCACTCTGTTGGTATAGTGCTCCTTAGGTGGTTTGGGTGATGCACCTGGTAGTGATGACGATCTTACAGTGTAATAGTTAGATCTACAGGTGGCGGTGTCTTGCTTGGAGAAGAGATGACTCGAGGGACTTCGTAGTCACTTGCAGTTTTCGCACAGAATGTGTAGTTACCAGCAAGGATGCCATCTATGTCAAGCAGCTGGTGACAGGTGGCTGGACGGTCATACTGAGAAGCCTGCAGCCTGGACGCAGTTTGCGTGTGCTGGTGGATTACAGTTGGTCCACCTGCGGAGCTTTCTCTGATGACGTCTGTTCACCCCAATGGCTAGTAGTGTTGATGGATGCCCTCTCCGGTACTGGTCAGCGTCCTCAATCCTATCACTCTTCTCCCTTTCTCTTGTGCATCTGTGGTGTTCCTGATCTTCCCTGTGGCAAGTCTGTCACACACTTTTCTTCCTCAAACCTTAACGACATGGTATCATGCCACGTTCCTCTCTGTTCTCCACTTTATTTCCTTTCTTGAGGTGGCGTTGCGCCACAGATGGCATGTTGCGTTACAGAGACCTCTCTCTGTTTTACCCCTATCTATCTATAGGACTTGATTTCTTGAAGTGCAACCTCCTCCCCAGGAATACCCATCAGTATGTAGATGTTTGCAGATGCAGTTGAATATCATGTGTTGTGGATTTCTGGAGGGAATGCAAAAGTGTAGCTGTCACCCATCCCAGGTCAGACATGTTTTGGGGACCGGCTGTAGGCCCTCAGGGCAGTGAGAGCAGAGAAACGCCCACTTTTTAAAAGTGGCATTTCTAAAATAGTAATAATAAATCCGACCTTACCAGTAAAGAGGATTTATCATTAGTATTCCAATGATACTAAAAATGATGCAGCTATTCCTCTCAGAACAGGAATTACAGCTTTAAAGTATTTTAAGGAATTTCCAATGTTAGCCTATGAAAGGGGCAGACCTAACAGTAATGAAAAATGACTTTGGGAGTTTTTCATTACCAGGACATGAAAAACTTACAAGTACATGTCCTTCCTTTTACTTACAAGGCACCCTGCCCTATGGACTACCTTGTATCTACTTTAGGGGTGACTTGTCTGTAAGGAAAGAGGAGTTTAAGGCTTGGCAAGAGGTTTTAAATGCCAAGTGAGGGTGGCAGTGAGGCTGCACACACATATTCTGCAGTGGTATGTCTGAGACATATTTAGAGTGCTATTTTAGTGGGTGGCACAATCAGTGCTGCAGGCCTACTAGTAGCATTTAATTTACAGGCCCTGGGTATATTGTATACCACTTTCCAGGGACTTACATGTAAATTAAATATTCCAGTTGTGGATACACCAATGTTACCATGTTTAGGGGAAAAGCACCTGCACTTTAGCACTGGTAAGCAATGGTAAAGTGATCAGAGTCCTACGACCAACAAACAAAATACGGCAACAAAACAGGAGGTAAAAGGCAAAAAGTCTGGGGTCAGACCACCCGAAGGATGCCAAGTCTTCCGAATGGAAACTCAACTGCTAAAACTACATGCCTGGCAGCTTCCACCCCATATACTCATTGGGTCTTGTCTGAGTAAGGGGTGTTATCTGCCTAGGTTTCCTACGCCAGAAACACCATAGGCTTAGATTTGAGCGGATTTAGTTTCATAAAAGTAAATGTAGGAAACTCTTCATGATGCAGAAAGGAGTACACACGTATGCGGTTCCCCACATACTCCTTTAGAAAGTGCAGGCATTCTACAGCAAGTGTTCGCAGGAATGCCATGGGATGGCGCCTGCTAGGCTATCTTTCAATGCAGTGAGCCCCAGTGCGTCTCGTGTATACTCAGATTACTCTGTGCCGTGCATCAGGCTCGCGGCCTAAGTGTCAGCTCCACTGAACGCAGAAGCGTCGTTCCTGTTTTTCTCCTCTTTCAGCTGCGAAGTGGTAAAGTGCATCAGCTGCGAGACTTCGCCTTAAATCCGAGGGGCAATTAGAAATCTGATTAAAGAGCGCTGTCAGTTTTCAAATTATGGGGCACGTTAATTGCAGCCATGCCAAACTCCAGTTAGTATTAATTGCCAAGCACGTCTTATCTCAAGAGCCATCAGCAGATGCTTGCAGCGACCAAGCATTCCGGCTCCCCTCGTCCGAGAGCACCTATCCTCCTTGCAATCCCCGGGAGGGCGGCTGGTGGATAAATACCATTAGCAGGAAGCGGCATTTCCCAGCACTCCTGCTAATTAAACATGTGGCTGTGGATGCCAAATACAGAGGAATTGTAATAGTGAAAGGAACCAGGAGGGCGTCAGTCCTAACAAGCAGGCCCACGAAGCTTGCAGACATGTGCCGGGAAGTGTGTTCGGTTGATAAAGTTACTTGCTCTAGAGGTACGAAAAGCTACACAGAACTGGACACGATTGTCTCCCTGACCTGGTTCTCCCATTCTGCTAAATTCCTTGACAAATATTCATTGAGCTTCGGCTGGTGTGAATGGTAAATTTTGTAACTAAAAACAGTATGTCAAAGGTTGGAGGGATGGCTAAGGTTTGGGATGCACTGTTCCCAGAGGAACAGGTTCAATACTGATTTGAATTAGGTGGGTTCCTGTCTAAGTTCCTGTTTTAAAAATATAACATGTTAAAACCTTGCAGTCAAACAAAGAAGGTGAGAAAAATTAACGAACGCATTGGAGTCCCTATTCAGGTCCCCTAGACCAAACTCTCAAGGCAAGAATGCATCTATTTGGGGGGTGGGGTCACACCCTAAACACACCACCACCCCCAAGCAACACCTCTGCTAATATTTACACACAAAACTCGACCCAATATTTCAATTTGACCTTCTCCACTCAGGCTGTTCATATTTTGTACACGTCAAAATAGTCCCAAGAACGACAAAATAAGCGCAGATCTTCACCACTGAACTTCCAGCAGTCGAGCCCGGAAGGAGTGGCTGGTGATGTAGCTTCAAGGTGGTGTTTGGTGTGTGACATCCCCCCTCAAATAAATACATTCTTGAATCTGTCAGCACGCAGCCCATCTTAAATGATCATACAATAGCACACTAATGTCTAGGACCGTGAACGGTGTATTCCTAATACAGGACGTTGGTGCTCCCTGAATGGACCTGTCTCTAACAAATTTAAAACAAGTTCAATTTTCAGGACTGAGTCATTCTCAATAAGAATTAGAGACAGTAGTTAAAGTTTTGTAGCACATAGTCCTCAGAGTTTGCACCAGTGAGGGACAAGCAAAAAGAAATATTTTACTACAGAAAACATTCAAGGATTCTCTCACAGTGGTATTACATTGAATGCAGTCATTCTCACAGTTTATTCAAGCATGCTAACAGATACATTGCACAATAGCATGGGATAGTTGGGAAACCCTTGATTAGGGATTGTGTGGGGGTAAAGTCTCTGAGAACTCTCTGAGTTTATAAGCATAAAGATTGCAATTCTTTATTTAGAATAAGGAAAGGACAATAGTGGTTATCACATGGTAGTTGAGTCTGCAGGCCCTGAGTCGGGTCCGCTATGTCTGTGTCTGTTTTTCTTATCATCCTAACTACAAAATGAGGTTTTAACTTGTTCATTATTTGAATCAGAAATATAAATAAAGTTAGATTCATATTTACAAAGATTTTTTGTTGGGCCGCCTCACTTTTTTGATGCAGCCCTGAGGCAAAATCATTTTTGCCATTTACAAACCACGAAAGAGTCAATTTGCGTGACTTTAAAAGAAAAAGTAATGCAATGGAGTGCATTGCGATGTTTGGATTACTTTGTGTCAAGTGCATCTACCCATTGATTTTGATGCAGCGTCATATTGACAAAACGTTGTAGACAAAGATTTCTTCTAAAAAGGTGCACCTGCTGGCATAATGAAGAGAAATATCTTTATTCCTTCTTGTTCTTTTTCTTTGCATATGTGTTACAAAGAGGAAAATGTCTCTGAGAATAGTTTTTGTGCAGGAAGGTGCCACCTTCAGCACAAAAACTATCCTGACCATAAAGCAACCACCATTAAACTATGGCACATGGGTGCCTTCGATGGTGCTATGCAGTCCAAAGTGTGCCAGCACTTGGAGACAGCAGAACTACACCATTTCTGTGAAGATATGCTGCAGTTCTGCTGTCCTCGGGTGATAAAGCACAGCAACTTTGCTTGCTGCACTGAGTTGTACCACATCATGCTAAATATACTGCTTAGTGATCAGTTTAATAAACAAAATTAGCAGCTGTGCACCCATTGAAGTACTCCTTGAATCGAGGCAAATTTTCTACTTTGTAGCATTCACAAACATTGGCAGCAGTAGGCTTGAAAAGGTGTTCAAGTCTTGGGTTTCCCGGCATACTTCTGCTAATCAAACACCCGAAAGGTGATGGGCTGCATGCTTTCAAATTGTATAACTACTGGCAATCCCTTGGGGTAGTATTCCAAATCACTGTTTCTCACCCACTGTACCATTCTAGACAGAAGGCCTGATTTTTAATTTACCAAGCGGAGGAAAGGCAGACAGAGCGGCAGAGGACTTTACTGCCATGACTGTGCCTGCCAAATTTAGAGGTCTCTAGCAGCCCAGAGGGAATCTCTACACATTGGCAGGAAACACTGTCTTGGTGATTCCTGTCAATGTAGGAAACGTTTAACGGATGGCTCCATCAAACATGACGGCTGGCCGGTCAAATTTTCCAAAGCTTTTTTTTATTTTTATAAACAAACTTCCAAAGGCTATGTTTGTTTTTGTAAAATAAAAAAAAAACAGCCAATGACTCCTCCACACCAGTTTTCTCCCATTCTGAAGGGGTAATTTTTAGGGTCGAGCCTGCGTTGCATGCGCTCGCGCATGCGTATCACAGCGAGACGCTTTTGTATTTAGAAAAGGGCTCGGAGCCCTGTCAACTTCACGTCAGTGTTTTTTATTGGTTTGTGGGCTTGCCTAATAAAATCTGCTTGCTTTCATTAGTCGAAGGCACGCATACGTCATGCCTTGTCCGGTGGCTAGCCCTCCTCCAGCGCATCGACCAAGTACAGAGAACATGCGAGGCTCGCTGTTTTCCATCGGGCTCGTGGACTTCTTTTTCTCTAATTTACGAGCGCGATCTCGCTTGGCAGAAGTCGAGCGCTTTACATAGTTAGTTTCACTTTTTCGGGTTATGTACATAAATTCACTTTTGCCCGATAGGTGAAAAGTCGGGTTAGGAGTTTACAACGCGATCAGCTCTAACATGAGCAAACGCGAGACCTGTTGCATTGTAAATGCTTGTTCTTTTTAGGTTGACCGTGCAAGCGCTTGCCACCTCTTGTAATCTATCTGTGGGCTTTTAACTACGCCCAACCCACGCCCATCGCTTTCATTCGTCCCTCGCCTTGCAAAAATATCTCGATGTCATTGGTAAATGCTTCACCCTTGTCCCGCCTTGAGGCTGTTTAGTCACGCCTTGCAGACTGGCCCTGTTACATGGATAAGTGCACAATTGCTGATACGTTTGACTGTGAGTGAACTTCTGTTTTTGTTTTGTGTCTCTCCTTCACGCTCTCGCTCATGGCAGCCATGGTGATTTGAATTAGCTCGCACTGCCGTCCACCAGCACCTCTTGCCCGTTCGTGTCTGCTCGTCCCCACCATCCCCTCCCACGTGTTGCTTTAGCCACTCACCTTTAATTTCAACTTGCTTCCGTACATTTTCGGTCACTGTAGACCTGTTATCACTCTCCTAAAAGTGTTTCTCTACATTAACAAATAGGAGCACCCAGTTGCATTGAACCTCTCTTTCTCGTTCGAGATTAACAATTGACACGGACTCAGAGGACTCATTCCCGGTGAAGAGGCTATATTTTCAATTATGGTGGCCACATGACTTGAATGGGTGTTATAAATATCGACAGCTCCTAGGTAAGGCCTTTCCGACAATAAACAACATTCCAGGTCACGCTACATCACTTCGCAACGCGTCGGACGACTCGTCTGTCTCTTACATGTGTTCAGCAGATAAAAGGCACTGATCCTGCAGTGGCGCATACTGGGACTTGTAGTTCGACCCTTTCCATTTCCTTTCTGCAGCTTGGACTGACAGGGTTGCAATTCCGCCACACTTTATGCGACGCCATCCGCTTCACCGTAAGTTCCCGTAGGTTCGCGTTCGCAGCCTGTGGCGGTGTCGTCATCCCTAGACTCTTTCAGGTCAGCCTTTTTCTTTAAAGATTTATGGCCATGGCATAGATTTTAATCACAGATCTTGTAGACTCCTAACATTTTACCAAATTGTAATGTTCGCAAGAAAAGCAGCAGTTGAAATGGCCTGCAAAAACTATCCCTGTGCTCCATCCACATCTCTGCCTACTCTTCATACTTAATACATATAGTTATTAAAGAAGGATTCTGACGCCAAAAGGTTTTCGCCTTAATAACCTCTCTGAGGTAACGTTTTGAGAGGGTGAAAAAACTGTATTACGGTCGCAAAACTTTGCAGATGGAATTATAATTGTTCACCTCTACCTGTGACGTGTCGTAGATAACTTTACCAGGTCTGTAGGCCACGTTAATTCTGTTTCTATGATTAAAATTCTTGTTCTGACCCCAGATTCAATATTTTAGAATCCGAAACAAGAAATGACTAGATGGAAATGCACCTGATCTGAAGAGCAGTGACTAACACAGGGTTCTCGATAATCTGTGCGCAGTCATGTGCCAAAAACCTGTTAATGGCCTTCCAAGCAAATCATGCTTACTTTTGGCCTATGAAAAGGCAAAAAATATAAGTTTATTTTTTATTTTTTTGCTTTCGAAGCCAACAAGGCGTCCAAATGGGATGACATAAAAAAATGACAACATAGCAATTTGCTCGAGTCCAAAAACATGTTTCACTCTCAAGTTCACCTTCGCAAAAAGAGAATAAAATGCTCTCTCCTACACCTACACCATAAAAAATGTGACATGTGGGAGTTGCATTTTTAAGCAGTTGTGTTTTTTGTCCAGTATTATGGTAGTTTGGGGAAAGCAAGTAGAGATAGCGGGTTAACATGTGGCAAGCCCCCCAGCAACTTCAGTGAGTAACATTGAGCACTCATCTGTGTGCTTTGTCATATACCAAAAGCTTTGTTAGTGGCCTTTGTTTTTATTACTGCATATAGCTGACACAAACACAATAATATTATAACACAAGGCTTGTGTAATAACTGCATAATTAATATTTCTGTCATAACTTTGTACTTGTGATCTCACCATTCGGCTCTAAATGAAAAGGACATCCTGTAATAAATTAATACAGTTGAATTGTAACATGACAATACTGCTATCAGAAGCAGTGGCAAAGTGTGAAACACAGCTTATTGAGCAGAATTACAGCTACTATTTAAACAATAAAAGCAACCCTAGCCCCTCTTTCATCTTTACTATTTTACGATGAAAATTCAAGGGCAATAGCTGATAAGGAGGCCTTATGACAGAATGTTTATTCCACTTCAGGAGTTTATTGCACAAATTGACAACCTATCTACATGTTATCTCCTATTCTAAACTGCAGCCGCTTTTGAAAATGACAGATAAAACTGCTTTAAATATGTTTTGAAATCAATTACACTTTGAATCTTGGCATGCTCATTTTCCAAGGCAGATTCCACATTTATTCTACATAATTGCAAACGTACTATTGAGCAGAATACCAAAGATTTAAAAGAGAGTTTGAGGAAGGATGAAGGTATATGCATGTATTGTAAGTAACCTCTTGGTTATATGTTATATATTTTTTTTAATTTTCTGTCCATAATTATCCATACCTATTATTTACTAAATGTATCTCTGTCCATAAGTATTTAGGATTTGTTTGAAATAAAAAATAAAGCTGAAACACTTATATTTGCACATTGATTTAATTAATAAATGTATATTTCTTTTTGAATGCATGACACATTTGACATAGGTGATAAATCAATACACTGGAATGAAAACATATTAGTATCGGCATTGTGCACAAACTTTAGTCTCATTACTACATGTATTCTCTTTTTTAACCCCTTTATCTGTAAATTCGCACAGCTACGGCACTTGCGACTGACAGCATTTGGTAGATTGGGGGGACCTCAAAATAATAATGTAAAAAAATATAATAAATAATGACAATATTTTCATTTTTAGCTGCAGATAGAGGAAGAAGATAAATAGAAGTGCTTTTGATATAGGCAGGGACACTGAAATTATGTGGCAGAGAGGACCAAATTATGCATCAGGGTTAACCAATTAACGTGGCAAGAAAAGTCCAGTTATGCATTTACAGTAGCAATAGCTCTAACTCAAGCAAATGCAAGACCTATTGCATTTCAAATGCCTGTTTTAGTGTTCCTTACCACCAGTATGTACATAGATATGATGGACAGTTAAAAAAAACTATTTGACAATCCATTCTAAATAGGGCGGGCTGTCGGAATGCTTAGTTCCAATGAGACCTACCCCATCAGGCCGTGGTCAGACATGTTATTCCATCAGCGTAAAATTTGCAGTCGGCCCAACTAAAAAACAGATGACTGGACCTTTAATTTGGCGGGCATGGTACTTTGTCACAGTTGCAACAGAGTACCTGTCCACCTAACTTTAAATCAGCCCCAGAGGCCCTCCTAATCCAGATACGTACTGACCCTAATCCTCATAGGAAAGGTGAGGGGCGGCTCCTCCATATGGGCGGAGGAGTGTCACCTCCCAGCCAGCAGCAACTGCTACGAATCCTTTCACAAGGAAGGGATAATAAACTGAGATTATTATCCCTTCTTTGTGAAAGGGGCGGGGCATTGGGGGTGACGAGCAGAGGGGAGTGCACTCCCTCAGAGTGCATGTGTGTTTGGCTGCCCATCTCGGGCCGGCCAAACACTCATGCGCTGTAGGCTCTCTCCAGCCCGGCAACACATGCATCCCCCCGCCTGCACCCCACCCCGTACCCAGGAATCCCTGTGAGCCGCGACTGGGAACAGTCCATCTTTAACCTTGGTCAGGGTATAACTGGGACAGAAAATAGGCTCAGGCACCAAAATAAAAGTGGCCCCCATTAGCAAATTGGATAGCTAAACAAGTCTATGCAAACTGGTCAGTTTTAGACTTCTAAAGGCATGCTGTGTAAGTGGTTTGCAAGGTATGGAAGAGTGCATGGATGTGAGACTCCTGCAGGTAACATTTGCTTTACTATAGGGGAAATCTACAGAGAAATATCGACCCAGTTGACTGTAAAACAGGTCCACAAACACCCAGAAAAGCAGCTCACACACCAAGTTTTCAGAGCTGCCCTTTAGGCACTGCCAGACAGCCCTATAGAACTGTCCGACCCCACCCTTGGTCACTCACACATTCACCCTGAGGCCCACTGCATTTTTAGTTTGGAATTTTAAGATTCACACCCTTGAATCTTATTGACTAAATTAAGCCCATGCCTGGGGATTGTCTGCTTTGTATTTATGAACTAAGTTATCTTAATCCCAAGGACAGTATTCCTTTTATGTTACTGTATTTGTTATTCAGTATAACATGTTTGTGCAAAACGCTGAATATGCCAAGTAGAGTATAAAATCAAACAAAAAAGCTAAGGTAAACAACTTTCAGTCACGTAATTAAGTCAGATCAAAGGTGGTTTATAGTGCATGCAAGCCAGCCTTCAGTGCTCTTTTGAATGAACAGGAAGGTCATTCCACCAGAAGATAAGCTGCGAAACTGTGGAAAGCAATAAGAAAGCACGAGCCTCCAAGGAAACAGATTACAAAAACAGAACAGCACAGAGGAGAGCCCCAGGGTGTATAGAAAGAAAACAGACAGCATAAGGAGGTCAGGGCAAAAAAATTAACACACAAACACAAGATTAAAGAACTAGGGGCCAAAAGTACAAGGGTTTTAGCATTCCCAAACTCTCTGATTCGGTGTATCAGAGGGTTTACAAATTCTAAAACCCTCTTTCAAATGCAGTAAGCCCATTTAACGATTCAGAAAATGTTTTCCAAATCGTTAAATGGGTTTAGGAAACCATACCGAATCGGTATTTGGAAGGGGTGTGTTTAAGGCATTCCTTCCTAATTCCGACTCCTTATGGTATGTATTAATGTTTTGCATTAACAATATTTCAATGTTTAAACATATTTTCTGACATACAGATTGTGTTCTAAAAATTGTTTGCAAAAATATCCTCCTATTAGGTGTAGATCCTCTTATTAATAATTTCAAGGGGCAATGTTTTCGAAGGCATTATTCAGGATACTATATTTATATAGTGTATTGGATTGTATTGCAGCATTTATATAGTATTTGCTACCTTACTATCCCTATGTGGGGCAAATTACTCCTTGCCTACTTGAGTAGCATGCTACACCATGCAGGGTGTGTGGTTGGAAGGATTTTGTTTTTGCTCTGATCCTATCTGGAAAGTGTTTCCATGGTGTGTGTGGTCACCACTAAGGTGCATTTATCATGTTATGGGGCGCAGCGCATAGCAGTGTGAAGTATAAGAAACAGATTCACAGTTTTATGGTTTTCAGTACGCTGTTAGCTTTGAACAGCTCTGCAAATCCTTTATGGTATTTTGTGTGATATACTCAGCTTACCTGGTTCCTGCACTGGGTTGTACAAACTCAGATTTTGTATATAGTTGCTTTCCTGACATTCTAACAATGATATTCTGCACCACACCCTACTGATACCTTGTTTCCGGCAGCTCAGTGACAGATTGGTCGTCTCTCCAAGGTTTCCAATAGTGGACACAGGTGAAGTATTGCCATCGTAAGACTGGTAATTTCTCCATCTCTAAAGGGGGTAGAAAACCGCGGATCTAGTCTTTGGAAGATCCGCTGATTAAAGCCAAATTGTAAATGATGCCCTTAGTCTTCACTGATCAGCAGAGAGGCACTGTTTTCACAGTAATTGTTGCTCGATGTGACGAGTCCTTGCATGACAGCCATCTATTACTTAACTACTGTTGGCATTAAATGGATCTTGGCAAATAGTACAGTCCAAGGAAGAGCAAGCATTTGTGTAATGCGCTAATTATTGCTTTTCCCTGATTGAGAACAGAGACGGCATAAGTTACTGCAATTGTACAATTCACATCTGGCTAAAGTATCACTTAATGGCAATTACCATCCCTGGATTTTCTGCAAAAATGTCCTCTCTGTTTTTTTCTTTTAGTTGACGCTTTCTACATCTTTTTCATTTGGTTTCTACCGGGCTGGCATAAATGATATTATGCATTAAATCAACACCTACAAGGTAGATGCCTGTGCATCCCCAACCATGGATTTGCATGGTTCTCTATTATGACACGAGGGCACTGTCATTGGCTGCTAAAGTGCAGGCAGCCTCCTGTATTCAAAGAGGTGCACAACCATTGTTCATTCTATTAGGCTCATGGTGAATGAACTCAGGGAGTCACTGAGCAATTATGGCAAAAAAAGGAAAGTTGCGGGGCAGATCTTGCTTGGCTGCTCACCTGATGATCAGAGTTTCAGCATGACTCCATTATTTATTCCTATATACAGTAGTTGAGGTTAGATGAGAGACTGACGGGAGGAAGAAGCTTCATTTTGTTGCCGAGGAGCAACCAGAATTGCAAAAAATTAAGCCAGTGGCCTTGGAAGACATGGGGAATACCATCTCCCGGAGGCATGTGGCATTTCAAGATGGCACCAGAACAACTCCCAGTCCATAGAGGTAAGTGCTCAGAGGAAGCATGATTGATGCCTTCCCTACAGAGTTTGCTGTGTTGCGGAACCCTATGGGGGAAGCTGATCTGCAAGGAGTGGAGGAGACAGCTTCAACCAGTTGGGTTATACCTGGGTGGCATGTGATTTCATAGAAGACCTGGAAGTCAGTGGGTAGAATGTCGATCCATTGGTGGCCTCCATGAATCCCTTAACATGAACCTCTCGGCCTTTGATTCATAACTCTGCTCAATCCACCACAGTTTCCAAAGCGGTTACCTTGGTGATGGGATTGACAGCTGACGGGAAGTCACACTGTGACTTTGGAAACTGTATAATCTCATCAGTGTTGCACCTGGAGTGAGCAAGGCATACAGGCTGGTAATCAGGAGTCTGAAAAAGGGGGTGGGTCAAAGGGGACAGTGATTTGTGTGCTGCACAGGTTGACAGAAAGGGAATTGGTCCTGAGAGAGGCTAATAATGAGATGTGACACCCAATAAGGGGAAAATAATGATATTTTCCAACTATGGAAGAATGATACAGTAGAGTTGACAACAATTAAAGCAAATCAAGAGGGGACTGCTTGCACTAAAATAAGATGCACCTTTATGGCATCTTGCAAGTTTTAAAATGTCACACATTGATACTGTGCATGTCTCGATGTCTAGTGGTAGCAGAATTATTCCTGAGCCTGATGCATAATCAGACTGAGTTAGATGACCTGTGAGCACTGTAGTGCATTGCTTTTGTTTGAGACCTTATTGCCAAATATAATAGTTAATGCTCCCTGATTAGCTGGGGCGGGGATTAGGACTCATCAGTTGCTCACGATGCCAAGTGAAATTCAGTAATAGAGGATCAGATGTTCTATTATACAACCACATACACGCCCCCACCTCTATCTTAGCTCCCACATTTCTTTCTCGAGGGAGCGCTATGGGCTCTAGGTTTCATTATACTGTTGGTTGCACCAATAAAAATGTAATATGCTAGGGACTTAACTGAAGTGTTATGTGACAAGATTGACAAAGAGCTCAAACTGGGGATGGTGTTGGGCCTCATTAACAACCTATTATTGGAACATGTGATTGTGATCTACTAGAACTAGTACCAATAAGTCTCAAAAAGAGTTCCACATGAACCACATTACATCATCTCCAGAATGTACTCATTTCATCAGCACCTACAGAGACTTGTTCTGTGTCTCATGCCTCCTCTGATGAGGTTGAAAACTGGAGAAAGACAGCAATCCAGGGGCCTTAATAAGGAAAACAGACATCAGATCTGCACTGCCACTCATGCATGGCAGTGGCAGCCATTTACAAGACATTCGGCCAAAGTCACATTGTGATGAAAGCATTACAAATATTTCACCAATCTATTTAAAAGCACCACAGCTTTTTTTGAAAGCATGTTATGTTTTTGATGGATTCTAATGTTGTGTCACTACACAAAGGAGAGAAAATGTCTAGCAAGGCTAGAGATATAGGTGGTCATTATGACCTCGGCGGTCTTTTTTAAAGACAGCTGAGGGACTGCCGTGCGGAAGACCGCCATTGGTGGCGGTTTGCCGCTCGGCCTATTATGACCGTTGGCAGCTCTCCGTCCTTTTACGGACGGCGAGCCGCCAACAGCCATACTGGTGGGAGGCGGGGAAGTGGAGGTTGCTCCACCTCCACCGCCATGCCAACAGAACACCGCCCAGCGAATCACGTCCTGTGATTCGCCGTGGCGGTGTTCTGTTGGCGGAGTGGTGTCGGCAGAACTGCCCCCATGGCTCCCGTCCTCTCCCGGAGGATCGTCGGACCAGGTAAGTCAATCGTCCGTGAGGGGAGAGGGGTGTTGTGTGTTGTGTGGGTGCATGGGGGTGTGCGTGTGTGTATGTAGAGGAGGGTGTGAGTGCGTGTATGCCTGCGGGGGTGTTATGTGTATGCGAATGAGTGCATGTATGTCTGTGGGTATGTCTGTATGGATGTGTGCGTGTATGTTTGAACGTGGGTGTGCGTGTATGACTGTGTGTGTGGATGTAGGCATGTATGTCGGCGTGTGTGCGTGTAAGTATGTAGGTGGTGCGGGTATGGGTGAAGTGATGTTGGGGGTGGGGTGGGGAGGGGGGCCCTGCCACCTTTGGGGGGTGGCAGGGGTGGTGGGGGGGTAGGGGAGGGAGTCGGGGTGGGGATGGGGGGTGGTTGAGACCCCTATCAGTGCCAGGGAAGGAATTCCCTGGCACTGATAGTGCTTACTGCCATGGATTTCATGGCGGTTCAAACCGCTGGAAATCCACGGTGGTAAGCCGGGTCCAAATACCGCCGGCGGTATAGTGACGGCTGCCGGGCTGGAGACCCAGGTCTTCAGCCCGGCGGTCGTCTCCGCCCTGACGGGCGGAACGGATAACTGGCGGATGACCATGGCGGTAACCGCCATGGTCATAATTCCACAAAGTAAGACCGCCAGCCTGTTGGCGGTCTTACTGCCGGTTCTTCGCCTTCCGCCAGGGTTGTAATGACCCCCATAATTTGATCTGCTATATTGCAAGGATTTCAGAGCCCCCTCCATGACGCCTCCCCGTCCCCAGGAGAAATTATATGCTGCACTTTGGGTCAGTGCTCCCTTTTCTCCAGCAACGAGGCCATTTTTAGGGGAATTTCTTGCAACTTCATTCTCTCTTGTGGCCCTTTGTCCTAGAGCCAAGAAGCGGCAGCCTGCAGAGGCCTTAACGTAACACCAGGCTTGGCATGGATTCAGTGGGAAGATGCGGCTTTGCTTTACATCTCTTCTATTGACAGGGCGATCTGTCGACTAGTGGAAGAGAACAAATTAGGGATCAAGTTACATTTTTCAATTCTAGGCGGCAGTCATGTTGAGTACATCAACAGAATAGTGTTTTGATGTGACAGTCGCTAGCGTAGATGCTGCACAGACATTCTAACTGCTCATACTTATGGAGTCTTATTAGATCTTTGAAGCTAAAATAGATGCGGCTGGAAGTACGCGTCTCTACTCTGAGCGAGGCTGTAAAAGTAAGATTGCTGGGATGTACCAATCAAAACACTCCATATGGAACATCTGTCAATAAGCCAGAAACCATGGTTTAATCTTCCAGAGGAAACACCTCTATCTAGTATGAAAGCAGATGTGCAGAATGTAATATACTATTTATTACCACGTTTTAGCGTGGGAAGAGGCGTAGACTCACAAGAGGCAAAAGTTGTCTTCCGTCTCTAAACAAAAACAATAAAATTATTAGAAACATGTATGTGAAATAATTTAATGTTGGCTACAGTATTTTCTCTGAATATTTTAAACGTAACCAATTACCTCTATCACTAGTTAATTCTAAATACTATTCTGCGCAGCTAGGAAAACCTGCACGTGAGAAAACGTCATAGTCGCGGCCTTCAGAAATGAAGTTATCATTCTCGGCCTTCCCTCAGCCCTGCGCGCGCTCAGCACGGAAGCACGGAGGCGTCAGCACGACACTCCGGGGAGCCTCAAAGCCGTGCGATTATCATCCCAGGGCAGAGCCGTGCTGTTTAACTGCATGTGCGATGCTGCCAGCTCTCTGTGCAACCAACCCTCCTTTGTCTGCCCGCGCCATAAATAATTGATGTATCTTACATTAAAGCTTTAGAGAGATCATAAAGCTTCCTCTTCTTTATCCTAAAGGCTCGGCGTCTTTCTCGGTAACTGTCCTATATATATATTTCAAAGCAGGCATCCTAGGATGCCTTCCTCCGAATGAGAAACAGGCATCTAAAGGAGAAAAAGGAAAACCACCCACAAAACGCTTCAGAAAGTATCCCCCTCTCGCAGATGTGAAACAGCTGCACCAAACACGTTGCCTTAAATTTGAGTGAACATCAGGGACTTAACCCCACCTTTGCCTCGAGGATGCTGTGGTTGAACACAGAACAGAACACAGCAAGAAACAAGTAAAATGTCACGTCTCTCAGACACTAGATGATTGATCCTCTAGGTTATTCTATAAGGTCATTGAAGCCCTTCCTACCCCATGGCTAGGGCTGAGCGAAATATTCAATGGAATTTCAAAATGGGCGAAATTCTCACTCATGTTGCCTGCGAGTAGAATTAGGGTTGCTCCCCTACTCTAGAGGAAGAAAAAACAAGCATTAGCATAGCAAATTGATCTCGCCTATGGCACCCACTGACTTTGTAAATGTGTTTTTAGCGATGCTGTTCAGTATCCCTGATGCTGTGCAGCATGGCTAAAGCAGAACCCACCACAAAATAAAGGCTTCTGATGCTGTGACAGTATGCACCATGCATGCACTCACATACAAAATGACACAGGTGCTTTTTTGGATCAATAACAAAAAAATAAGTAGTACAAAAGCTTTTTTTCTCAAGGCGGGTGAGGGGAAGCAACAAGGAGTATGCAGATGGAAGAAGGCAACATGAAGGGCGCTGGTGGGCAGAAGCAACACAAATAGTGCGATTGCAAGTAGATAACATGGGGGAGAAAGAGCAATGTAGAGTGTAGGTGGTAAAGTGGACAGATACACACAGACAAGAAAGCAAAAGAAGGAGAAGCACAGACTGGTGAGCGCAACACGAAGTGGAGCAGGGTAAAAGCACATGGGTTAGAAAGAGCAACACAGAGCATGGTGGATGATAAATTGAAGTACATAAGGGAGACAGCTGGAAAACACATGCACTATACCATGGGGTGTTTAAGCAAAAAGAAAAAAAAGTAATGACTGAACATTAAGCAGAGGAAGGAGACAAGTAATAAAGCTCTTCTCCAAGAGAGTGACAAACACAAAAAGATGAAGCAAAGCCCATAGAAGCTAACAAATGAATAGCAAGCAAATGAGAGTGACAATAAAGTCAACCCCTGCTAAGCAATTGGTGGGCTCTAAGCTCTCCGTTAGCTGATTATAGGTCTTTGAGCAAACCGTTTACGTTGTCTGGTAGGTGAGACTAAAAGGGCCCAACACAGTTGCTTGGTCCAGCACTATGAGAGGCCTGACAATATACTTGCCCCTTACTTGGGCTTGAAAGCAACTTCCTCAACAGAGGAGCCTGTTTGTGGCACCTGACTGCAGGGTCTTTGTGGCATACAAGCAGGCAGGTATCACACACAGGCTTCCCTGCTGGAAAGCTTGCTTTCCCGGACTGTCAGGGCAGTGTAATTAACTTAATGAAATTACCATTACGGTAAAGATATCATCTGCCCCCTGACAGTGACCGATGTCACAAGCATTCCTACTTCCTCACATTCCTTACTGCAGACAACAAGGAATTTTTGTACTGCAGAGCATTTTGCCAGCATTTCTCCTTTTTGTGAAAACCGGAGCAACCAGTGGGAACAGCGGAATTTCCTAAATTTTCGCATCCACTTACCCGAATTATAAAAAGGAATTCGCCCATCCATATCCATAAATCATGGCCTCTGCATCTCAGGGACTCACGTGGTTGTTGGTTTTGTTGCAGTAGTACCCATCTCGGATCATGTGGCAAAAAGAATACATACAAAAGTAAGAACTTATGAGGGACATTTCTTAAATAATCTGAGATAACAAATAACATGATCATCAAGATTTGTTAACCTTGCAAATGCACAAACCATCATTTATTAACTAAAGTGTGTGCTTTTCTACTTACAACGATTCTTTAGTAACAGAAACAGCATTACCAGATATAAGAAGCAGCAGTGGCAAACAGCATGAAGTGAGAAAACAATCTTCAGGCAAGTATTTTTTTAACATTCATGTGTTTCTATTTTGTACGTGGATAATATTCCATAATAGCCCAATGGTTGCTGTTAGACTTGGCATCATTGGCATGGTCTCCCATAACTTTTTGCCTCTACTTCTCAGGTTGTTTCTGTGTGCTGGACTCTGTTTTTGCCTTTTTGTTTGCTCTGGACACTTTACCACTGCTGACCAATGCTAAAGTGTAAGTGTTCCCTGTATAAAGTAAATATGTAAATTGGTTTATCCATGATTGGCATATTTAATTTGCTAGTACGTTCCTAGTAAAGTGCACTAGAAGTGCCCAGGGCCTGTAAATCAAATGCTACTTGTTGGCCTGCAGCACGGGTTGTGCCACCAACATTAGTAGCCCTGTAAACATGGCTAAGACTTGCCACTGCAGTGTCTGTGTATGCAGTTTTAAACTGCCAGTTCGAACCGGCAAGTGTACCCACTCACCATGCATAAACCTTCCCTTTTTATACATGTAAGGAACCCATAAGGTAGGCCCTAGGTAGCCCCATGGGAAGGGTGAGGTGTATGGTAAAGGTGGGACATGTACTGATGTGTTTTACATGTCCTGACTGAAATACTACCAAATTTGTTTTTCACTGTTGCAAGGCCTATCTCTCTCATAGGTTAACACGGTGGCTGCCTTTAAATGTAAATAAAGTGCAGGTTCCCTTTGGGAGCAGATCGAAATGTGGAGTTTAGGGTCTCTGAACTCACAATTTAAAAATACATCTTTTAGTGAAGTTGGTTTTTGGATTGTGTGTTTGAAAATACCACTTTTAGAAAGTATACATTTTCTTGCTTAAACAATTCTTTGACTGCCTTTTGTGGATTCCCTGTCTGGGTCAGTTTGACAGTTGGGCTGTTTGCACCTCTCTCCTGGACAGTGACACAAAGGGAGCTGGGGTGTACCCTGCATACCCTGATGGGCCATCTGGGCTGAGGGGAGGGGGGGGTGGTCACTTACACCTGAAAGGCTGTGCCTGCCCTCACACAATGCAGTCTCCAACCCCCTTGTGTGTGTCTGGGGCTTGGCCTGGACAAGGCAGGATCTTGAAAACAACACAGACTTCTCTTTGTAGTAGGCCTACTTCAAAGGCAGAAAAGGGTATAAGAAGAGCACCCAAACCCCCTGAAAATGAGATTACTTCTGGAACCAAGAGGACCTCTGCCCGGGAGAAGAGCTGGAGAAGCTGGAGGAGGAGTACTGCCCCTTTGCCCGTGACCGTGCTTTGCTGGGTTTGGCTGCAGTAGCTGCTTCTGCCTGAGAGAGGACAAAGACTGACTTTTGTGTGACTTCCCACTGGTGAAGAATCTCCAAGGGCTTGAACTGAGCTTGCCTCCTGTTGTTGAAGTCTCAGGGAAAACAAAGACTTCTCTCTGCCAGCACTTGGGCTTTCTGCTGAGAGTCCTGCCTGACAAGTGGTGCCCTAGCCTGTCTCTGGGCCCTTGAAAGGTGCAGCTGGTGGAAAAGGACTAAAATCCATGCAAAGACTGTTGTGCGGGGAAACTTTTGATGCACCACCCACCTCGCAGCTGCTAAACAACACACCGCCAGCCTCGCAGCTAAAATCGACGCTCTGTCTGCATTGCGGCTAGGATATCGTCGTAACGCGGCTGGAGAAATGACCCACAACACCCGCAGTGGCTGCTGTTAACGACGCAAGCCCCCACGCAGCGCGGTTTCTTGCCACCGTGCGACCTCATTTCAACACAACATTGCTGGACGTGCAAAATCAATGCAAAGCCTGCTTGGACACGAGGTGGCCGTCCGGAATTGACTCATCGCTCTCTTGCGGGAAAGAAGAAACAACACACGCTGACCCGACCGGAGGAGGAAAGACGCACAGTCTCGCTTGCGAGTGAGAAATCAACACATCGCTGGCCTTTTCCGATGCACACTTGCCCGTGCAGCTTTATTTTGACACTACCCTGGTACTTTTGTGCAATAACAGCGTTCTCACTGTTTTTTAAGGATTTAAGACTCTTTTTCTTTTAAAATTCATAACTTAACTTGTGTATGTCAGATTTTTATCATTTTGGTCTCGTTTTGTTTAGATAAATATCACCTATTTTTCTAAAAACCTGTTTTGTGTCATTTTGTAGTGGGTTCACTGGGTTACTGTGTGTGTTGGTACAATTACTTTACACATCGCTTTTGAAGTTAGGCCTGCATGCTCATGCCAAGCTACCAAGGGGATGAGTGGGGGTTAACTGAGGGTGATTCTCATTTAGCCTGACTAGAGTGAGGGTCCTTGCTTGGACAGTGAGTAACCTGACTGCCAGCCAAATACCCCATTTCTAACAGTTGTTAAAGGCACTGATCCTGAATTATTGGCCTGAGCCTCAGACAGTGGCATACAACAAGGGTGAGGGGCCTTAACAACCGATATAACATGCAGCATAAGAGCTATAATGCTACTAGAACATTCAACTCACTGAGATTTGAATGTTATAAAATAAACAGTGAGAAACAGAAATACAAACATTGGAATTTCGGAGCAAAGGCTTATACAAACTATTATGAGCCCTGAGATACTTCAGTGTCTTTAATGGAGCTCTCAAGATTTTAATGTTATACTATAGCCTTATAGTCCACTGCTGATGACTATACCAGTTGTTAGACCCCTTTTATCCACGTTATAGGCCTGAGCCCTGGCAGGGAGCACTGTTCTAAATTAAAAAGGCATACACAGAAAGACACACATTGGAAGGTTGGGGGAAGAAGGCTTACACCAGCCATTATAAGCCCTGATCCATTTTATTGTCTTCAATGGAGCTCCCAACATTCTAGTGTTCTAATACAGCATTATAGACTACTGCCAAGGGCTAGTCTAGTCTTTAAATCCCTCTACCGGAATTAAAGGTCCAAGCTGAAGACAAGGGCTAATAAGGGGATAGAGGACCTTTCACCACGTGGATAGCCAGAGAATGAATTACTCTAATCTTTCTCCAGCAGGTTTAGGATCCAAGTCCCTTGCCCTTCAAGTTTGAAAGGAATTCAAGGCAAGAGAGAGACCCAGTACACACCAAAAAGCACTGACGTCACACGACACAGCTCTGCAATGGATCCGGCTTTACAGTGGCCCCTGGCCCTTGGTACTTTGCCTCCCGCGGCTCTTGGTACTTCATGCCCTTGGCCTTGGTCTCAGCCTTGGGCGTGGCCTCGGCTCGGCCCAGCCCCTAAAGCTCCTGGTCAGAGGGGCAGAGTGAGGCCTGAAGAGAGCTTGAATTTCGGCATGACAGGGATGAGCACTCCTTGGCAATTGGCTTGAGCAGCCATTGGCACAAGCTGTGCAGCTTCTGAGGTTAGGTAAGGGCCTAGGGCCGCAGTCTTCTCCATAAGGTGTGGAAGCGTTCAGCATTAGGCTGGTGCGGCTTGAGCCTACAGTGGGACAACAAACAGCACTCCTTGATGCGTGTCCTTGCAGGGGGTTTCCCCACTAATACAGCTGGAGCTCTACCTAAGTCCAAAGCAAAGCTTGGAGTGTTGTGCCTGTAAAGCAGTGTTCCCTGGTGTCCCAGCGTATTTGCTGCTGTTTGTGTCTGGCTCTGGTCAACAGTCCACCACCAGGCTATTAGCCAACGGTTGCCGGACCTCTGCACTCACTTCTTTCGTCTGGCAGTACTTTCTCAGACTTGCGACGTGCAGGGGCCGCTGCACACTGCCTAGAAACAGCTTATTGACTATTGCCTTTTGCATGCTCTTTGTTACCTGTAGCCTGCTACCTACAGACAAGGGCACAGGAGGCATGCAGCGCGCTTCCTCTGGGTACAACCGACGGTGAGTGGAAGCAGCCCGGCTATGTCTGTGGCACAACTTGCTCTTTGCTGTCTGCTCCCGGGCTCTTCACCAGCTGCGGGTGCCTCAAATAGACCTCTGGTTTCTCACCTCTAGTCAACTTTTTCCCAGCTGGTCAGTCTAAAAAGGCAAGGGCACCAAAGTGAAGTGAAGTGAAGACAAGGGCGACGCGAACAGCTGTGAGATGCAAACCGAGGCATCTTAATGTTCTTACAAAAAATAATAATAATAAAAATGACACCTCAGAGCCTGTGCAGCTCATATCAAGCACCACTCAACCGAATGTGGCCACCCCTCTCCTACATCTAGTGTTGGCAGCCCCTCCTCTGGATCCTGGGCTAACTCCTGGAATAAGTTGACCTTTTTAATAGATCCAATGGACGTACTGTTCTCTCACAAAAAAAATGCATGAGGACTCAAAACACCTATACAGCCACCCTCACCCAGCTCATTTGATTCTGGGTCGGCAGCATTCAGGATAGCTCTAGAAGTAGCAGAAAAGAGGGCAATCCATCTAAAGGGAACCCTAATGGAAAGATGGATTTTGAATCCCTGCACCCTCCTGCACCAAATGACTTGGAGGAGCAAGCACCAGGCATCTTTGAAACAGTGTCTACTCATGGCACTGCAGTGAACAATGAATCCCCTGGTAAAAGGAAGGGTGTCCAGGTTGTCGCTGAAGTTTACCTCCTTTTATCCTATGACCAACTGGCTACTTTCTCAGACAGACAATAAGATGATGAGACTGGCTCTGTGAAAACACCCTGGCTCACAGTGCATTCTTTTTCCAAGAACAGTAGCATCAGTTCAACCAAGAAGTAGAATATCCTCTTTAGATCTGCTAGAGGATGCTCTTTTTTAATCTCAAGCTGAGATTTCAGCATATTTGGGCCAAATGAGGTTCCTTATAGGCTCACATCTATCAGCGAGTCCTGTCATTTCTTTCCATAGCTGCCATTTGGATGTTTTCCAAAGTCCAACGTCTCGCCAGGAAGGCGAGACAAGTGACACCTGGGATTTATTGCTTCATTCTTTTCAGTTCATAGTAAACACTTTAACATACCAGTCAAATAAATTAGATCTGCGGGTGGATCTCCTAAACATAGTGGCAGTCTATATCATTTATCATTGACTCAAAAATAGGAGCAATAAATTCTCTGATACAACACGCCCAAGCAGACGCTTTTCAACCACTTCCATCCTGTGCTCATGGCCCAATTGTGGACAATCTGGCATGTCTTCCAGGCACCTTGGTCTTGGTTCTATCAGACATAAAACGCAGTTAAAGCGTGATCCGGCAGCTCCCCAAAATTCCACACTAACAAAGCTTGCAGTTTTGCTCCTCCAATGACCTGTAGCATTTAAATCATTGTCGGACAACAGATGATCACTGCATACAATCATCAGCAACCTGCCAGCAATCCACGGCAAGCCCTAACACAAGCCCATTAATAGAGGGGAATTTAAGAAATTTTGAAGAACAGAGCAGCAGAAATGTTGATCAACAAGGTAGCACTACTACCCGGTCCTCCAACAGCAAGCCTGCCCTAGGTTATGGGCAAGAAATGATCACTGATCAACAATCCTGCTCAATTACTAAGCCTCTGTGCAGCAAGCCTGCTAGCCCTGGCTCAATAACTACCAATCCCGCTGGAATAATTCAACCTACTAAAAAACAGTGTAAGAAGCTTAAAAAATCCCATAACAAACAATCCATCAAAGATCCTCTACTGATACAGATCGATCAAGTCTTCTCCATCTTTAGACCATTCACAAAGCCCCAAGATGCGGCCAGGGCGAGGAAGAGGGGTCACCTAGAGGATCAACTGTTGACAAAGAAGTTAAAGACAATACAGAGAAGGTTAAACTCTTGCTCCAAGTCATGTTGGGTTTCATACCCGCAGGCACTCATCAATCACCGATCTTCTTCATACAGGAATGGAGTCCAAGAGAGGGATTTCGTCCAGCAAACTGTCCAGCAACTAAAGGAGCTAACCTGACAGCTACTCAGCTGGTACAAGTAGACAAACCACCACTCTCCATGGTGGTAACAGGGTTTACAAACCACTCCCAGTCATTCTGCAGAGAAGGTCAGATGCCTAACCAGCAGCTTAACTGTCCACCACTGGGCCCTCACTTAGATACAGGTACCGGTGTAAGGCTCATCCCACAGGTTACTATAAAGCAGCAATCCCTCACAGATCCTAGCTCGAAGCCCCCAAAGCGATCTATGGCAAAGGCTGACTGTCTGTTTCGCATGACACAGGAAATCTTATCTCTAAGGCACATTAGATCATTTGCCATCAACTCAGTTACATTTTTAAGTTCCTCAAACCCCGCCAAGGAAGAAGCTGCAGAAATTACTTGGACAACTGGACTGCCTGCCGAGCAGGTGTGGACAGAGATGCAGATATTCGCTAAATGGAGCATTGAGATCTCCTGTGAGGTGATTGAAGCTAATCCCCAATTTTTTATGTCTCATAGCCCTGAGAAAGTCTACTCTTCCCTGGTTCATCCAGGCAAACAGGGCAAGCAAAACCAAACTGGTGGGTGCAGTGCCAATGAATATATCCAGCCAATGACAGTTCTCAGAGAGGCTCGGAGTCAGTCGCCCTCAATGATACAAGAACATGACAGTGAAACAACCAGATATATTAAGGCTACCAGCGACAAAGTCATCTTTACCGTGCTACAGCTCATCCAGGAAAACAGGACAAGCAAGTTCAAACTAGGGGGCCAGAATTTAATAAGCAAAATCCAGCTACTGTTAGTACCTAGAAGGGCACGGAGCCACTCAGCCTCTACATTACATGGCCAAGACACCAACACAAGCAGACACGTTGGCGCCACCTGGTCACAAAGCCAACTTCACCGTGCCACAGATGATTTGGGTTGGCTATCGAGCACCTTGATTCCAGATTCTGATAGGCGCTGGTTGTACTGTCAGAGTAGCCATCTTGCCAATTGTCCCCTAAAAGACACTCTTTCAATTTTTTCCTGGAATATAGAGGATCTACCTAGCAAAATCGAGGATGAGAACTTTTAAGCTTATATTAACACCTTCCACTTGGCGATCTTCTAAGAAATGTGGTCCCTAGAGGCTGAAGAGGCTCAAGACCTTCCAACATTTTGGGGTTTCATTAAACCAGCAGTTGAAACTCATGTGCTGGGTCGACCTGCCAGGAGTCCTGCCACCTAAGTAGTGTCGGAACTCAATGCAAAAATAGAAGTGATCAACATCGACCATCCTAACTTGCAAGCTGTAAAACTCTTGGAAAGTTCACCTATGTGTGCCACTGACCTGTTGATTTGAAATGTTTACATTCATCCTTCACCTGCCAAGAAGCAAGAAACAATTGACATCCTACTGGCCTTCATTACACCTAAAACTACTACAAATCTGGCTCAGCTTATCTTAATGACTGACAATTTTAATATGAACTTACTCCAGGTCACAACACGAGATCATCTAGTAGAAATGCACAATCATCTCTGGCACATACCCTCAACCCTCATACCCTGCAGAGAAAGGATGCCCGCAGGTGACTATTTGTAAATAATGTGTAACACTTCAGTCTGAGAGCCTTGAACGGCAGCATTAATCCAGACATTCTGGCTGAGCTAGCTCATCACTCTGCAACCTCTCATTCAATTATTGATTATGCTTTTGTTTCCCTTGCTCTATTTCATCTAGTTACTTAGTACATTTTGGAAAGCAGTCTGAAAAGTGACCATCAACCACAAAGAATTTTGTTAAGCTAGTATTGTTCAATGCATGACCAGGCCCAGCCAAAAACAGGCACAGTTTCCACCACTAATTAGAGAAAGCTACACTGGTCAATGGGATTCATCGAGACAGGCACAGCCAGGTACAGCCAGGCACAAATGGGAGCTGGCATGCAAAACAATCTCCAGTGGGCTCAGTTCTCACAATTACTTCTAGAAGATCAATCCAGTATCTGTGGGGCAACAAATGCTCTAGATCCAGCACCTGTCCGGCCGAGGAGGACCTCAGCCCAACTCAACACAGCTAAGAAGAAGCTAAACCACGCCTTGCGACTACTTTGAAATAGCCCAAACCATACCTTACAGAGCATGATTCCTCTCAAACTGATATCACTGTACAAAAAAGCCATATTGAAGTCAGCAAAATCAGAGGCAGTCCTGTGGTGGTGCTAAATTCTTCCAGTCTCCAGAAGAAACTATGCCAGAGAATTCTGGCAAATGGTGCACCATGCCACAGGTCACAGTTGCCTCCCTCAACCTCCAACATCTCAGAAGCTGCCAGGACTTTTTACCTCCAGGAAATGTATGGGGACCCAAAGCCTCTACAGGAGTACCACGAAACAGGTCCTTCAAGTATAGAGGCAGTATGGCATGTATGTATTGTAAGTTCTATCACTGCGGTAAAGGTGGAGAAAACATTCACTGCTGGATGAAGTGACAGTGCGCCTGGCCCTAATGGATTACCACAGGCGATTTTTAAACAGAGTCCCAACTACTGACCTAAACACCTGTCCACCTTGTACAACTATGTCCTCTCCAACCAGGTTATCCCAGACAGCTGGTTTGGATCTATCTTGCCACCGATCTACAAAGCAGGGAAGAAAACAGTACCCTCGAACTACCGGTTGATTGCCCTCCTGGATGGGGAGGCAAAACATTTTGCTAGCTTCTGCTTGCCAAACTGACAGTGTGGGGGGGAAGCAGGCTCTTTGATTCCAGTGAACCAAAGTGAGTTAATTTAGAAAACGGGAACCACAAACATCCTAACGCTTGCTCTGCTAACCGTCAATCCAGGAGCCACTCCTTAAATCTAGACCTCTGTTATGTGGAGTTTTGGTCCACTTTTGACGAGGTACAGCGTAACATCTTGTGGTCTAAGTTGCAAAACGGGGTAATCTCTACCCTTCTCCTAAGGGCCATCCAACTGTTGTACACCCACACGTGGACATGGGTAAGGCTGGTCACAGGTGCTTCTGTCTCAAAGAAAATACAGACTAGTATAACAGTCTTAAACAAGGGTGTGTCTTGGCTCCATTTCTCTTCAATCTGTATTTAGCGGAGCTGCCTGCTGTTCTAAATAGAATTAACTTACACTGTCCCATGATGTCTGAGTTTAGTGCTTCTCACGTGCTGTGTGCCAACGATGTTGTTTTGATTAATTACACTAAAGTCGGCTTTCAGCTTTTAATTAATACAACTCCCCAGTATGCTGCAAATCACTGGCTATCTTAACAAGACAAAAACTATGTTGGTGACCAAGAAAAGATGCTTGCTGCCAATTTTTCACCTAGATGGCTCAGCCTTCGAACCTGTGTCAGAGTATACACATGTGGGTGTAATCTTTGACTCAAGAGGTGCCTTCACCAAACAGTGCAGCACCATAGAAAGGAGAAATAACACTTTGACTTCCGCCTTCTAATATTTAGCAAACTTTTTAAATGGAATGTCCCTCCAGCTACTCCTTCAAGTTAAGGCTGCTAACCGTTTTCCAACTCTCACGTATCGAGCAGAGGCCTTTAGAGGATGAGCTAACAAAATAATTGATAATGCTATAACAGGGACATATCAATGTGTGTTCAATCCCCCCACCAAGCCTCTGCAACTCAAATTCAACTTGAGTTAGGCTTAGGGAAACAGAACATGAGCAGCCTGGGTGAGTACTTAAAGTTTTGTTACAAGATAAAAAAGTGAATTGTGTTCCTCCCTAAGTAGTATTGTGTGGTAGACCATAAACTATCTAGAAACTTCCAGGCACATGGCTACCTAAACCTAGTCCTAACCACTCTTACAGCAGAGGAACTCTGGGCCTCAACCTTCTCTCAATGAGCCTTTAACAGAGTCATAAATTCAGCTGGCAAAAATATTTCAGCCCTCAGTGATAAAGCTGTGCTGTTTAAGAGAACCCATGCTTGGATGATAGGCTTGTAGGGCCTTTTAAAACTCCAATCATACTTAGGGGAACTGTTTGGTTTAAAGGCCATGCTCCAACTGCTGAATCTCCGGTTAGGTGATCTCTGTAGCCGCATTAACTCCCCCGTCTGGAAGAGTTCCTCCACTGAAGCTACTTGTCGGCTTTGCCGCATTGTCTGTACTTGTCCAGCTTTAATGACAGAATGCAAAGGTCTGCTGAGACAGTTCTTCATTATTAAGGGTGTACGTACATGTCGGCAAGTCATTAAAGACTGACTTCATAGAGAGGACACAATTTTTTGCTGGAAATTCCTTAGGTTTATGAGCATTGCAGACTAGCAAAGGCAGAATTATAAAGGAACTTTTTCTAGATTTGGATCTGGTTTCCTGCAAATTGTTTGAGATACATATTTAGTAAGTATTGTGCCAGGATTGAGAGGTCCTTGTTGTTAACCACCTAATTTGTTGAGCACCAATCCAGGGGCAAGCAGTATGCACTTTCAAGTCAAGGCACTAAGCACTTTCCCCAGAGTTTTCATGCCTTGCTATAGTCCTCTTGTGAATCAGTCTTTTCCACTTAAAGAAAGTGTCTCTGAGTCTTCGTACAATGAAATGTAATCCTGTTAATGCACTAGACACGTTTTACAGTGTATTTGTAAGACGAAAAGGAAATCATGCTTACACACTTGGTACTGGTGCTTAGGACTGCTAAAAGCTTTTTATGTAATGATGGATGGCAACACGTGCAAAGAGATGGATTTTATCTCATTCATTCAAGTCTCCTGCACAACTCCTGAGTTGTAAGCAGCTGCATTAACGACTCTACAAAGCAGACGTTTGCTATGCGGTATGCAGTCCAGAAATCAACCTTTCTCCAGCAAGCAGTGTCTGCTTTCCAGACATTCTACCTTTCTCCTTGCAGGTGTTTTGGCCGGGTTGTCCACCCAGTAAGAAAGCATTCTGGCTCTAGAGGTACCAACTCATCAGGGTTGGTCCTGGCACTAGCCAATGAGAATACTAGAACACTGACCTTGATTTCCATGCAGAACTTATCATAGCTTTTCAGACGTAGATGTTGATTTCAGAGGTCCATCACCAGAGCTGGCTTCAGGCAGTTCCTCATATTTATCAGCCCCAAACAGGTCAGGCTAAAGTGTTTGTCAGTCTAAGGTAGTAAGAAGAGGAGGTGGAGCTGGGTGTTCACTGACTGTGGAATTTGAGACAAAGGCGTAAGAGGGTCAGAGAGAGCGAGGCTTTCCCATTGGGCTAACTCAATGCTGTCTGCAGTAACATCCCTTGGAAAGAATGAAGCAGGAAGGGGCAGACACTCACCATCCTCCGCAAAATAACCTCTCTTTCCCCTCCTTCCATTCACAATAGCCCGGCCAATTTCAAATGTACCTAGGATCGTCATCCCTGTATGTCGCCAACGTGTGTACCAGAACTCACAGGGAATCCAAGAGGGACCCCCTGCTTCAGATAATAAAGCTAAACAGACACATTCTACGCTCAGCCTAATCCAAACGCACAACATGCACAGTGCAGTGCACATCCCTGCAACCTAGCCAGATCCTCTTACTCTGGTTGTGCTCAGGCAGGTGGTTTTACATTAAAAGATGGGCACTACATGGTGCATATCATAATCCTGTAAAAATAGAGCTTACAGTATGTGATACACCAATAGAGTGACTTGCCACACAGCAGAGGTCCAAATACCATACGTCAGAAACAATACACACTGAGAGTTTTATTGGTTAGAACTAATGTTCCTAACATTAGTGGTCTAGATTAGAGAAAAAGAACATCTTCAAAATTGTTTCTAAATGCAAGATCAGTTGCAATTTTCTAATAGATTTAGGGCGGGCATTCCAAAGTTTAGCAATCACATATGAAATAGCATGACCACTAGTATGCTTTCTTTGCATTCTGAATTAGAAAAGAGAGTAACTTACTTAATACAGTGAGCAATTGGGTTGGTACTTCTGAAACATCCTTTCAAGGAACAAACACTCAACGCCATAATATAGGCTTTATGGATGGTATAAAGTACCTCGAATTTCACTTAGGATAGAATTGCCAGCCAGTGACTAGTGCAGACAGCTAATGTAGTTGAAAGCCCCTAATCAGGCCAGATGCACAGTGACCCAATCACAAACAACCCCGGGCAAATTCCTAATTCTTATGAATTAGCAATACACAAATATTCAAAATGCCTTATAAATAGTGTTGAGTTATTGCTTAGGCTTCTGATATAAATCTGGATCTTGGTGCAGATGTCATGAGGTGCCATAACATGATTCCAAAGCAATTAACACTCCATAGCACACTCAATATAGGCTATTCAAACGCTGTGCCACATATATTTACAATCTGACAACAGTCTTTATGATGTCTTTAGGAAACCAGTGGTTGGAAAAAAAGGAATGGAATTTGTAGATGTCCAGTTCCAGGTACTTGTAGATGAAATCCTGATAGTTCAGCTAAAAGGTGTTTAGTCCTAATCCAATAAATTGAGCAATGTAGAGAAAACAAACCTATGGGACCTCACACCAAAAAGGAACGATGCTGACAGTACCTAGGAACAAGCATTTGCAATGCAATAGGTCTCGGGTTTGCTCGTGTTAGAGCTATTAGCGTTGTAAATTCCTAACTGGACTTTTCTTGCCACACAAACTGAAAATAAAAAGTACAACAGTTGACAAAAGCGAGTCGATTCAAAGCACAGCCGTAAGCGCGAACAGAGAGACAAAAGGAAAAAGAAGTTTGCACGCAGTCAAAGTTATCGGCAAAAGTGCCAATGTCCATTTAACAGGGTGGATGGCCAAGGCGGTAACAAAACTGCCCTTAGCAGGGAAAAACATAAGGCAGTTACCAACGAAAACAAAGGATTTTTGAAGGGCAAGCCCATGAACAAGTGATAGTGATGGGCCTGCGGTGTGCGTGGTTTAAAGCCCAGATACATACCAACACGTCAGAAAAGCAGCGCTTGCGAGATGCTATGCTCGACCTAAAAATTGGTTTATTTTCCAGGTTGATACACTGCACTTGGGGTACTGTGAGCATTAGATGAGTGAAGGAGAATGGCCGAAAGAGGTGAAGCTGGACTAATGGTCCTGCGGGACTTATCTGCATCCCTTGACACTATGTATCATACTATCCTGACTGAGAGACTTCTAGATATTGGGATCAAACGCGCTGTCTTGGAATGGTTTTCCTCCTTTATTGTAGATAAATACCAATCAGTGTTTCCAATACTTTCCGAGCTACTCCCAAATTGCTCAAATATTTGGTGCCCCAGGAGACAATTTTATCATCTTTGTTATTTAACATACGTAGGGTGATGGTGCTCCACAAAATTGGTGTATTTTTATAAATGTAGAAAAAATATTCTTGAAGTAAAAAAAAAAAACAACCTTGCCCGTTCTATATTAAAGGAAGCAGGAAATGGGTGATCAAGAGACATTTTTGCTAACGAAACTATCTTGCCTTTATTAACGGTTAAAAGCAGTGTAATATTTTAGATAATTCTGTTAGAACAAGAATGGCTATTTTGTGAGTAATGCATAGAAGTAGCAAGGCTCACCAAAGGGTGGGGGAGAGGAGAAATGCAATCAACTGTCAGTGCTGGGAGGCATGGTTGTTCCACACAGTTAAGCGGATGTCCATGGATCATGCATTGCAATGCACATTGTACACCTACATCTAAGAGGAGTGTGCAGAGCAGTGGCTAGCGAGCAGTCATATTAAAGCAACTAATCACAAGACTACGAGTGGAAAGTAGACAGGGTGGGTCAGCTGCAGCCTTTCTTGTCGCATGAAATTGTAGCTGGACCTGCTCTTTTCCCGTCGTGCTAACCTTGTCTGAATTCTCTCATTAATGCATCCTCCTCCTACATTACAGTGCCACACAGTATGAGTGTGATTCGGTGGTGTAACGTAAATTGATGCCACCCCCCTAGAATGTGATGAAAGCCCCCTGAGTCTGACATATCCTGGGTTAAATGGGGCTCCCTTGAAGAGTGTTGTAAAAGTGAGGCATGCAAGACTCTGTCCAGGGTGTGAAAGAGAGCAGAAAGGCCAGATGAGGTGTGCCTGGAAAGACACACAGGGCTTTGAGGAGAGGTGACCCATATTATGTCCTGGGAAAGGGGCTTTTTTGCCAAGACTGAGATCTCACCTCTCAGTGTAGCAGCATCAGTGGACCAAACAGTAGCTGCAGATGGTGGTCAGTCCATCCACCTGTGCAGAGCCAAACTGAGAACCAAAATCAGCCATGGCAAAAAGTTAAAATCAGCACCACTCTGCAGTGGGCTGTGACTAGAATGTGTCAAAGGGGGCATTTTTGGGCAATGGTGGCCTTCCCTGCCATAGCCCTCCTGCCCCTGCACACACACATTCCTGAAAGCAGCATCCTACCCTGCAGCCTACTCGGCAAATACCAGAGTGGCAGAATCAATGGATTTATACATCCCTATGCATGGGCTATGGGCTTTCCTGGAACCTTTAAGGGCAGATATATGAAAATGAACTTTTCTAATGCCCCCTAGCGCCACCATGTGTTGGTAGTTAGGGAACTAGCATCTTCATTTTTTTTATGTTGGTTTGGCACTTTCCAGGATTAGCATAAAAAATGTTGACCTAATCCTGCAAAGACCATTGAGGCCCATTGTAAACAGTGGTGTGCCTCCTTTCAAGGCCTGCTCTGAGCAGGCGTTAAAATTGCTGAAAAAAATGACGCAAAGAAATCTCTTCGATTTCTTTGCACAATTTGCATACATTATGCCTGACACAGGCATAATGTAGTCCAAATGGTTGAAAAGTAGCACAATGCATGCCTTGCTCCACTTTGTAAATTTAGCGCTACGATTTTGGCCTCATTGGCCACATTGGCATAAACAAATGACACTAATGTGGCGCAAGGAGGCACTGGGGGTTCTTAAATCTGTCCCTTAGTGCTCTGCTTCCATCTCCAAAGGGGGGAGCACAGTCATGATGTGGTCCACTGCAGCACCTTTTCCTGCCGGCAGTTCTCATACCCTGTGCATTCACACCACTCAGCCATAAATCTCATTCCTCGGGCAAAACGGTTGGGTGGAAGAACATTTACAGCTGGGGCAAATATTTTGTGTAGAATGTTTTGGACATACACCAGATAATCTGTGTTTTTTTATTTTTTATTTTATTGAGCTTCAGAAAAAAAATATACAGTGATATATGAAATACATAATTGGTGGGCGATAGTCGCTTTACTACAGGGTCAAAATACAAGAGAAAACAATGCTCTAAGCATTTGCCATGAAATAGTCCCACACTTAAGAGCTCCTCCTGTATTGTGTTACCGCCCCTTCCCTTATGCCAACTCGTTGGGTAGTGAAGAGTAAGAAGACCATATTGCTTCGAATCTGGTGCTGCTCCCTGCACATTTAGTAAAAGCTTCTTCGAAGTTGCGTATCTAAGACATTTTTTCCTTTCATCTCCGCAGGGAGGGTACCCGATTGGTCCGCCCGGTTTGAAGAATTAGTGATCTGGCCAGTTCTAATGCTATCATAATATAAAATTGGCCTGCCTGCTTCATTCTTCGACTCTCGCTAGACACGCCGAATAGCACAAATCCTCCCTGACTTGTTTAAATGTTGAAAAAGCTTCTTTCAAACATAACCCAGTTTTGGGCAAGTGAAGAAAGTATGAAACCAATCACCTTTTCCTTCCTGATGACAGCGGAAGCACTGATCCTGTACTTCAGGATACAGTTTATGTAGAGACTTCCGGGTATGATAAACCAACCATTGTGAAAGAAAGTTCATTCTTTTGAAATTGGCTGCTCTTAAAGATTTATCCCCTAAAATGGATATAATCTGCCAATCACCCTCTGATAATCTGCACCCAGTCCTCAAGTAAATCTTTTCAGGATGTTTGCGAACCAAGTGCTGCTTCAGTACTTTCTGAAACAATCTGTACCAATTACCTACCCCTATTAGGTTGGTTTTGGCCAGTGAGCTTGTAATCTGATGAGACTCTTGGTTTATGTCGTATGAAGTGGAGAGGAAATGGGTTATCTGGAGATAACTCCATGCTGCATTATCTCCCCATCCTTCACCCCTTTGCCTAATTTCTTCTCAATTTAACAACCTGCCTCGTATAAAGAAGCCCCCAAGCATTTTGTACCTTCACGTAAAGCAGAGCAACAAGGCAGCCCTCGATAGTGACAAGCTGAAAAAGTTACATTCTGAGAGCGGCAAATAAGAGAAGCAGGCCGAGATCTGGTGCATCATGCATATGGCTAATAGTCTACTACACCATTTCTGCAATGTGTTACATCGAGTTTCTTTGGTAAATTTGTGTTTTTTTATGAAAGCCGGAATACACGTCATTTTCCTAAAAAAAATAGTAATTCAGCTGGCCCTTGCCCCCCAGAAGTCTAGCTGCCAAGTCCATAATGGCTGCCTGATCGTAAGCCCTAATATGTGGCAACACCAATCCACCCTGTTCCTTTGAAAGTTGTAATATGGTGAACTTGATTCTGGGAGCCTTGTTGTACCATATAGGACCCCTCAGGGTAGAATCAAGTTCTCGGAAATATTGACTATTAACCTTGATTGGAAAATTGGAAAACAAAAACAGAAGAAACGGCAAGATCAATATCTTCATCAATGCCACCTGTGCAATCAATGTTAGTGGTAAGAGAGACCATCTGTTTAATAGACCATAAATGTTAGCTATATGATTCAATTGACAACGCTGTGCAAAGTCGGTAGTAACATATATGCCAAATATCTAACTGGGTCTTGGGTCCTCACCTGTGGGTGCAGCAATATCGGGAGATCTTCAATAGAGGCATTGAACAACAATGCCTCTGTCTTGTTGAATTCACTTTGTAGCCTGCAGTGTCTGAATATTCCCCCAACAACTCAAATGCTAGCTGCATATTATCTGTGTCAGGCTTGAGATACAACACCATATTGCCAGCAGACAATTTACATTTTGGCATCCCTTCTAATAGAGTGAGCAATTCAGGTGTGTTTCGTTATTTAATCACCAGAGGCTCAATGAAGAAGGCAAACCATATAGGTTATAAAGGGCAACCCTGACGGGGGTCTCTATTTATAGAAATCTCACGGCCGTGCAGGAATTCACTTTTGCCTTTGGCCCTTGATACAGATTTTTAAGCAAAGTCACGAATTGTAAAGGTAGTCCGAATTGCAGAAGGGAGAGAAATAACATTTCCCAATTAACCATACCAAAGGCCTTTTTGGCATCAGCCATGACCACCACAGCTGGTGTTTGATTGCATGAGAAATAATCAATAGCATGAATCAGAAAGTTCGCATTGGAGGCCATCAAGCGATTAGGGACAAAACTGGTCTGATCCCGGTGTATCAATCCTTGTGCTGCAGGTGACAGTCGAATTGCCCAGATTTTAGTAAAAAGCTTATAGTCCATATTACGTAGTCTGATTGTCCTGTAAGAATTAACATTAAGTGGGGATTTGTCCTTCTTTACAAAACTAATTGTCAGGGATTCTTTGAAAGAGAGGGGCACCTCGTCCCCTTTTCTAATGTGAATAAAGAGATACGTCAAAAAATGCACAAATTATGGGGCAAATACCTTGTAGAACTCTGAAGGGAAGACTTCGATACCACACGCTTTTGCATTAGGTATTGTTGCCAGTGCTTCCAGTACCTCTTGTTTTGAAATTTCCTGTGTCATAGTCTCGATATGCGTGTCAGAGAGCCGAGATATAGCAAGTGAGCCGAGATATTGCACTGTATAAGCCTCAGGTGCCTGCTATGCGGTTTCGTAGAGGCTTCTGAAGTGGTTAAGAAATATTTGAGCTACCTCCCCTCTCTCTCTGAGACTGTTTTACAGGTGACTGCATCTTGTATCTGCCATACCAGGGACTTATCCTGCTTGGCCCGTGTGGACCATGCCAAAAATTTACCTATCTGTTGCCCTTCCTCGTAAACTTGCTGTTGAAGCAGTTAATTTCTTCTAAAATAAAAACATTGTGCACGATTTGCTTAGCCTGCTCTAGTTCCAATACTGCAGCATGCTCTGTAAGTGTTTTAAGGACCCCCTTTATTTTCATTTCTAAAATGGTTTGAAGCTCCTTAATGTGGCTGTTGCGTTTCTTGCATTGCTAAGCTTTCTATGCAATGATATGGCCACATGCAGTGGCTTTAAATGCCTCCCAGATGGAAAAAAGTGATGTGGTATTCCTATTTATTTAAAAATTATTTTATGAACACCCACCTTTCCTGTACCCGCTCTTGATTGGACAGTAAAGTCCTATCTAGCTGCCACCCTGATTTTATTTTAAACCTGTTGTCCAATCTGACTGACATTATCACCACAGAGTGGTCCGAAAAGGCATTAGAATGAATATCCGTACCTGCGAATGAAAGAGATTGGGATGCCCAAAAAAATCAATACGAGATGCAGTTCTATAGTGCCGGAGTGACATGTATATAGAGTCATTGTAGGATTTTCCAACCGCCAAGGATCTATGAGCCCAAAATCCTACCAAAGCATTGTCAGCACCAGGCTTCAGCTGCTTCTAGTCTTGTTAGATGTATCTAGGGAGAGATCTTGGATTAAAGTGAAGTCATCCCCCACTATTAAAGCTCCTGCTGATCCTATGGCAGTCTGATATATAGTGGATAAAGAGAGAATTTGGGATGATCACAAAGACTTTTAATGGTAGATTTACTGCACATTCCACCCGGTTTACACCACAAAGTGATGCAAAAAAGTGCATTGTTTTGAATTTACTTTCATCACAAAACTTGTTGTGCTCTGGAAACTAGCCCTAAAGTGACGCACAGTAGAGCTTTTCACAGCTTTGCATTCTTTAGAGTCATGGGGGCATACCATTGGTGGTACATGAGTTTTCCATGCAACCACCCATTGTTTTAATTCAAAGTCCTATCTACTAACCTTTGTAGATTGGGCTTTGATCCAAAAAATGATGTCTCTTTGATGCTGGCATTAACTTGGAGAAATACTTTTATTTCTCCTAACATTTCAAATTCTGCATGTTTACTGCACTATATAGCTCACATAAAATGTATGAAAAGTATTGAACATAGATTTTGTACTGGAAGGGCCCTCCTCCATCACCTAATGTATGCTTGATAGAATGCACTCACCCTTGTAAGGGAGTATGCATTAGTTCATGGCAGCCTAAAGTGTTCCAGAGCAGGGAGAGAGAAAGAGTGCCATGTTTTAGTAGATAAGCTGCTGTTCCGCTCCCTCCCTCCCATGCAACACTTTGGTAACTTTAGTTGATGTGCTGCATTGCATGAAAATCTGCCCCTTAATGTGACATTGTTAAAAACCCATAAGCATAGTACAGCTGTCATTCTCTTCGTTGCCTAATCCCATGTCTGCTGCAAGGGCTGGGGTGGCATGAAATTGAATTATTAGAAAAGTTGAAGCTTCTAGGAGTTTCATTTTTTAAGCAGTTACAACATTGACTATCCCTCACAAGCTGAGTTCCTTTGGAAATTGTCACTGAGTCAAGCAAACCCCCGCTTTGATCCCACCAGTGAAACATAAACAGAACTAGCAAGTAGGAAGGGCTGATGTAAATATAGTCAAAAGAAAAAAAGTGTATATTTGTAATCTATATAGGAAAAGGATCGTTCAATGTGCGTCTGTCTAGATATTACTTAATTGTATATGATAAAATAATGTTCTCGTTCTTTTCCTATTTTATTTTTCAATTTGTTTAGTTGTCCTTGAAGAACAAAGTGCATGCGTGTGCGGGTGGATATGTGTGTATTAGTGTGGATGTTGTATAAAGACACAGTAGCACACAATTGCCCAGCTGATTTTTGCAATGTAGATTTAACTTGCTTTAAAATGATGGTGCGTTCAGTATGTGCTAAGATGTTTTGTTCTGATACACAGATCCACAAAAACATGGTTCGTTGCAAGAGGCTTGCTGGGCTAAGACTGTCCCTCATGTCCACGAGTCTGCCTTATTGACTTTTCCACAGATGAGTGTTCAGTTCTTCTCTGCTTCATAAGCCTGATTGAATAGGCACCATCGATTTGTTTTCCAATCATATGCGACACATGGGCGGTCATTCCGACCCTGGCGGTCATGGACCGCCAGGGCCGGGGACCGCGGGAGCCCCGCCAACAGGCTGGCGGTGCTCCCAAGGGCATTCTGACTGCGGCGCTGCGCCGCCATGGGGATTCCGACCCCCATACCGCCATCCTGTTCCTGGCGGTTTCGGCCGCCAGGAACAGGATGGCGGTATGGGGTGTCGTGGGGCCCCTGGGGGCCCCTGCAGTGCCCATGCCAATGGCATGGGCACTGCAGGGGCCCCCATAACAGGGCCCCACCAAGATTTTCAGTGTCTGCCATGCAGACACTGAAAATCGCGACGGGTGCAACTGCACCCGTCGCACCCCTTCCACTCCGCCGGCTCCATTCGGAGCCGGCATCCTTGTGGAAGGGTGTTTCCCGCTGGGCTGGTGGGCGGCCTCCTGGCGGTCGCCCGCCAGCCCAGCGGGAAACCCAGAATACCCGCGGCGGTCTTGTGACCACGCAGCGGTATTCTGGCGGCTCCCGCCGGCCCCGCGGATACCGCGGCCGGCGGGAGTCAGAATGACCCCCATGGTGTTTGCTAATGTAAAATATCAAAAATGATACCTTACATGACTTCCATGTCACTAAAGTGCTATCCACCTGTTTGTTTGATTTTTTGTTTTTGGTCTATTCACACGCTTCTGTTAACCCTTTCCTGGCAAAAGTGCAAACAAGTTGAAGTATGTAGGTTTCAATACCTGGACTCTAAGGCGCATATTTACAAGTCCCTAGTGCCTCTTTGCGCCACATTACCATCATTTTTTTTACACTAAAATGATGTTAGGAACAGCGGCAGCTCCTCCGCTAAGGTGGAGGAGCGTTGCCTCACTGCTTTGCGCAGTGAAGGAAAGCAAAAAATAAAATGGCAATAACTTAATGTTATTATGGGGGCATGGTCATGCAGGCCAAGATCGCGGGCGTGTAATCCGTCGGCTCTGAAGGGGCCTACCAGTTATCCGGCAAACAGAGCCCAACCCTGGGCTCACCAGCAAAGGCGCCGCTTGCGAAACCCGTCGGAACAGACAGTGGACCGCAGCGACTGTACATCAAGCCCCTGCGGCGATTTTAGCCGGCACTGCGGGGCGGCCCTGACGAGGCCCGGAACGAAGGCCTGGGACTCGAGTGACGGGGTCTGCCTGATCGCGGCTGACCTGGCCCGCGGGGCACAGTGGAGGGAGGGGCGGAGCTCTGGACTTGGAGCCCGTTACCCCAGGAGAAGCGAACTGCTCGCCCTGGACTCTGGGGAGCATGGGACCTGAGCCGCCCTGGTGGAGTGGGCGTGCGAGCAGGTGGCGGCCTCTGCGTGGAGCACCGATTGGGTGGAGCTGCTGGCCGGGCCCTGGGTGAGCGGACGACGCCGAACCCTCTGGCCCCGCGTTCGGCCTCAAAGGCAGAGCGGAGTACACTGGTGGAGTGGAGATGATGCAACGGTGCGAGGAGAGACGCCCGACCGTCGGTGATGCCACGTGCAGGCTCGGGCCCGTTGAGGACTCTGGAGTGGGGGCCCTTGCTGCTGCTGGCCGCGCTGCACTGCCGGGGCACCGAGAACACCGGCGTATTCCTGAAGAGGGCCAAAGCCCATTAGCAAGTAATCCTGAGGGGCCCCTGGAGACGACCAGGGACTGGCGGACCCTGAAAGCCTGGGAGGGGCCGCGTTGCCCCCGATCCATTCCCCACAGCGCTGGAAGAGAGACCGTGCTGGTCCCTGGATCAGACTCAGAGGAGTGGACGCAGCGGGGTCCGGCCAGCCCTGCATGAGTACAATCTCGGTACCGTGAAACAGCTGCTGTACGACGACGAGGGGAGAAGACAGTTGATAGACCAGGACACTTCCGTGCTGACATAGAGACCTGAGCTAGGTTCACCTGTGCCGGGAACGGCGGGAGCAGGCGGCGTTGCAGCACAGGGGGACAAGCCACATTGGAAACCCTGACACCAAGGCCACTAGTGCTGATGACCTCCAGGAACCGACGGGGAGGTAAAGCCATGGATCGTACAACACCTGCTGAGCACAAGGGGGGGGGATACGCAAGACCTCACGCAGTCTAACTTCCAGGACACTCTAGACAAAATTTTGGGTGCAATCGAGGACACAAAAGCTACTCTACAGCACAACATCAATCAGGTTGCAGTAGAAGTTGGCCTCCTCGGGCAGACCACCAAAGGCTGACAGACAGAGTTAAGGAGACGGAGGTCACGCTAGCTGATCTCACACCAAGACAAAAAGACGTAGCAACCACAGTGTTGCATCTAACGGAGAGAGTGACGCGACTGGAACAAAGGGCAGAGGACGCAGAGGGGAGAAATCGAAGGAATAACGTGCGAGTGGTAGGCCTCCCGGAAGGTGCGGAAGGTACAAATATGGTGGAATTCCTGGAGGAGTGGTTGCGTACAGTCGTGGCACCGGGGCGATTGACACTGTTTTTCACACTGGAACAAGCGAACCGAGTCTCCACAAGACTTCTGGCACCTGGAAGGCCACCCCGGGTGATGGTCGCGAGGTAACTCCACTACAAAGACAGAGACATCCTGCTCCAGAGGGCCAGAGATGCGGGACCTTTTAGTGTGGCGAACAGAGAGGTGACCCTCTTCCCGGACTTTACATTCGGCTTCCAAATTAAAAGATCTTCTTTCCTTGCAGTGAAAAGGGCACTTAGGGACGAAGGGATCCAGTATTCGCTTCTCTTCCCAGCGAGACTGAGAGTGATAGTGGAGGACAAGACCACTTTCTTTCAGAGCCCTGAGGAAGCATGGGAGTGGCTGGAGGCCCACAGAGGACAGAGAAGTCAACTCATGAGGCCCGGCGACGCTGGGCCCTGGCACCCTGGGGGTCTGGGGGGGTGGCGGCGCCGGGCCCGCCCGAGCCGAACCATCGCGGTCCCAAAAGGAGCTGCGGAGGAAGGAGGCCCTGAGGGCGACAGCCTCTGTGGGCAGAGAGGCTCCCCCCTCCCGGGGAGCGATGAGAGAGATTCGGATGGCACCACCGTCTCGTCGGTGGAGGGCTCCGGCTGCTTGGGGTGGCCCCCGAAGGTGACCCGGCAGATGGACTGGGGTAAATGCACCCATAAGCTGGCCCTGAGGTGAGGTACATTGAATGGATAGTAGGCCCCGACGGACATGGACCCACCCCCCCTCCGGCTTCTCGTCCACTCAGTTAGACTGGCGAGAACTATATTTACTTGGTTGACTAAGTTGCTCTGTTGCACGGTTTACTTGGGCAGCCTACAGTTGGGGAGGTGCCCTGAGGATGGGGAGTTGGGGTTTTTCAATTTTGAGTTTCGATGGTGCCTGGGGATTGTGGATTGTTCACATGAAGCATATGAAAATGCAGAATGGGGAGAGGGATGCCGAGGGAGGAGGTCGTGCCGGCATTTTCTCTTGATATATCTACATGGCAGACTATAATTTCCTAACATGGAACATACGGGGGATGGGGTCACCAGCAAAAAGGCACAGAATATTGTCCCATCTAAAGAGGAGAGGCATACATGTAGCAATGCTACAGGAGACCCACTTGACAGCGAGTGAGGTGGAGAAACTGTGGCGTAGATGGAGAGGGCAGGTGTTCGCCACTAGCTACTCTGCCTATTCCAGGGGAGCGCTGGAGTACCCTTCGAATCGATATCTACTGACATAGATCAGGAGGGAAGGTTCGTGATAGTAGAGGGGAAACTCCATGGAGTCCCAATAGTGTTAGGAAGTATTTACGCCCCTAACCAGGTCAGGCCCCCTTCCTGCAGCGCCTATCGAGCCACCTTACTCGCCAACAACATGGAGAGCTGTTATTGGGGGGAGACTTTAATAGCATATTGGACCTAGATCTGGACCGCTCCACTCCACCATTGCCGAGAGCAGTGACTCATAATATAGCTAAAAAACTGAGAGAGTGGGTGCATGCCTCGGATTTGATTGACGTTTGGCGCGAACAGCACCCTGACAGTAAAGACTATTCTTATTACTCAGGCCTCCACCGGATACATACTAGGATAGGCTAGGTGGTGTGCTCTGCCAGCCTAGCGAGGGGTATGACCCATTCTGAATACCTGGGGCGAACTTTATCCGATCATAATCCATTGCTGCTTACCTGGAGGGCGACTGAAGACAGACCCCCCATACCGCTCTGGAGATTGTCCCCAGCTGCACTGGAGGACCAGGCATTTAGAGAGACACTCCGCTCATATCTGACAGACCTCATCAACATTAACAAGGGGTCTGCTTCCTCCAGATATATGGAATGGGAAACACTTAAAGTGGCAACGAGAGGTTACAGTATAGGACAGTCGGTCGGGATAAGACGCACATTAGAACGGGAACTGATTACGCTAGAGAAAACTATACACGAGGGGGAAAGGAGAGGGTGCAGTGGAACGCCGGAACAGGAGGAGTACGAGCAGGCGAGGAGATCCCACTCTCAGGTTGAAGAACAGCTCTGTTGCCATTGCATGCGGAGATACTTAGCCTCAGTACAGGCTGAAGAGGGCAGATCCAGTAGAATGCTGGCCTGGTTAGTGAGACCGGGAGGGAAGGGAGCACCCATTGTGAGTGTACGTGATATGAAAGGCGAGCACAGATTCAGGCCGGGCCCCATAAATGATGCTTTTAAAGATTACTATACCTACCTGTATAGGAATATGGGAAAACTCGATGCGGACCGCCTAGACAGTTTCTTACGCCCGCTCTCGCTGCCTACCCTGACTTGCAAGGATAGGGACGGGCTAGGGGGGCCGGTGACAGTGGAGGAAGTGCAGGAAGCCATCTCACAGTTAGCCCCAGGAAAAACGCCCGGCACGGATGGTCTCCCAATGGACTTTTACAAGAGGTACACGGCGCTACTGGCTCCCCAGTTGGTGGCTCTCTATGCGGAGGCATTATACCGTGGCCTGCTACCAGACTCGCTCAGAGAGGCCCTGGTGGTCCCTCTACCCAAGTTGAAATCGGGTGAAGCATCTGTTACTGATTTCCGACCACTTTCAATGTTGGACAGTGATTTCAAAATTCTTAGTAAGATCCTGGCCAATCGCTTGCTTCAATATATACCCATACTAGTACATGCAGATCAAAATGGGTTTGTTCCGAACCGTAGCACCTCACTGAATCTAAGACGCCTCTTTGCTATTTTACAAATGCCAAGCCCGGAGAGGCCCCCATCCGGGAAGTTACTTGCAATAGATTTCGAGAAAGCCTTTTATTCAATCCGTTGGGATTACCTGAGGACAGTGATGCTAAGGATGGGTCTAGGGGCCGGATGGGTTAAGTGGGTGGACCTGTTATATGCAGCCCCACTAGCGAGAGTGAGAACGGGTAGAATGATCTCGGAGCCCTACCCCAAACACAGGGGCACTAGGCAGGAGTGCCCGTTGTCACCGCTACTATTTGCCCTGGCTATTGAACCCATGGCGGCTCAACTGCGGAAGGAGGGCGTGGGTAGGGGAGTGGAATTGTGACTGACCGAGCACATTATTTCATTCTATGCTGACGATATCCTAATCTACCTTAGAGACGGGGAGACTGGTCTTCCATGGGCCCTGCAGACTTTAGATTATTTTGGAGGTCTTTCGGGATTGCGCCTCAATAGGGGCAAGACATTCGTCTTCCCGATGACGGCGGGCTGCGACCGACCCCCTTCGTTCCCAGAGGCTGTGGTATGGGCAGCGCGCTCTTTTAAATACCTGGGTATACAGGTATTCCACGACATGAAAGACTCACGGGATGGGAATATCGGCAGAGCGCTCGGCTCCCTTTGGGCTTCTGTTGGGTTCTGGCGGTCACTGAAGCTATATATAATGGCCAGGATATCATTGTCTAAAATCATTATGTTACCCCGCCTCCTCTACTACTTCGCTAACCTGCCGGTACTGATCCCCGCATCGTGGTTCCGGGAGTTGAACACCTTACTCAGGGACCTTGTATGGGATGGAGGTCGACAACGCACAGCGCTCTCGATTCTCTGTAGGCCGACCCTTGAGGGAGGACTCGGTGCCCCAGATTTCAAATTCTATTACTTGGCGTGCCAGTGGCAGTGGACCTCCTGATGGTTAGCAGGAGGGGGACGCCTGGATAGGTGTACTGCTAATAGCGAGACGAGATCCGAGGAGATCATATCACACATGATAAGCCGGAGGGTGGAACCCCAGGAAAACGGGATTAGCAATTGGGAAGGTAAATGAGCGTTTCCTGGATCTAACCCTAGTACTATTCAGGAGATTAATCTCTTTGGGCTGGAGGTCACCCAGGCACCCTTCCTTGACTGAATGGAGACGAGACGTATCGAGATGGGCTAGGGCCGAGCTACAAGTCCTGAAGAGCGAGGAAGCAAGGGGCCAACGTCAGACACCCATCGCCCCAGCATGGGAGGAAGTATTGACGGAATGGGGACGTATAGTGAGGGGAGAGGGAGACGATGTGGAGGAAACGAATTGACATATCAGTTAGGAAACTGAGACATTAGGAGCACAGAACCTCAGTGTATATCATATAGTACTGCATGGAAGGGAATAAGACCAACATTATGCGAAACTGGGAGGTAACCAGCTGCAGGTATGAGATGTAGACCCTAGAAGAATATAAACTGAGCGGAGCTGGAGAGTAGCATAGTGTCAGACCAGGTGGCCCCAGACACACGAATGGACTGACGGAGTCAGAGCAATGGGCCGGGTCCCTCCTTGGAATAGACACACAAAGGCATCCCCCAGTAAACAGACTTTTAACGTTCCCAGTGCGCCATCATGTTAGTTACCATGTTGTTTAATGTTTGACCAAGACTGTTATGCAGGGAAGTGAATGTTAAAATGGTATGTGACAGACGCTATTATGTATCGCACACTTATATATGCAGCACCAGGGACACACAAAGTGAACTAATATTGTTGCAATAAGGTGATGGAAATGTCAGATCAAAGAATATGTACAGGAGAGGTGATCAATAGCACCCATAAGTGCAATAAGAGTCTGCAAATCCCATAAATTGATTTAAATTTGTACAACAGCAAAATGTTAATAAAAACAATTTTTAAAAAACTCAATGTTATTATTATTTTATTTTTCCTCGGGATCTGGTTTAAAGCAAGGTGGGGCTGTGCTGGAGGAGAAGGGTTGGAGGAGTGGTTCGTGCACATAAGTGTGCATGACGCTTTGGACAGCCGTGTTGGGTCAGCCAAACAGTCATGCGCACTTTGCATTTCTCCACCCAGCTGTATTGAATAGCCGGGAGGAGAAAATGCACAGGGTCCTACTACCTGTCTGAGCGCCAAGGCAGGCCACTGAGACCAATCACTACGCTGCTGTCATGCTGGTTACGGCAGCGTCATTTTTGGAGGGGAGTGTGGAAGCCTGTGTGTTTGCAGGAGTATAAAAGGTAAGGTTTTGGGTTATTTTTAGGGGGGGGTTTCATACCCCCGCCCCACCTTTGACAAGTAGCCTCCACTGGCTAGGAAGGCCTTGTTACAACACTAGATTTACAAAGTGGTACAATGCATGTATTGCGTCACTTTGCACCCCCCTTGGCCACATTATGCCTGCGCCTCGCCTTATATATGCAAAGGGGGCATTCCGGCTAAGGGAGGCCCAAAAAAATGGTACGATGAAATTTATAAGATTTCACTGCGCCATTTTTTTCCATCATTTTTAATGCTTGTTGAGAGCAGGCGTTAAAATGACACACCCATTGAAATCAATGGGCCTCCCTGCACTTTGCTGCACTAGCGTAAACATTTTTGACACTAGTGCAGCAAAGCGCCACAGTAGCATCAAAAATCTTGATGCTATTGTCCTAATGACTGCCATGGTGCAATGTATTGTAAATATGGCACACCCATGGTGTCGTTAGGTGGGGCAGGGGTGACACAAAAAAACTGGCACATCAGTGCTGATGTATCAGTTTCTTGTAAATCTGCTGCTACGTTCCTGTGAAACAAGCTCCCTCATTGCAGTGTCTTGCATGTTTAATAACAGAACTCTTTTGGGTCCGAACAGACTAGCAGTGTGACGTAATCGCTACTATATAATGTAATTACAGCTTGGTTTAGAAAGAGTTCACAGGTACACGCAGAGGAATAAAGAGGTGATTTACAGCTCCGTGTGTGGCTTAGTCATTGGTAGTGCTAATGAATAGGGGATAATTAACCTGAGGAAAGACAGTGCTCTCCTTGAAAGTTTGCTGTGGTCCAAGCAGACTGCTCGTGCGCACCATGTGTGTCCACACTAAAGTGCAGAATCGCCGGTTGCCGTATGTGAAGTCAAAGCGCAACTCCAATTGGTGTGAAGTGTTTCAAAGTAAAGAAAGCTTCACCGAGAATTCTACACATTGTTGGTCAAGAAGCTACAACCAAAACCATACTAAAAGGTACTGTGCTGCCACACAATATAAAGTTCTAGATAGTACCAAGCGTTAGTGTTATTAGTGTTAAAGGCGGATACAACCAAGCTTACAAAGCGCTCCAAGGTAGAGATCAACCACTTGTCAGATAATGCACACTATCATATAGAAAGGAGGAAATAAATAACTTACTGAGCCCGCTAAAGAGAGTCTTCATACCAGAGCATTCGATGAAGTAGCTCAAGGAAAAGTAAGTACTCAGGGTTGTGCTTACAGAGCTGTCCATACTCAAAACAGGTGCCCACGAGGCTGCTGAGTAAAGCCCAGAACAACTTGATAGGTCTTCAAAGAGCAAAGAGTTGAAGGCAAATGTTGTATTTGTGAAATTTAGATGATAGCATCTAAGAGGAAGACACAGTTCTAATTAATGTTATAGATGATCCTGAGGGCCACACGTCAAAAGATTTTGGAGAAAGTTTATATAAACATGATCATCAAACAGTGTCAGAGAGCATGCTACTCTCAACATCAGTAAGGTCAACACTAGTTTATAATGCTGCTGCCCTCCTAAAACCACCACCACCTTTTGATAGCACCAAAAAGGAAAGTATTGGCGATAGATGGACGGCTTGTGTAGAGACATTTGAGTATTTCATTGACACACTTGAAAAGATTGATAACAGAAAGATTTTCAAGTAGCCCAAACTTTTGCTGGTAGGGGTATGAAAGAAGTTATAAAGGAATTGCTGAGAACTGATGGAGAAGTAACGTACCATCAGAACAAAATTAAAAATATGTTGAATGTCAAGTTCAATCTAGCACCAAATGTTGATTATGAATAAGGGCTCCCGGTTTTATGGTATGCATTTTTTTAACATTTCCATTTGTATTTATCCATACTTATTTTTGAGCCATCTTATCAGCATTTATCCATATTTATTTTGTGGTTTGTGAATAAGTGAGTCAAAAAAGGTACATTTCCACATTTATTTAACTGATAAACATGCTCTCATACTTTGATGCCTGTCATGATTTGGCAAAGTAACCAGCAAAATATAGCAAAACATTACACCCACAGGTAAATAGTATCAATTTACTACAAATATTCTTTAACATATGCCTGTATTTAAAGATGTCTTAACCTGTTTCTTTAACTCCCCATTCTGTCTATCTGCTCATCTGTTGTCTTGGAATTCACCACAGACAGCATGGAAAGTTACTCATCAGAAGCACAATTTGCAGTATTTTTCAGCTTTTAAAAATAAATACAGACAGGAAACACACTGTTTCTGTCTGTATTTAACTGTAGAAGTCAGTAAAAATTGAAAACTGGGACCCTTAAGTATGAACTAGATATTTTCTGTCAAGAATTTCAAAGAGTTGGTCAAACCGTTGATGGGTTTGTGGAAAGACTTGATGCACTCATCAAACACTCTAAGTTCAACAAACTTACTGATGAAGAAGTTATGCATCTTAGATTTATAGATGGATGCTTACCAGATCAGATTCATTCAGACGATGAATGCTGAGAGAAACTCCTAGTCTGGAGGGACTGTCGATGGCTGCCAGAGTTACGGAGCATGCTGAAAGACAAGCTACTGACCAGGGGGCTGGAAGTGCCCTGAGAGAATCAGTCATGAGTGTGAAAAGTAAGTTGAAACATGTCCATTTGTATTTATCCATACTTATTTTTTCGCCATTTTATCAGCATGTATCCATATTTATTTTGTGGTTTGTGAATAAGTGGAGTCAAAAATGGTACATTTCCACATTTATTTAACTGATAAACATGCTCTCATACTTTGAAGTCTGTCATGTTTTGACAAAGTCATCAGCAAAATGTAGCAAAACATTACACACACAGGTAAATAGTAGTAATATACTACAACTATACTTTAAAATATGCCTGTTTTTAAAGATGTCTTAACCTGTTTCTTTAACTCCCCATACTGTCTATCTGCTCATCTGCTGTATTGGAATTCACAACAGACAACATGGAAGGTTACTCATTAGAAGCACAATTTTCAGTATTTTTCATCTTTTAAAAATAAATACAAGCAGGAAACACACTGTTTTCTGTCTGTATTTATCTGTAAAAGTCAGTAAAAATTGAAAACTGGGAGCCTTAATTATGAACTATACATTTTCAGTCAAGAACTTCAAAGAGTCGGTGAAACCATTGATGAGTTTATGGAAAGACTTTGATGCACTCATCAAACACTGTAAGTTCAACAAACTTACTGATGAAGAAGCTTTGCATCTTAGAGTTATAGATGGATGCTTATCAGATTCATTCAGATGATGAATGCTGAGAGAAACTCCTAGTCTGGAGCGATTGTCGATGGCTGCCAGAGTTGCGGAGCGTGCTCAAAGACAAGCTACTGATACTGAGGCTGGAAGTGCCCACAGCGAATCAGTCATGAGTGTGAAAAGTTAGTTAAAACAAAAAACTGAAGGACACAAGGTGATGTCCATCTGTAAAATGAAGTTATGTTTCAGATATGGATTTTCATTACTACATGAAGGAACCTGTCCCACCTTTGGACAGATATGTAAAGGCTGTAGGAAAGAGAACCATTTTGTGATGATGTGTAGAGAGAAGGAAAAAGTAAGTGCATCCCGATGTGAACACAAAATGGCCACCAGGAAGTTCCAGAAGCAAAGTTTGACATGTGCCCACAAGGCCAAGCCACAACATCAATTGAGGCAAATTGACACTAAACGAAGTCGATCATCATCGAAATCATCGTCAAACAGTTCTTCTGTTTCAATATCAAGTGAAAGTGAAGAAAGTGACTGTGCCATGTTGATGTTTACCTCAGAGAAATGTGCACTTGTTGAAGTGGCTGCATGTGAAGAAAAATGTCAGTCAAAGAAAAATCGACATGCAAAAGCAGAAAAGTCATACACACACTTCCCAAAGTTTACTTTGAAAATGAATGGTTGTTTAATACCGTTCATTATCGGCAGTGGTGCATCAATAAACATAATGCCTGAAGAAAAATACAATGAACTATCTCCATTACTGCAGCTTATACCATTGAACACCAAAGTGTATACTTGGGCTGCATTGACGCAATAGTGCATTGTTGCAATAGTGAAATATAAGAAAATGATGGTACAAGCACCAATTCATGTGCTTCAGGGTGCAGCGTTAAGTGCCTGTTTATTCATTTTCAATACGGCTGCTGATATGGGACTGATGTCTGTGAATTACAACATAAATGCTCACCGCAAAAAGTAAGCCGATTTCCTTTGTTGTTTCATGGGTTAGGAAAGCTTAAAACTATGAAATTAAAACTGCATATTACTGAAGATGTCTGTCCTGTAGCTCAGTGTCAGAGATGAATTGCTTTTCATCTACAAGAATCTGTTGAAAAATAACTTGAATCTTTACTTAAACACAACATTATTGAGCGTTCCACTAGTCCAACACCCTGGGTTTCTTCCATAGCAGTAGTGCCCAAAAAGGACAGTGAAGGTGCTGTACGCATCTGTGTTGACATGCATCAGGCAAACAAGGCAATTGAACAAGAATGATATCCAGGTACACACATTGCTGACATGATAATGCAATTGAATGGTGCAAAGTTCTTATCTCGTCTTGATTTAAATAAAGGTTATCACCATTTGGAACTTAAAGAAAATTGCAGGTACCTCACAACCTTTTCTACACATGTTGGTTTGTTCCAATACTAAAGAGTTAGGGTCTCATTTAGAACTGGGCGTACATGTTACTCTTTCACAACTGTGACGGATATTCCGTCCACCGAAACATAAATACCAGAGGATGTAATGGGACTTAGATTTCCTCAGGTAGGATATCCATCATCACTCTGACAGAGTAACCAGTCCGCCGAGTTCTAAATCAGGCACATATTTTTTCTGTATCATCAGCTGCAGAACTTTTTCAAGAAGTCATTCGACATATGACACAGCCTGTTGTGAATGCGTTCAATTATAGCAATGGTATATTAATTTTCGGGGCTACACAGAAAAAGCAAAACAGAGCTCTCACACAAGTATGCCGTTTACTCAGTAATGCAGCATTTACTTTGAATGCAGAAAGTGTGAGTTCAACAAGACAAAACTGAACTTCTTTGGCCATATCTTTTCTGTTGGGTCTATGACACCAGATCCTGCAAAAGTACAAGTTCTGTAAAATGCTGATCCCACAGAAGATGTTTCAATGGTACGTTCTTTTCTAGGCATGGATAGATATTGTTCAAGATACATACAAGACTTTGCCAATGTTAGTGCTCCATTAGGAGAGTTAACAAAGAATTTTTTTTCTTTTCAATGGTCACAACAATGTGAGAGAAGTTTCAGGATGAAACACGCCTCCGCAAATACCACTGAAATGGCATACTTCAATCCAAGGCTTTCTACGGCAGTTGTTTTTGATGCTAGCCCAGAGGGTTAGGCACTAGCCTTGCTCAGCATAGCAGACGCCCAACTGCTCAAAGGCATATTGTAGCCTATTATGGTAGAAGTTAGTCCCGAACAGAACATACATACTCACAACCTCAGAAAGAAAGTTTGGCCATGGTTTGGGCCTGTGAACATTTCCAGGCATTCCTGTACGGAAAGACTTTCACGCTGGTACCTGATTATCAAGCTCTACTGACTATCTTTGGCAATCCAAAAGCCAACATGCCTTCTTGTATTGAATGCTGGGGACTCCGATTGCAAGAATACAATTATACATTTGTGCATCGTCCAGGAAAGGATCAGAATCTTGCTGACTACTTTTTAAAACTGCCTCTAGAAGGTCATGGTACTCTATCCAAGATGGCTGAGGCATACATTAATTTCATCATAAAGTCAAGTACACCAGCTGCCACTTTGTTAGCCCAGATTATCACTGCCACGAGCCATGATAGTGACATGCTGCAGATGAAGGACATAATGACACATCAGTCATGGAGCATACATGGAACAGACACTCTCGATCGCTCTTTCATGACAAAGGACATTGTGGTATTGTTTCCATAAGAAGAGCTCTTCTAGACCGTATTTGGTTCTGTTACTTAGATGAAAGAGTTGAGAAAGAACTCTTGGCCTGTCATATATGTATTTGCCTTTCTACCAAAGTTACTCAACATATTCTAACCATGTCAGTACTCCCTAAACATACATGGGAGAGAATAGTAATCGAAGTCTCTGGTCCACTCCATAATCGACATCACCTGATGGTGATTGTTGATGAATACTCACGGTTACCTTTAGTTGAGGATCTCTCATCTATAACTCACAAACGAGCTGTTGAAAATCTTGATGACATCTTTGCAATTTGGGTCATTACAGCCATTGTGAATACTGGTAATGGCCCACCCTTTAACAGTAAAGAATTAAAATAATTTCTGGCGCATTTGAACATAAAACATCAAGAGAGCACACCTTTGTGGCCACAGGCCAATTGACCTGTTGAGCATTTTATGAGTATACAGAAAGCAGTATAGCATGCAACTCTTGAGAAACTCAGTTTGAAAACAGTACTAAATTCTACTCTATGAGCCTCTCAATCAGCAACCCACTCGACTACAGGCAAAAATCCTGCAACCTTGATGTTTGGAATAGCAATGACACCAAGTTACCTCAGTGGATTACCAAAAGAGACCAGAGTGAGAGCATGATTCATACAAGGGACTTGGTTAACAAGCAGAAAAGGAAAACTTATGCTGACACGAGGCAACATGCAAAGAACATCACATTTTAAAAAGGTGATTGGGTGATCACCTGTCATTTGTGTAAAAGAAAATCTGATGCTCCATCTGATGCTGAATCACTCCCAGTAGTGTCTACCAAAGGACAAATGATGACTGCCCAGACCCCTGGGAAGTCTGCTACAGGAGACTCTTCTCACTTCAGGACTGTGATTTACGGTCTTCAACTCGAAGTGGTGAAATAAGGACTGACTTTGAAAACTCAGTGACTGCTGTTATTTCTTCATCATCCTTAGCAATCTCTAACACTGAAGTTGACAGCTCACACCTTTCAGTATCCACATTAGGTTGCATAATCAAAGCGCAAAGAAGATTGATCAAAGAGACATAGCTGTACATATTTCTATATATGTGTGTATGTATGTCCAGAAATTTTATAAATATTGTAATTTTTCATTTAAGAGAGAGGACCATGTAATGTCTTGCACGTTTTAAAACAGAACTCTTTTGATTCCAAAAGGGCTCCGTATCTGTGTCAGATAATCACTAGAATAGAATGTAATGAAAGCTTGGCTTAGAATGTTAGAGTTCACAAGTAAACACAGAGGTTTAAAGACGTGTGATTTACAGCTCAGTGTGTGGTGTAGGCATTGGCAGATACCCAGGTTGGGGAGGATGCTACACTCATCAACCATCCACCTACCATGGCACCTCCACCTTCGCTAATATAGCAAATTGAAATCCCCCAGTGCGTCCTTTTCTAACTGCTCTGGATCAAGTATGCCTCTATAGAGAAACTCTCAGTATTTGCGGCAAGTTAGTTAATTGTATATCTTGAAATGTTTTCTGTCATTCCATTCAAATTTGACCTTGTTCTTAAGTAAAGTTCTCATTTGATGCGTTCTTCGTGAAAAATTCTCTACAACTTTTGAATAGAATTCGGCTAACCCCAGAAAGGATCTCAATTAATCTTTTGATTTAGGTGATGGTGTATTCACAATAGCTTCAACTAACTATTTTTTAGGGTTTACCCCTTCCTGATTGATTTCATGACCCAGATATGTGACACTTTTTTGTGCAAATCTACATTTGCTACTTTCCGCTGACAATCCTTTTTCTTTCAAGACACTCAATACTTTCCTCAATACACCATCATGCTGTTCCCTATTTTTTCCCATCACTAAAATGTCATCCTGGAAGAAAGTCACATTTGGTAGATGCCCAAATAACTGTGTCATTAATCTTTGAAACACCACTGATGCCAAACCAAATCGATAACAACCAAATGGTGTACAAAATGTGGTTAACTCTCTACTACGAAAATCCAATACAACTTGATGATATGCAGAAGACAGATCCAAAATAGAAAACCATTTGGCTTCTATAGTTAAGGAAAGCATTTCATCAATTCGAGGCAAAAGACATTGATCCAACATGATCTTGTTATTCAACTCTCTCAAATCAATACATAAACGCACCTTGCCATTGGGTTTCCACCAATAGTGAAACCCACTCAGAAGCTTCCACTAGTTCAATGGTATGAGATTCCAGTAACTTCTCTAATTCTTTTTTTACTTCCTCTCTTACGATAAATGGAATGTTACGCAGTTTGTGAATATTAGGTTTGGCTCCTTTCTTGAGTCTGATGTGATGTGTGAATCCTTTCAACTGACCCACATTCCCTTGGAATACTCCTGGGGATTTCTGTAACACCCATTTCTTGGTGTCCTCCTCATCACAAGGTACCAATACTTATTAGGATCTAAAATTGTATTCAACTTCTTTTGATTCTTCCAACCGAACACAGAAGGTCCTTCCTTGGCTATGTATAGTTTACCCATAGCCGCCTATGCTTAAACCTAAAGACTAAGGCCCCTGTTAGGACCTTGTTGATAAATACCGAATACTGCTGCGCTGACTGCCACCAGCATAACGCCGTATGTATGTGTCATAATCTGCCAGATTATGACACATACATACAAAACCGACAGGAAACAACCACAACCAAAAATCTGCCAGACCCACTGAACGTGATAAATTGTCAGTACTACCACCGATACCATTACGCCACAAATACTACGCCCCCCAAATAATGACCCACGAATCACCACACTGGACATTCAACGGCAGTAAACCATTGCCGGTGAACACCGCTGCGGCAGAAAGGGCCACCCAAATACAAAACAAGACAACATTAGCCAGAACAAAACCCACACCTGACACAAATACACCCACCCACCAACAGCACTATAAAACACACACCCACATCACCTACAATCCTTTGCAAACACTAGAAGACAGCTACACTTTGCTACACCAATCCTAAAGAGAACTGCACACACATATCAGAACTACCTATTCATCCAACACGCACCACACACCACACACCCCACCACTTCACACATCATCCTCTGCACAACATACACACAACACCCATGTCCCCACTTTCACTGATCAGCAGTTGCGGGTCATAGTTGAGGAAATAGTCAGGGTAGAGCCACAACTGTTTGGAGCACAGGTCCAGCAGATTTCCATTGCCAGGAAGATGGAGCTATAGAGGAGGATCGTGGACAAGGTGAATGCCGTGGGACTACATCCACTCACAAGGGACAACATAAGGAAGAGGTAGAACAACCTACGGGGGAGGTGCGTTCCATTGCAGCAAGTGACCCCCACAGCTGACAGCATAGGAGGAGCACGTCTTGGCAATCTTGCATCCTAAGGGACTCACTGGAGTAGCGCAGGACTGGACACTGGTGAGTCAACATTTACTACATATCACTCCCCCATACTTGCATGCCACCATGACCCCTCACCCTGAAACCCCTCCCCACACTCCATCCCACACAGTGCACCACCACAATTACCAAAATGAAATGCCAAGCCCTGCATGCCATTCCCAATGCATGCACATCCCTTCCAGCCCTGCATGTACACCCACCACCAATGCATGCACAGCATGGAGAACTAACAATCCCACAATCCATCACCGTACACAACCAAAGGTGGCAGGGCAACAGCAATAACATGGGGGAAGCTAGTGATACAGAATATGTCACAGACGTGTAGCATAATACACCACTGACATCCCCACAGGTGCCCCAGCCATTGTCAGCGGCGAGGAGGTGCGACGGCTACCTAGTCCCCCACTAGAAGATGCCCTCAGTGATGACACCAACTCAAGAGCTCTGGATCTGGATGAACTCCCTGGCCCATTAGGGACAACTGGTCAGTCGGGTACTCCATCCCACACCCAGTCAACTACAGAGCCTCCTCCCTCAGAATCCAACACCACAGCAGCCACCCAATGTCCCCAGACCTCTGTCCCCAGGACACGTCAATCCGTAGCATGCCCACCTGTACAGGGACAGAGTCCAGATCTCACAGGCAGGACAATGAGGGTCCTGGTGTCAGTGGGAGTGGGCACATAGTTCAGGGGACACAGGGGGGCCAGGGATGTTCGGAGGACAGCTGTGCGTCAGGGGGAGGACAGTCCCAGGGAACCGACTGCCCAGGAGGCACTCACTAATGTCCTGGGGCCTTACCAACAATCCCAGGAAAAGATGGGTCAGGTGTTAAGCCTCATGCAAGAGAACCAGCGGCTGCAGGGGGAACACCACCAGGAGATCAAGCAAGAATTGCAGGCCTTGAATACCACCATGGTCTCCATTGCAGGGGTGCTGGGTGACATGGCCAACATCATGAGGGAGTACACAGCACACCTTAAACTAGCTAGTGTACTGACCAGCCCTCCGCATCAGCTTCAGCTAGTGGACAGGAGGCCAGGACCCACAGGCCACCAGCACCCCTCCCCCCCTGCGGAAGGTGAACCACCCGCAGACGGTCCTTGAGACCCAGACAGACACCAGAGACAGTTGCCAAGACCAAGATCACTGCCAGGAAATGAGACCCTCCTGAATGTTCCCCTTGTGTTCCACTGTATCACCTTGTGCACTTTTAACTGCCATTGCTCCCCTTCCTATGGCCCCTTGGACACTGGACCTGTGCAACAAACAGACTGGCCCACTAGCCTGGACTTTTCCAACTATCACCCCCCTCTATTGCACTGTGCATTGTATACCAGAATGTTTAATAAATAGCCTTGGACACAATTTGAGTATTAGTGCTTTATCTAAAGTGTATGTACAATCTATTGAACTGTTTTGAACTGCATGGTCTTGTGCAAATGTCCAGTAATATGTTGATCCCTCCTACATACGTGTCACATCAGTCTGTACACACCACAGCATTGCTGTAACCACAGCAACATCTGCAATAAGGGAAGGCATATGTGAGTCAGTTGGAATGCAAAGCTAGTGATTGGCATTATGCTACAGCCACACAGCACAACACTGAAATGGAGAAATGTTTAGTTCAACAGTCTTACCTGACTGTCACTGGAAGTACTACTGTACCATATATGTCCTGTTGTCCACATCATCCTCCTCTTCCTCCTCCTCACTGTCCTCAGTGTCCACTGCTGCCACAGGTGCATTGTCACCCCCGTCCTCCTGCAGATAGGGCACATGGCATCCGAGTGCCAAGTTCTGCAACATGCAGCACACAACAACAATCCTGCAGACCCTGTCAGTGGAGTAGCATAGGGATCCACCTGTCAGGTGGAGGCACTTGAACCTGACCTTCTGGAGACCGAAGGTCCTTTCAACAATCCTCCTGGTATGCCCATGAGCATCATTGTACCTATTCTCAGCCCCTGTTCTCAGATTCCTAACAGGGGTCAGGAGCCAGGACAGGTTTGGGTAGCCAGAATCACGTGCAAGGAGTGAGGGACACACATTAGCTTTGGCAGGGGTTATGACTCCTGAAGGCATACACTGACATACATTGGGTGGGGACTCAGGCTCACCTATAAGCCATACTCTGTGCCTCTGTAGTTGTGCCATCAGCTGTGGAACACTGCTATTCCTCAGGACAAAGGCATCATGCACCAACCTAGGATACTTGACAGTGACGTGGGAGATGTACTTGTCAGTGAGGCACACCATCTGGACATTGAGTGAGCGGAAACTGTTCCTATTCCTACAGATGTATGATGGAACAACGCATGCACTTATAATGCATGCCTTTACAACGCGGTAAGTACAATACATGCTCATTTTTACGCATGCACTTACCACTAAATGTTTTTACAGCGCATATGCTTTCACCACGAATCTCTTTACCATGAAAATTTCGTAGTAAAGGCATAGTTGGTAAAGGCATATGCATGGTAAAAACTAGGGGTAAGTATAACATATATATTTATATATGTATGTATATATACATACATATATATGTAATAATATATATATTTATATATATATGTGTATATAGAAAAATAAATATATATGTATATAAATAATAATACATATATATATATATATATATATATATATATATATATATATATATATATATATATACACAAACACACCTTTCTACCCAAAAACCCTACCTACCCTAAACCACACAAATTACCTTACCACCCCAAACCCCATACCCACCCTAAAACCTAAACACCCCTTACCACCCCAAACCCCATACCCACCCTAAAACCTAAACACCCCTTACCACCCCAAAACCCATAACCACCCTAAAACCTAAAAAAGCCCTTCCTACCCCCGTACTCACCCTAAAACCTAAAAATGTCCTCACCACCCCAAAACCCATGCCTACCCTAAAACCAAAAAATGCCCTTACCACCCAAAAAACCCTTCCTACCCTAAACCCTAAAAATTACCTGACCACCCCAAAGCCCATACCCACCCTAAAACCTAAACACCCCTTACCACCAAAAAACCCATAACCACCCTGAAATCAAAAAATGTCCTTACCACCCCAAAACCCATACCCACCATAAAACCTAAAAATGCCCTTACCACCCCAAAATCAATACCCATCCTGAAATCTAAAAATGCCCTTACCACCCCAAAACCCATGACCACCCTAAAATCTAAAAATGCCCTTACCACCCCAAAACCCATACCCACCCTAAAACCTAAAAAAGCCCTTACCACTCCAAAACCCCTACCCACCATAAACCCTAAAAATTACCTTACCGCCCCAAATCCCATGCCCACCCTAAAACCTAAACACCCCTTACCACCCCAAAACATATACCCACCTTAAAACCTAAAAATGCCCTTACCACCCCAAAACCCATAACCACTCTAAAATCTAAAAATGCCCTTACCACCCCAAAACCCCTGCCCCCCCAAAACCTAAAAATGCCCTTACCACCCCAAAACCAATAACCACCCTAAAACCTAAAAAATGCCCTTACCACCCCAAAACCCATGACCCCCCGAAAACCTAAAAATGTCCTTCTTATCACTCAATAAGCCATACCCACACTTAACACTATATATATATATATATATATATATATATATATATATATATATATATATATATATATATATATATATATAATAATAATACTCAACCCACTTAATACTTACCTGTACTTACCTTTAAAACCTTTAACACGCATACACCTTTACCATTCATGCCTTTACAATGAAATTCATTGTAAAGGCATTCATGGTAAAGGTGTATTAGTGGTAAAGGCATGCGTGGTAAAACCATGTGTGGTAAACCCATATGCATTGTAAAGGCATTGTGGTAAATGCATTTCGTTGCATTCACTGCATTGTAAGTGATGTTTCCCTTACTCTACACTTGTTCATTGGCCGGGCTAAGGGGCTAAGGCAATATGGGTCCCGTCAATGGCCCCAATAGCATGTGGTATATGTCCCATTGCATAGAATGCAGCCTTCACAGTGGGCAATTCATCTACCTGGGGGAATGTGATGTAGCTGCACATGTGTTTGAGCAAGGCTGCCAAAGCCCTTGCAAGCACAATAGAGAACACTGGCTGTGACATTCCTGCAGCCAAGTCCACTGTCACCTGTTGCCAGGAAATGGAGCACCGAGAGTACCTGCACAAGGGGGGGTAATACTGTGGTGCAACGGATAGCAGGTAGCAGATCAGGCACCAATTGTGCACACAGCTCTTTGATCGTGGCCCTGTCCAGATGATAGGTGAGTATGATGTGCATGTCCTCCAGTGGAGCAAAATCCACAAGGGGTCTGTACATGGGTGCTTGCCTCTTCCTCCTATTCCTCCACAGTGGTTGGTACCTAAGGGACCCAAAAGTAAGAAGAGAGTGACAACAGGAACTATGAACACACTACATCAGTGTACACAGAGCATGTTTGTATGTTGGACATTGGAATTGCCTAGGTGTGTACATTCAACAACAACGACGCACTTTTAAATCAGTACATGTATACTAGCAGTAGAAAATGGCAACGCCTGTCCTGTATGCAGGGACAGGTGGAAGTGGCCGCACTTCACCGGTGTTAGGAGTCATGGCGGGAGGTGGTCTGCACCGCCGTGCAATTCCTCATTGGCTAAGATTGGTCTCTATGGAGTATAGGAACCAATGACGATCAACCCCGGCGGAGACGGTGTTCACCGCCGTGGCCGTGAACGCCATTTTCTTTCTACCACTTTACTTGACTCCTGACTTTCCACAGGACAACATCTACACTGCATGTGCTACTGTGACCTGTGTCTGGAACCTGACATGGCCCGTGCAACAGGGGAAGGGCCCCAGCCTTCACGTCGGAGGAGTTGGAGAGGTTTGTGGATGGAATCCTACCCCTGTATGGGCAGTTGTATGGGCCTTCAGACCAACAGGTGATTACATCATGGGTATGTTGACTGCAACATGACTGCATGGAAGATGTATGGATGCTGGCAGTGTGTCATTTGAGGGGGGTATGGCTGGTGGCAGTGTCTGTACACTGGTACAGGTCATGTGTGTGCTTGTTGAGGAGCAAATGCAGTATGTGAGCCATTCCTTTGACAGGCTGGGTTGTATGGGTTAATGGTGTCCTTCTGTCTGTGGTTCTTCTTCAGGTCAGCACCCATCAGAAGAAGGGTTTGTGGCGTGCCATGGACAAGGACGTGCGGGCCCTGGGGGTCCATAGCCGGTGGAGCACCCACTGCAGGAAACGGTGGGAGGACCTGAGACACTGGGCCCGGTAGACCGCAGAGACCCAGCTGAGGACGGCCTCCCAATGAGGGAGGGGTGCCTGTCGAAACCTGAGCCCCCCACAGTCACCACAACAGCAGACCCACAGACAAGCACCCCACACACCACATGTGCAGTCACCACCATCACCACCTCAGGCAGCACACTCACCTCACTTGTAGACACCACCACAACATCCATCCACACGTCCTGTTTGACCTCCCCCATGCTGCCCCCCAAAGACACACAAACGCTTGCACTCAGACCCCCAACAGCTATCCACCTCACACAAGCACTGTCCATGCACCTGCACCCAAGTCCAGCACGCCTCCTCCTCCTACAACCACTTCCTCTTCCTCCACTCTCATCCCTCCTCCGACATCCTTCCCCATTGGCCCTAAGAAGCCTTTCCTTTCCCACCTTGACCTCTTCCCTCCCCCTCTCCATCCTGCTTGTAAGAGAAAGGTCCCACTCCCCCAGCCCAGTACCTCCAGCACCCAGTCTGACCCTGTTCCACCCCCAAAGACTTCAGCTGCCACGAATGGCCACATGAGTGCGACTCCGGCCCCTGCCCCAAGCCCACTTCTCTGACCCCAAAATGGAAGGTTAAAGTGCCGCCCCCTCCCAAACCAAAACCAAGGAGACACCTCCCAATTCCAAACCCAAGGAGCCCCCTCCCAAACCAGAGGCCAAGGAGGCCCCTCCCAAACCAAAAGCACCCCCCACCCCCTCCTGCCCCCTGAGGTGCTTGCCTATTCCCAACATGATGCCCCTGCACAGTGGAGTCCCGATGTTGTCAGGAGTCAAGTTGGGGCTTGGACTTTGCCCTGTGGGCATTACAGACTTTGAACTGGCCATTGGACCTGCATGTAAATATGCAATTCTGTATTTTTTGGATTTGGGCTCTTCATCCAACTGGATTACACTGGTTGGAACAGAGGTATGTGTCCTGGCTTTCTTTGCCTCTGGGTCGTGTTACTGTCAATTTACTCTGCAGCTGTTCTAGGTGTGTGTGGTGTGTGTGTATGGTGTGTGTTGTGCATGTCTGTGTCACTCTTCCCTCCCTCCCTCCCTCCCTCGTGAGCTAGGCAGCTGTACTCACCGTAGTCATCTTCATCGGCGTTGGTGTTCCAGGACGGCCACAGCGGAGTACAGCATCGGGAAGACTTGCAGTTCAGATTCCATGGCGGTCGCTGACTCCTCTGTGTCCCTGGAGGTGAGTGTCTCCTTTTATATGATGTGTTTCCGCCAGGCTTTTTGTGGCGTTGCTACCGCCCCGGAAATCCTGGTAGTGTGCTATGTCATAATATGGTGGGTGGATCCTTGTCTTCCGCCTGCCTGTAGGTGGCTACCGCCGTGTTCAGTGGTCGTACCGCATCAAGTTAGTTAATTCTATTTATCTGAAGACACATAAGGAGATACATCCGGTGTTGTCTGTCCCCACAACAAGAATGCCCATCACATGCTATGTCTCACGTAAACTGCATAGAACCTAATTCCATTCCACGTGCTACCCCAGCCTTCTAATCCAATCCAACCCATCACTACAGCCTCCTACACACTCCTTCTTAACTTCCCTATTTTGAGTTCTTTCTTTAGCTTACTTTCTTTGCGGATCCTCATGCCCTTTTTGACTTTCCATTGCACAGCTTTTCCCTTCCTACCATTCTTCCTGTGCCCTTTTTAACTTTCTATGTCAGAGGAGCCTTTGATGTCCGACCTCCCACTCCTACGCTGTTTCTTGCTGTACTTGTAAACTAGCATATTCCCCCACTTTCCACTGCACTCTAGTCCACTACACTGGGCCCTATGATCCTTTTGCTGAGATCTCTCTTATTACATTTTGTCTGTTGTGCTTACCTACGTATCTCCTCTCTATCTGTGCTTATCTTTATGCTGCTATTCATGTCTCCACTTCCCAAGTCCTTGTTTTTCTCTTTAACTCTCTGTGCTGCTATGTAGACTAGAAATCTAGAATGTGCATTCTCCCATCCCTCTCTGGGGATGCATGCCTTCAGTATAATTCACAAAACAATAGTAGGTGTCTCTATGCTGGCATGCCTTGAAATGTTGCTTTTCTAATAAGATTTCCAAACATCCTATGTTACTGAAAAATGTATTTCAATGTGCATTTGTGTTTACAAATCCAACGTGAAGCTAGCCACTTGTCTAAGGTTTCCATGCTCAGAGCATTGGTTACATGTAGGATACACGCATAAAAATAGTTCCCTCTACAATAATTGGATTGATTTCCGCATCTATACATGACTATGTACAAGAGCACATTCAAAGACATGTTCTACCATGTTGGTGGTCGACCACCGCATAGTGTCCATTTCCTTCAACTGCCATTAAACCCTCTTTTACATTTCTCTAGAGACTGAAAGCAACACGAAATGCGTTTTAAGAAAGGCATGCCACGGCAGGTTTGCTTCTATGCTACTGTTAATATTCTGTTACTATTCTGTTTGTTTATATTCTTATTTTCTTCTTTTAGTTGATGCTGTTAGATGTACCATAAGGTTTAATGTCTTTTTTTATGTTTTACTATATTTTTATGATTGCATATTCGAGTTATGTGCAGTAAACTGAAGAGCAATATCTAGATTTTAAGAGTCCAGAACCATGCTGCACGACCCCTGGTTATCATGAAATGGCACGACGCTCCAGCTATGAAGCCCCTCTGTTGGCAACCTGTGAGGTTGCTTGTCTTGTTCACAGTGGGCTACGTGAATGTGGCAGAGTCTACATAGCCTGGTTTTTTAACACTTATCTTCCAACCAGTAGTTTGAGGCCTGCCACCCAAACCTACAATCTGTATCACTGAACCATTATAAGAAAGACCTTCCACCCACAGGGTTCATTAATAGGGAACTCCCTGCCACTGAGTTGCCGAATGGAAACCAATGTTCTCAAATTCAAGAGGTTGCTAAATACACCTCGAGTGTATGACTAGCTGTATGTGCTAAATCAATTTACCGACACAAAATGAAAGCTTGAATTTAGGAGACAATTTAATTCTAATCTAGGGACCATTTTTGTTGATGTCAAGTAAATAATGTTAACAGATTAATAAAGGGTATTTTTTTTTAACTAAATGTAAATCTGAGCATTTTCAAATGTTCTATATTTTATTATGAAATTTAAAATTGGAGGCTAAATATTAAGTTAGTGTCATGTTGATTAGTGGAAGCAGTGCAAGTGCATCAAACAGAATGGCGTATGGACAACTAGTGGCCTCAATTGAATTTAGAAACGGTTCAACTTTACCATTAAAATGATGTTTTTTTTTATATTTGTTTGTGAATTATATAAATGATTAAAAAGATTGTGCATTTATTTGCTTCTGTATGTTTTGTGTATTGTTTTGCGGTTCAAATCATCAGAAATGCTTAGGCTGCAGTCTCCCGCTTCAATTAATGACCCACTGGGGGTCCTGGATTCCAACAGTGATTCAGTGGGGGTCTCTGGGTTCCAGTAATATTTAAGTCGGGGTTCACAGGAGTCAAAAGGTTGGGAATCACTGACCTATGGCATTACAGATATTTGGAGAAATTATACGGAAAATGCATTATTTTCTCACCATGTTCCCAAGGTATGGGTGGTGTGCTACTAATACTTGGCAAACCTTGAAAGTATTAGAATATTTCAAGAGAACCACTTTAGACCAATGGTGGCATTTTGCCTAAATTTCTCATAGTTTTAATGTAAAACGCACCACTTGGCCTTGTGTGTTTTTTCAAAACATTGTTGGAGGTGAATCCCAAAAGCCTCCATAAGGGAAGTTGGCTTGCTTGCATCACTCATGTTAAGCAATTCAAGGATCTCTTTCAAATTTACCAGATAGCGCTGGAAGAAACTCACACATACCCACAGAAAACCCGTTATGTGTTTCATTCATATTTATTTTTGGGATAGCGCCACAAAGTCTCTTTACTCTCTTCGGAGGACACACAGTAAAACGACAAGAAATCTCCTCGACGAGGGGACTATATAAAGGGTATATTAATTCTACACTACTTCTGTGGAACTCGTTAAAGAAGGATATTTTTTATGGTATTCAATATGCATGTGGAATAATGACTGTCTCTTTGCAAAATCATTCATCTGCAGCTAGGGGTTAGTGTAGGTGTCATTCACATGCGGGAAAAGTATATTCATGTTACCACACAGAGTGTTTCATAGATCTAAGGCCCTAATTTAAAAAAAGTGGCGCTGCACCCAGTGCAGCGACACTTCTCTTGCACCCTTTAGCGCCCTTATCGCCACCATGTGTGTGCCGTAGCTAAGATACGGCGCACCATGGCGGTAATTAGGGGAACTAGCATCAACATTTTTGACGCTAGTTCGGAGCTTTGCAGGATTAGCGTAAAAAATATTCATGCTAATTGTGCAAAGCCCAACAGTGGCATGCCTCCTTTTAACGCCTGCTCTAAGGAGGTGTTAAAAGTGTCAAAATAAATGATGCAAGGAAACCTTTGGATTTCTTTGTGCCATTTTTTTTACCCCCCCCAAAGGAGGAGGGCCCCCTTTGCACATATTATACCTGACGCAGGCATAACGTAGCGCAAAGGGTTACAAAGTGGCTCAATGCATGCATTGCACCACTTTCTAAATTTTGTGAATCGATTTTGGCCTCATTGGGCCACATTAGCATAAAAAAAGTACACTAATGTGGCGTGAGGTGATTCTAGGGGTTTTTAAATGAGGCCCCAAGGCCCTGATTTAAGAAAAGTGGCACTGCAGTGGCTGCAGCGCCACTTTTCGTGTGCCTGTTAGCACCCCCCCATGCCACCATGTGTGCGCCATATCTAAGATACAGTGCACCATGGTGGTAGTTAGGGAAACTAGCATAAAATGTTTTAATGCTAGTTCGGAGCTTTTCAGGATTTGTGTCAAAAATGTTGACGCTAATCCTGCAAAACCCATTGATGCCCATTGAAAACAATGGTGTGCCTCCTATTAACGCCTGCTCTAAGCAGGAGTTAAAAGCGGCGAAGTAAATGACATAAAGAAATCTTTTACATTTACATTATGCCTGGCGCAGGCATATTCGAGCTCAAAGGGTTAAAAAGTGGCGCAATGCATGCACTGCGCGGCTTTGTAAATTTGACGCAGTGATTTTGGCCTGCTTGGGCCACATTAGCGTAAAAAAAAATGACGATAATTTGACAGGAGGAGGCGCTAGGGGCTCTTAAATCAGGCCCTAAGTGTTTTATATGTGAAGAGGAAAGGTTAGAAAGCCGGGGGTAAGATGCTTATTCGTTGTTGCTCCCTGTTGCCTTGCCTTGGTCTAAGCTGTATCATGTATGTAGATATGTTTTTGGATTATATTGGTGTCACAAGGAATACGAAACGATCCAGTGAGGAAATGAAACACAGGACACGTTTTCATCGTTTAGAGAAAGCGCAACTCAGGCTGTCCACATCTGGGAAACTCGCAGGCCTGTCATCTCACGAGGCCAGTAGAAAGCCATTTCTTTGATTTATTATCGAGGCTTCTAGATATATTTTCAAAGCTCCCTCCCAACATCTGTTTCCTTAGGAGTCAATTCTTTTTATCAAACAGACATCAGTTTTTATTTATGTTCTGTTACGTTTAGTTTTATCCACAGCTAATCTTTTTCTGTATGATTTATATAACTTTTTGGGATTTTCACAATTTCTTGAGCTGGAGGGACCAATACATGGAACTTTAAGCAATTACATCATACTGCATATAACTTGCATAATAAAAATCGGTTGTGTGCCTGTATAGTGTGTGAGAGCTTCCTTTACCACACCTTGCATCTCTCTAAATGTTGTCTCTGCAGTATCAAAGCAATCTTCATTACTCTCCGTACATAGCAGACTGGTGGGAATGCCCTCGGTGAGTTTAATTTAAATATTCAGCTGTATCAAAGGTTAGGGGTATAAATCATGTGTGAGTATAGATCCTGGACAGGACAGCCGCCAGACATCTTTGCGAATACACAATTACTGGAGAGCGTAGCAAGAGTTCCATGTGCCCTAATGAAAGCAAGTCAAATGCTGCCAGGTCCAGACTGACCTTTCTGCCAGTGCCAGTTTCCAAGTGGGCAGCAGGGTTAGTTGCCATGCCGCATCCACGTCCTCTTGGTTCTCTTCTGGTGGTGGAGCCTCCTGCACTGTTTCGTCAGGGCTGTTTTAGATTTCCGGCCTGCCCAGGGGTGCTGCAGTACATATTCTCAGAATGTTTTCTTCCTCCTCCACTCCCTGGTTGGCTCCTGGGTTTGGGTGGTGTCACGATCACCTCCTGCAGCCTAGTACTATCTTCTTGAGGACTAACAGTGTCCTTCCAAAATGGGTGTTTGCCCACTTTAGGGCTCAGCATTACAATCTAATAGTTTCCTATTGAAATTAAGGGTTGCCTCAATAAAAGCCTTTATCGTTGATTGATTTGGCATTTCACTTTTTACATATGTAACTTCCAGTCTATTAAGCTTTACTATTTCCAAAATTCCTTCCGATGCCAAAAACATTTTTTGGGTCAAATGAAGCACGAATCAACGTCCAGTTCAGTTGGCCAACGGGGCCTTACCCTAACTTACCAGTTGTCTTGGTTAGACTTGTTATCCCTGCCCGTGCCTCAGGCACACCAGTCACATGCACACAGATTCACCTGCGGCTGCGCGCTTGTGTGGAGACCAGAGACTATAAAGGACGCTGTGTCATCATCAGGAGGACCCTTTTCAATTCCCTGGCAATTTAGCTATCAGTGCTCTTGTAGTTTCATTGTTTCCAGTGGTGGTACGGGTCTAGACGTCCCAGTATGTAAAGATCTGGTGTCCAAAGGGAAGGCCCGGATAAAGGTGTTCTTGCTGACACGGGGACCAGTTGGCAACTCTAAGGCACACATTTTGCATCTCCATAAGTGTGTCTGTCTCTGCTTTTCTTATGAAAATCAAGGGATAAACTTAACCCAATAATGTCTGGGGGTTACTGGACAGGGTGAAGACCTGTTTGAAATTATGGCGAGTGTGGCTAATTTGGTGACGTCAGTAGTTACCAAGTATCATTTGTAAGAATTCATGTTCAATTGTCGTTCCAGACTTATTGTGCTATCGTCATTTCTGCTTCCCCCTTTTCATTCTCCCTTTGACTGCAGCTACAGCAGGCAGATATTATAAACGCCTGCACACGACGCTTTGACTGGTTTGCACAGCTAGCCTATTTCCGGGCTCGCTTGACTCTTTATTCCTCTCTAAAGTATTGCAAATTAAACAGTGTCCGTTGTGAAAAGCACCATCCTTGACCTTATGATGTTAATGCACACATGTTATTGAAGGCGTTTAATAAATTATAACACAGAAAAACAGAGGGCAGTGAGTCAATAAATAAATAATAGGCGTGCTTCCTATAGCATTCTTCATCAAGCGAACAGGCAGATACTATCCATCCCCCACCGAAGGAGGCATGTAATACCGGTGAAAGACAAGGTCCTACATTATAGACAGGAATTGGTGGTGGTGTGCTCCTAGTGTGTGTGCTCCGAGTGCTATAGACAGGCACTGGCGGTGTGTGCTCCAAGTGCTATAGACAGGCACTGGCGATGGTGTTCTCCTAGTGCTAGAGACAGGGACTGGCGGTGTGTGCTCCTAGAGTTAAAGACAGGCAGTGGCGGTGGTTGCTCCTAGTGTTAGAGACAGGCACTGTTGGTGTGTGCTCCTAGTGCTATAGACAGGCACTGGAGGTGTGTGCTATAGACAGGCACTGGCAGTGTGTGCTCCTAATGCTAGAGACAGGCACTAGCGGCGGTGTGTGCTCCTAGTGCTAGAGACAGGCACTGGCGGTGTGTGCTTCTAGTGCTAGAGACAGGCACTGGTGGTGTGTGCTCCTAGTGCTAGAGACAGGCAATGGCAGCGGTGTGCACTCCTAGTGCTAGAGACAGGCACTGGCGGTGTGTGCTCCTAGTGCCATAGATAGGCACTGGCGGTGTGTGCTAGAGACAAGCCCTGGCGGTGTGTGCTCCTAATGCTAGAGACAGGCACTGGTGGAGGTGTGTGCTCCTAGTGCTAGAGACAAGCACTGGGGGTGTGTGCTCCTAGTGCTAGAGGCAGACACTGGCGGCGCTGTGCGCTCCTAGTGCTGGAGACAGGCACTGGTGGTGTGTGCTCCTATTGCTATAGACAGGCACTGGCGGTGTGTGTTAGAGACAGGCACTGGCGGTGTGTGCTCCTAGTGCTAGAGACAGGCACTGGCGGCGGTGTATGCTCCTAGTGCTAGAGACAGTCACTGGCGGTGTGTGCTTCTAGTGCTAGAGACAGGCACTGGCGGCGGTGTGCGATCCTAGTGCTAGAGACAGGCACTGGGGTGTATGCTCCTAGTGCTAGAGACAAGCACTGGCGGTGTGTGCTCCTAGTGCTAGAGACAGGCACTGGCGGCGGTGTGTGCTCCTAGTGCTAGAGACAGGCACTGGGGGTGTGTGTTCCGAGTGCTATAGACAGGCACTGGCGGTGTGTGCTCCAAGTGCTATAGACACGCACTGGCGATGATGTGCTCCTAGTGCTAGAGACAGGCACTGGCGGCGGTGTGCGATCCTAGTGCTAGAGACAGGCACTGGGGGTGTATGCTCCTAGTGCTAGAGACATGCACTGGCGGTGTGTGCTCCTAGTGCTAGAGACAGGCACTGGCGGCGGAGTGCGATCCTAGTGTTAGAGACAGCCACTGGGGGTGTATGCTCCTAGTGCTAGAGACAAGCACTGGAGGTGTGTGCTATAGACAGGCACTGGCAGTGTGTGCTCCTAATGCTAGAGACAGGCACTAGCGGCGGTGTGTGCTCCTAGTGCTAGAGACAGGCACTGGCGGTGTGTGGTTCTAGTGCTAGAGACAGGCACTGGTGGTGTGTGCTCCTAGTGCTAGAGACAGGCAATGGCGGCGGTGTGCACTCCTAGTGCTAGAGACAGGCACTGGCGGTGTGTGCTCCTAGTGCCATAGATAGGCACTGGCGGTGTGTGCTAGAGACAAGCCCTGGCGGTGTGTGCTCTTAATGCTAGAGACAGGCGCTGGTGGAGGTGTGTACTCCTAGTGCTAGAGACAGGCACTGGTGGTGTGTACTCCTAGTGCTAGAGGCAGGCACTGGCGGCGGTGTGCGCTCCTAGTGCTGGAGACAGGCACTGGTGGTGTGTGCTCCTATTGCTATAGACAGGCACTGGCGGTGTGTGTTAGAGACAGGCACTGGCGGTGTGTGCTCCTAGTGCAAGAGACAGGCACTGGTGGCGGTGTGTGCTCCTAGTGCTAGAGACAGTCACTGGCGGTGTGTGCTTCTAGTGCTAGAGACAGGCACTGGTGGCGGTGTGCGATCCTAGTGCTAGAGACAGGCACTGGGGTGTATGCTCCTAGTGCTAGAGACAAGCACTGGCGATGTGTGCTCCTAGTGCTCGAGACAGGCACTGGCGGCGGTGTGCGCTCCTAGTGCTAGAGACAGGCACTGGGGGTGTGTGCTCTGAGTGCTATAGACAGGCACTGGCAATGATGTGCTCCAAGTGCTATAGACAGGCACTGGCAATTATGTGCTCCTAGTGCTAGAGACAGGCACTGGCGGGGGTGTGCGATCCTAGTGCTAGAGACAGGCACTGGGGGTGTATGCTCCTTGTGCTAGAGACAAGCTCTGGCGGTGTGTGCTCCTAGTGCTAGAGACAGGCACTGGCGGCGGTGTGCGATCCTAGTGCTAGAGACAGGCACTGGGGGTGTATGCTCCTAGTGCTAGAGACAAGCACTGGCGGTGTGTGCTCCTAGTGCTAGAGACAGGCACTGGCGGCGGTGTGTGATCCTAGTGCTAGAGACAGGCACTGGGGATGTATGCTCCTAGTGCTAGAGACAAGCACTGGTGGTGTGTGCCCCTAGTGCTAGAGACAGGCACTGGTGGCGGTGTGCACTCCTAGTGCTAGAGACAGACACTGGGTGTGTGTGCTCTGAGTGCTATAGACAGGCACTGGCGGTGTGTGCTCCAAGTGCTATAGACACGCACTGGCGATGATGTGCTCCTAGTGCTAGAGACAGGCACTGGCGGTGTGTGCTCCTAGAGCTAGACACAGGCAGTGGCGGTGGTTGCTCCTAGTGTTAGAGACAGGCACTGTTGGTGTGTGCTCCTAGTGCTATAGACAGGCACTGGTGGTGTGTGCTAGAGACAGGCACTGGCGGTGTGTGCTCCTAGAGCTAGAGACAGGCAGTGGCGGTGGTTGCTCCTAGTGCTAGAGACAGGCACTGTTGGTGTGTGCTCCTAGTGCTATAGACAGGCACTGATGGTGTGTGCTAGAGACAGGCACTGGCGGTGTGTGCTCCTAGTGCTATAGACAGGCACTGGCGGTGTGTGCTCCAAGTGCTATAGACACGCACTGGCGATGATGTGCTCCTAGTGCTAGAGACAGGCACTGGGGTGTATGCTCATAGTGCTAGAGACAAGCACTGGCCGTGTGTGCTCCTAGTGCTCGAGACAGGCACTGGCGGCGGTGTGCGGTCCTAGTGCTAGAGACAGGCACTGGGGGTGTGTGCTGCGAGTGCTATAGACAGGCACTGGCGGTGTGTGCTCCAAGTGCTATAGACACGCACTGGCGATGATGTGCTCCTAGTGCTAGAGACAGGCACTGGCGGGGTGTGCGATCCTAGTGCTAGAGACAGGCACTGGGGGTGTATGCTCCTTGTGCTAGAGACAAGCACTGGCGGTGTGTGCTCCTAGTGTTAGAGACAGGCACTGGCGGCGGTGTGCGATCCTAGTGCTAGAGACAGGCACTGGGGGTGTATGCTCCTAATGCTAGAGACAAGCACTGGCGGTGTGTGCTCCTAGTGCTAGAGACAGGCACTGGCGGCGGTGTGCGATCCTAGTGCTAGAGACAGGCACTGGGGGTGTATGCTCCTAGTGCTAGAGACAAGCACTGGTGGTGTGTGCTCCTACTGCTAGAGACAGGCACTGGCGGCGGTGTGCGCTCCTAGTGCTAGAGACAGACACTGGGGGTGTGTGCTCTGAGTGCTATAGACAGGCACTGGCGGTGTGTGCTCCAAGTGCTATAGACACGCACTGGCGATGATGTGCTCCTAGTGCTAGAGACAGGCACTGGCGGTGTGTGCTCCTAGAGCTAGAGACAGGCAGTGGCGGTGGTTGCTCCTAGTGCTAGAGACAGGCACTGTTGGTGTGTGCTCCTAGTGCTATAGACAGGCACTGGTGGTGTGTGCTAGAGACAGGCACTGGCGGTGTGTGCTCCTAGAGCTAGAGACAGGCAGTGGCGGTGGTTGCTCCTAGTGCTAGAGACAGGCACTGTTGGTGTGTGCTCCTAGTGCTAGAGACAGGTACTGATGGTGTGTGCTAGAGACAGGCACTGGCGGTGTGTGCTCCTAGTGCTATAGACAGGCACTGGCGGTGTGTGCTCCAAGTGCTATAGACACGCACTGGCGATGATGTGCTCCTAGTGCTAGAGACAGGCATTGAGGTGTATGCTCCTAGTGCTAGAGACAGGCACTGGGTGTGTGTGCTGCGAGTGCTATAGACAGGCACTGGCGGTGTGTGCTCCAAGTGCTATAGACACGCACTGGCGATGATGTGCTCCTAGTGCTAGAGACAGGCACTGGCGGGGTGTGCGATCCTAGTGCTAGAGACAGGCACTGGGAGTGTATGCTCCTTGTGCTAGAGACAAGCACTGGCGGTGTGTGCTCCTAGTGCTAGAGACAGGCACTGGCGGCGGTGTGCGATCCTAGTGCTAGAGACAGGCACTGGGGGTGTATGCTCCTAATGCTAGAGACAAGCACTGACGGTGTGTGCTCCTAGTGCTAGAGACAGGCACTGGCGGCGGTGTGCGATCCTAGTGCTAGAGACAGGCACTGGGGGTGTATGCTCCTAGTGCTAGAGACAAGCACTGGTGGTGTGGGCTCCTAGTGCTAGAGACAGGCACTGGCGGCGGTGTGCGCTCCTAGTGCTAGAGACAGACACTGGAGGTGTGTGCTCTGAGTGCTATAGACAGGCACTGGCGGTGTGTGCTCCAAGTGCTATAGACACGCACTGGCAATGATGTGCTCCTAGTGCTAGAGACAGGCACTGGCGGTGTGTGCTCCTAGAGCTAGAGACAGGCAGTGGCGGTGGTTGCTCCTAGTGCTAGAGACAGGCACTGTTGGTGTGTGCTCCTAGTGCTATAGACAGGCACTGGTGGTGTGTGCTAGAGACAGGCACTGGCGGTGTGTGCTCCTAGAGCTAGAGACAGGCAGTGGCGGTGATTGCTCCTAGTGCTAGAGACAGGCACTGTTGGTGTGTGCTCCTAGTGCTATAGACAGGCACTGATGGTGTGTGCTAGAGACAGGCACTGGCGGTGTGTGCTCCTAGTGCTATAGACAGGCACTGGCGGTGTGTGCTCCAAGTGGTAGAGACAGGCACTGGTGGCGGTGTGCACTCCTAGTGCTAAAGACAGACACTGGGTGTGTGTGCTCTGAGTGCTATAGACAGGCACTGGCGGTGTGTGCTCCAAGTGCTATAGACACGCACTGGTGATGATGTGCTCCTAGTGCTAGAGACAGGCACTGGCGGTGTGTGCTCCTAGAGCTAGAGACAGGCAGTGGCGGTGGTTGCTCCTAGTGCTAGAGACAGGCACTGTTGGTGTGTGCTCCTAGTGCTATAGACAGGCACTGGTGGTGTGTGCTAGAGACAGGCACTGGCGGTGTGTGCTCCTAGAGCTAGAGACAGGCAGTGGCGGTGGTTGCTCCTAGTGCTAGAGACAGGCACTGTTGGTGTGGGCTCCTAGTGCTATAGACAGGCACTGATGGTGTGTGCTAGAGACAGGCACTGGCGGTGTGTGCTCCTAGTGCTATAGACAGGCACTGGCGGTGTGTGCTCCAAGTGCTATAGACACGCACTGGCGATGATGTGCTCCTAGTGCTAGAGACAGGCACTGGTGGCGGTGTGCGATCCTAGTGCTAGAGACAGGCACTGGGGGTGTATGCTCCTAGTGCTAGAGACATGCACTGGCGGTGTGTGCTCCTAGTGCTAGAGACAGGCACTGGCGACGGTGTGCGATCCTAGTGCTAGAGACAGGCACTGGGGGTGTATGCTCCTAGTGCTAGAGACAAGCACTGGAGGTGTGTGCTATAGACAGGCACTGGCAGTGTGTGCTCCTAATGCTAGAGACAGGCACTGGCGATGATGTGCTCCTAGTGCTAGAGACAGGCACTGGCGGCAGTGTGCGATCCTAGTGGTAGAGACAGGCACTGGGGGTGTATGCTCCTAGTGCTATAGACAGGCACTGGTGGTGTGTGCTAGAGACAGGCACTGGCGGTGTGTGCTCCTAGAGCTAGAGACAGGCAGTGGCGGTGGTTGCTCCTAGTGCTAGAGACAGGCACTGTTGGTGTGTGCTCCTAGTGCTATAGACAGGCACTGATGGTGTGTGCTAGAGACAGGCACTGGCGGTGTGTGCTCCTAGTGCTATAGACAGGCACTGGCGGTGTGTGCTCCAAGTGCTATAGACACGCACTGGCGATGATGTGCTCCTAGTGCTAGAGACAGGCACTGGGGTGTATGCTCATAGTGCTAGAGACAAGCACTGGCCGTGTGTGCTCCTAGTGCTCGAGACAGGCACTGGCGGCGGTGTGCGGTCCTAGTGCTAGAGACAGGCACTGGGGGTGTGTGCTGCGAGTGCTATAGACAGGCACTGGCGGTGTGTGCTCCAAGTGCTATAGACACGCACTGGCGATGATGTGCTCCTAGTGCTAGAGACAGGCACTGGCGGGGTGTGCGATCCTAGTGCTAGAGACAGGCACTGGGGGTGTATGCTCCTTGTGCTAGAGACAAGCACTGGCGGTGTGTGCTCCTAGTGTTAGAGACAGGCACTGGCGGCGGTGTGCGATCCTAGTGCTAGAGACAGGCACTGGGGGTGTATGCTCCTAATGCTAGAGACAAGCACTGGCGGTGTGTGCTCCTAGTGCTAGAGACAGGCACTGGCGGCGGTGTGCGATCCTAGTGCTAGAGACAGGCACTGGGGGTGTATGCTCCTAGTGCTAGAGACAAGCACTGGTGGTGTGTGCTCCTACTGCTAGAGACAGGCACTGGCCGTGTGTGCTCCTTGTGCTCGAGACAGGCACTGGCGGCGGTGTGCGGTCCTAGTGCTAGAGACAGGCACTGGGGGTGTGTGCTGTGAGTGCTATAGACAGGCACTGGCGGTGTGTGCTCCAAGTGCTATAGACACGCACTGGCGATGATGTGCTCCTAGTGCTAGAGACAGGCACTGGCGGGGTGTGCGATCCTAGTGCTAGAGACAGGCACTGGGGGTGTATGCTCCTTGTGCTAGAGACAAGCACTGGCGGTGTGTGCTCCTAGTGCTAGAGACAGGCACTGGCGGCGGTGTGCGATCCTAGTGCTAGAGACAGGCACTGGGGGTGTATGCTCCTAATGCTAGAGACAAGCACTGGCGTTGTGTGCTCCTAGTGCTAGAGACAGGCACTGGCGGCGGTGTGCGATCCTAGTGCTAGAGACAGGCACTGGGGGTGTATGCTCCTAGTGCTAGAGACAAGCACTGGTGGTGTGGGCTCCTAGTGCTAGAGACAGGCACTGGCGGCGGTGTGCGCTCCTAGTGCTAGAGACAGACACTGGGTGTGTGTGCTCTGAGTGCTATAGACAGGCACTGGCGGTGTGTGCTCCAAGTGCTATAGACACGCACTGGCGATGATGTGCTCCTAGTGCTAGAGACAGGCACTGGCGGTGTGTGCTCCTAGAGCTAGAGACAGTCAGTGGCGGTGGTTGCTCCTAGTGCTAGAGACAGGCACTGTTGGTGTGTGCTCCTAGTGCTATAGACAGGCACTGGTGGTGTGTGCTAGAGACAGGCACTGGCGGTGTGTGCTCCTAGAGCTAGAGACAGGTAGTGGCGGTGGTTGCTCCTAGTGCTAGAGACAGGAACTGTTGGTGTGTGCTCCTAGTGCTATAGACAGGCACTGATGGTGTGTGCTAGAGACAGGCACTGGCGGTATGTGCTCCTAGTGCTATAGACAGGCACTGGCGGTGTGTGCTCCAAGTGCTATAGACACGCACTGGCGATGATGTGCTCCTAGTGCTAGAGACAGGCACTGGGGTGTATGCTCCTAGTGCTAGAGACAAGCACTGGCCGTGTGTGCTCCTAGTGCTCGAGACAGGCACTGGCGGCGGTGTGCGGTCCTAGTGCTAGAGACAGGCACTGGGGGTGTGTGCTGCGAGTGCTATAGACAGGCACTGGCGGTGTGTGCTCCAAGTGCTATAGACACGCACTGGCGATGATGTGCTCCTAGTGCTAAAGACAGGCACTGGCGGGGTGTGCGATCCTAGTGCTAGAGACAGGCACTGGGGGTGTATGCTCCTTGTGCTAGAGACAAGCACTGGCGGTGTGTGCTCCTAGTGCTAGAGACAGGCACTGGCGGCGGTGTGCGATCCTAGTGCTAGAGACAGGCACTGGGGGTGTATGCTCCTAATGCTAGAGACAAGCACTGACGGTGTGTGCTCCTAGTGCTAGAGACAGGCACTGGCGGCGGTGTGCGATCCTAGTGCTAGAGACAGGCACGGGGGTGTATGCTCCTAGTGCTAGAGACAAGCACTGGTGGTGTGTGCTCCTAGTGCTAGAGACAGGCACTGGCGGCGGTGTGCGCTCCTAGTGCTAGAGACAGACACTGGGGGTGTGTGCTCTGAGTGCTATAGACAGGCACTGGCGGTGTGTGCTCCAAGTGCTATAGACACGCACTGGCGATGATGTACTCCTAGTGCTAGAGACAGGCACTGGCGGTGTGTGCTCCTAGAGCTAGAGACAGGCAGTGGCGGTGGTTGCTCCTAGTGCTAGAGACAGGCACTGTTGGTGTGTGCTCCTAGTGCTATAGACAGGCACTGGTGGTGTGTGCTAGAGACAGGCACTGGCGGTGTGTGCTCCTAGAGCTAGAGACAGGCAGTGGCGGTGGTTGCTCCTAGTGCTAGAGACAGGCACTGTTGGTGTGGGCTCCTAGTGCTATAGACAGGCACTGATGGTGTGTGCTAGAGACAGGCACTGGCGGTGTGTGCTCCTAGTGCTATAGACAGGCACTGGCGGTGTGTGCTCCAAGTGCTATAGACACGCACTGGCGATGATGTGCTCCTAGTGCTAGAGACAGGCACTGGTGGCGGTGTGCGATCCTAGTGCTAGAGACAGGCACTGGGGGTGTATGCTCCTAGTGCTAGAGACATGCACTGGCGGTGTGTGCTCCTAGTGCTAGAGACAGGCACTGGCGACGGTGTGCGATCCTAGTGCTAGAGACAGGCACTGGGGGTGTATGCTCCTAGTGCTAGAGACAAGCACTGGAGGTGTGTGCTATAGACAGGCACTGGCAGTGTGTGCTCCTAATGCTAGAGACAGGCACTAGCGGCAGTGTGTGCTCCTAGTGCTAGAGACAGGCACTGGTGGTGTGTGCTCCTAGTGCTAGAGACAGGCAATGGCGGCGGTGTGCACTCCTAGTGCTAGAGACAGGCACTGGCGGTGTGTGCTCCTAGTGCCATAGATAGGCACTGGCGGTGTGTGCTAGAGACAAGCCCTGGCGGTGTGTGCTCCTAATGCTAGAGACAGGCACTGGTGGAGGTGTGTGCTCCTAGTGCTAGAGACAGGCACTGGTGGTGTGTACTCCTAGTGCTAGAGGCAGACACTGACGGCGGTGTGCGCTCCTAATGCTGGAGACAGGCACTGGCGGTGTGTGCTCCTATTGCTATAGACAGGCACTGGCGGCGGTGTGCGATCCTAGTGCTAGAGACAGGCACTGGGGTGTATGCTCCTAGTGCTAGAGACAAGCACTGGCGGTGTGTGCTCCTAGTGCTAGAGACAGGCACTGGCGGCGGTGTGCGCTCCTAGTACAAGAGACAGGCACTGGGGGTGTGTGCTCCGAGTGCTATAGACAGGCACTGGCGGTGTGTTCTCCAAGTGCTACAGACACGCACTGGCGATGATGTGCTCCTAGTGCTAGAGACAGGCACTGGCGGCGGTGTGCGATCCTAGTGCTAGAGACAGGTACTGGGGGTGTATGCTCCTAGTGCTAGAGACAAGCACTGGCGGTGTGTGCTCCTAGTGCTAGAGACAGGCACTGGCGGCGGTGTGCGATCCTAGTGCTGGAGACAGGCACTGGGGGTGTATGCTACTAGTGCTAGAGACAGGCACTGGCGGCGGTGTGCGATCCTAGTGCTGGAGACAGGCACTGAGGTGTATGCTCCTAGTGCTAGAGACAGGCACTGGGGGTGTGTGCTGCGAGTGCTATAGACAGGCACTGGCGGTGTGTGCTCCAAGTGCTATAGACACGCACTGGCGATGATGTGCTCCTAGTGCTAGAGACAGGCACTGGCGGGGTGTGCGATCCTAGTGCTAGAGACAGGCACTGGGAGTGTATGCTCCTTGTGCTAGAGACAAGCACTGGCGGTGTGTGCTCCTAGTGCTAGAGACAGGCACTGGCGGCGGTGTGCGATCCTAGTGCTAGAGACAGGCACTGGGGGTGTATGCTCCTAATGCTAGAGACAAGCACTGACGGTGTGTGCTCCTAGTGCTAGAGACAGGCACTGGCGGCGGTGTGCGATCCTAGTGCTAGAGACAGGCACTGGGGGTGTATGCTCCTAGTGCTAGAGACAAGCACTGGTGGTGTGTGCTCCTAGTGCTAGAGACAGGCACTGGCGGCGGTGTGCGCTCCTAGTGCTAGAGACAGACACTGGGGGTGTGTGCTCTGAGTGCTATAGACAGGCACTGGCGGTGTGTGCTCCAAGTGCTATAGACACGCACTGGCAATGATGTGCTCCTAGTGCTAGAGACAGGCACTGGCGGTGTGTGCTCCTAGAGCTAGAGACAGGCAGTGGCGGTGGTTGCTCCTAGTGCTAGAGACAGGCACTGTTGGTGTGTGCTCCTAGTGCTATAGACAGGCACTGGTGGTGTGTGCTAGAGACAGGCACTGGCGGTGTGTGCTCCTAGAGCTAGAGACAGGCAGTGGCGGTGATTGCTCCTAGTGCTAGAGACAGGCACTGTTGGTGTGTGCTCCTAGTGCTATAGACAGGCACTGATGGTGTGTGCTAGAGACAGGCACTGGCGGTGTGTGCTCCTAGTGCTATAGACAGGCACTGGCGGTGTGTGCTCCAAGTGCTATAGACACGCACTGGCGATGATGTGCTCCTAGTGCTAGAGACAGGCACTGGGGTGTATGCTCCTAGTGCTAGAGACAAGCACTGGCCGTGTGTGCTCCTTGTGCTCGAGACAGGCACTGGCGGCGGTGTGCGGTCCTAGTGCTAGAGACAGGCACTGGGGGTGTATGCTCCTAATGCTAGAGACAAGCACTGGCGTTGTGTGCTCCTAGTGCTAGAGACAGGCACTGGTGGCGGTGTGCGATCCTAGTGCTAGAGACAGGCACTGGGGGTGTATGCTCCTAGTGCTAGAGACAAGCACTGGTGGTGTGGGCTCCTAGTGCTAGAGACAGGCACTGGCGGCGGTGTGCGCTCCTAGTGCTAGAGACAGACACTGGGTGTGTGTGCTCTGAGTGCTATAGACAGGCACTGGCGGTGTGTGCTCCAAGTGCTATAGACACGCACTGGCGATGATGTGCTCCTAGTGCTAGAGACAGGCACTGGCGGTGTGTGCTCCTAGAGCTAGAGACAGTCAGTGGCGGTGGTTGCTCCTAGTGCTAGAGACAGGCACTGTTGGTGTGTGCTCCTAGTGCTATAGACAGGCACTGGTGGTGTGTGCTAGAGACAGGCACTGGCGGTGTGTGCTCCTAGAGCTAGAGACAGGCAGTGGCGGTGGTTGCTCCTAGTGCTAGAGACAGGAACTGTTGGTGTGTGCTCCTAGTGCTATAGACAGGCACTGATGGTGTGTGCTAGAGACAGGCACTGGCGGTATGTGCTCCTAGTGCTATAGACAGGCACTGGCGGTGTGTGCTCCAAGTGCTATAGACACGCACTGGCGATGATGTGCTCCTAGTGCTAGAGACAGGCACTGGGGTGTATGCTCCTAGTGCTAGAGACAAGCACTGGCCGTGTGTGCTCCTAGTGCTCGAGACAGGCACTGGCGGCGGTGTGCGGTCCTAGTGCTAGAGACAGGCACTGGGGGTGTGTGCTGCGAGTGCTATAGACAGGCACTGGCGGTGTGTGCTCCAAGTGCTATAGACACGCACTGGCGATGATGTGCTCCTAGTGCTAAAGACAGGCACTGGCGGGGTGTGCGATCCTAGTGCTAGAGACAGGCACTGGGGGTGTATGCTCCTTGTGCTAGAGACAAGCACTGGCGGTGTGTGCTCCTAGTGCTAGAGACAGGCACTGGCGGCGGTGTGCGATCCTAGTGCTAGAGACAGGCACTGGGGGTGTATGCTCCTAATGCTAGAGACAAGCACTGACGGTGTGTGCTCCTGGTGCTAGAGACAGGCACTGGCGGCGGTGTGCGATCCTAGTGCTAGAGACAGGCACGGGGGTGTATGCTCCTAGTGCTAGAGACAAGCACTGGTGGTGTGTGCTCCTAGTGCTAGAGACAGGCACTGGCGGCGGTGTGCGCTCCTAGTGCTAGAGACAGACACTGGGGGTGTGTGCTCTGAGTGCTATAGACAGGCACTGGCGGTGTGTGCTCCAAGTGCTATAGACACGCACTGGCGATGATGTACTCCTAGTGCTAGAGACAGGCACTGGCGGTGTGTGCTCCTAGAGCTAGAGACAGGCAGTGGCGGTGGTTGCTCCTAGTGCTAGAGACAGGCACTGTTGGTGTGTGCTCCTAGTGCTATAGACAGGCACTGGTGGTGTGTGCTAGAGACAGGCACTGGCGGTGTGTGCTCCTAGAGCTAGAGACAGGCAGTGGCGGTGGTTGCTCCTAGTGCTAGAGACAGGCACTGTTGGTGTGGGCTCCTAGTGCTATAGACAGGCACTGATGGTGTGTGCTAGAGACAGGCACTGGCGGTGTGTGCTCCTAGTGCTATAGACAGGCACTGGCGGTGTGTGCTCCAAGTGCTATAGACACGCACTGGCGATGATGTGCTCCTAGTGCTAGAGACAGGCACTGGTGGCGGTGTGCGATCCTAGTGCTAGAGACAGGCACTGGGGGTGTATGCTCCTAGTGCTAGAGACATGCACTGGCGGTGTGTGCTCCTAGTGCTAGAGACAGGCACTGGCGACGGTGTGCAATCCTAGTGCTAGAGACAGGCACTGGGGGTGTATGCTCCTAGTGCTAGAGACAAGCACTGGAGGTGTGTGCTATAGACAGGCACTGGCAGTGTGTGCTCCTAATGCTAGAGACAGGCACTAGCGGCAGTGTGTGCTCCTAGTGCTAGAGACAGGCACTGGTGGTGTGTGCTCCTAGTGCTAGAGACAGGCAATGGCGGCGGTGTGCACTCCTAGTGCTAGAGACAGGCACTGGCGGTGTGTGCTCCTAGTGCCATAGATAGGCACTGGCGGTGTGTGCTAGAGACAAGCCCTGGCGGTGTGTGCTCCTAATGCTAGAGACAGGCACTGGTGGAGGTGTGTGCTCCTAGTGCTAGAGACAGGCACTGGTGGTGTGTACTCCTAGTGCTAGAGGCAGACACTGACGGCGGTGTGCGCTCCTAATGCTGGAGACAGGCACTGGCGGTGTGTGCTCCTATTGCTATAGACAGGCACTGGCGGCGGTGTGCGATCCTAGTGCTAGAGACAGGCACTGGGGTGTATGCTCCTAGTGCTAGAGACAAGCACTGGCGGTGTGTGCTCCTAGTGCTAGAGACAGGCACTGGCGGCGGTGTGCGCTCCTAGTACAAGAGACAGGCACTGGGGGTGTGTGCTCCGAGTGCTATAGACAGGCACTGGCGGTGTGTTCTCCAAGTGCTACAGACACGCACTGGCGATGATGTGCTCCTAGTGCTAGAGACAGGCACTGGCGGCGGTGTGCGATCCTAGTGCTAGAGACAGGTACTGGGGGTGTATGCTCCTAGTGCTAGAGACAAGCACTGGCGGTGTGTGCTCCTAGTGCTAGAGACAGGCACTGGCGGCGGTGTGCGATCCTAGTGCTGGAGACAGGCACTGGGGGTGTATGCTACTAGTGCTAGAGACAGGCACTTGCAGCAGTGTGCGCTCCTAGTGCTAGAGACAGACACTGGGGGGTGTGTGCTCCGAGTGCTGTAGACAGGCACTGGTGGTGTGTGCTTCAAGTGCTATACACACGCACTGGTGATGATGTGCTCCTAGTGCTAGAGACAGGCAGTGGCGGTGGTTGCTCCTAGTGCTAGAGACAGGCACTGTGGTGTGTGCTCCTAGTGCTGTAGACAGGCACTGGCGATGTGTGCTCCTAGAGCTAGAGACAGGCAGTGGCGGTGGTTGCTCCTAGTGCTAGAGACAGGCACTGTTGGTAGGTGCTCCTAGTGCTATAGACAGGCACTGGTGGTGTGTGCTAGAGACAGGCACTGGCGGTGTGTTCTCCAAGTGCTACAGACACGCACTGGCGATGATGTGCTCCTAGTGCTAGAGACAGGCACTGGCGGCGGTGTGCGATCCTAGTGCTAGAGACAGGTACTGGGGGTGTATGCTCCTAGTGCTAGAGACAAGCACTGGCGGTGTGTGCTCCTAGTGCTAGAGACAGGCACTGGCGGCGGTGTGCGCTCCTAGTACAAGAGACAGGCACTGGGGGTGTGTGCTCCGAGTGCTATAGACAGGCACTGGCGGTGTGTTCTCCAAGTGCTACAGACACGCACTGGCGATGATGTGCTCCTAGTGCTAGAGACAGGCACTGGCGGCGGTGTGCGATCCTAGTGCTAGAGACAGGTACTGGGGGTGTATGCTCCTAGTGCTAGAGACAAGCACTGGCGGTGTGTGCTCCTAGTGCTAGAGACAGGCACTGGCGGCGGTGTGCGATCCTAGTGCTGGAGACAGGCACTGGCGGTGTGTGCTACTAGTGCTAGAGACAGGCACTTGCAGCAGTGTGCGCTCCTAGTGCTAGAGACAGACACTGGGGGGTGTGTGCTCCGAGTGCTGTAGACAGGCACTGGTGGTGTGTGCTTCAAGTGCTATACACACGCACTGGTGATGATGTGCTCCTAGTGCTAGAGACAGGCAGTGGCGGTGGTTGCTCCTAGTGCTAGAGACAGGCACTGTGGTGTGTGCTCCTAGTGCTGTAGACAGGCACTGGCGATGTGTGCTCCTAGAGCTAGAGACAGGCAGTGGCGGTGGTTGCTCCTAGTGCTAGAGACAGGCACTGTTGGTAGGTGCTCCTAGTGCTATAGACAGGCACTGGTGGTGTGTGCTAGAGACAGGCACTGGCGGTGTGTGCTCCTAGTGCTATAGACAGGCACTGGCGGTGTATGCTCCAAGTGCTATGGATACGCACTGGCGATGATGTGGTCCTAGTGCTAGAGACAGGCACTGGCGGCGGTGTGCGATCCTAGTGCTAGAGACAGGCACTGGGGGTGTATGCTCCTAGTGCGAGAGACATGCACTGGCGGTGTGTGCTCCTAGTGCTAGAGACAGGCACTGGCGGCGATGTGCGATCCTAGTGCTAGAGACAGGCACTGGGGGTGTATGCTCCTAATGCAAGAGACAAGCACTGGCGGCATGTGCTCCTAGTGCTAGAGACAGGCACTGGCGGCGGTGTGCGATCCTAGTGCTAGAGACAGGCACTGGGGGTGTGTGCTCCGAGTGCTATAGACAAGCACTGGCGGTGTGTGCTCCAAGTGCTATAGACACACACTGGCGATGATGTGCTCCTAGTGCTAGAGACAGGCACTGGCGGTGTGTGCTCCTAGAGCTAGAGACAGGCAGTGGCGGTGGTTGCTCCTAGTGCTAGAGACAGGCACTGTTGGTGTGTGCTCCTAGTGCTAGAGGCAGGCACTGGTCAGCGGTGTGCGCTCCTAGTGCTGGAGACAGGCACTGGCTGTGTGTGTTAGACACAGGCACTGGCGGTGTGTGCTCCTATTGCTATAGACAGGCACTGGCGGTGTGTGTTAGAGACAGGCACTGGCGGTGTGTGCTCCTAGTGCTAGAGACAGGCACTGGCGGCGGTGTGTGCTCCTAGTGCTAGAGACAGTCACTGGCGGTGTGTGCTTCTAGTGCTAGAGACAGGCACTGGCGGCGGTGTGTGAGCCTAGTGCTAGAGACAGGCACTGGGGGTGTATGCTCCTAGTGCTAGAGACAAGCACTGGCGGTGTGTGCTCCTAGTGCTAGAGACAGGCACTGGCGGCGGTGTGCGCTCCTAGTGCTAGAGACAGGCACTGGGGGTGTGTGCTCCGAGTGCTAGAGACAGGCACTGGCGGTGTGTGCTCCAAGTGCTATAGACACGCACTGGCGATGATGTGCTCCTAGTGCTAGAGACAGGCACTGGCGGCAGTGTGCGATCCTAGTGGTAGAGACAGGCACTGGGGGTGTATGCTCCTAGTGCTAGAGACAAGCACTGGTGGTGTGTGCTCCTAGTGCTAGAGACAGGCACTGGCAGCGGTGTGCGATCCTAGTGCTAGAGACAGGCACTGGGGGTGTATGCTCCTAGTGCTAGAGACAAGCACTGGCGGTGTGTGCTCCTAGTGCTAGAGACAGGCACTGGCGGCGGTGTGCACTCCTAGTGCTAGAGACAGGCACTGGGTGTGTGTGCTCCGAGTGCTATAGACAGGCACTGGCGGTGTGTGCTCCAAGTGCTATAGACACGCACTGGCGATGATGTGCTCCTAGTGCTAGAGACAGGCACTGGCGGTGTGTGCTCCTAGAGCTAAAGACAGGCAGTGGCGGTGGTTACTCTTAGTGCTAGAGACAGGCACTGTTGGTGTGTGCTCCTAGTGCTATTTACAGGCACTGGTGGTGTGTGCTAGAGACAGGCACTGGTGGTGTGTGCTCCTAGTGCTAGAGACAGGCACTGGCGGTGTGTGCTCCTAGTGCTGGAGACGGGCACTGGAGGCGGTGTGCGCTCCTAGTGCTAGAGACAGGTTCCTAGTGCTATAGATAGGCACTGGCGGTGTGTGCTAGAGACAGGCACAGGCGGTGGGTGCTCCTAATGCTAGAGACAGGCACTGGTGGCGGTGTGTGCTCCTAGTGCTAGAGACAGGCACTGGCAGTGTGTGCTCCTAGTGCTAGAGACAGTCACTGGCAGTGGTGTGTGCTCCTAGTGCTAGAGACAGGCGCTGGTGGTGTGTGCTAGAGACAGGCACTGGCGGTGTGTGCTCCTAATGCTAGAGACAGGCACTGGCGGCGGTGTGTGCTCCTAGTGCTAGAGACAGGCACTGGCAGTGTGTGCTCCTAGTGCTAGGACAGGCACTGGCAGTGGTGTGTGCTCCTAGTGCTAGAGTCAGGCACTGGTGGTGTGTTCTAGAGACACGCACTGGCAGTGTGTGCTTCTAATGCTAGAGACAGACACTGGTGGCGGTGTGTGCTCCTAGTGCTAGAGACAGTCACTGGCGGTGTGTGCTCCTAGTGCTAGAGACAGGCACTGGCGGTGGTGTGCGCTCCTAGTGCTAGAGACAGGCACTGGCAGTGTGTGCTCCTAGTGCTAGAGACAGGCACTGGCAGCGGTGTGCGCTCCTAGTGCTAGAGAGAGGCACTGGCGGCAGTGTGCGCTCCTAGTGCTAGAGACAGTCACTGGCGATGTGTGCTCCTAGTGCTAGAGACAGGCACTGGCGACGGTGTGCGCTCCTAGTGCTAGAGACAGGCACTGGGGATGTGTGGTCCTGGTGCCAGAGACAGGCACTGGCAGCGGTGTGCGCTCCTAGTGCTAAAGACAGGCACTGGCAGTGTGTGCTCCTAGTGCTAGAGACAGGCACTGGCAGCGGTGTGCGCTCCTAGTGCTAGAGAGAGGCACTGGCGGCAGTGTGCGCTCCTAGTGCTAGAGACAGGCACTGGCGGCGGTGTGTGCTCCTAGTGCTAGAGACAGGCACTGGGGATGTGTGGTCCTTGTGCCAGAGACAGGCACTGGCAGCGGTGTGCGCTCCTAGTGCTAGAGACAGGCACTGGCAGTGTGTGCTCCTATTGCTAGAGACAGGCACTGGAGGGGATGTGTGCTCCTAGTGCTAGAGACAGGCAGTGTGTGCTCCTAATGCTCACTTTAGAAAAACGATCTGCACGGTACACACAACAGTAACAAAGTATTACTGTTGCCTAAGCCTATGTAAGGCACAGTCCGATAGCTCCTTAGTTTTTGAGAGAGGGCCCGAAGTCTCTAAAATGAGTAGAATTGGGACCAAAAATTGGCATATGCAAAAAAAGTGGCCCCATTTTCATATTGCGACCTCTTCTGAAACATTGGTTTGTATCAGGGGGGTAAATTGTGGGAGGCCATTATGATAAAAAATCATTTTACAGCTTGTAGGTTGAGGAACATTGGTCAGGACAGAAAACTCAATTTCCCCAATGATTCTCACCCACTGGTTTCATCTTTAGTACCATGAATTTCCTTTAGCCCACGCTCCCCCTCATATCTGAGTCCTCACTTTGCCATTAGTCCGTATAGCCATAGAAATGTGAGACCTTCACAAATTTGTTTCAATTTTGTCAGCTTTTTATTTCTATCATACAATATTTAGGAACTTCATATTTAGGAGATTGGAAAGAGGAGAGGGGAGTGAGATCTATTCCCCTTTCAAATGAGTATAGAAAAATTAACAAAGAATATTGGTAGAAAGTTGATTTATTTCCTTCTCAATAGAAAATAAATGTGACATTTAAGCAGTTGAATAAAAATAGCGTATTCAATGGGATTTCGTAGCTTTCCTCGCATGACAAGAATAACTAAGATGCAGATTGGTAATGGGAATCAAACAATGAACTGGCACATCAGTCATAGTACTGAATACTACATACTTCAGCTATCGATACAAGGCCTTATGATTAGATGATGTTTAGACCACAGATAATGAAATGCTTTCGATAACAGCAGACCTTCATATATAAATGAAGACACTGAAAAATATATGGCATATGCATATTAGTTACAGTCAAAATATATGCACATTCTGATGACGGCAACAAGAGAGGAGCGAATTTGTTTGTACAACGTCGATAATTGTTGAAAGAGCAGCCGGAGAGGAGAAGAGGCTACTGGATGGAATTCAGAATTGTACTTAAATTAATGAGATCAAATTGCTTTGTCTCCTCCTGCGAGGATGCAGTGAGTAGATTCGTGGGAATGAGAGGGTATGCCAGTGATGATATTTTAGTTTTTGTAATATTTGTATAGATAAGCCAAGAACTTGATGTTATTTGATAGAAAAAGATGACGAAAATTTAAAGAACCTCTGACGGTTGTAAGTGTGTATGAATATGTTTTAGGCTTTCCTGTTTCCAGATTCTATTTATTGTGAATTATGGTGGGGCCTTCAGTGCTTTCCAATGTTACAAAAAGTGTGAAAATCAGTGCTTATCAATGTTATCAATGTTTACTTTTTTGCAAAATAGAAAATCGGGTGAATGGTATTTTTCCAGTTCTTTTAAAGTATTTGGCTTTTTTCTTTCTTCACTGCTGCTCAGTATAGTTTCCGTGGATTTGCTCTTTCAAGTAACTCATTATTTCTAGTTTGCCACACTCGTCTATCTCATTTCCCAGCACTCAAACTCTTCTCTCTAGCAGTAAATTTCACTCCATGTTCAGGATGTACATGAAAGGCGATATCACCTCATCTTGTTAACATTTGATTGCAGGAGATAGACGGTTAATGGTGGACACAAAGTGAATAAATATTTGCTACTTAGGGCAAGTAATCTATATAGATCGTAGTGTGCTTGGTGCTCTGTTATTGTAAGCCGGTTTCACCCCTTGTTCTTTGTCTTGAGATACCAAGAAAGGACTAGGCACTAAATGTGAAATTTGGGTCTGACCTGAGCCAATTTCTGCTCTACATGGTCAAAGAAGAGAGGACTGCTGAAGAAGTTGAGGTAGTAAAGAAACATCATGACCTGCAGGGTGCATTCGTTTTTTGCCTGTGCAGTTAACACCATACATGAAGTTTATTTCACATTGTTGGGCTATGCATAAGGCATTTCATGTGAATTTGAAATTCTCACTGATTTTTTACTAAGCATTTTTGTTATTGAAGGTAGTGCAGCATCTGTGCTCTTTACGGACATATGCAGTTGGGCACGGCACTATACCTTTAAGTTCTATGAAGAGTTCATTGTTCTAGTGCTTTTTTGTCTTGGGGAAAAGTATGAGCACAATGCAATATGATTCCTTTAATAACATTTTCATAGACAGCACAGCTGATGCACAGCTGATTTTGTCAAGAGTCAGGCCTTGTTTCAGCACCATGGGTTCTCTGCTTCATTTTGACTTGGAGGCAGTAGAAATGAAAATTGAACTTGGTGATTTGGGCCTGCCTCACTAACATGGTCCACCAAACCATTTTTTTCTCTAATTGTGCTGTCTGCAGCACATAGTTGGAAACACAAAGCAATGACAGAGTCTTACTGATTCTGAGCTGCACTCTCTGTAGCTCATACACAAACTCATATATTTTTTGCTTTAAGTTATGCTTTGTAGGCAGCTCAGTTTCAGTAGAACAACAGCCTGGAACTCTTCTGGGCCTGTGCATGGTTGCTGAAGTTGATTACAATATTGACTTTGTCCTTCTGTATAAGGAGCTATGGCTCCTAAGGACAGGGGTTCTGTGCACTGATCATTAATCCTAGAGGTGTCCATATGCAGAGTGATCTTTGTTGACAAAATCCTGATACCCTCTCAGGCAATTTCACTAAGAGAACATTTTGTTGACCATCACATTACGTTCATGCTTCCTCCTGTTGCAGCATGTGATGGTCCCTCCTCCCATCTGGGCATTGCAGCCTTAATGTTCTAATTTTGGTTGTCCATAGCAGCGTGTTCACACAACACCAGTGAAAACACACCGAAGGTTTCACTGAAGGCTTTGTTATTGGATCTCTCTCTCTCTCTCTACCTCTACCTCTCTTTCTCTACCTCAAATCTACCTCTCTCTCTACCCCTACACCTCCCCTCTACCTCTACCTCTCTACCGCTACCTCCCCCTACTTATACCTCTACCTCTCTACACCTCTACCTATACTTCTACCTCTCTCTCTACATCTACCCATTTCTCTCTACCTCTACCCACTCTACCCCCTCTCTCGCTGGCTCTCCACCCCTCTCTACCTCTCCCTCTACCTCTCTATCTCTATCCCCTCTATCTTTCTATCTCTACCTCTCTACACATCTACCTATACCCTCTCTCTCTACCTCTGCCCCTCTCTCTCTCTATCTCTACCTCAATACCTCTACCTCGCTACCTCTCTCTACATCTCTACCTCTCTACCTCTGCCCCTCTCTTGCTACCTCTACCCCACTCTCTACCTCTCTCTCTACCCCCTCTCTCTACCTCTTTCTCTATCTCTCTCTCTGCATCTCTCTTTACCTCTACCTCTCTCTCTACCTCCCTCTACCTCTATCTACCTCTACCTATCTACCTCTCTATCTCTACACCTCTGCCAATCTACTCCTCTCTCTCTACCTCTCCCTCTCTCTCTACCTCTCTACCCCTCTACCTCTGTCACTACCGTTCTCTCTACCTCTTCCTTTCTGCCTCTCTATCTCTACACCTCTACCTCTTCTACACCATCTACCTATACCTCTACCTCTCTCGCTACCTCTATCCCTCTCTCTCTACCTATACGCCTCTCTATCTCTCTACCCCTCTCTTTTTCTCTACCTCTCTCTCTGCCTCTGCCTCTCTCTCTGCCTCTACCTCTCTCTACCTCTACCTCTCTCTCTACCTCTTCCTCTCCACCTCTCTACACCTCTACCTCTGCCTATCTCGCTACCTCTACCCCTCTCTCTACCTCTACCCCTCTCTCTACTTCTACCCCTCTCTCTACTTCTACCTCTACCCCTCTCTCTACCCCTCTCTCTACCCTTCTCTCTCTACCTCTACCCTTCTCTCTACTTCTACCCCTCTCTCCCTCTCTACCTCTCTACCGCTACCTCTCTACGCCTCAACCTCTCTCGCTAACCATCTCTCTGTACCTCTACCCCTCTACTTCTACTCCTTTATCTCTATGCCTCGCTACCGCTCTACATCTCTCTCTCTCCCCAACGCTTATTGATTCTGACACAGCAGGTGGTTGTATCCCATTCAAAAAATCATATCGGTAGTCCAATACAAGGAGCTTGCTAATGCTCTAAACACCGCCCCACACATGCTTTAATATTTTCGACGCATGTGAGTATGGCATCGCACACATATCTAGGGGTGCTTTTATGCTTGTATTGGCAATGCGAGATGCTAAACATTACAACAAATAGAAACGCAAAAATAGTGCATTCACATCCAAAATTCGAGACCTATTGCCTATGCCAATGCTTGTTTATAATGGGTTCTATATGCAACAATGGCAGCAGCAAAAATATTGCTGCATCCTGGTTTCCTATCTGAAGCAGGTGAACGTCTACTTGGAATACAACTGTTCAATTTCTACATGATAGCCAGGAGCGCAAAAGGTTTTCTCTGGCAAGAAAACAAGGAATTGTACTACATCATTTGGAACTGGAGGGAGAAACATTCAGAGGAGCATAGAAGAACTTTCCTTAGACACGTCTGAGCAGATATTTATGAAATCTATATAAAAATATTGGAAGATCATTTTGAGCCCAAGATTACTATGGAACACCAAAGTTTGCCCCGGTTTCAATCCAGAGATGAATAATGAGAGATTACGTTGCGGTTCTCAGAATTTAGCATAGACATGTGAGTTTGGGCAACTCATAGACTTCTTGATAAGAGATCAGTTAGGGAGTTGTACAAGCAACTCACAGGTACAAGATAAACTACTTGCTAAGTATCCCTCATGCAACGGAGGTATTGACATGGAATACACCTTGCATTGGGTGTCAGGACACAAGTTGGAAAAAACAGACTATGTGAGCGTGGTGGTATCTATTAAAGGGCCATTAGTAGACATATGTCATGTGGTACATACAATCAAAACAGAAAACCCCACATCTATGCCTGGCAAAGCTTCAATGATACAATGTTTCATTTGTGGCAATCCTGACCATGTAGGAGCTAATACATATTGTTTTGCAAGAAATTTAATGTGCAAGAAATGTTGAAAATGAGGCCAATTTCGTGTTGTATGTGAGAGTGGTAGGGTAAAAGGGTTGAAGATTTGACAAACAATAGAAAGTGATTTTGTAAGTCTGCAAGTATCTTGTAGGGGGTCATGTTTTGAAGGTGATGCGGATCCCTTGGTTTTCCGGCGGCTACTGTGGTGTAAAGATTGATTTACTATGATATGTTGTCATGACCATAAAGTTGAAAAATAAAGAGACAGTAGGCATGCTATACTTTGCCAAGGGTGGGGACAACTTGTTGTGGTAGAGAAACCAGTGAAATTGAGGGATTACTTTAAACCCCAGTTCTCCAAATGAGGTCATGTCTGTCACGAATCTCAATGAATATCAATGATGATAGTGGTAGTATAGAGAAATTGATTGGAGCTTTTAAGGAGGATTTAAGATTAGTAAAACAATGTCAACACAAAATAATATTCACAATCAATGATAAACCTGTTGTGCAAAAAGTAAGGAAAGCATCAGATTTGTTGATGGTTCAATTAAAGTAGGAGTTGGACAAATTGTTGAAAGCTGGTATCATTTAAGAGATCAAAGCCTCAGAATGGCTTGCGTCAGTAGTGTTGCAAAGGAGGACTGTAAGAAAATCGGGTTGTACATCAGCCTCTGCAACATTGACAAAAATATCTGGGTTGACCATCAGCCTTGGCCCAATGTTTCTGAGTCCCTTTCTCTTTTGAGAGGTGCCAAATTATTTTATGATATTTATGTTATGTTAGGTGTATTTGTAAAGCACAAGTGTATCATGGCACTGAGCAGGTGTGTGATCCTAGCCCAGTCCATTGCAGGTCTGCTAATTGAAAAGCCAGGTCTTCAGGTTTTTGTAGAATTCAGGAAAGAAGGAGGAGGCTCTGATGTGGAGTGATGGATCTCTCTGATACATATCACCAAGTTCTTCGTGAAGATTCTAAAGCTATAACCTTTCTTGTCACATCATTAGGAGCTTTTAGATTCATTTGCATGCCTTTCGGATTGGCCTCTGCAGTGGTGTGCTTCAGAAGAGTGATGAAGCTAGTGTTGGAGGGCAAACATGTTGTGTTGTTTTTTAGAACACCTTTTTAGATTATGGGATGGATAAAGAGGCATATGAGAGAACTCTTGAGCAAGTATTAATTGGGATAAGAGAGATTAGTCTAACCTTCAAAACATCAAAATGCAGGTTTTGGGATGAAGAGATATCCTACCTTGGTCATACCATATCTGCAGCACCGAATGTGACTTAGCAGACTGTGTAGTGAAGGTGCCTACCCTTTTTTGATAAAGATCATTTCCCCTTCTTTCCTAGGCCTTGTCGAGTATCACTCCAAATTTATAAAGAGTTTCACTAGTGTGGTGAAACCTTTAAGGTACCTCCTGTTGTTACACAGACGACTATTGGAAGGTATTCAGTGTGGTAAAGTCTGAGATAGGAAAATCGTCCATTTTGGGAAAATATAATATATAGAGAAAACCCATTAGAACCACAGATGCCTGTTTTAAAAGATGGATGCAGTACTCTCCCAGTACGCTGATTGGTAGAAATGCTTATGCATCAGGGTTCTTTGATGGGGACAGAAGAACGTTATTCAGTAATTGAGCAAGAAGCTTATGCCTGTAATTGGACTATCAGTCACCCAATTTCTTTCTTGGGGTCTTCCAATTGTAGTTAGGACTGACCACAGACCGTTGGTTCCGATTTTCAGAAGCAGAGGTTCACAAAGAGCCAATCTGGGAGTCAAGTGGTAGATTGAAGGATTGCTTGAATTGTATTTTGTTGCACAGTATCTGTCTGACTTGTAAAACAAAACAGCAGACTCTTTATTGAGACTGCCTTGGAGATACCTTTATTGAGACTGTCTTGGGTTGAGCATAGTGATGTGCCTTTTAAGTAAGTTTGAGAAACATCTTTGGAAGTAGAAGAATGAAATAGAAAATTCAATTTTGATATAGTGTTTCAACAACTCTCCAAGATAGTTATTGAAGGTTGGCCTAATTTGTCTGAATTGTTGGATCATCTAATGGGTTACTAGAATGTGAAGACTGAGTTGTGTGTTTCAAGAAATGATTTATTCAGTGGTGACAGACTGCAACCTCTTTGAGTGCAGAGAAGGGAAATTATCAAATTTGTCATGAAGGTCATCTAGGGAGAAATCTAACAAAGGCAAGGGAAAGGGTGCATGAGCACTATTGGTGATCCAGAATGGAAAAGGAAGTGGAGTACCTAGTAAGAGATTGTATTTGGGGAGCAAGTAATGATGACTCCAAGGTTGTGAGGGAAGCACCTTTGATACTAGTGGGAATCCAAGGGGAACCTTGGAATAAGATGGCTCTTGATGTTCTAGGTCCTCTCACATTATTCCTCCCTCTGAAACATATGTATTACTTCTAATTGATTATACTTTGCGATGGGTTACAGCAAGTTGCATAAATTCAGTTACTATGAAGACAGTTATGGAATTCCTTAATGTGAGGGGACCCCTAAGACCATTATAATATATAATGGGGCCCATTTTGTGTTGAAAGAGTTGCAGAACTTTTTGAGGCATCTTACTATTGTCCACCAGAGGTCAGTTTTGTATTCTCTGGTGCTTGTGTTCAAATGGTTTTGGATCATAGGGTGACTTTGAAAGAAGTGGATATATGTAAAGAACAGGGTCCAAGGTTACTTTTAGGAGAACTGAGTCAATGTTGTCAAATGTAGGGCAACACATCACCAATGCAGCCTAATCTTGGTTCCACCACCCTGCATTTTCTGCCTCTTTAACCCAAAATTTCAGGTTCCTTTCATTCGTCCTTTCTCTTTTTGTCAGTACTTGTCCTACTCCTTTCCTCCTTTTCTGCCTTTCTCTTTCTTGCTCTGGTCAAAGTCCCATGATGAAAAGTAATCCCTTGTCCCCAAATTTGGATGTTGGTACCAACAACTGCCAAACAAATGCACAAATTAAGCACCATGTGGTGGTAATGTCATAATAGTGTGAAGTGAGTGGCAACCATTGGGGCAACCAAGTCAGAAGGTAGGTTGCTAAAAGAGGCAAAAAAGTCAAGAAATATGCGTGTATTTTGAGTTGGTATAGCTTGCATTTCACAACATTTTTGCCTGTTTGAAGCACTGTACTTAACAGGTGCTTGAATTCCATGCTACATTTGCCAGGGACAAGAAAGATGAATGGTTGAGTCAGCACTGTTGAGGCTAAAACTGGCATGTCGCATATGTCATGAGGGAGGCAGTGGCGCGCGACAGGAGACGACAGGGGAAACATTTATTTTTTTATTTAAAGGAAAACACTTACCGTTTCCCTTGTGCCGCCCATCTCCTGCCGCCTCGTTCCTCTTGTGGTGTCCAGGCTCCCCAGCAATCCTGGTGCTGTTTGCATGCTAAACAAAGCATGAAAGCAGCTTCAGGATTGGTCTGAGTGGCTCAGACTGCCACTCAGACACAAGCCTGGGGTCTGTGTTGTTTCTCCAGCCCGGCTGTGTATACCGACACGTTGGAGAAACCTAAGCATGCATGTGTGTTTGGCCGGCCAAACACACATGCACTTAGTGCACTCTCGCCTCCTCCCCCTCCCACCTCTCGTGGCCCAGCCCCGCCCCTCCCTGTGCACTCTGCTAGATGAGCCAGAAGATGAAAAATGACATTTCCATGTTTCAATCAAAGAGGCTTCAACAGAAGTTCCAAAGAAATCAAAAAGGAGATTCAACAAATAAGGAGCAGCGTTCTTGACTATGCTGAAAGTCTGGGAGGTGGAATCCATACATAAAAGGTAGGTGACAAGATTCACCATTTCCTTGAGAGTTGGGAAAGATATACTTTGGAGAGCTGGGTGTTTGAGATTGTGAGGCAAGGTTATGTCATATAGTCCACGTCTCTACTGGAGAACTCAAGGACCATTACTACTCCATGGATGTAAGAAAATGCCTCTTTTTCCATGATCACCCCCAAAGTTTTGGATTAATGCTTCTGTTTTTTCAAATCTGAGAGTGCAGTGAGGCCTGCTAATCAGACCTCAGTGCCACTGTTCTGACCCTCCAAAGTGTATATTTAATTGGCTTATACCCAATTGACATAGGTTAACTTACTTATAAATCCCTAGTGTATGGTACCAAGGGTACCCAGGACCTGACCTGTAAATTAAAGCTGCACCATGTATAGTGCTACCCTGAGAGTGACAAACTAAAACATGTCTCCCAGCTTCGCACAGCAGACTAGAAAAGCATGTTTAAATTTCTAACTCAATTTTTCCATTTAAGCTAATGACAAAGTCCAGATCTCTCTTTTTATTATACACAAGGGCCCTCTAACATAAGCATATCAAGTCCCAAGGGAGGGTGCTGTATATTAAAAGGTTGGTCATGTATTTTCATGTACGTACAGTAAAAACTCCAAATTGTCGTTTTTAGTTGGAAAGGCTAGTAGCCCCATTTACAAGTACAGTGCTAACTCCTGAATGTAACTACTTGAGTTGGTACTTCAAGGTACCAAAAGAATCATTACTTTAAACTTAACTTGGTGCCAAAGCCAAATTTAAAGTAGCTTTTGAGTAAAAGGCAACTTTAGAAAGTTGCCACTCTGTTGTCCACGTTTTCCAGTAGCCATTCGCAGATGCTGACCACAAGACAGCTTTCCGCCCTCATGGGGAGAGGTGTGAATGCTTCCAGGAAAGGACACAATAGTGGTCTGCCATTGGTAGAGGCAAGAAGCCCCACAGGGTGTGAGCTAAAAACGAGGGCTTCGAAGGGGAAGTCACCCTTGCAGGGCAAATAGTGGGCACACATGAGAGCGGTTGCTCTTTTGTTCCAGTAGACAGGTTGGCATTGGGGATAGAGAGGGGAAAACAGTTGTAAAATCAGTTTCCCCGTGGTCATGTAGCCTTCAAGTAGCCACACCTCGGGGTGGGTTACCAACTTCCACACACTGAAAGAGGGGTCTGCCAACTGGGGAGTAGGCAGAATAGTGCACTCTGGGATAGCCAGATGCCATACATTGCACCCAATTATCATTAGGTGGGGAGGGCCTAGGAGCCAATTGGTTAATAGTCAGCACATCCCACAAGGGCAAGTTATGGGCATAACAGTTATGGGCATAAAAGTGGCACCTCTGAAACTCAAACCTCAGATTAGAGCTGGAGGGAGGACATAAGAATAACTACCCTGCTGTTCCCTGGACTTAGCAAAGAGGGGCTGCACCGAAGACTGGACTGCACCTCCTGCTCCTGGGCTACCAAAGAGAGGACTGTTCCAGTGGTGCGACCCTCGATGAACAGTCATCTCCGAGACCCAGGCAGAAGAGGTGAACTCCAAAAGTCAGTTTGCTGATTTCCTGCTACAGCTTCAGGGCCACAACAGCTAAGGTAGCTGCCTTGGCAAAGTTGACAGCCACTATTGGTTGTTCACAGCTGACTGTCAAAGCACAGCCCAGGAGACCAAACCCTGACACTCAAAACTTGCACCCGAGTCTTCCAGACCTGGGAGAGCCATCAAAGTGCACTTTGGTTACTCAAAACGGACAGTAGCCGCAGTTAAAGGGAACCACTGGTTTTGCTGTGACCAGAGACCAGTAGGGCACTGGGGACTCGTTTTTGGCTGGACCATGTTCAGGGGGCCCCAGGAGGACTCCTGTTAATTGAATCAGCGTCCCCAGCATCTTCAGCATTATGTATCCCATGCACAGTGCATCAGGACCACTTCATTGATGTCTATGGTGATTTGCCCATACAGCCAGAAACTAGACAGGAGACTGCTTTGATTGCAAGGTAACTGTCCTGCTAGGTCTTACTGGCCTGCCTGACTATCTCCCTGCCAGAGCTAATCACCCAAAGCAGGCTGGGGTCGCTGAACACAACTTTGTAAAAAGTTTTAAAATATTTTCAAAGTATCTACTAACTGTGGTAGTTGCCACTGCTTGTTTGCATTTTGAGTGAAAAGCAGTGATTTACGATTTACTTAAAAAATCATATTTTCAGAACCTTCTGGTGGATTTAGTTTGTTTTGGTGCCTAAAAATTCATAAAAATAAGATCTAACTTCATAAATTGGTGTCGTATTTCCTTTGTCTCACATTTCATTCTTATTTAATTGTTTTGTTACTTCCAAATGCTTTGCAGTAGTTCCTATGGTAAAGCCTGGCTGCTCAAAGCCACAGCTACTCAGGGTTGAGCTAAGGTTTTACAAACAAGCTTAGCTGGATGCAAGACAGGTTTGTGAGTTCATTGCACTGTGAGGTTGCATAATACCACCATATAATAAACTGCATTTCCTTATGTTGGAACAGCCTAGGCATGGAGGGCAATCAGGAAGATTTAATTGACAAAACAGCTCAATCACCTGTGTTTTATTTGCAGCCTCCATACAAATAAAGTCAGGCAGTCTTGAAAGGGACAATAGGAAGTCTCTCCTTCCTTTTTTTCCCACTGGAAATGGGAGGAGCACACAGGCAGAAAAGCTGCACCAGGCCCCTTTAAGAAGGAGGTGGAGGCACAGAAGGAGGAGGTCACTGCAGGAGATTTGGAGTTCAAAGCAATTGGGCTCCTGAACTTGAGGGATGCCGCGAAGGATGTCAGAGCAGTGCTGTTGGACCTAAGGGATGCAGCGAGGAATGCTACAGCAGGGCTGCTGAAGCTAAGGGATGTCAAGGATGATGAGGGACCCGTTGAGAAGCCTGAAGGCTACCAGCAGGATACTGCACCCAACCATGTTCCTGGAGGAGCGTGGCTCTCACAAGTAAGCCCTTGTTTCCTCGGCTGGCACTGGAAGCAGCAGTGGGTCAATAGGGGGGCGGGTTGGAGTCGCTGACCTTCAGTGTGCCTAGCCTGTTTGTCCTTATTTGCTGATTTCCTTCAGTCCGACTGCTGCATATTGAACAGACAGCTTGGTATGCCACGCTGCCTGTATATTAACCTGCATATCCCATGGTGTTGGTGAAGGTGGAGTAGAGTACGGTGTTTTTCATTTCCAGAATACGGATAGAGTAAGCTATCCCTCGTCCACTACCCGGTAAACAAACCCAGACGCACTCTTCCATTTGTGCTACTAAGAATTACCCCAGTTAGAGTGGAGAAATCATATGCTCATACGTTGAGCCTCCCTTGTGTTTTTTTACTTTCTTTGTATATAATTTCTTATTCTGATAAACTGGGTGATGATGGAGGTAGCATGAGCAACGGTCAGGTGAATCTTCCTTACTAGCCCCAAACCCTAGCTTAGAGGGAACCTTCCTCAGAACACTTACCAGTGGCATTTCTTCTTCCTCTGAGGGGTGAAGACTATGCCAGTGGACCAGACTCCCAGGTACCTACAGGAGAGAAGAGGGGAAAAAAAGGAACATTCAAACTGTATCATGCTATACAAAGCCCATGAAATAAAAAAAACGATCTCACTATCATTTGTGATCAGTGTCATAACTCTCACTTGTGACCTTGCAATGGCCAAAGTCCCAATTCAACTGGTCAGATGCTCTCTAGAAAGGTATTCAATCACTCCTATTGAAGAAGGCAATAATTCCAGTAGTAAATGGGGGAATGGGGTTTACTCAATAGTGTTTCTGGTGCTGCAGGTAAATGGAAGTTTCCGGATAGTCATAAACTTGAAGTCTGTGACCAAAATTGTAATGAGGACTCTGGTCAAGATGGAGATCTTGCAAAGAATAATCCCTTTAATCCGAAAGAATGATTATCTGGAGGCACTGAATTTGATGGAATCGTATTTTCACATTCCCATGGTGGAATCTAATCAGAAGTATCTACGAATCTGTGTTTAGAATCATCACTTGCAATTTATAGCCTTGCCCTTCTGGTTGAAATAATCTCCTGGAGACTTCATGAAGGTGTTGCTCCTATGGTTGCATGTCTCCATCTTCAGGGAATTTCTGTGTTCCTGTATCTGGATGACTAGCTTGTAGAGGCTCCATCTCAACAACAACTGGAACAACATATACCTCTGACAAAAACATTGCTAGTTCAGCATAGTTTCCTTCTCAACACTGCCGAGTGTCAGTTGAGTCTTTCAAGGGCTTGGTCTTCTCCGAGACGAGGTTCAATACCCATATGAGAAAAGCCATTTTACGAATAGAAATAATGATTTGTCTACAAAGTTGATTGAGAACCTACTGCAGAAAAAGCAGTTGTCAGCCCTCAAAGGGATGGTGATTCATGCACATATAGCAGCATGTGTTTTAACTGTCCAGTGGGCAAGATTGCATCTCATACACCTGTTTTGGAGTCCACCCAAGTACTGTGCACCGTACTCTCAAACATGGACCATATGATTCTGGTTACAAGTGATATCAATGGTGGTTAATTTTCAACAAATTCTCCAAAGGAGTGCCTCTGTAACTAAAACCTTCATGAGTGGTCACGACAGGTGCTAGTGTGATGGGTTGCGGTGCAACACCGGAGAACCTATCAGTGCTGGCAAGATTGACCTAGGTAGACGCAAGGAGCTCTTCGAATTGGAGAGAGCTAACAGCAGTGTTCAGAGTTCAAAGACTATCTGCTGCTCTCCAATGTGTTGATAAGGACAGTCAACTCAGTAGCAGGGACCTATATAATTCATTAGGGATGCACACATTCTCAGTCACTGAACAAGATTGACGTTCTCTAGAACTCTGGGTGGAGGAACATCTTTTGTTAGTATTGGCAATATACATAAAGGAGTTTGACAATGCAAAAGCATATCATTTGAGAAGAATATTTTACTCCTCTCAGGATCAAGTCAGGTTCAACATTTTGCCAGGCAGTCAGGAGATTTGGCCCTCCATTCATGGAACTCTTTGTGTCCAAGATAAATGCTCTCCTGACAAGTCTCTGTTCCAGCTTTCCAGAGGAAGAAGCCTGGGGAGTGAATGCATTTCATCTGAAATGGCCAAAGAGGTAGGATTTTCCCTTCCTGCTATTTCCAGTAATCGAGAGACTGTTATTGTAAATCGAACAGTACAAGACGGACCTTCCTGTGATTAAAGATAACTTGGTTTCCAATTGTCAAACAGATGGCTCTGCAGACTCCTTTGATTATTCCTTATCTGCCATTTCCACTGAAAATCTCCAACTATGTGCATCAGGGAGGACTTACCCTTTTGCTCTGGAGGCTGCGGTTCAGAGGTTAACTCTTGAGGGGCAGGGTTTGCTTTCTCATTTGATTGGAGTAATTCAATCTTCCTGAAAACCATCTTCTTGAAATCCTCTTCAAGGTATTGGGGTGCTTTTAACTTTTAGTGTTTAGGGCACGATCTCTCTTCTATTTCATGTCCTGTTTCTGAAATTCTACAATCCGTATTAGATGGTTTTAACAAAAATTTAGTGTTGAACACAATAGTTAACAATTAAAGCATTTCATTAGGCAGATGCAGCCATATTGAAGCTGAAACTTAAATTTTGAGATTGTTTAAGAGTTTCACTATTGCATGTCCTATGTGTCAATCCACTGCATCTCCCTCTGATCTTCAGTTGGTGTTAAAAGGTTTACAATCTGTTCCTTTTAAACCTTTAGAAACTACAGATCTAAAATGTATTTCTTTTAAAGTGTGCTTCTCAGTGGCTACATCGTCAGCACACTGACTAAGTGAACTGTTCTCTGTCTTCCTCCTTTTTTAAGATTTTTGGACAATGCCATGATCCTAAAGACTGATTTTACTTTTTTATCCTAAGATTTCTTCTAAATTTTCATTTCTTGTAAAAGACCATTGTTCCATTTTTTTCCTTTACCTTCCTTGGAAGAGGAGAGGTAGCTAGTCATCTAGATGTTAAATATGCTATATCTGTTTATCTTGACAAATTCAGCAAATTTCGAAAAACAGATTCGCCTTTTGTGACTTTTTGTCTTTCGGGTCAAGATAAAAATGGCTCAAAACATGTTTTAAGTCAGTAGTTGAAAGAAACTATAAAATTGGCTACTCCAGTCAGAAGGAGGCAATGCCAGAAAATTCACAAGGCCTCTCTACAAGACCTGTGTCTGCCTCCTCAGCAGATATTCAAGAAGTCTCTTTTTTAGAAGATCCACAGAGCTGCCACTTGAGCTTCAGACCATACTTTCAAAAAGCATTATAGACCATAGAATGCGAAAAATATACAGACGTTGCTTGGTGTGGGTATATTACAATCAGCAATACGGTGATGGTTGTTCTCGTAAACTAGGAAACTGTTATTCCTTTTTCACCATTCAGTAAATAAAAAATCACTAGGTTAATACTTTTTTTGATTTTTTAAATTGGTATTTTTACCAGCAGTTGAAGCATGCCCACAAGTGTAGATCCCTGCTACCCACTGCACAAGAATTATTCCAACTTACTTTACATTTACAGCATCTCCATTACAATAACACTCCCGGCTGGAGGGCCATTCGTAGTCATTCCTCAGCACAGGCACTATCATCAATAAACAAACAATGAGAAAATCAAACAATATCAGGGCAAATGAGATAATAAAGAAACATGACAGTAATTAGTGAAGCACAAAACAGTGATAAGGCCCTTCCCCACGTGGTACTGAGCATGAACCACTTGTAAGGAACACATTGTCATTAAGCAATTGTCAACCGTGTATGCAGCCTATTGTGGCATGGCATCATATTTTGCCTCCTCCACCTTCGCCTCCAACATGTGCAGCTATTCCATGAGGTGAATCCCCTCTCAGCCCTCCCCTCATTGGGAATCGGAGGGCACTGCCACCCCAGCCTTTGCCTAGTGCAGCAAGGTTTGAAGCCAAATAGAAATATCCAGCACAGCCAGTGATTTCCACTCCATGGCAATCTGATGTTTGCACAGCATATATGC